>NC_068926.1:13417500-14042500 GCF_023091745.1 Budorcas taxicolor | reverse complement strand
GGCAGTTTGTTTAACCTCTAGGCTTGGTTTCTTTATCTGTAGAATAGGGATGCTAAAAGGTTGCACCTCCCTCTTTATGTGCTCAATCTCACGGGACTCTGAAGTATCAATACTTGTAAGCATTCACTGTTACCAGCATCTACTAATATGAAACTATAATACTATTATATTAACTATTATACTCACATGAAAAGAGTAAGGAAAAGGTGCCTAGCCCTCAGAATGACCCAGAAGCTCCAGTGGCCACAGTTAACTACATTCTGTGGTATTTCACAGCCCCCCTTAGTGTGGGACTGGATGGCACTTCATGGAAGTTCTATGATAGTGTTAGTGCTTGCAGCAAAATTATACAGCACCCCTATGGCAAGAGTTATATTGTTGTGTGTTTTCTCCCATTCGAAAAGATAAACCCAGAATGTTATTAAAATGTATAGCTAGAGGAAGAGAGCGTCTTCTTTTTTACATCATCACCTTCTGGCATTAGGTATAAGGCCTTGCTACCTACCTCATTAGGCAAAAACTCCCAGGCCTGGGGTTCCTCAGAGCACATGCCTAATGATGATTAAGCACAAAGCAGCTGAGCCCTGAATATGGCAGCAAGCTTTCATCAGCATTTCCCTGCTTTCAGAGTAGTTTTTCTCAACCTGGATATTACAGTAAGGTAGGTCTTTTTGTGTGTTTATTTTGGAACGTGGTTTGTGTCACTCTGCCATAGAGTTAATAAATTGTAGGATTTGCAAAGGAAATATACTGAGACTGAAAACTAAGAAGGCACATATTTTTCCCCACCAGATTTAGAATCTCAGGATTTGGTAGGGGAGTAGTTGGGCAAAGTTGCTCTGAAATTAACATGTAATGTCATGATACAAAGAGTGTATTACTCAACAAAATATTTTTCTAAGAGAGACAGGTGGGTAAAATATGAGGTCAGTGAAGAGGAAAGTTTAAAGGAAGTTTTCAAAGTTGAACAACGCAACAAACATCTGTTAATTTATCACAAAATGTGCTGAAGGTCACGTGCAAGAATATATAAATGGAATGATCACAGCTACCTCCTGGTCACATCCCAGGCTGAGGGAAGCCCTTGTCCTATCTCATCACCTTAATATTTTACAGAAAGCTTCCTAAATCTGTAAGCATGTTTGCTCTTTGATTTGTGTCTTCCTACCTAAGACCAATTTGGGGAGTTTGTTTATGTAGCACTTGGCTTTTAACAGACTTCTTTCATCTTTACATTTATATAGTAAATATAGAGAGAGATCTATTTATATAATATGTAATATTTATGTACAATAAATATTTTAATCAACTACTATAATTCATTTTAATGTATTTGTTTATATTCATCACCAATTGAGATTTAGTTTAATGGTTTTTTTTAAAAAATCTGAAAATATGCAGTTATGTTGAATTATCGTAATATCAAAGTGGCCAAAACTGAGGACATTTTGAAAACTGGGTCACTGTCTAGAAATTAAATTCATCTTTGGAGATGCTATTTATTGAGCCCATTGTGTGATGTGTTACAAGGAGAAAAAGTTGAGAGAATCTTTTTCTAAATCATGTCATTTTCTACCCTAGCTTGGCTTTGTGATACTAGATGACAATGCATACGGTCACAGTGGCTTGTGAGAATTACCATCCAAAAGGAGGTAAAATTTGACTCCTTTTTCTCGTGAATTTTCATTTTACTCTTTCTAGGCATGCTGTATACAACTAATTTTAAACTCTTCCATTCACTGTACACCCGTGGCGGATTCATGTTGATGTATGGCAAAACCAATACAATATTGTAAAGTAATTAGCCTCCAATTAAAATAAATAAATTTATATTTTAAAAAAAGTTGTGTAATTCCACAGGCCTAAACTGCAAATCACAGAAAATCTATAAAATATTATTATTAAGACAAAAAATATGTGCTAGCTACCCTATCATACATATATATGGTAGCACAAGAAGAGGAAAGGAGAACATCAATGAATTTGATCTAATTCCATGATTGCTTGTAGTTGAAATTATATTTAGCCTGCTTATAAAACCCAATAAATTGAGGCTAATATAAAAATAAAACATGATGACAAAGGATCTTGAAGGTTTACATATGGCCACAGAATTCGTGAGGAAAAATGTTCCATACAAATAATTCAAATATTGAATATTCTATCTTTCTCTTTAAGAGTAACTAAATTCTCTTCTTTTTAAAAAATTCTAATAAGCTGTTCCTAAACCAGTCTCTTATCCTAAAGTACCTTTGATCCAAATGGATCACATACTTGAATAAAATGACATCTGTCCTCAGGCTATTTCCTTTAGCCAACACTTTGAAACTGTTCGGAAGAATTCCTTAAAGATAAGACTTGGAGTGAAGGGAAGTTGCTTAAGTTTTTAAAAAATGAGAAAAGAGCTAACCCTTAAGAGGATAAAAAGATAGCTGGATTTAATTCCCATTAAATTCTTAGCCTTTCTGAGAAAGATTTGGGAATGAGATTTTCACAGTGCAAACATCTCCGTGGGTAGATGTGAACACACCTGTTCAGGAAAAGGGAAACAAAACTTAAACTGACTCCTTCCACACACAGGTCACCAAACATCTGTCATAAGTTATCAATTACTAGCCAAGACTGGGCTCAAGCCTGTGACCTGAGGTTGCAAAAGCTCATTCTGTCTCTTACCCAGTCTGTGGTTTTACCCTGTATCACTCTTAAAGCTTCTGTTTAAATCTCCAGGGGTTTGGAAGATCAGGTTGACCCCATGACATTAATAATGTATTTACGCCTAGGTTTTCCACACACACCACCCTGGGGCTGATCTTCGTTAGGATTTTGTGACTTGCAGCAATGTATTAATAGCTAGCTCCAGAAAAGATTTACCCAATAGTTGGCATAGTTCCTTAATTGCTTAAGTTCCTTAATTGCAACCTAAAGACAATGTCTCCTTGTCCAAGGAAGGTTGTGTGTGTGTGTGTATGTATTTTACGATTTGACTTTGATTAAATGTCAGTACATACAAAACTTCTGCATAAAAGGAAAAAAAGAGAGGAAAGAAAGAAAAACAATCAAAAAATGTATTATGGGCATGACTAACTAGGTACACTTCTTCCCTTATAAGTAATTATTAAAACTTTGGGTGACAGCATCAAATCGTCACCGTCTGTGGTTCCCGCTTTGTCTTGAGAACTGATCTCCGAGTGGCTATGGCACTCTTGTCCACGGAATTTGCCAGTGGTTGTGTGTGTCTGTGTGCTTAGTCAGAGTCATGCCTGACTCTTCTCGACTCCATGGACTGTAGCCTGCCAGGCTCCTCTGTCCATGGGGATTCTCCAAGCAGGAATGCTGGAGTGGATTGCCCTTTCATTCTCCACGGGATCTTCCTAACCCAGGGATCGGACCTGCATCTCTTCCATCTTCTTCCTTGGCACGCGGATCCTTCACCACTGAGTCACCTAGGAAGCCCCAGTGGGTGTATGACTGGGAGCAATCTGCTTAACCTTCTGGTATCTCTACATCCTCATCTTTGAAATCAGAGGACCAGGCTAAATAATACCATAGGTCTTTTCTAGCTCTAAAAGTCAGTGAAACAGAAAGCAGTGCAAGTCTCCAACACTTTCCAAGAAAATGACGGTAAAGAAAAGTGGTCAGTATTACTCGGGCACTGGGAACTCCATCCTTGCCCAGGCTCAGAGAGCATGGGGTTTACTCTACTTTATTCTGATTTTTTCCTGTGTACTGATACACAAATGCAAGTAGTGTCTCCCAAATTGCAGAGCCCATTGGACACCCTACCATGCTGACAAATAGGTGCACTCACCTTCATAAGGTCACTATCACTCCAGTTAAATTTTGAAAAGCTGCATAACTCAGCATGAAGTGAGACTTTGGGTTTCAGTTAATGAAAGTATTATGTCTTTAATGTGTAGGGCTAACAGGGGCTAAGTTTGCAAACCTGGGTTCAATGGTAAAGATAAATCATGACCTTGAAGCAGGCAGTTGGTGTGCTGGGGAGGACAGAGTGTGGAACTGAGTGATGAGAGTAATCAGATACGATCGCAGAGCATCCGTGTGGTGTTGGTGGGGTGGAAGGTGTGCCTCAGATAACATAGAGTCTTACGTGTTCTCCTAAGGTCTTTGACTTTTACTGTGAATGAAAGGGGGTAATCACTGGAGGATTTTGAACAGGAGAGTGACAAAGTCTGACCTAAGCTTTTTTAAACAAGTGTGATAGCAGCCATGTAGAGATAGCCGGTGAGGTGGGGCAGGAGTAGAAGGAGGTCACAGGGAAGAAGATTGACTCCTGGTACCAGAGCTGCTCTGAGCACTTTGTGCCCATGGCCAGGTCATTGACCACCTGAGCCTCAAATTTTCCTCTGTAACATGAGAGGATCAATAATCACTGAGGTTCTTTTCATTTCCAACTTTCAGCACGTCAATATTGGGAAGAATATTTAGAATTTACCCTATTAAATGTAAGTATTTTTACACATGGTGTTTACTGAATGTATACATTCTTTCTCATAGTTTTGAAGTATAGATTTTTAAAACCTCAGTACATTAACAACATGGGACATTTAATTGGTTCCAGTGAAAAGTTGCAAATTACAGGAAGCTATCAATTGTGGCAATATGAAGAGGGCTCATTCTATACCAGTCGTAAATGATAATTCATAAAAATGGTAACCACAGCTTAGAGACTGTGTATTCACACACATGTTCCTCCTTGGGAAAGATGCGTATTTAAATAGAGTAAGGGAGTCAGGTGATTATTTTTTAAAAGGATAATTATAATTGGATTTTAGAATGTAACAGGCCAAATCAAGGTATTCTTAAGTCAGAAAGTGAAAGGCGCTCAATCATGTCTGACTCTTTGAGACCCCATGGACTATACAGTCCATGGAATTCTCTAGGCCAGAATACTGGAGTGGGAAGCCTTTCCCTTCTCCAGGGATCTTTCCAACCCAGGCATCGAACCCAGGTCTTCCGCATTGCAGATTCTTTACCAGCTGAGCCACAAGGGAAGCCCAAGAATACTGGAGTGGGTAGCCTGTCCCTTCTCCAGCAGATCTTCCCGACCCAGGAATCAAACTGGGGTCTCCTGCATTGCAGGTGGATTCTTTACCAACTGAGCTTTCAGGGAAACCCATTCTTAAGTCAGAGAAGATTAAAATAATGATGGAATAACTATGGCCTTCTAATAGGGAAGATATGCCAATGTTGTAGGGAATTTCTAACTATTTAAGTTGTAAAATAATGACTGAAAGCATAAAATAAAGAAATGATTGCCTTACTTCTAAATTACCTGCAGTTCACCCTCCAAAGTAGAATAGTCACAGATATCTTCAGTGAGTTTCTTCTTTCTTTTTGCCAGTGGAACCTCATTTAACTAATCAGTTTTTGTTGCTGTAAATTAAACTGGCAAAAACAAACAAACAAAACAAAAAACTGTCTCCTTTTCTATCTGCATGTGAATCTACAAAAGTGAATTTGACAGTGCGTAGAGGGCTTTCTCTGGTGGCTCAGAGTCTAAAGAATCTGCCTGCAGGGCAGGAAACCTGAGTTCTGGGTGGGGAAGATCCCCTTGAGAAGGGAATGGCTACCCACTCCAGTATTCTTGCCTGGAGAATCCCATGGACAGAGAAGCCTGGCAGGCTACAGTCCACGGGGTCACAAAGAGTCTGAGCAGCTAGCACTTACTTAGTTCCTTAGAGTAGACTAGATGTGAAAAATTGAAAAGGGGAAGAGAGTAGGCTTGATCATTTTACTTGCACATGTCAGGATTTCAGTGCTCTGTGTTTCCTTGAGAGAAATCCCACTGCGCCAATTAACCTAACATATTCCAAAACAATTCTCTGTTTGGAAAGAATAATTTTCATTGTGGGTGTTCCTTGAAATTGTATGCCTCATCCTCTGTTATTACTGAGATGTGTGCTGGGCAATTCAAAGTACCAGCTTCATTTCCACGCACTGTATAGATTAGAACTGTATCCCACACACAGAGTCAGATAATCTGTTTTAATTTTGTGCAAGGCACACATATTTTACCCTTTCGTAATTTTTTTTAATGTGGAAAAGCCTTCTCTACCTAATATTAAACCAAATACTTCACGTCAAAATTATCAAAAGCACTCAAAGCAGGAGATTTGTTTTAATCAGGAAATAGCTCTTTCTTGCAAAAATTTTGAAATAAGTCAACTTTCCTGGCTTGGTTTCCACAGCATCTTCATTTTTCTTTGAAACGATGTGAATTCATTTTTCCTCCAGCGTGAGACAAAACTGGACTAGAGGACATTGAAAAAGAATTTAACTAACCTGGTAAATGCATTCTCCATTTTATTAGGCTGTGTTGTCTATTTGGATTTCTGGAGTATTTGTTTTAAACCTCATAAATCAATTAACCATATTCATTCTAAGATTTAATTTGGTGAATAGAATATATGTGCTTTTCATCAGGGCACACATCTTTTTTAAGTCTGAAACCACCACACACACAGGATTTAATTCTGACAGACATTTGTTCTCAGCATAAATACTTTAGGGCCAATAGTTGTCCCCACTTAATCATGCTTCTTAAAAGTGAATTCCAGAAGACTCGAGGCCCCAAATGACCCCTGGTAAGGTGAGTTGTCAGTAAATTACTTTTATGATGTGCCCTAGGGAAGCAAGTCTGCTAGGAACTTGGTAGGGAGCTGGCCCCCTCTTGACTGTAGGGGGATGACCTTTAACTTTATCTAACCTTTGCATTTCTAATTCAGAATTTCTGGGAGGCATTTAGTCATGTTGTTGAGTATCATAGTAAAAGAGAGACCTCTCCTGTGCTCATAAGATAGTGTTAACCACACATTTGTTGCTTAACTCCCCAATGAAGCATGCCAGTAAGCTTTTTTATGTCTGTAATTTACTTTTAAATACCAAACATTTAATGAGTTGAGATATATATGCGTTCAAAATGGATTCATAGTTAAATTATGACTGTCCTGGGTGACATTGGGGGAACACTGTAGAAAAGTTAATCCCTATAATTTTGCTAATTTGAATGTATTAATGGCACTTGAAAATTTATACAAGCCATTAAAGATGAATGAACATATTGCATCAGAATACATTTTATTCAGAAAATATTTAATTATTGAAAACAAGTCTTGTCAGTTTCTGTGTTGTCTCCATTATGAAAAAGCTTTTATTGAGCTTTGAGGGGATAATTACATCAAAATTATTGACTGTAGGAATTTAGACTCAGTTTTGGATTATATATATATATATATATATATCCTTATTTGGCTTTGTTAAACTGAAAACATTGGAAAGTAATGCTCTTTTATAGGATATAAAGTGATCATTAATTTCTTATTAATGATCAGGGCATAAGTTAGGTAGACCCAGATGTCTAGGTTTTAGTTCTATGAATGTCTAATTTTTCTTTTCCCATTAGTTTTAGATGACATTGAAGGGGCCAGTATTTTTAACTCTTTCCTAAAGAAAAGTAATTTTAGTGCTCAATTTTATTGTTTATAAGTGTATTATATATACATATAAGTATTAATGTCTATATTAATATATACACCCATATATAATAGAAACCTGTGTGGCTGAATGAAATATTGCTAACGATAAGCTTTCCCTCCAAAATTACACACCTAATTTTTAATCAGACAATGTTTAGATATGTAAATTCATAGACTAAATGTAGAATATTTCTATAATCTCTCTGATTTATATGTCAGATTGTAACATAAGCAAAGCCAAGTGGTCTAAGCTTTGCCTGTGGTATCAGCCCTTTGAGGAGTCCAGCAGTATGCAGTTGTAGAAGCAATTAGTGTAACTTCAGTAGTTTTTTAGTGGGGAAGGAAAGAGATCAGCAAATTCTTTCCTGTAAACCAAAGGTTCTGGCTCAAGAGCATATATAAACAAGATGTAAGTTTTAAATATAGTTTAATGCCACCCAGGAGAAAAACTCAGTGGTAAAGAAGTTGTCAACAGACAGAGAGCAGTCTTTAAATGCTGAAGAAAATACTAAATTGCTGACAATACGTTAGAAACACAGGGGCAATAGCTTCCAAAAACTTCGGTAGTGAAAGTCATCTTCCCCCCACCCCACCCCCGTGGTTTCTCTTTACAGGTAGGAGGTGTAGCCACAGCAAAGTAACAATCAAGCAGGATGTGGATGTAATTTGCTGATAACCCTAAGAAGAGTTTATCAGAGAAAATGGCCATCAAACTTACAAATTTGAAACGAATTTGGAAGCAATAGTTAGAATACAGTAAATGACACATTAGAATACAGTAAATGACACGTTACAACACTGACTCACATGATCTGAGACTGTTTGTTTTAATCCTACCAAAAGCATTTGTTTGCCATCATGTATGCTCCTACTAAGCTATGTCTAAGTGTTTTTTTCTTTGTTGTGTGTGTGTGTGTGTGTCTGTTTTTTCCTTCTGTCAAAAATTCTGCATGCGAGTATCTGGATGGTTTCAACCACAACAGCCTGCTATGCTATATTATTGCTGTTCGATTACCGTTGAACATAGACCAGGAGACACATTCATATGTGTTAGGTACTCAGCAGAGATGCCCATCTTGGGAGTCATTTCTGGATCCCAACCCCAAACATAAGACCGAGAGTGTGGCAGGTAGTTCCCCAAAGGAAAATCAGAGTGTTCTGATCAAACCATCAGAGTGTTCTGATGGTGGGCAGGAAAAACAACAGAGATCTGAGAAACTCAAGGAGGGAGAGGAAATAGAATAAATGACATAGTAGATGCTACAACCTGAAATAGGAAGTGAACCCACTCCAGTATTCTTGCCTGGAAAATTCCATGGACCGAGCAGGCACGCACATGTATAACCAAAGTCTGGGCCAAGTCTGGGAGATCCTGGGGGAAGGAACAGGGAACGCCATCCCTCTGAGGATGATGGCACCTCACGTGGGGAATGACTGTTAGAGGGAATGGGAAGAAAAGGGGGATGAGCCTTTCATACAGGAAACATCATGAAAGGATTGAGATGGGGCTGGACATGTAAATTGAGGCCAGAGACAATCCCCAGATGCAGTTAGGGATTCTGAGTTTCTTCCTAGAATAGACAGCAAAGACAGTTCCAGCCACTCCCCGGTGATATAGCAGGCTCCCGTGTAGCCAGCTGCCTTCTCGCTGCTGTGACTGCCATCTTTCCCCTTGTAAGGCATCTCGGAGCTTCTCCTTATCTAGGGGGCAAGGCAGCTTAAGATCTGAATCTAGGAAGAATTGAAAAATGAATCCAAAGGGAGAAAGAAGACCCTAGGGGACACAAACTCAGTTCAAAGGGGCTTCATCAAATGTGCTTAATCAAAGCATAGCCACACCCTGACCCCTCACCTCACCCCACCCCCTCCACCCTTGGCTTTACTTTCCTCCATGCTAGCTTCATTCTTCGCCAGGTTTCTGTGGCAGTTCCAGGAGGAACAAGAGCTGCTTGCCCATAAGAGTTCCAACAGAAGTTCCCTAAATGATGCTCCTGTCTCAGGCCCCGCATCCACCCGGGGCCAGTCATGTGCTACCGTGATTGGCCTGTCTTGGGTCATGTCCCCTTCCCTGGACCAGGGGCAGAGATCAGCAGAGGCCAAAGCACTACCCTCTAAGCATGGAAGAGGTGATACCCCAAAGGGAAATCGGAGTGTTGTTAGCAGAGGAGGCAGGAGTGGATTCCGGGCAGCCGAAACAACAGATACATACTTCTCTCTGGGCAAAGAAGTGAAGTCGCTCAGACGTGTCTGACTCTTTGCGACCCAGTGGACTGTATGTAGCCCACCATGCTCCTCTGTCCATGGGATTTTCCAGGCAAGAGTACTGGAGTGGGTTGCCATTTCCTTCTCCAGAGGATCTTCCCGACCCAGGGATCAAACCCAGGTCTCCCACATTGTAAGCAAGACGCTTTACCATCTGAGCCACCAGGGGAAAAAGGCTACTCTTAAATCAGAGAGTCCAGGCTCTGCATATTCAATCCTGACAGCCTTCCTTCCCATGCTTCTGATTACTGGGTTTTCCTCTGGGTCATGTGGCAGGGACGTTCAAAGGTTGTAAAGCAGCCCAATTGGAGCTTTCCATGGGTACAGTATGCCTAATTGGGTGGTATTTTATTTTCGTTCACATAGTTCTAGTTTCTTACTTATGCCTATGTTTATTTTTAAGACATGGAAATCAAGATACCTTGATTTGATGTTTGATGTACCAATAAATGATGCATCAGGAAGCATTACTAAATCACTAGAAACAAAGGGGTCAAAAAGACTGACTTAATAGCTTAAATTGCAGATAATGTCCTGTCTCCAAAACAAGGTAGCTGAGGCCCCATAAGAAATACATCTACACAAGCCACAGTCCTGTCCTTATTTTGAAAGGCTTTCAAGAAATTTCTATTTCAGTCTCATCTGTTAATCATGTTTATTAGTGAGTCACTATAGAGTTTGCCTCCAAGAATTCCAGAAGTGTATAGAGAACTGCCTTCAAAATGCTTTAATACAGAATGTGAAACATTAGATGATAACATTTTGTATTTTTGCACTGTGTAATTTTGGAATATTTTTGCACCATGTGTCTCTAAAGTTCACATTTTCTTTCTAATGATGTTGAGCTCATTTTGTGCAGTTGAATTAATTTTGGTAAACAAAGATGACATGTTTTAATTTGTCTTTTTAGTCATAATGATATGATTAATGTGCTGTAGACTACTAAATGAATAATATTGCCATTTTTTCATACTTTTTTGAATATTCTCATGACTGTTAGTATGCCTTTGCTAGGTAGTTAATAAGCATGTTAAAATCTGTCCTTGTTTACTCACTTAAATGAAAGTAAGAGAAAGTTTGAAAAGCACAAATTCTGACTACCTAAGAATGTGTGTACTTTTATCTCTAACATTAGGAAAACCTTTAGTTATTTGTGTTTTAATTGAAAGCCTTTATCACGTTTACTCATGTTCTTCAAATTAATGCAAACTACATGCAATAAACATTCAAAAATTAAAAGTTCATTTCTTTTTAATGAAAAAAAAACTAGTTCATGTCATGTATCTAAGTTTTAAATAGGAATAGTACAATATTACATAACTATATGACAGACTTTCTTTTTCATTCTCTCTGTCTAAAAACATGCCTGTGTGTTCACTATCTCTCACCAAAATAGTTAACTTGTTTTCCTTAGTGTCTATTATACCATTGCCTGTAGTATCCATTTTTTCCAAAAGCAATGTTTCACTTGCTTGTGGAGAAAGTTTCAGTGGCTCGACCCTCTGCTTTATTTCATCACCCTGACCCCTTGTCAGACTTTTTGTTCCGCCACTTGATAATGTCAAATGATGAAAGGTGTTTTTCTTTGAAACTGACTTTTCATCCATGGAAACTTCAATTAGGATCCAGCTCGAGGACTCTTAACCAAAGATAATAATAAAGCTACTTATTGTTTGATCCAGAAGGTGACCAGGTTGTGGAATTCCTCTGACCAGCTCAGAGGAATAATCTGTTTTCTGAAGTTCTCTGTGTAGGGACTTCCTGAATGTCTTCCCTGTGTTTTATGGAACTGCAAAAATAAAATGTCTCTGCTCCACGCAAGGGAGATGGCTGTCTGTGTGCCATCCACCCATTCATTGACCAACTCATTCATCAAGCTAATGTATATTGGACTTTTTCTATTTGAGCCAGAGATCCTGGGGGAAGTTCAGAAGTTTTGTCTCTGTATGTTGATAGAATATAATGAATTGACTGTAAACATGCAGATAGAGATTTATAATGTTAGAAGAAAGATGGAGTAATTGAAGGCCTTTGGATTTGCATTTCGGGATGACTTTGAAGCAGGTTCAAATATCTCCCCATTTATTTGTTCACTTATTTTATATGAGAATGTCTCCTTATTCCCAATATTGACCTGAAAAATACTAAAATGTGTAAAATTTTTATCTGTAACAAAGTGAGGACATATTAATTGAATATTTTATTGAAGTATAGTTAATTTACAGTGTTGTGTTAGTTTCTTAGCTGACTATTTTGATTAGTAATTTAAAGAGATGTGTTGAAAATTACCATGTTCAAAGAATGTACATAAACATAGTGCAAAAAACATGTAAATAATGCCAAGCACCATTTATTCTTAGATGCAAATTTGAAATATTGTAGATTTCAGGTCATCATTAGAAATATATCAGGCTCATCATCCCTCATCACCATCTACATGAAACCCTTGAAACTAGATAAGTTTCATAATTCAGAAATTTCCAGATTTATACTAAGTCAGTATTAGTCACATATTCAGTTCAGTTCAGTCTCTCAGTCATGTCTGACTCTGTGTGACCCCATGAACTGCAGCATGCCAGGCCTCCCTGTCCATCACCAACTCCCAGAGTCCACCCAAACCCATGTCCATTGTGTCGGTAATGCCATCCAACCATCTCATCCTCTGTCGTCCCCTTCTCCTGCCATCAATCTTTCCCAGCATCAGGGTCTTTTCCAATGAGTCAGCTCTTCACATCAGGTGGCCAAAGTATTGAAGTTTCAGCTTCAGCATCAGTCCTTCCAATGAACACCCAGGACTGATCTCCTTTAGGATGGACAAGTTGCATCACCTTGCAGTCCAAGGGACTCTCAAGAGTCTTCTCCAATACCACAGTTCAAAAGCACCAATTCTTCGGTGCTCAGCTTTCTTTATAGTCCAGCTCTCACATCCATACGTGACCACTGGAAAAACCGTAGCCTTGACTAGACGGACCTTTGTTGGCAAAGTAATGTCTCTGCTTTTTAATATGCTGTCTAAGTTGGTCATAACTTTCCTTCCAAGGAGTAAGTGTCTTTTAATTTCATGGCTGCAGTCTCCATCTGCAGTGATTTTGGAGCCCAGAAAAATAAAGTCAGCCACTGTTTCCACTGTTTCCCCATCTATTTCCCATGAAGTGATGGGACCGGATGCCATGATCTTAGTTTTATGCATGTTGAACTTTAAGCCAGCCTTTTCACTCTCCTCTTTCACTTCATCAAGAGGCCCTTTCACTTTCTGCCATAAGGGTGGTGTCATCTGCATATCTGAGGTTATTGATATTTCTCCCTGCAATCCTGATTCCAGCTTGTGCTTCCTCCAGCCCAGCGTTTCTCATGATGTATTCTGCATGTAAGTTAAATAAGCGGGGTGACAATATACAGTCTTGACACACTCCTTCCTATTTGGAACCAGTCTGTTGTTCCATGTCCAGTTCTAACTGTTGTTTCCTAACCTGCATACAGATTTCTCAAGAGGCAGGTTTATTTCCACAGTTTATTGTGATCCACACAGTCAAAGGCTTTGGCATAGTCAATAAAGCAGAAATAGATGTTTTTCTGGAGCTCTCATGCTTTTTCAATGATCCAGTAGATGTTGGCAATTTGTTCTCTGGTTTCTCTGCCTTTTCTAAAACCTATCTAACATCCCTGGTTGGATCTGAGATAGCACTGGTAAAATATACATTAACGTATATGCAGAAAAAAATCTGAATATTCAAACGAGTGGAATAAAGAGAGAATATAAATTTCTTCCCAATAGTTCAGATCTAGTTTTGCTGGCAAATAAATTTTACACTAAACTTATAAAAAAACCTCTTGCTTATCCAAGCTTTTTGGATTTCAGAATTGCCTAGGAGAGAAGAAATCCCGGACTCCTTAGATCACACCACTGTGTTTAGTATCTCGTTTGTCTGGTAGTGAGTTCAACAGAGCTGGGAAAGCAAAAATAAGCAGAAATGTCTTATAAGGTTCCATGAAAATAGTTGTCACTGAGTGCCATGTGCTGCTCCCGTAAAACTTTTACCAGTTGAAGGAAGCTTTAGATTCATTCAATCCAGCTCTTCCATTCCATGGTTGAGGAAATGAGAATGGAGAAACGAAATCATTTGTTTGAGGTTGGTTAGCCACAAGGAGGTACCCTGACATTGAATTATATATAAAGTTAATTTTCATTAGTTAATAGAGCTGATGTGTTGATGTTAGTTCTCAGAACGTTCAAGTTTCTGAGTGACAGTGAACAGTGGATTAGAAACATGGAGGGCACACAGGGCACCCTAGAGGCTGATTTACCAAGAAGTGGAGACTGAGAGCAGGGTAGGAGAGCAGCATATTTGCAGGACAGAAAAGACTTTTGTTGCTGTTTAGCTGCTAAGTCATGTCCGACTCTTGCAAACCCATGGACTAACCCAGCAGGCTTCTCTGTGCATGGGATTTTCCAGGCAAGTATGCTGGAGTGGGTTGCCATTTCCTTCCCCAAAAATGACTTCATACACTCCCTGAAGGCTGGACTTCTTGTCAGGGTGACGATACCTGTGTCTTGTTCTGGGGTTCTCTTAGAGGAAACACAGTGTTCCTCTGTGAACACAAAATGACGTTCTACGTGGCACTCCTTGTTGTCAACCTGTTCACCTGGGATTAGGTTTATCGCTTTTGAAACATCCCTCAATATCAAAGTATAGAAAGAGAATTGTATTCTCTTCTCAGTGGTATTGGCTTCATTGGTAGTCCCTGTGCTTAAGACTCCATGCTGCCACTGCAGGAGGTGCAGGTTTGATCCCTGGTCAGGGAAGCTCTGCATGCAGTGGAACTGTGGGCCAAAACCAGAAAAAAGTCAGTGATATTTGAGTTAAATGGAATTTCGTAAGGGAAGAGAGACATGGAAAGGCAACATTTGTGTTGCTGATAATTAGAGTTATCTTGAGGAAAACAATCTCAATATGCAAAACAAAATATAGAGATCATTTTTTAAAAAGATAACACTTAGATAATAAGAAAATATTACAATTGTATTTCTGAAAGTAAGGATGTGTGAAATATTTTTTAAAGGTTATCAATCACATTTTTACCAGCTTGATTTTTGTTAAAATTCTGGTATCTCTGAGAAAGCTGACTCTTATCCTTACTGTTCTTTTAGATTTAGTAGGAACAAATTTAAGCTCTTTAAATGCACATTTTGGTAGTGAGAAAACTTGAGAATCTTTGGGTTCAGAGAAGAAGGAATAGATAGTTTTAGAGAGAGAAAACGAAAGGCAGAACCTGAGCGAGTTTAGACACCGAAAACAAATCTCTGGTCTTATAATATGGCCCACATTAGAGTAGTAACTTCCAGAATCAAGTGCCATTGTCAGATTGTAGGATTTTATGTTCCTGTCCAAGAATTTTGAAATATCTTGGACTATTGATATGCAATCCAATATTTCTCACTAACTTTTTTAAAATAAAGAACCTCGGATCAGATGGAACAGAAATAAAGTATTTTCTCAATCTTGATCCTCACTGTAAGTGATGAGAACAAGTGCTATTTACCCGATTCTTCATTTTTGTAGAAGAAATAAAGAATGAATAAGGATGATATATTTACAAGGCATTTGAGTATAAAAGTTGATCCATAGTTCAAAAACAGGATTACATCATTTTTGGGGCTCCACAATCACTGCAGATGGTGATTGCAGCCATGAAATTAAAAGACATTTACTCCTTGGAAGAAAAGTTATGACCAACCTAGATAGCATATTCAAAAGCAGAGACATTACTTTGCCAACAAAGGTCCGTCTAGTCAAGGCTATGGTTTTTCCTGTGGTCATGTATGGATGTGAGAGTTGGACTGTGAAGAAAGCTGAGCACCGAAGAATTGATGCTTTTGAACTGTGGTGTTGGAGAAGACTCTCGAGAGTCCCTTGGACTGCAAGGAGATCCAACCAGTCCATTCTGAAGGAGATCAGCCGTGGGTGTTCTTTGGAAGGACTGATGTTGAAGCTGAAACTCCAATACTTTGGCCACCTCATGCAAAGAGCTGACTCATTGGAAAAGACCTTGATGCTGGGAGGGATTGGGGGCCGGAGAAGAAGGGGACAACAGAGGATGAGATGGCTGGATGGCATCACCGACTCGATGGACATGAGTTTGGGTTAACTCCGGGAGTTGGTGATGGACAGGGAGGCCTGGCGTGCTGCAATTCATGGGGTCACAATGAGTCGGACACAACTGGGCAACTGAACTGAACTGAATTACATCATTTTCTTTTTGTTTTATTAACGTAAAAGAACTAATAAAAGGCCACTGTGGTTATAATGATTTGTTCTTGGAAACTGAATTTTAAGCTTAAGGGGATTTCTCTGGCAGCCTAGAGGTTAAGACTCCACCTTCCAGTGCAGGGGGCTGATAGGTTCAGTCCCTGGTAGGGAAGGTTGCACATGCCTCTGGGTGCAGCCAAAAATTAAAAAAAAAAAAAAAGAGGATTATACTTAAATAATTGAATTTAAAACATGTAAAAAAATTATACCAACTACTTCTGCATATTTGGATATGATATAGGTGGTGAGCCAGAGTAAAGTATTCTTAAGACACACTATGTGGTAATAACTTAAATTAGAGGTTGGCAAACTACAGACCAAATCTGGCCCTCTGCCTGTTTTTATAAATAAAGTTTTATGGGACCATAGCCAAACCATTTCTTTACATATTATCCGTGGCTACCTTTGTGCTACAACAACAGATGAATAATTGCCATAAAGAGACTATATAGCCCTCAAAGGTTTAAATATTTACTATCTGACCATTAAGAAAAAGTTGGCTGACCCCAGATTTAGGTGGTCAATTAATTATTCTCAACATACTCCTCTGTTAGAAGTCCGGTTGCTTTTCATCTTTGAAGGTACTAAACTCATTTACACAACGATGTTTTAACAAAATGAGGGATATCTTGAAAAAGTTAGCATGTTTCTCTAAATGCACCGTTTGTTTTTTTTTTTTAAATTTGACCATGCTTGTGGGAGTTCCCCAACCAGGGATCAAACCTGTGGCCCCTGTATTGGAAGCACAGAGTCTTGACCACTGGGCCACCAAAGAAGTCTCTCTAAATGCACATTTTAGTGTTATCTCAAATTTTAATTTTTGAGATTTTTTTTCTGATTTTAATTTAAAATCAATTTATAGTCAAATTTTATATACTATAACATATGTACAAATTCATGTAACTGGCACCAGAATCATGATACAGAACAGTTCCATCAACTCCCCAAAAACCTCCTCATTCTATCTCCCTGAATGCACATCCTCCCCACCTGCTCACCACCGCCCCTAGATCCTGTCACTCACTGATCTGTTCCCAACAGTGTGACTTTGCTTTTTTGAAATGTTATAGCATCCAATACATAACTTTTTGAGATTTCTTCTTTGATTCATCCAAGTTGTTGCAAAATTCAGTACTCATAGAATCCTAATTTTTTTCTGTAGTTTATATTTCCAGGGTTTTGATTTTTTTCTTTTTTTAAGAGATCATTACAACAAGCTATTTTTGACAGTTCTGTATTTTAGAACTACCGGGGGAAAAAGGTAGTATAGGTGCTTTTGATTGCATTCTGTGTCTTTTCTACTCTAAATGACTTAGGTAGGATTTCCATTAGTCTTTGGCACACCTCGGTCTGGTGTATATACTCAAATCCCAACCCATGGGCTTGACTCCCTGGATATACTGCTTTCTACCAGTAACAGTGTTACCTTGCCTATACAGGCACACCTCATTTTATGCACTTCACGTTATTGTGTTTCACAGACACTGTGCGTTTTACACATTGAAGGTTTATGGCACCCCTACTTGGAACAGGTCTCTCAGCCCCATTTTCCCAACAGATTTGCTCACTTCCTCTTCTGTCACATTCGGTAATTCTCAAAATGTTTCCCACTTTTTTATTGTGATTATATCTGTTATAGTGATCTGTGATCGGTGATCTTTGATGTGATTACTATTGTTCGCTGAAGGTCAGATGATGGTTAGCATTCTTTAGCAATAAAATATTTTAACATTAAGGTATGTACCTTATTTTTTTTAGACAGAATGCTATTGCATATTTAATAGACTCCAGTGGTTTAGATGGTAAAGAATCTGCCTGCAATGCGGGAGACCTGGGTTCAATCCCTGGGTCAGGAAGATCTCCTGGAGAAGGGAATGGCTACCCATTCCAGTATCCATGCCTGGAGAATTTCATGGACAGAGGAGCCTGGTGGGTTACAGTCCACGGGGTCACAAAGAGTCAGACACAACTGAGTGACTAACACTTTCACTTTTTCATAGTGTAAACATACCTTTTATATGTACTGGGAAACCAAAAAATTTGTGTAACTGGCTTTCTTGTAATTTTTGCTTTATTATGGTGGTCTGGAATCAAACCCACAATTGCTCTAAGGTATGCCTGGATATAACTGCAGCCTTCTGCACTGTCCAGAATAGACTGAGAACACTTTTCATGAGTTACATCCTTCACTGCAGCGGTACCTGCGTTACACTGACATATTCTCTCCTGAGCGACAGGAACTATACTAACGTCATTTTCCCACATGCCAGACTTTAGCACCATTTGTGGTACAAAGCTGGTATTTTCCTCTAAAAGTATACTTTCAAAATTTTCCTCCTCTGCACATGCTCCATATTTGAAGTATGTATTAAATTAAGCATGACCATTTAATGTATCATTCAAGCTGGGATACCTTTGTGAGTGAAAGGAGAGTTTTATTAGAACATAGACCAGAACTATGTCCAGGCTATATGGTTGCCCTAAGTTTTATCCATTTTAAAACTACCAAATCTCCTTAATTATACTATGTCTGATCATTAGCTGGCTCATTATCATAAAATAGACGTTTAAATGACCTTTTTGATGACAACAAAATAACTAA
This sequence comes from Budorcas taxicolor, assembly GCF_023091745.1. Classification (NCBI taxonomy): domain Eukaryota; kingdom Metazoa; phylum Chordata; class Mammalia; order Artiodactyla; family Bovidae; genus Budorcas; species Budorcas taxicolor. The sequence continues at coordinate 14,023,832 of NC_068926.1, read as the reverse complement.
AAATTTTTTTTTAATTGAGGGAATTTCAGTTAACTTGAACTTGATATTTTGTACCTGATTTAAGCAACACGACGACCAAGCCTTCTTCCTTTTCACCCCTGCTTTCATAGTGGCTTCTTTTCCTTTCAATCATCAAGAAAAGCAAATAACTGTCACTCTAGACAGTGGCCAACAAAAGAAGAGAAAAAAATGAAGTAATCCATGGAGAAACAGACATAGAGAATAAACTTACGGACGTGGGGAGAGGGGAGGAGAGGGTGAGATGTATGGAAAGAGTAACTTGGAAACTTACGTTACTATATGTAAAATAGATAGCCAATGGGAATTTGCCGTATGTCTCAGGAAACTCAAACAGGGGCTCTATATCAACGTAGAGGGGTGGGTGGGGAGGGAGATGGGAGGGAGGTTCAAAAGGGAGAGGATGTATGTATACCTATAGCTGATTCATGTTGAGGTTTGACAGAAAACAACAAAATTCTGTAAAGCAATTATCCTTCAGTTAAAAAATAAAAATATTAAAAACAAATCCAGGAGTAAAAAGGGGGCTGATGAAGGATTGTGTCCAGGATTTGGAAGCAATATCTTGCACAAGCCATTTTGATTCATTTTTATTTCTTTTTAATCACTTTTTTAAAAAGAGCATAACGGAGCATGCATTGATCTTACAATAAGCTTTACTTATACAGTAACATTTGAGCACATGGTAAATTATGCAGTTCACTATATTAAGCCAGGACTTTCCAGTCCACCCAAGTTTCCAGTAAAGTTCTGTCTGACCTCTGTATAAAAGACCACCTTTACTAGGTAACTTATTTTTGCTGCCCTCTTGGGTGGTCGAATGAGGCAGATTTCCCTGTCAAACAACATACAACCTTCTTTTTTGCCAACTGAACATTACACTGGGATGTGGCTTGGAGGAACAGTTTCTCAATACTATAAACAACGGTTTTCTTGGAACAGCTTGTTGCTGAAGCATAAAGAGAGGTTACTCTTGGTTTCGCCTTCAGTAGCATATGAATTGGTTAAGGAATAAGTGTGGCTAAGCCACCAAATTACAGCAGCCGTAATATAATTAAGTTCGGTATCCTCCCTGGAGGCTCTGAGAAGTACTATTATGACACTGAGCTTAAAGAAAAGGAATTTTTCCAGAGCCAGGAAATGAGTCTTTGGGGAAATGCTGTGAAGTCAAAAAGAAAAGAATCAGTAGAAACACCATAAAACTTATTCGGGAAAAGGGCTGATTAAGATACAGTATTTTGTTATCTTGTGAATCTGAGTATATTAAGTCATTATCTTTCAAAAGAGAGGTGTTTGGGGAGATTAAAGAGGCTATCAGAGTTAAAAGGGGTGAAGAAATGGAGGATTAAATATGTGTTGGAAATGTTGAAAACAAGGAGAAAATAGAAAATGTTCCTGAAAGTAATTATCGGGAAAACTTGCTCTCTGCTTATCCATCTTAAATTGTATTCAGAAATAAATTTTTTAATAATAACTTGAACTGTTAAGGTAATGACTTTGTATAGACTATTAAAAGGTTATTAAAGACATGAATGACTTTCTGGGTGGAAAGAAGGGGACAAAGAAATGGGAGTTGAAGCTATTTGGCTATTTACTGGCTCACCCTAAGGCCATGGCACTCAGCAAAGCAGCATGCATTAGTTGTCAGAACTTCCAAGGAAGATCTTAGTCTGGCCTCAACAAAAGGAACAAGGACCAAAAGTTTCTCAGAAAATGTGTGAAAGCATAAACACTGAAGAGAAAGATACTTAGCCTGGATTTCTTTCCAAATCATTCCTGTTCATAGCATCACTCTGTTTCTCTTAGACTCCATGATTGATTGGCTTAAGAGAAGCAACCATATCTTCAGGACAAGGGTGACTTATTCTTTGGTAATATACCACAGCTTTGTCACTCTAGGAATTATTATATCCAACCAGTCCTCTTATCATTCATTGGTTTTGACTGAATAATACAGCAGGCAGTCCTGCTTGGGTCTGTCTTGTCTAGCATCAGCCATTCATGCAGTAAGTCCTTGGATATTCTAATAGTATTCCCTTCATGTGTCCTGCCCAGGAAAGCTATGTTGCAATAAAGAGAGCTTTTATCCAAGTAGAGTCCTTTGGGGTGGAGGAGAAGGGCTGCCACTCACCTTAAAGTATGACCCCACAAGTCCCCACTTCAGTCATGTCTGACTCTGTGAAACCCTATGGATGGACTATAGTGTGCCAGACTCCTGTCTGTGGAATTCTCCAAGGGATCTTTCCAACCCAGGGATGTAACCCACGTCTCTTACATCTCCTGTATTGGCAGGCGGGTTCTTTACCACTAGCGCCACCTGGAAAGCACTGGTCAAACAAATCAAGGGACTGAATGTGTTACCTGGCAAATCTATTTCTTATGCAACCCGTTTCCTACCTTGCTTTGGTTTAGAGTGAGTTTCCTTTGTGGCTCAGCTGGTAAAGAATCCACCTGCAATGCAGGAGACCTGGGTTCAATCCCTGGGTTGAGAAGATACCCTGAAGAAGAGAAAGGCTACCCGCTCCAGTATTCTGGCCATGGGATCGCATAGAGTCAGACGCAACTGAACAACTTTCACTTTCACTTGGTTTAGACATTAATGCATTGACTATAAACTAGTATAAACTTAACGCTTAATTCCTTCCAACCTCATGGAGGATATTTCAGTCTCCTACAAGTAGGAAATGTATTAAATATGCTTAAGAATCAGTGAGCTATACATGGGTAAGGGGAAGCCACCATCCTCTAATTCTTTGGTTCCAGATGTGCGATAGCCCTAGATTAAACTGATGCTTTGAGGTCTTCCCTCTTCACGCAATGCATTACTGCCCCTCCATAGTACTATAAAAATCATGTGATCTAGTGAATGCTTTTGGTGTTCCAGAAGTGCCTAATAACTTTTTGTAGTCTTTTTGCTAATGGCCTATAGTCAACTTCAGCATTATCAAAGTTAAATTTGATACCTTACACTCTATTGACATACACCTTTTAATTTAACAGAGAAAGGGATGTACCATTTTGAAGTTTCATTCTATTTCAGAGAATTTTTAAGATATACCACCTTTAATTCTGGCATTATTAATAGTCCTACAATTTGGATATTTTTATTCCTATTTTATTGATAAGAAATTATTTTATGGATAAACTCATGTTCAGAAAAGTTAAGTAAAGATATACAGTTATTTCTACCAACTGGAAGAACTGAGATTTAAATTTCTGTCTGTCTGACTCTAGTAGTTGTACACTGAAAGTGAAAGAGAAGTCTTTTAGTCATGTCCAGCTCTTTGCGACCCCATGAACAGTAGCCTGCCAGGCTCCTCCATCCATGGGATTTTCCAGGCAAGTGTATTGGAGTGGACTGCCATTTCCTACTCCAGGGGATCTTCCCAACCCAGGGAATTGTATAATAACCATCCAAAAACCAACCAGTGAATATTTTGAAGACATTTTGCTCCAGAATCAGCACTGATTTCCAACTCTGCTCTCTCTAATAAGCATTCCATAATAAACTAACCCAAAGCTAAACTCAGATCATATTCCTGCTTCCCCCAGCCTCTGTTCCCAAGTATGGGTCGACCCTGGAACAGCTTGTTGAAGCAGAAAAAGAAGCTAAGCTTGATTTGGCCTGGAACAGTATGATTATGAAGGAAGTTAAATGTGGCTTGCTAAAAGAGCCCCAGTTTGATATTGGTTGACAGAATGTCCTTCTGTAGAATTCACTGGAGGATTTTTGTTTTTTTTTGAAGTCCCATGCAGCCAGCAGATGAAAATGCATTATTCATGCAAATCTTGGGGAAAAGGCACACCTGTGGTGAGATAAGGCTTTCTTATCTCAGATGAATAGGAAGTTTGATTTTTCTGCCAAAACAAATTGAGGACTCTAAATACCAGAACTTGTGGAGCAGGATTATGCCCCTCTGACATATTTCAAGAAACCTGAGGATTCTTGGTTCTTTTGTTTCTCCAAGTCCATTTCACACCCTGAAGGACGCATGTCATGGAGAGTATGTTCAATGTCAAAGAGACTGTGTCAGGCCCGGAGATACGAATTGACTCTGCCAAATGAAACAGTTTGCAGAGTGGGAAAAATGAGGAAATGCATCATCTAAGAAGTTATATGCACAAGTGGAAGAATTGAGAATTCTTTCTTGTATACCTAAAACTTCTCAATTCTCCTGTGTCTCCTATTCTGTATAAGTCATCCTGACTTGAAAATTGGATGTGGTTAAAGGCCATAGACATTTATGGGTTTAAAGTAAAGGCACCAGAAACTACAAATGTCACTGGCACACTTATTTCTCCAAGTTTGGTGGGTTACAAATGTCATCTAGGGCCCATGCCATACCAGTAGGCAGATATCATTTGGGAGCTGCTTTTAGATATTTAAACCACTTCCATGACAGATAAATATCTTCCAAAGAGTTAGGGTCACAAAAATTTCTTTTTAAAAATGTTTGTATTACTTGTACTAGATCATAGAGTTGGCTCAGTCCCTAGCATTTAAGCTATTCCTACACACGTGCAATTCACAAAGATAGTTTAACTTCAGAGGGCTTTTATTAATGTATTTTATTTCATCTAGAAGGTGTTCTTTATAACAAACAGGAAACCTCACTAAATATAACTCAAAGTTTAAGCAATGGAAAGGCACATAGATGATGTCGTACATTATAAATATTTTTTGTACTTGCTGGTTTATTTCTAAGGAAATCATGAGAATGACATCATGATGATGACTGACTTTTATTAGTGTTTTTGCTCTGAAGTTCTAAAGCTCTAGACCAGTAGTTATAAAGAAAAACAAATTGTCTAGTGTTATCCCTTAATACTTTACCTGATGTTTTCTAGTGACATTAATCCTAGGAAGTAATTCTAGGACCACTATATTAGCATCAGTTCTCTTTTACACATTCATCATGAAAAACAACAGGATAATAAAGCACACAATTTCTTAATGGGAAAGAATTACCTTGTATTTTTGTCTGAACTAGTGCTTTGATTAGTCTACAAGTCAAAGAACAATTTCAGAGTAATATTTTATAGACCATTACTTGTTGCGATCAAAAAAAGGTTTTTCATAACCATCCAATGTAAATTTTAGCAATATACTCCTTTCTTTTACTAATACCAAGTGGAAGTTGTTAACTTTCTATTTTTCCTGAGGCTTTACTCTAGTTCTTTCTCTACATAAATCCTTTTAAATGACTTATTTGATAAATTGAGCCTTAGAAGAGCATGGGGCAAAGATATATATAATATGTGAGATCGAGCTAAAAGTCGGTTACTCATGCAGCCAACTATGTGAGTGCCCGTTAGATGTCAGCCCATTGGACTTTGTCCTGGGAAACAGTCAGAAATAATCAGACTTGATTTCTATTCAAGATTCTTCTTGATGGGTAGGAAAAGTGATGAAAAGAGAAAGTGTTTATCAACTCAGTTGTGTCTGACTCTTTGTGACTCCATGGACGGTAGCCTGCCAGGCTCCTCTGTCCATGGGATTCTCCAGGCAAGAATACTGGAGTGGATTGCCATTCCCTTCTCCAGGGATCTTCCCAACATGGGGATCAAACTTGGGTCTCACACACTGCAGGCAGATTCTTAAACATCTGACCCAGGTAGAGCTGTAGGTACAATCAATACAACATAATAACATAGTGAGATGGTGTCATAGCAATTTGTAGAAAGTGCTAGGAAAAAAGGAGACAGGCATTCTTTGGAATCAGAGAAGACCCCAGAAGAGCTGGAGCTGGGTCTTAAAAGATCAGTAAGTTCTTTCCCAGCAACTAGATGGGGATGGTCTTACAAGCAGAGGAAATAGCCAAGTGCAAAGTCATCAGGATGTGAAAACATAGCAAGCATCCAGATACATGGCAGAAGCTGAAGCTGGAAAAAAGAGGCTAGGGCTATCTGTTGAAGGGTCTTGTATTTGCTGTCAAATCCCTTGAACTTACTTTTTAGATAATGATAGAAAGTTTTGTTTTGTTATTGTTGCAAGGAAGCAAAGTTAAATGATCTGCTGAGTTTTTGACAAGCTTGTGTGTAGGAAGCAGAGTTGTTGTTTAGTCGCTAAGTGGTGTCTAACTCTCTTGCAACCCCATGGACTGTAGCCTGCCAGGCTTCTCTGTCCATGGAATTTCCCAGGCAAGATTGGGTTGCCATCTCCTTCTCCAGGGTATCTTCCTGACCCAGGAATCAAACCCAAGTCTGCTGCATTGGCAGGCGGGTTCTTCACCACTGTGCCACCCAGGAAGCCCAGGAAGTGGGGGAAGACTCTTCTTATCAGTAGACACGGTCAACAGAAACAACAATCTCTCATAGCCAAAGAGGAAAAACAAGGTGTCCTTGATTGCTGTCCATGGTTTTCTTACCTCTGTTTAGATTTGTATCAGGAAATTAATCGATTCAAAGGAAATTTAGCTTGAGCTGTGTTTTCACCAGCTCAACAGCAAGGGGTGGATGCCAAAGTCACTCTAGCATCAGTAAGGGCAGTTCTGTCTTAGGCTGGCCCCACCTTCTACACTTCTTCTAGGATCATATGTGTGCATTATACAAAATAATGCTCCTTGTATATTTGAGAGTTCTCTAGACAATCTCACGTGTATCTGTGATAGTTTTCCGTTTTATCACACAATGAAAAGATTACCAGCTTGAAAAAAAGAAATGACTTCCCTTATCATTTTTACAGTGTTAAAATGTGGGTTTTGGATACCTGGATTTTTGATATTCACATCAACATGGCCTTACATCTTGGCTATACGTGTCAGGGAAAAAAACCTTAGAAGTTTTCATATTATGCATGTTAATTTTGATTGTTATTTTCACATTTCCTGATTCACCTAGACTTATAGGTCTAACATAAAAGGCAGTATGTTTTGTGTCTGGAAGTATTTAAGAAAGTAGAACAAGGCAGTTTGTGGATGTTGCTGATATTTATGTCCATAATTCATCTGATAAACTGCTGCTTCTGGAAATTTGTTTTTTTTAACATATGATGATTCTTGCAGTATCTGTGTAGTTTTTGCTAATGTGTTTGTGTTTATATTTTTATACTCATACTTTATATATAAATACAAAAATAAGTATGTATATTTAGATTTCTCATTTAAGATGATCTTTTAAAATTGATTCCTTTATTTGATTTCACATAATTACAAACATACAGTAAAACAAGCAGATTTACTGCAAATGCCACACATAAGAAAACCAAATGCCATCAGCATTGCCCTTTCTGGGTCCTCACCCTGAAAGTCACTTTGTCACGCATGCCATCAAATGAGAAATAAACACTTTATCCAACTACAGTTTTTCACTTGAAAACATCAAGAAAGAAAAGGTATATCAAAATGAAAGAAAAAAATTATAAGTGCTTAAGAAGAGTAATTGAATTATCATTTAAGATAATCTGAAACATTTCAGAGTGGCATTTTGGTTTGAGGTTATAGTTCTGTCAGAATAATTGATGAATGAATAAATGATTATTCATCCCAGGATATAATCCTGAATGCTTAATCCTTTCTTACACTTAAGTAGACATCCTTGTCATCTACTGTCAGGTACATAAACTACTACAAGCCCATCCCTCTGCCCTCCACCAAGAGGGAGAACAGAAAGCTGATTAGTGAGCAGCTAATATGGATCAGTTATGTGTCACAGTTTTTACTGTGTGTATTTTTCATTAAAAAAGAAACCTAATGAAGTAAAGTTTATACATCATTTTTTAAAAAACCTTGATGTTCAAATGTGTTAAATTACTTCTGCAAAGTCAAATAGCCTGCAAGTCACTAAGCCAGGATTCAAACCCAGCTCTCATATTAAAGACCCACATTTATTTCTCTCTGTTCATCTATGCTTGCCTTGAGAACCCCATGAACACTATGAAAAGGCAAAATGATAGGATACTGAAAGAGGAACTCCCCAGGTCAGTAGGTGCCCAATATGCTACTGGAGATCAGTGGAGAAATAACTCCAGAAAGAATGAAGGGATGGAGCCAAAGCAAAAACAATACCCAGCTGTGGATGTGACTGGTGATAGAAGCAAGGTCTAATGCTGTAAAGAGGAATATTGCATAGGAACCTGGAATGTCAGGTCCATGAATCAAGGCAAATTGGAAGTGGTCAAACAAGAGATGGCAAGAGTGAACGTCGACATTCTAGGAATCAGTGAACTAAAATGGACTGGAATGGGTGAATTTAACTCAGATGACCATTATATCTACTACTGTAGGCAGGAATCCCTCAGAAGAAATGGAGTAGCCATCATGGTCAACAAAAGAGTCCGAAATGCAGTACTTGGATGCAATCTCAAAAATGACAGAATGATCTCTATTCATGTCCAAGGCAAACCATTCAATATCACGGTGATCCAAGCCTATGCCCCAACCAGTAACGCTGAAGAAGCTGAAGCTGAACGGTTTTGTGAAGACCTACAAGACCTTTTGGAACTAACACCCAAAAAAGGTGTCCTTTTCATTATAGGATACTGGAATGCAAAAGTAGGAAGTCAAGAAACACCTGCAGTAACAGGCAAATTTGGCCTTGAAATGTGGAATGAAGCAGGGCAAAGACTAATAGAGTTTTGCCAAGAAAGTGCACTGATCATAGCAAACAACCTCTTCCAACAACACAAGAGAAGACTCTACACATGGACATCACCAGATGGTCAACACCAAAATCAGATTGATTATATTCTTTGCAGCCAAAGATGGAGAAGCTCTATACAGTCAACAAAAACAAGACCGGGAGCTGACTGTGGCTCAGATCATGAACTCCTCATTACCAAATTCAGATTCAAATTGAAGAAAGTAGGGAAAACCACTAGACCATTCAGGTATGACCTAAATCAAGTCCCTTATGATTATACAGTGGAAGTAAGAAATAGATTTAAGGGCCTAGATCGGATAGATAGAGTGCCTGATGAACTATGGAATGAGGTTCGTGACATTGTACAGGAGACAGGGATCAAGACCATCCCCATGGAAAAGAAATGCAAAAAAGCAAAATGGCTGTCTGGGGAGGCCTTACAAATAGCTGTGAAAAGAAGAGAGGCGAAAAGCAAAGGAGAAAAGGAAAGATATAAGCGTCTGAATGCAGAGTTCCAGAGAATAGAAAGAAGAGATTAGAAAGTCTTCAGCGATCAATGCAAAGAAATAGAGAAAAAGAACAGAATGGGAAAGACTAGAGATCTCTTCAAGAAAATTAGAGATACCAAGGGAACATTTCATGCAAAGATGGGCTCGATAAAGGACAGAAATGGTCTGGCCCTAACAGAAGCAGAAGATATTAAGAAGAGGTGGCAAGAATACACAGAAGAACTGTACAAAAAAGATCTTCACGACCCAGATAATCATGATGCTGTGACCACTAATCTAGAGCCAGACATCCTGGAATGTGAAGTCAAGTGGGCCTTTGAAAGCATCACTACGAACAAAGCTAGTGGAGGTGATGGAATTCCAGTTGAGCTGTTTCAAATCCTGAACGATGATGCTGTGAAAGTGCTGCACTCAATATGCCAGCAAATATGGAAAACTCAGCAGTGGCCACAGGACTGGAAAAGGCCAGTTTTCATTCCGATGCCAAAGAATGCTCCAACTACCGCACAGTTGCACTCATCTCACATGCTAGTAAAGTAATGCTCAAAATTCTCCAAGCCAGGCTTCAGCAATACGTGAACCGTGAACTTCCTGATGTTCAAGCTGGTTTTAGAAAAGGCAGAGGAACCAGAGATCAAATTGCCAACATCCGCTGGATCATGGAAAAAGCAAGAGAGTTCCAGAAAAACATCTATTTCTGCTTTATTGACTATGCCAAAGCCTTTGACTGTGTGGATCACAATCAACTGTGAAAAATTCTGAAACAGATGGGAATACCAGAGCACCTGACCTGCCTCTTGAGAAATCTGTATGCAGGCCAGGAAGCAACAGTTAGAACTGGACATGGAACAACAGACTGGTTCCAAATAGGAAAAGGAGTACATCAAGGCTGAATATTGTCACCCTGCTTATTTAGCTTACATGCAGAGTACATCATGAGAAATGCTGGGCTGGAAGAAGCACAAGCTGGAGTCAAGATTGAGGGAAGAAATATCAATAACCTCAGATATGCAGATGACACCACCCTTATGGCAGAAAGTGAAGAGGAACTAAAAAGCCTCTTGATGAAAGTGAAAGTGGAGAGTGAAAAAGTTGGCTTAAAGCTCAACATTCAGAAAACGAAGATCATGGCATCCGGTCCCATCCCTTCATGGGAAATAGATGGGGAAAGAGTGGAAACAGTGTCAGACTTTATTTTTCTGGGCTCCAAAATCACTGCAGATGGTGATTGCAGCCATGAAATTAAAAGACGCTTACTCCTTGGAAGAAAAGTTATGACCACATAGATAGTATATTCAAAAGCAGAGACATTACTTTGCCGACTAAGGTCCATCTAGTCAAGGCTATGGTTTTTCCTGTGGTCATGTATGGATGTGAGAGTTGGACTGTGAAGAAAGCTGAGCACCGAAGAATTGATGCTTTTGAACTGTGGTGTTGGAGAAGACTCTTGAGAGTCCCTTGGACTGCAAGGAGATCCAACCAGTCCATTCTGAAGGAGATCAGCCCTGGGATTTCTTTGAAAGGAATGATGCTAAAGCTGAAACTCCAGTAGTTTGGCCACCTCATGCGAAGAGTTGACTCATTGGTAAAAACTGATGCTGGGAGGGATTGGGGTCAGGAGAAGGGGACGACCGAGGATGAGATGGCTGGATGGCATCACTGACTCGATGGACGTGCGTCTGAGTGAACTCTGGGAGTTGGTGATGGACACGGAGGCCTGGCATGCTGCAATCATGGGGTCGCAAAGAGTCGGACACGACTGAGCAACTGAATGATTCATCTATGCCCTCAAAAGCCTCAAACTCTCTGTAATCAGAGAGCAAGAATGGGAGAGTGTGTGTACTTTTGTGCTTTTTCCTTAAATTTCTCTTTCCCAAGAATTTCCAATATTAATAAAGTGTCTCTCTGGGAGATGCAATTCTTTTTTTCTTTGGAATTTTCTTCCCCTTCATTGGTTCCTGGAGTCTCAGCTTGAATGTTTGTCTTCAGGGAGGCCTTCCCTGATCCCCTAGTCTAAATTGGATTCCCCATGATATGCATTCCCATAACACCCTATTCTTTTCTTTTTAGTTCCCTCTAGTTTTTAATTATGCATTTGTTTGTATGCTTACTTGTTTAAGCCTCTTTCCCCAACTAGAATACAATAGCCCGGCCGTGGTGCATAGTAACAGTGACTGACTTCTGTTGAACATCAGCCCTGGGTCAGGGTCCACTGTTTGCTCTTTTCGTTATCTAGCTCGCAGGAACCTTTGAGCTAGGAAAGGTTCCTGTTTCAAAGGTGATTCAACAAAGACAAGAGAAGCTAAGTCACTTTCTCCTGTCAAAAGCAAACAAGTTGCAAATCTAGACAGTCTAAAGCTCTGAGCCCATCCTCTTGACACGAATGAACAGGGATTTGATGCCTAATGACCTGGGAGCAACTGGCTCACCATATTTGCCCCCGCAATGACTGAATGGAGTGCTGGCATCAGAGCAGAGCTGTGCATTAAGTAAGGATAAATGGGGACCGCGTTATAAATGAGGAGGAGGTGGGGGCTGGTCGGGGAGTGCAGCCTTTATAAACACTTCCTTTGCCCTGTGATTGAGAATCGGGAACTTGTCTCTGCATGGTGAGTCTGTGAATGAAAATGGGATGGTGAATGTGCCATCGGTTCTGTCCCCCATTGCTCCAAATGTTGAATTATAAACACATTAGAAAACTCTGTTCCTGTCCTTCCCTCAGTTCACTAAGAACGCAATCTCGGGCAGTATGAATGTTAGAAGTTTCCTCAAATTCTGCCTTTTGGTCCAAAAGGAATAGTTTCTTTTGCACTGAAAACTGTCCTACTGGTGAAACTTACATGGAAAAGGTGAGGAGCCAAACACTGTCCTCCTTAAAATAAATTTTCATGTATTTGAAGCAAGTTATGTGCACTCAGATTGCTTTCTTTTTTGAACTTAAGAAATTCAAGCCCTCCTTTTAGTCTTCATAAATCCTATTCTGATTTTATAATTACTTACTTATCTTTAATCTGGACTTCATATTTTCAGATATGTATAATACACAGTCCCCATTTATTCTGTCTTAATGCCGTAGTATCATGCTTTGCTAACTATAGAAAACATGGAGTGGCAAATTTTGCATTTTAAATTGTTATATAATTTAATATTCAAGATGCATTTTCCAGAAATAATGTATATTAATTACTATCATTCAGAATTAGTATAGGCATATTAAATTTCAAAAATTGTTGCTTAATTTGGATATCTGAGGCATAGCTAATGTTTGTTTATTAAATGCTGATTTGTAACTGACGGTATTTTGGAGTAAGAATGATTTTTTTGATGTAAAAATGAAGATTTGGACCGATCGCTTTTTAATGTTGCTGTATTGTTAGAATTCTACATTTGATCATTTTGTAAAATAGTGATTAATGAAAATAGAATTTCATTTTGCTATCTTGGTAAATTTCAAGTTTAATTGACATCTAAATCTTTTAAATACAAACTCTTCTCAGAAAATAACTTCAAAAGTACCATAACTTTTATATGACCTTGAAGTTGAAGCAATCTGTTGCATAACTTTTCAAGAGAAGTCACATAGAGAAAACTTCATATTTTCTTAAATTTATGAGTGTTCCTTGGTGGTCTAAACTGTTGGAGTTTTTTTCAAGAATTCTTTTCAAAGCAGTAATCTTACTTAATTGTTTAATGTTTGTTCTCATATGAGTCAATTTGAGTTCTTCTTTAGAGTACCAATAGGAAATATATAATGGCAAAGAGCAGTGAAACATGACTAGGAAACTCAAGTGTCGTAGTGTTGTGTTTCGATATAATGATGTGAGGATAATGCTTTAGCTGCATGACCACCATATTAGCCACACGTCATAAAAAACAAACTTTATAAAAGCAAGAGGTCAAATTCACTTAATATTTTGTACCCTTAGCTGGAGTGAAGCATTAATACTTAATATTGTGATTTTTTTTTTTTCTTTCATTGAAAAGACCCTGAATCTTCCATTTTCTGACAGGAGGAAAAAGATTTTTCAGATAAAAAGGTATAAAGCAGAGGAAAATATCAAGGAAACTTGCTTTATATCCTTGGATTTAATGTCTAAAATAAAATGGTCAGATTTTATGCCACAAAAATATTAGCTTTAAAGATGGTAAATGAAATCATATGAGTATTTTATTTCTTTAGCTTTCAATATAAAAATTTAATATTTCTAATAATTTCATTAAAATTTTTACTTTTATTATAAAAGTAAATAATCCTTAATTCTGTTAGGCCTTTATTAATAAATTGTGAAGAATTACTTTTCTTTATGACAGACCAAGACATTCTAAGAAAGAGATTTCCAAGCTGCCAAACAATAGAACACTTCTTGCCCATCAAATAAGATACAGTCTTGTGGTTTGAAAGTGTTAAGCTATTTTCTAAATCATCTTCCAAAGGAATTATTTGCTCTTCTAACAAGGTTTGCCAAATATTTATCAATTTAATAATTTTTTAAAAATATTTACATTTTAAGAATGATCCTAAAAAAGAATCCTGAAAAGGAAATATTTGAGAGAGTAAGGGAAGTAAAAATTGAAACTCCCCATCATAAACAAATATTTCCTTTATTCCATAGCATCATCTAATCTTTGGGGAGATGTATATTTTAATGGATGTACATACACTCACACACTGAATAATTTAAAATTCTTTCTTAGTTCATAACCAGATATTCAAATTTGAATCTAAATTTCAGTGTCTTTTAAAAATTTATTTAAGTATCTGTTATGTCAGTCAATACTGCTCTGAGGTAATTTTCCCAGCTGTTTGCCAATACCAAGAATGCAGATTTTTCTATCATAAATCCGGGAAGTGTATTTTTACATAGAGTCTGTTTTTAGAGGGGAGAAAATATTGTTACTTGCCATGTATATTATTAGTAAACACAAATGTTGGGGTTAAAATGTTTTTTCTCCCATTCTTCTTTGTTTACTACAGAAATCACTTTAAATTTAGAGAATACGATAAAGAATATATATATATATATAGTGTTTGTGTATATATATATATATTTGAGTATGTGTGTGTGTGTATATATATGTGTATATATATGTGTATATATATGTGTGTATATATATATTTAACTGAAAAAAAAAATTCCTGCAATAGCAGTAGCCAGTATGTACGTTTCAGTGCTAGGATAAAAATTCAGATTACCTCAAGTTTGGCAAATCTTTCATTAATAAGCCACTGTTAACACATGCCATCTATATCTTCTGAAGAAATATAGACAGATCTTTATCATAAGTGTGTGGTAAGCCTGGTGCTAAATATAAGTATCAATGTGCCTTTCCATGCCTGCAATTTTCTGAAGTCCAAAAGTTCTTCAGATGGTAGCCGGCAAGACAATACTTCCGCTACACAATTTAAATGCATTCCTCATCTGATTCAAATGTAGGGCTACACATTCTCTGCTTCAAAATCATATTCACTTCCAAAATCTTAGTGTTTTGTGGATTGATTGAGTTTGAGGATGGCTCTTACCTCACTGTCCATTGTAATAGCTATATCTTCCATGCAAATTGCACTTTGGAATTTATAAAAATGATTTTTCATTCATTGTCTTCTTTGATTATCTGAGCAACTTGATGAGAAGGAGGAGAGATCTTTGCCAAGGAGTTTTAATTTGCCTTTCTTGCCCATTAAATAACCAAATAAACTCCTTGAAAGGATTGTTGAGCTTTCTACTTTATTTTTTCACTGTTGACTAGTTTTTTGGTTTTAGTTTGTTTTTTGGCTGCACCAGGCCATGTGTTGAATCTTAGTTCCTCAAGCAAGGATTAAACCCTCTGTCCCTGCATTGGAAGCAAGGAGTCTTAGCCACTGGACCAGACTAGTTTTTATGTATCGTTTCATCTAAAAATATCATCTTTAATTAATGTTTCACTTAGTATTTTGAACCCCTGTTCAATTTACAAAATGATTTGGGTACTTCTCTTTGAAAAGAACAACTTTGATAAAACTGTAAAGCAGGGGATGAAAGATAAGAGCACAATACTAGTGGAGAGAAAGAATGTTATTAACTGAGTCTTAAAGAATAGAAATATTCTACAGTGGTGGTCCTGGGTTTGCCAGAGCTAACTGTGCTCACCTCTTCATACACCACAGTCAGAGACATCAAGTTACCAGTTTAAAATGGGCCATGGTGAGGGTATTTACACCACAGAAATATACACAAATTCAGAATTTTTTTTTCCCAGATAGTCAGTTTATCAGTTCATTGCCCTAAAGCCTAGGTTAACCTTTGTTTTCAAATAACTGACGTATAAGCTTCATTTCATTCTCCTGCCAAGCTTTGTAAACTTAATTAAGACTATTTCAATACTGCCTCAGTCCATGAACAGTAGATGCTGATGAGAGAATGCAATCTATTTTGTGTTTGTTCCTGTCTTATTTAGGGAATTTTTGGTGAGGTGGTGGAGCATAACAGTTTACATTATTTCTCCTCCAGCCAGGTAATCTCTCTTTTGCCTCTTATAGTTGTACATGTGGACCAAGTTATTCAAATCCTCTATGTCTCTGTGTCTCTATCCATAAAGTAAAGACAATAATAAAATAGTGTTAAACTTTAGAGTTCATATAAAGCTTTAACAAGATAATGCTTACAAATTACTTAGCATGGTCTCTGGCGCACAGTGAGTGCTCAGTGCATGCTACCATTTATGACAAGGCTTCCACTGTAAGATACTAGAAATACCAAGATCAGGCCCCTCCCTTTAAGAACCTTACAGTCTAGTGGAGAATTGGTCTAGTTCCTAATTTACATATCTGATATTTTGCTATGTCCAAAAATGTAGCTGCCCAATATTTTACTCATTTTCAATTCAATCTAGAAATTTGTCTTTTTAATTTTTATTATTTATTTATTTGAAGTGTAGTTGATTCACAATATTATGTTAGTTTCACGTATACAGCAAAGTGATTCAGTTATATGTTAATGTATATATTATACATTTGAATATCCTATGTTATACAGGAAATGTGTACTTCTAAAAATTTAAGGCCCAACAAGTATTAAACCTGTAGGTTATAATAGAAGAGTTTAATGTAGCTACAGTCTTTTCTGATGTATCATTTTTATTCATTTTGTTTGGTTTTGGTTTTGTTCTGGCCACACCTCTCTGCTTGTGGGATCTTAGTTCTCTACCAGATATGAACCTGGGACTCCGGCAGTGAAAGTGCAGAGTTCTAACCACTGGACAATTAGGGAATTCCCTATTCATTTGTAATTCCATGATTGTCCTTGTAGTTTTTATCAAAACTTTTGTTAATTTATTTTCGGGTACCCTAAACAAAACATAAGAGCTTTCTCTAAAAGTGCTGCCAACATCGCTATACATTTCCTTCTTCAGAAAAGTGCTTAATGCTAGGATTCTGTTTTTAAAAAGAGTTTATACTTTTTGTAGCTTTAGTATTTTGTCATTATTTCAAATAGATGTTCCACACCATTTAGTTTTATTGAAGCATTCTTTTTTTCTTTTACAGAAGATATTTTGGAGAACTGAACTCTGGAGTATGACAGATATTATTATTAATAGTACTTGACCCATATTGAGCCAAATAGTCCTTAGTATCCAAGCCATTCCCTGATACGATATTAGATTCCTTGGGCAGCATATATTAAAGGTTCTGCAGCAACTAATTGCTGCCTGGATAGCATAAAAGGAACAAGTCAATCCACTCTCTAATGTGCCATCCTGTATCAGATATCACAGTTCAGGTGGGAAGTTGGTTCCATTCACAATTTAAAGTTTAAAATAAACTTATAAAGTTTAAAATAAAGTATAAAATAAATCATGTACACCCAGATGTAAGTTATTGTGATCATAACAGTTTTTACCTATATAACTGAATATGTGTATACTTTCTTCCCCATCAGCATAAGATGTCAAAAGAATATTAGGACATGGAATAAGAAGCAGCTGGAAAGCTGTAAATTCTAGAAAATAACCACTTCTGGTATCTTGCCTCCATGCAGGTCATTACTTAAACCCAGTGTGACTGATTTATTTTGTTTATGCTTGAAAAGAGTGGGGAAGAGAATCGTTGAAGAGGGTACTGTGACTTTGAGGTAGCTAGTCTCCATCTCAAATATCTTTTATCCTCTCATTTGTGCTTTTCTCATCTGTTTTTGCATTTGCTACCATCAGAAGATAAAATGTACAACCTTAAATGTACATTTGACATGGCCCAATTGCTACATACCAGAAATTATATACCCCATAAAACACTTCCTCAAAGCTCTGACTTACTGGGGTATCTCCTAGCAGTTCTCCAACTTCATATGAAGCAGGACAGACCTCTTTGTCAGAGTGTGGTCTAGGCAAGCATGGGTCCTGCCAGCATTTGAAAACTGTAAATACTTTTTTAAAGCGCTGAAACAGAGGGTAAATACAATTAAGCATAGCAGAGGCCTTAAGGAGACAAGACAGTGCCGCGAAGTGCATTCATTATCAGGAAACTCAGAGGGAGTAAGTTACAGACAGACTTATTTAAAAGAAAAGCCAAATCTGGAAAAATAGAGGCAATTTTAAAGAAAAGGGGCGAATTAGTATTCTAAGTGACAGATCCCCAGTATATTGTGGTTTCATGCCCAGAGAACAGTGAAAGTGAGAAGGGCCAGAAGAGTGAGTAATAAAATGGCACAAGATATTTTATAAAAAGGTCGACTTCCAAAATAAAATTTGTACAACAGGAAGACTACCAAATCATTCCAAGTATAACTTAGACTTCTTCGATAGAGTTGACCATGAACTCCTTCCTAGAAAGAGGATGAGTGGTCCCCAACCTTCTGGGTGCCAGGGACTGGTTTCCTGGAAGACAGTTTTTCCATGGACAGGGTGGGCGGATGGTTTCTGGATAATTCAAGTTCGTTACATTTATTGTGCACTTTATTTCTATTTTTATTACATCAGCTCCACCTCAGATTATCAGGCATTAGATCCCAGAGCTAAAGAAACTCTCAGGTTTTTTCTGGAATGTTTTCTGACACCAAATGACAGAGGTTTGTTTGTTGTTGTTTTTTTTTTGGTTTGGGGGTGTTTTTTCTCACATCAACCAATTCTCCAGCACTCACTGGGTGTTCAACAATTCATTTCTGACACTAACTATCCAGAATGCACCCAGACCCCACAGATTGAGGGTTCAATCCTATAAGACTGCCTCCCCTACAGATACCAGCTGTACATGGGTCCCCACACTACCCACATTTCTGCCCAGCTGACTACATATTCGGGGGTTCCCGTGAGCCCCGCCCTCTCCAGGCTCAGTAACTCATAGAGCAACTTATAGAACTCAGGAAATGGCTTTACTTATTATTACAGGTTTGTTGGACTTCCCCGGTGGCTCAGATGGTAAAGAATCTGCCTGCAGTGTGGGAGGCCTGAGTTTGATCCCTGGGTTGGGAAGATCCCCTGGAGAAGGAAATGACTACCCACTCTAGTATTCCAGCCTGGAGAATTCCATGAACAGAGGAGCCTGGCAGGCTATAAGACCCACAGAGTGGAAAACAGTCAGACACGACTGAGTGACTAATACTTTAACTTTTCACCACAAGTTTGTTATAAAAGCTGTAACTCAGAGCAGTTAGTTACAAGGGAGCGTAGGATAAGGTATAGAAGTTAGGGGGACATAGAGCTCCCATGCCTTCTCCAGGGGCACCACCCTCTAGTACCTCAATATGTTGACCCACCTGGGAGCTCTCCAGACTCCACCACTTAAGGGTTTATGGAGGCTTCATTGATTGATGAAATCATGACAGTTGGTGATTGAACTCAACCACCAGTCCCTCTGCCCTCCCGGGAGGTTGGTGGGTGGGACTGAAAGTTCTAATCCCCCAATTACACCTTTTGGCTCCTCTGGCTACCAGTCTCCATCCTGAAGCTATCTATTGTTGTGATTGCTGTGTAGTTGTTCAGTTGTGTCTGACTCTTTGCAACCCCATGGACTGTAGCCTGTCCGGCTCCTCTGTCCATGAGATTTCCCAGCCAAGAAAACTGGAGTGGGTTGCCATTTCCTTCTCCAGGGGATTTTCCTGACCCAGGGATCGAACCCACGTCTCCTGCATTGCAGGTGGATTCTTTATTTCTGAGTCACCAGGGAAGCCCTGAACCTATGGGGGCTAGGGGAAATACCAAAAGTCACTTTGTTAGCATAAACTCAGGTAAGGCTGATGAAGAATAAAAGATGCTCCTATCACGTGGGAAATTCCACTGGTTTTAAGAACTCTGTGCCAAGAAACAGGGCCAAAAACTCAAGTATATTTTCCATTGTATTATACAACGGCCCACATCATGCTGTTCTATAACATCATGCAGCCCCTCCCATAAACCCTCTGGGTTCTTCAGGAGATTGACTCCTCTTCTGAGACCAAATTAGACTTTGGGAACTATTGAAAAGCAATGCTTCTCATCTTTTCCAGGTGTTGTAGAGAAATGAATACAGAGCTTTTCAAAACTTACCAACAAGCCAAAATAAAGTTTTAGTGAGATTGAGGTTGTCTAGTGCTTGGAAATGGTTTGCCTACGTTGATTTTGCCTTCTTTGCATCCTGTGGTTAACACAGGAGTTCTGCTCTTGACTGAGTTCATCTATGCCCACATATAGGTGGTCTCCACTTTCTCCTTCATTCTGAAAAGTGCTTTCACTTCACTTTGAAGGGTGTTGGTTGTTCTTGTGATACTGACAGCTCAGAGAGAGTGCTTGCTGTGAAAGTGCTCTCCTTAGGTCGTTGCTGTTGTTTTTGTTCAGCCCCTAAGTCACGTCTTAACTTTTGCAAACCTGTGAACTGCAGCATGCCAGGCTCTCAGTCTCTTGCTATCTCCCGGAGATTGCCCAAGTTCATGTCCACTGAATTGGTATGCTATGTAGCCATCTCATCCTCTGTCATCCCTTTGTCCTCCTGCCTTCAATCTTTCCCTGCGTCAGGGTCTTTCCCAGTGAGGTGGGTCTTCACATCAGGTGGCTAAAGTACTGGAGTTTCCGTTTCAGCATCAGTCCTTCCAATGAGTATTCAGGGTTGATTTCCTTTATGATCCACTGGTTTGATCTCCTTGTTGTCCAAGGGACTCTCAAGAGTCTTCTCCAGCACCAGGAATCTCCTTGGATATTTCGATATGAATGTATTGGTGAGCTTCATTAGTCCTATCTTTCAGGGCACAGCCAAGATGGCTCAAGTTATCAGTGCTGAAGATCCTTTTTTAAAAATAGATTAAAATAGCCACGTATTAGGCAGAAAATGCCCTTCCCCAACAGATGTTAGTGAGTGAAAGTCACTCGGTTATGTCTGACTCTTTGCAACGCCATGGACTACAGCCCACCAGGTTCCTCTGTCCATGGAATTCTCCAGGCAAGAATACTGGAGTGGGTAGCCATTCCCTTCTCCAGGAGATCTTCCCAAACTGGGGATCAGACCTGGGGCTCCTGCATTGCAGGCCGTTTCTTTATCCTCTGAACCACCGGGGAAGCTTACCCCCAAAGATTTCCTCATCCTAATTGGCAAAGGGGAATTGAGGTTGTGGTGGAATTAAGATTATACTGAGTTATCTGGTGGGTTCAGTGTCATCACAAATTCTTAAAAGTAGAGAGGGCAACAGAGGAGGTCAGAGTGGTGAGATATGAGAATTCAACCCTGCTGTTATTGACTTTGAAGATGGGAGGAAGGCAGCATCATCCAAGGAATGCCAGGGGGCTTCTAGAAATTGGAACAGGAAATGAATTCTCCTCTAAGAGCTTCTAGAAAGGACCATGGTTCTGAAAACACAATTCTTTAGCCCAGTGAGACCTGGGTTGGATTCTAACTTACTAATTTTAAGATAATACATTTGTATTGTTTTGAGCCGCTAAGTTTATGCTGACTTTTTACAGCAGTAATAGAAACCTGGTATTGTATTTGAATGAACAATTCTCAAGTAAACCTGTTTGTCATTTCTGAATAGCAAAAGGTTCCAATCTAAGAAGCACAGGCTTGCACGGGGAGGGGCTCACATTGGTCTCCAAATTCTTTTGTTCCTTTCCTGATAATGTGCCTTTAAAACATAGACATTAATGGCAATTAATAAAGGAAATGTGTGACTTGACTTTTAATAAAAGTATATATTTTATAGAGAATTCCAAGTGCCACCAGTCTATTCTTATGTTAATTCCTAGAAACTCCTTCATTACTAAGAGAACAAAAGTTCTACCAGAGGTCTTCATTCATACATGTTTTTCTGGGTAACAGATGTAAGATAAATTTAGAAGATGTTTTACTATTTGTAGACACTCTGCCTAATCTTCATGTAATTTATCTGTCATAAAACCAAGGTTTTTTCTTTTTTTTTTTTTTACCATGTTTGAGAGTGGAGAAACCTCAGTGAAAATATGCTGATTAAACTTCATGTCAGAAGTTACCCAGAATAGCTATTTACTCTCTTTAATGGTTGGTTTGGGGTCATGCATATTTCTAATAGTGTAGCATTACTGCCCTGCATCGCAAATTAGCATCATAAAGATGTTATAGGGGAAATAACAACCGAAAACTTTGTTACCTGCTTCCTTGGATAAGCACCTGGAAGACAGGAATTGGTTCTTGTTGATTATCTTACCCCTGGTGCCAAATATAATGCCTAACACGCAGTAGATATTCAATAAATATTTGCTGGGTGAGTGTTAAATGCGCTTTTGTTTGACAAGATAGTAACAGGGAGTGCCTTATTTACTTTACATTTCTTTGCTTTCTCTATACCGTAGGACTGTTCTATGGATCACTGACCTTGAAGCCAGTCACTTGCCAAAGGGTCACTAAGGAAACTATGCAAAATGAGAAATGATGCTTCCACCTCAGTGCAGCCCAGCCCTATTTCCTAAAATACGCAAGTCAATTGCCAAATAGAAAATATTAAGGCCAATTTTAAAGTAGGCAGAAATCAGAGAAAAGTTAACATTAGCCACATTGAAATATGAAAACATTCGAATGTTTTCTTTAAAATATCACAATGAAAGGCCATGCCCCACAATTTCTAGTAAAAAAAGTAAAATATGCTTCCTGTTAGAATCATCTCATGATTCCCTGTCTTTTTCAACAGCTGCTTCATTTTCTTCAAAGAGAAATGTTTGTAGTTATTTGGTTAGAACTTTGATGTGTTCACCGGGTAAGAGTTTATCTCAAAACTGTAGGACTAGATCTCATCTCGTACTTACATGAAAGTCATCAATACGCTTTGCTTACGGGCTTTGTCTCTTTTCTGCTGACTCTGTGAAATTGTTCCTGAGAGCTGGACGATGATTATAATGGTGGTTAACTTCTTAACAAAAGCTCCTAAAGAGGGTTTTATGATGCACCCTGAAACATGGGTTGATCTCAAGGTTTCAAAATGTATAGGGACATTATATTCAAATCATGCAAGTACCTGATTTTGAGGGGCCCTTGGTGCTTGGTGAGAGGCTGTCCAGAAGTTGATGGGGTATTGAGAGGCCTGAGCACAGGGAAGAAAGGGGCTCATGGTAGCCTATAATAATATTCTGTTGAAGCTTCAGTCAGTAAACTTGGGGGAGAAAAAAAAGCATTATCCAAATAGAGGAAACTCTTAAGTGTTGTTGTAAACTACTTTTTGCCAGTTTAGTTCAGGCAGTGATGGTCACTCCCAGCAGCAGACACACACACAAAGCATTTGGTATTAGTAATAAAGTACAAAGTATAATGTGAATATTTGGACACATTACTCTTTCTCACATCACTTATGGTAAACATTTTGGACATTAGGTTAACAGTTTTCACAAGTATGATGTTAGAAGTCAGTGTCATTTGGAAAGGTGTGGCTCTCTGTACCGCGGAGCTTCCATTTGCCATCTAGGACTGTGTTTGTCTTCCTTTTAAGGCAACTTGATTGAACTAATTAATCCCTAGAGGTTCATTCGCCCCAAATGCTCAATAGGAACAGTGTAATAATTTGATATTTCTGGGAAGAGTGCTTGATTTTCATTCCATAAAACTACACATAATGAAGAGAAAGAATGCGAAAGAGTAAAAAGACATTGACATAAGGGCTTTTTGATGAGCCTGCGAGAGCTGGGCCATTTTTTTGATCCTGGCGCCAGGGGCCAACACTCAGGCTCTCAGGAGGCAATGCGCTGATGAAGACTGGTGGAAGCAACCACAGAAGGTCTGGAAGCCTCAAAAATCTGATGGTGGTTCTGGCATTATAGCCTCTGACCCTGGTCCAAAGTTAAAACTTCAGTGCCCAATCGACATACTTCTCCATTCTTATGATTTGTAACATGCTTTAAATGGACAGCATACCTCTGCAGGCTAATTCAAGCTAAATGTGAGCCTACCAATACTTCAAAATCCCAACAGGAGTCAAATATCCTTCCTTCCCAATCTTTGAATTGTGTTATATGATATAATTTTAAAAGCTAGTTTTGAGAGACACCCTAGGATATTTACATAGTATACTAAATTTTTTCATCACTATTATTATGAAAGTGAGTATTTCTCTGAAATGATTGATTAGTCCTGTTTGTAAACCACCCAGAACACTACTTTGCACCTGGAAACTGACTTTAGAAAAGTGAAATCATGTGTAATTATTGTGTGTGTGCTAATGCTAAGTCGCTTCAGTCTTGTCCAAATCTATGCGACCCTATGGACTGTAGCCCGCCAGACTCCTCTGCCCATGGCATTCTCCAGGCAAGAATACTGGAGTGGGTTGCCATGCCCTTGTGCAGGGATCTTCCTGACCCAGGGATCAAACCTGCATCTCTTCTGTTTCCTGCATTGGCGGGAGAGTTCTTTACCACTAGCACCACCTAAACAAATGTAAATCCTATAACCAGAAAAATTGAGGACATTTTCGAAATGACTTTCTTGATTTATTTACTCGTCATTCAGATGTCTCATTCTGTCTCCATATTTGGCCCTTTAATAAAAGTCAGTGATGTCCCCCCAACTCCAAATTCATTCGTGAGATACGTCAATCTCTAAGGTAAACAACTGTTTTCTATCACTTGTGGATTTATTTAAATCTCTTTTCCCATCTGTCTCTCTACAGTGCATGAATTCTACACCTAATTCCCAAAAAGCAACCAACACAGTTTTAAACCATGTTGCTAGCCAGTTCAAATTGTCTTTCAGATGATTTGATTAAAAACTACAAAAGAACTACTTTCAACAAAACCTTCTTCTAGTGGAACACAAACATTTGTGAAGTGGGCATGCAGTACTTAACCTGCATTCACTGCTTTAGAGGGGGATGTATCTGGAAGAGGAATTAATTACAAACTACATCCCACCCCTAGGCCTCCTTTTACAGCCATCAGGGAGGTTTAGATGTGCAGTGGTTTTTCTATAATTAAATATTAGTTACACATCCCTGTTTTCAACATATCATATGAAAGGCAACAGCTATCTGTTTAATCAAGATGTAAGAAGAAAGATGAGTCAATATTAAAATCATCATAATAAGATAATCCAAAAAAACAGGCTCATTCATAAAGTCATAAAGACTTACCCTTCAGTGAGATAGTTCTCGTTGTTAAAATTAATCATATTGTGATATGCAAATGAAGAGGCTGGCTTTTTGGACATTTGAATAATAACTTGGTAGTTCTGGGATATTTGCACCCACTGTATTACTTACACACACTTAAAGTTTGGATGTTTCCGTTTTGGATGGCATACATATGAAAGCAGTTTTTCTCTAATCCAGGAAATAAACAATGTTCATTAAAAGTAAACTTTTATGCCTAGATCTTGAAATTCACAAATCCATGTAGCTTACAAACTACAAACAGTATCATATATTTCTAGTAACACAAGCTATTCTGGGGAACAAAGGCAGGAGAATGATGAGTATAACCCAGTGAAGAAACTGCAGTATTAGAGACTGGTTTTGCTTCTCTGACACATCTAAGGAGTAACATACAGCTTTTCACCCTAAGAGATGTGCTGTTTAATGAAATAGCATGGATAAGGTGATGTCCCAAGGGCAGTTTCGGTCACATTTTTCGCCATTGTACATAACTTGGCAGACTACAGACAAAGTGCTCACTGGCTTACCAGGATGTGAACTTCAAGTATCTGAACTCGATAATTTTAGACACTTTGATTTCATTATAGAAATTCCTAGACTACTTTTGGGATAAAGCAAATGCTGAGACCATATTGAGTTTCATCAAGCTGAATTAGCAGAAAATAAAGATAAAATGCCTTTCTATTTAAGCACACGATGATGTTTTAATTGTTACAGCATTTGGCATGCCTAACGTATACAATTCTTGACATACATATAATAACAAAAGAAAGTTGTTTGGGATTTTTCTTTTATTTCCTAGTGTCCCCTTTCCTTTCTAGGATTTTTCCCACCCCCACCTCAGCCCCGGCTTTTAGCTCTCCTCTCATTTCTCCATCTTTTTATAAAGAAAAAACTCAAGGCAGCGAAAGGATCTATGTAAAAATACCTCATTTCTAGGCCAAGGCTGCTTATTACCTAGCTATGACGAACAGACCACCGTGGTTGTGACAACTGATGTAGATGCCTCCAGGGTGAAACAAAGGTTTACCTATTACACAAGCAATTTAACTGTTTTCTAAATAGATTGCCAAGACAGTGGGAGTTGGCAGCCCGCACTGTGTTTTAGGTTTGGGAGACTTGGATTAGAAGTGACTGCTGATTATGAACCTTTTTATTTGTCTTCTGTGAACTACAAGCAACCTAGTAACCCAGCAAAGAATTCTTCACAGCACTTAAACTTGTCTTCCTAGCTTCCCCAGATTACATACACAAATCACTTGACTAAAGTCGTGTAAGGGTCTTGTGCGTAGATAACCACACAAGACAATTGTCTTGTTTCTAACCCTTAAAGAGTTCTGCAAAGTGAAATGTTTTATAATCTTTTTTTGTGTGTGCAGTAGGCAAGGAAGGAAAGAAAAGAGTTTGGACAAAGATTATCCAGGAAGAAGAAAGGGACTCTTTTGGGGGTTCCAGTTTAAACACAATAAAGAACATAATTAACTTCACAGTTCTTTGTGTTTTTCATTTGACTGCAGGGAGGAGATGAAAGAGGACTGCTAAGCCTTGCATTCCATCCCAATTACAAGAAAAATGGAAAGCTATATGTGTCTTATACCACCAACCAAGAACGGTGGGCTATGGGGCCTCATGATCATATTCTTAGAGTTGTGGAATACACAGTATCCAGGTATCATTAAAAGATGGTTGATATTATTTATCTCACTGTGTCTTTGTAATGTTTTGTTTAGAAGTTACAACTAATTTACCATCAGGTGGCAATAATTAAACCTCAGTCTCCATCTGGCTGAACATCCCGATAGTGTCTTTAAGGAAAATTGCAGAAAATGGTAGCTTTGGCATTTTCCACAATTCTCTTTCCTTTCAAATGCCACTTGGGAAACCTAGAAACTAACGTAATTTTTCAGTAATTTTTATTAGCTTCACCTTCAGTATGTTTGCTTATTTACATGCCACGTGTGTGCTTCCCTACTTGTATCCTGTTTACTTTCTGTGGGTTCACCTGACAAGTTTCACAGTCATGATTTGTTTCATCCCCACCACGTAGGAAAAACCCCCATCAAGTTGATTTACGAACAGCCAGAGTATTTCTTGAAGTCGCTGAACTCCACAGAAAGCACCTGGGAGGACAGCTGCTCTTCGGGCCTGACGGCTTTCTGTACATCATCCTCGGTGATGGGATGATCACATTGGATGATATGGAAGAAATGGATGGATTAAGGTAAAACACAAAACAGAAAAACAGGTGTCCCTTGATGGTACAGTGTTTTAAGTGAATTAAAAACTGAATTAGATCACCTTGGTTAACTTCTTTAACTGTTATTATCAGTATCTGCATTTATTTCTAACATGAAGAGGAATTCAATAAATCTGCTGATGTAGTATTTCTGAAAGTCGCTCTTCTGAGATGTCCTAACACCAGTTCCTCCCGTGGGGGTTGTACAGCAGCTACCTTCCACACTACCTACTGGACTGACGTCGTTCAGTGGAACCTCTCAGAGGACGTTAAACACGTGGATTGGAAAAAAAAAAAAAAACATTTTAGAGGATGGATGCCAAAGACAGTACCCCACCGATGCCACACCCTTCCATCACTGTCGAGCTGTGTGTGTCTCGGTGCTGCTCTGAAACAAAACAGTCTCTGGTTTCATGTCCCACAGTGTGAAATTTGGAACGTTAATCATTTTTTCTCAAATGAGGAGAGGTAGTTTTTATTTTTATTTTTTTAGCCATAGAGCAGCCTCCCTGCATTTAGTGTAGGTGAAATATGTAACAAGAACAGAAAGCCCTTACGCGGTCCTCTGATTCCTCAGCGACTTCACAGGTTCTGTGCTCCGGCTGGACGTGGATACTGACATGTGCCACGCACCGTACTCCATACCCAGGAGCAACCCGCACTTCAACAGCACCAACCAGCCCCCTGAAGTGTTTGCTCACGGCCTCCATGATCCAGGCAGGTGAGAATACAAGCCTCTTCTCTCTCCTGCCTTACCGCAGAGCAGGGATTCACAAAGAGGGGGAAAGAGAGTTTGCAGGCACGGAGCAGAGTCTCAGCCAACGCTGTGCCGCTAAAGTCACACTGGTTCGTTGTCACCCAGTATTTTGTCCTCTTTTCTTCTATTAGTGTGTGAAGCAGATTGAGAAGGCAGACTAGACAAGGCAAAGGACAAATTCACAGAGAAAAATCACCTTAACATTTTGGAGGTTCTTGTTAGATAAACACTGATGGGCTGGTGTCCTGATTAAGACTTCAAACTGAACACTTCAGACAACTAATAAACCTTTGTCTCTTCTTGTTCAGTCGCTGAGTTGTATCTGACTCTTTGCAACCCCATAGACTGTAGCACGCCAGGCTCCCCTGTCCTTCAGGATCTCCCAGAGTTTGCTCACTTTCCTGCCCATTGAGTCAGTAATGCTGTCTAACCGTCTCATCCTCTGCTGTCCTTTTATGCTTGCTTGGTTGTTTAGTCATGCTCGACTCTTTGCAACCCCCTGGACTGTAGCCGCCAGGCTCCTCTGTCCGTGGGGATTCTCCCTGTAAGAATACTGAAGTGGGTTGCCATGCCTCCTCCAGGGGATCTTCCCAATCCAGGGGTTGAACCCAGGTCTTAAACACTTCTAAATGTTAATTTCCTTATACAGTAAATAAGGATGGTAATATCTACCTTGCAAGGATGCTGTACTGATTAAATACAAATCTTGTAAGTGAAGCACTAACGTGTCTGACACACCTGATAGATTTTAAATAAATTATGGTTCTTATTATCATGCTGCTGCTAAGTCGCTTCAGTCGTGTCCGACTCTGTGCGACCCCATAGACAGCAGCCCACCAGGCTCCCCGGTCCCTGGGATTCTCCAAGCAAGAACACTGGAGTGGGTTCCCATTTCCTTCTCCAGTGTGTGAAAGTGCAAAGTGAAAGTGAAGTCACTCAGTCGTGTCTGACCCTTAGCGACCCCATGGACTGCAGCCTACCAGGCTCCTCCTTTTCCTCCTCCAGGCAGAGTACTGGAGTGGGGTGCCATTGCCTTCTCCGCTTATTATCATAGCTTCACTTAATATAAGATGACCCAGTGGCATTTGGAAGGAGTTGAGTTGAATGTTAACTTTTTAACTTGAAAAAGATTATAAATGGTAAAGGAATTCAGATTGACTGTTTGCTACAGTGAATCATAAAGAAACGACCACTAACTAGAGGGCCTTCCCTGTCACTCCAGTGGTCAGGACCCCATACTTCCAGTGCGGGGGATGTGGGTTCAATCCCTGCTTGGGGAACTAAGATCCCATATGCCACTCGGCACCAGCCAAAACAAAAGAAGTATGTAGAGTGAGAAATTTGGATATACTTGAAAAATGCAAGGAAGTATAATACTGTATAGCATTTCTTTGATGAAGGCTTCATTCAGTCTGTGGTCTGTGACTCATACTAAGGGATATCTGGCCACATTTATTCATTTACTCGTTAAGCTATTATTGCTATTTAATGTTTATTGAGTGTTCATTATGTGCAAGGTGAGTATTTCTCGAACTTTTTCTTTTTATAATCCCTCCTGCCCTTCATTTCCCCTCCATCAAAGTGCGAGTCTACAGTTCATTTCCTTTTTGGCATCTCAGCAGATCTTAAAATCTGGGTGACAGGGAATACTTAAGGTGGGTTCAGGATGTGGAGGAAACTGTCACATTCCATTCCTGGAGCTCAGAATGCACAGACACCACCACAAAGCAGCACTTTGAAGTCAGAGCAGCCTGAGTCACCACAGTCCCACCGGACCCTTCACGCACCCCTCCCGGGGAGTCCTGGCCCTCAGCGTAAAAACACACGGCGGAGTGCTTTATAGACCGTACATGTGGCAGAGTGCCTGTGCTGTGGAGGCTTACATCCTCCGGCGGTAGAGGGCTGAACAATTTGCCTCCCTCCAAAAGTATTTCAAGCAGAGGAGGATTTAATAAAGCAGAAAGGAAACTAAAATCCAAAATTATTGGCTACAGAGCAAAGCTGACTTTTATTAAGCACCTTGGTGCAGAGCAACAGGCCAAGAATCTTGTGCTTGTCCTCTTACTGATAACTGTCAGCCAGCACTTTCAGGTAGCTGGCATCAGGTGCCTCCTCTCCTCTTTCTAAAAGACATTTTAATTCTTAGGTTAGTTTGAAGTTCACAGCAAAATTCAACAGAAAGCACAGAGATTTTCCCATACAACCCCTACACGAGCACTGCCACCCCCACTATCAACGTGCCCCACCCAAGTGCTCATTTGTTACAATTGAGAAACCTACACTGACACATCCTTACCACGCAAAGACCATAGTTTACATTAGGGTAAAGAATCAGAATTAAATTAAAGAAAGTAGGGAAAATCACTAGACCATTCAGGTCTAATGTCATAATCAAATCCCTTATGACTGCACAGTAGAAGTGAGAAATAGATTTAAGGGACTAGATCTGATAGACAGAGTGCCTGATGAACTGTGGACGGAGGTTTGTGACATTGTACAGGAGACAGGATTCAAGACTATCCCCATAGAAAAGAAATGCAAAAAAGCAAAGTGGCTGTCTGAGGAGGCCTTACAAATAGCTGTAAAAGAAGAGACGCGAAAAGCAAAGGAGAAAAGGAAAGATATAAGCATCTGAATGCAGAGTTCCAAAGAATAGCAAGGAGAGATAAGAAAGCCTTCCTCAGCGATCAATGCAAAGAAATAGCGGAAAACAACAGAATAGGAAAGACTAGAGATCTCTTCAAGAAAATTAGAGATACCAAGGGAATATTTCATGCAAAGATGGGCTTGATAAAGGAAAGAAATGGTCTGGACCTAACAGAAGCAGAAGATGTTAAGAAGAGGTGGCAAGAATACACAGAAGAACTGTACAAAAAAGATCTTCACAACCAATATAATCACAATGGTGTGACCACTTACCTCGAGCCAGACATCCTGGAATGTGAAGTCAAGTGGGCCTTAGAAAGCATCACTACGAACTAAGCTAGTGGAGGTGATGGAATACAAGTTGAGCTATTTCAAATCCTCAAAGATGATGCTGTGAAAGTGCTGCACTCAATATGCCAGCAAATATGGAAAACTCAGCAGTGGCCACAGGACTGGAAAAGGTCGGTTTTCATTCCAATCCCAAAGAAAGGCAATGCCAAAGAATGCTCAAACTACCGCACAGTTGCACTCATCTCACATGCTAGTAAAGTAATGCTCAAAATTCTCCAAGCCAGGCTTCAGCAATACGAGAACCATGAACTTCCAGATGTTCAAGTCGGTTTTAGAAAAGGCAGAGGAACCAGAGATCAAATTGCCAACATCCACTGGATCATGGAAAAAGCAAGAGAGTTCCAGAAAAACATCTATTTCTGCTTTATTGACTATGCCAAAGCCTTTGACTGTGTGGATCACAACAAAATGTGGGAAATTCTGAAAGAGATGGGGATACCAGACCACCTGACCTGCCTCTTGAGAAACCTATATGCAGGTCAGGAAGCAACAGTTAGAACTAGACATGGAACAACAGACTGGTTCCAAATAGGAAAAGGAGTACCTCAAGGCTGTATATTGTCACCCTGCTTATTTAACTTATATGCAGAGTACATCATGAGAAACGCTGGGCTGGCAGAAATACAAGCTGGAATCAAGATTGCCGGGAGAAATAGCAATAACCTCAGATATGCAGATGACACCACCCTTATGGCAGAAAGTGAAGAGGAACTAAAAAGCCTCTTGATGAAAATGAAAGAGGAGAGTGAAAAAGTTGGCTTAAAGCTCAACATTCAGAAAACGAAGATCATGGCATCCAGTCCCATCCCTTCATGGGAAATAGATGGGGAAAGAGTGGAAACAGTGTCAGACTTTATTTTTCTGGGCTCCAAAATCACTGCAGATGGTGACTGCAGCCATGAAATTAAAAGACACTTACTCCTTGGAAGAAAAGTTATGACCAACCTAGATAGCATGTTGAAAAGCAGAAACATTGCTTTGCCAACAAAGGTCCATCTAGTCAAGGCTATGGTTTCTCCAGTGGTCATATACGGATGTGAGAGTTGGACTATGAAGAAAGCGGAACGCCAAAGAATTGATGGTTTTGAACTGTGGTGTTGGAGAAGACTCTTGAGAGTCCCTTGGAGTGCAAGGAGATCCAGCCAGTCCATTCTAAAGGAGATAAGCCTTGCGTGTTCTTTGGAAGGAATGATGCTAAAGCTGAAACTCCAGTACTTTGGCTACCTCATGCAAAGAGTTGACTCATTGGAAAAGACTCTGATGCTGGGAGCGATTGGGGGCAGGAGGAGAAGGGGACGACAGAGGATGAGATGGCATCACTGACTCGGTGGACGTGAGTCTGAGTGAACTCCATGAGTTGGTGATGGACAGGGAGGCCTGGCGTGCTGTGATTCATGGGGTCACAGAGTCAGACACGACTGAGCGACTTCACTGAACTGAAAGAATCTGTCTGCAATGCAGGAGACCCAGATTCAATCCCTGGGTCAGGAAGATCCCCTGGGGATGGGAATGGCAACCCACTCTAGTATTCTTGCCTGAAGAATTCCAGGGACAGAGGAGCCTGGTGGGCTAGAGTCCATGGGGTCGCAAAGAGTCAGACACAACTAAGTGGCCAACACTTTCACTTCACTTAGTGTTGTGTACATCCTATGGGTTGGATACATATTTATTGACATGAGTATAGTATCATATGGGCTTCTTAGGTGGCTCAGTGGTAAAGATCCACCTACAATGCAGGAAACGTGGGCTAAATCACTAGGTCAGAAAGATCCCCTGGTGAAGGAAATGGAAACCCACTCCAATATTCTTGCCTAGAGAATTCCATTGACACAGGAGCCTGGCAGGCTACAGTCCATGGAATCACAAAGAATTGGACAAAACTTAGCAACTAAATAACAACAATAGTATCATATAGAGAAGTTTCACTGTCTGGGTTCTTTTTACATAAGAAACCAAAAAGATTGGAGAAGATTCTTGAGAGTCCCTTGGACTGCAAGGAGATCCAACCAGTCCATCCTAAAGATAATCAGTCCCGAATATTTATTGAAAGGACTGATGTTGAAGATGAAACTCCAATACTTTGGCCACCTCATGTGAAGAACTGGCTCATTCGAAAAGACCCTGATGCTGGGAAAGATTGAGGGCAAGAGGAGAAGAGGACAACAGAGGATGAAATGGTTGGATGGCATCACTGACATGATGGACATGAGTTTGAGTAAACTCCAGAAGTTGGTGATGGACAGGGAGGCCTGGCATGCTGCAGTCCATGGGGTCGCAAAGAGTGGGACATGACTGAGAGATTAAACTGAACTGAAAAAAGGTTAAAAGGGCCAAGTGGACCTTAGTGAATTTGGTACTCAGCCAGAGCTAGACCTCATGGCCTCCAGATTTGGGAGACCTCACTTTTCCTCCAGATTTCCTCTTTCTTGTTAGAAACAGGTCAAACTATTTTCTTGGTCAGAGTTTCTCCATCTTCAAAAAAAAAGCAATACAGGAAAAATTTTCACCCTATATGGACTGAGTTCCACCTTAAGTCACAGCAGGTATATATCACGATCCCTGCCAAACGTTGTATTCTGGGAATCATTGAATTAATGAGGACAAGACTGGGACTATGGCTACACAACAGCTACCCACCTTTGGCAGATCAGGCTTCAATCCAATTCAGTCGCTCAGTCGTGTCTGACCCTTTGCAACCCCATGAACCGCAGCACTCCAGGCCTCCCTGTCCATCACCAACTCCCAGAGTTCACCCAAACCCATGTCCATTGAGTCAGTGATGGCATCCAACCATCTCATCCTCTGTCGTCCCCTTCTCTTCCCGCCCTCAATCTTTCCCAGCATCAGGGTCTTTTCAAATGAGTCAGCTCTTCACATCAGGTTGTCAAAGTATTGGAGTTTCATCTTCAACGTCAGTCCTTCCAGTGAACATCCAGGACTGATCTCCTTCAAAATGGACTGGTTGGATCTCCTTGCAGTCCAAGGGACTCTCAAGAGTCTTCTCCAACACCACAGTTCAAAAGCATCAATTCTGCGGCGCTCAGCTTTCTTCACAGTTCAACTCTCACATCCATACATGACCACTGGAAAAACCATACCCTTGACTAGACGGACCTTTGTTGGGAAAGTAATGTCTCTGCTTTTCAATATGCTGTCTAGGTTGGTCCTAACTTTTCTTCCAAGGAGTAAGCATCTTTTAATTTCATGGTTGCAGTCACCATCTGCAGTGATTTTGGAGCCCAGAAAAATAAAGCCTGACACTGTGTCCAGTTTCCCCATCTATTTCCCGTGAAGGGATGGGACCGGATGCCATGATCTTCGTTTTCTGAATGTTGAGCTTTAAGCCAACTTTTTCACACTCTTTCATTCTGGCACCAAATGTCAGTAATGCCAAGCTTAAAAAATCTGAAAACAGTGCAGGACTGTTTTCCAAATTTTTGAAAATTTCAAAAATATTATCCAATTTTGTTCTTCCCTCAACCCACACTCCCCATACCTGTTCACTCATTGGCTGAAACATTCAACAAATATTGAGCCCTCCTTATATTCTTGGATTTGAACTAAGGAACAGAAATAACAGTGATAAAGAGATTGAAAATAGTTCCTTTCCTCATAGAGTTTACAGTCAGTGGCTTAAGTCACAGAAATATTCTGGCCACAGATTGGGGGTGAACATGAAATCAGAGTCCACGTGAAGGACGTTAGTGGTTGTGGAGGGCAGCTTTATTTTATTCCTTAAACTGGAGTCCATGCTCCCCTTTGTTAGGGCAACCCACACTTTAGAATGTACTGATTCTATCTAAGAAACACAAAGGATTTCTCTTGTGGTCCAGTGGTTAAGACTGCCTTTCAATGCAATGGGTACAAGTTCAATCCCTGGTCAGGGAGCTAAGATTCCCAAATGCCTCATAGCTTAAAAGCAAGAAAATAAAACAGTAGCAGTATTATAACAAATTCAATAAAGGCATTTAAAAAATGGTCCACGTTTTAAAAAAATCTTTAAAAAAAGAAACACAAAATTAATACTATAACTAATACATACCTTCCTTGTCTTACAGTAGTGTTAAATCCCAGTGAAACCATTGTAAGTTGAAAATACCATAAGTGGAAAAGGCACCTAATGGTCCTCACCTACCGAACATCATAGCTTAGTCTAGCGCACTTTAAACATGCTCACAGTACTTACGTTAGGATACAGCTAGGCGAAATCTATTTACACAGAGCCTGTTTAATTGAATGTGTGTCTGTGTTAGTCGCTCGGTAGTATCTGACTCTTTGTGACCCTACGGACTGTAGCCTGCCAGGCTCCTCTGTCAGTGGGGTTTCCCAGGCAAGAATACTGGAGTGGGTAGCCATTCCCTTCTCTAGGGGATCTTCCCGACCCAGGGATTGAACCTGGGTCTCCTTGATTGCAGGCCAATTCTTTACCGTCTGAGCCACCAGGGAGGCCATTTACTTGAATGTCTCATGTTTTCATGAGATATTTATCAATATTTCAATATTTATCAAATGTTATACTGAAAGTAGAAAGCAGAATGGTTGTAGGGATACAGAGTGGTTGTCTATGCATCGTTGATTCCTCTAGTGATGGCTTGGGCTGCCGGGAACTGTAGTTGTCTCTGCCCAGCATCACAAGAGAGTATGTACCGCATGTCATTAGTCTGGGAGAAGGTCAAAACTCAAAGTACAGTTTCTACTGACCATGAAATACTGCCACAGCATCATAATGCTGGGTCATCACAACTCAGGGACCACGTATCCTGTAGCATGTTGAAGATGTGAGTTGATGGCACCACTGTCCTTACTATTGTACGTTACCCAGGTATCATATCCATGTTTTCCCTTAACAACAGACTAACACATGTTTTAAGTCAGCGTGCACGTTCATAGTGGAGGGAGGTACCAAAAGAAATTAAGAAATACACTCCAGAGCTCATTAAACTTCAACAGAGTAAACGAACAGGATGTTTCCTTCGGCAGTTTCTAGAGATTCCAAACCAAATCCTCCCTAGCATCCTTGCCAGCCCACAAAGGGTTCCTGTGTCAGGAGTCTCTCAATTTGGGACATACCCTGGTAGGAATTCATGAGCGTCCCCACTTTTGTCACAGATGCGCTGTGGATCGACACCCCACTGATATAAACATCAATTTAACAATACTTTGTTCAGACTCCAATGGAAAGAACAGCTCATCGGCCAGAATCCTACAGATCATAAAGGGGAAAGATTATGGTAAGTAGAGCATAATTTGTTGATTTGGGCTTTCATTCGGGCTTTGTTTTATTTTAGTGTATTAATTGAAGAGAAAAAGATTTCTATAAAATGAGCATTTAGGAAAGCATCAGAACACTGGCCTAATAGTGGTAACAGAATCAGTTGCTGGCTTCTTAAAGGTCCAATGATTCTTACAAGCCCTAGGGGCTCCATTTGGGTAATTACCCTCCCCGTGGATTGAATGCTGCTCTGTAGGTCCAAAAATTTAATGGGCCTTCAAAAGTTAGCAGTTTATATTTTGCTCATCTGAGAATCAAGATGAATACCTTCTATTTATTTAATATATAAGAGAGAACTTGTCTTAACATCTTATATACAGAGGAAAAAAATAAGTGTTAAGAGTAAGAAATTTCTCAATACCCAACATACTAGTCTTAGCAATTAGGAAAATTATGTGTTTCAAATAAGAATGTATTTTTTAAAGGTGTTTATTTTAGAGAAAACAAAGTAATAGACTTATAAAAACATGTTATTTACCCAAGTCATGAAGATGGAATGTTTAGATCTTATTTCTAATGACATGATTATTAGAATGTTTGAGATACATATTAAAATATAAAGTTAATATTTTCCCACATTTTTGTATTTACTCATTTTGGAGGAAATGGTATATCAAATATGATTATGATTCAGGGAACATAGTAGATGAAGATTATTGAATTGATTGCTTCTTCTATTCATTCAATACAGATATTTATTTAGTACCAGGAATGAAGCAGCTGTGCTGGTTCATATAGTATTCTGTTATTTTACTTTACTTTTTTTTTTTTTCAGGTATTCATGTATGTGTGTGTACATCTTATAAAAGCCAAACCAAAGAATAATGTGGTTAGAAAAAAAAAAAAATCTAATGAGTCACTAGCCTGTGGGAATTTTAGCTATATTTGTAGATTAAACTAAATTCTACAATCACATTAATTTGGGTTCAGCTGAAACTGATTACAATATGGATGGCCCTACATTTATATATTGAAAACACAGCTGCAGAATTCTTTTACTATTTATATATATCAAATTTTATTTGTCAATTATACATCAATAAATCAGAAAAAAAGAAAAAAAAAACCACATCCACAGCATTTACTCCATGCCAGGGCCCGTAATTAGTACTTTAAAAACTTCGCTCATTTCATTTACAGAGAAATCCTAGAAGTACTCTTACTGTTCACATTGCACAGATGAGAAAACTGAGCACAGAAATGTTACTTGTCACACCACGTAAAGTGACAGGGTCTGGATTTGAACCCAGGTAGCCTGATTCCAGAGTTCATGACCTTAGACTTTCAGTTATGCTGCCTCTCAGTACCCTGGGAGAGGATTAAATTAAATTCATTTAAAACTTGATTGCTCTACTTTTTATAATATCGTATTCACCATCATCAGGCACCCTTGGTGGCTCAGCGGTCAAGAATCAGCCTGCAGTGCAGGAGATGCAAGAGACCTGGGATCGATCGCTGGGTCAGGAAGATCCCCTAAGAAGGAAATGGCAACCCACTCCAGGATTTTTGCCAGGAGAATCCCATGGACAGAGGAGCCTGGAGGGCTACAGTCTATGGAGCTGCGAAGAGTTGGGCATGACTGAGTGTCTGAGCACACATTCACCTATTCACCATAATCACGTGGGAAGCGGGAAGAACTTTAGAACTTTTGTCTTTCTACAAAAGCTTTTGCCTAAAAGACTTCCTGTTGATAGTGACTTATTTAAGTATGTAATAAGTAATTTTCAGATTAATTTCCAGCTAGCTTTGTATCTTTTTCATTGTAATTGGCATCTTTATATTTGAGAATATAATGACATGCATGAAAAGATTGAGATACATGACTATTCACGTGTAATTCTGAAGGAATGACTGAAATAGACTTTGTTAACCACATGATCCTATAAACAGAACTCTCAAAACATTTTAAATGGAAATATTACTTGACTAAGTGACAGTGTTGTAAAATGTGCAACAAATGTGGTTTTGAAGACCTTTTATGTACCATGCCTTTATTTTCATTAAAGTGTAAACTTTTAAACATTTTATAGAATTTGACAGAGGTTTGACTCAGTTTAGGAGGTATATGCAGAAGTATTTCTACAAAAAATTCAATATTAAAAAAATTAAGTATTATTTAAGTACTTTAGTTCTAAAGTCCACGATTTCCAAAATGTTCGGAGAGATTGTCATTGAAAATTTGGTATGTCTTGGAAGTTATAATAGCAATAAGCATTTGTAGAGCATTTTTGTTTCATTCTTCTATGCATGGAAGCCCTGTACATTTTATAATATTTAAGCAAAAGGGTTAATTATTTCCACTAAAGATCTATAGAAAGAATCCATCTTATGCATCACGGAACACATTTCAGAGTTAAAGTAAATTACCATAGTGACTGTGGCATGGCCTACGTTGTGTGTGCATGAGTGCAAAGTGGCTTCAGTCATGTCTGACTCTTTGTGACCCCATGAACTGTATGTAGCCTGCCAGGCTCCTCTGTCATTGGGATTCTCCAGGCAGGAATACTGGAGTGGGTTGCCATGCTCTCCGCCAAGGGATCTTCCTGATGCAGGGATTGAACCTGCATCTCTTACGTCTCCTGCATTGGCAGGGTGGTTACCACTAGCGCCACCTGGGAAGCCCCCGGCCTACATTAGTTTTCCTTTATAAAATATGTTTCATTTGATCTAATGTTATGTCTATTTATTTCCAGAAAGTGAGCCATCACTTTTAGAATTCAAGCCATTCAGTAATGGTCCTTTGGTTGGTGGATTTGTTTACCGAGGCTGCCAGTCAGAAAGACTCTATGGAAGCTACGTGTTTGGAGATCGTAATGGGTAGGCTTCCTGACACCATGGTTTGATAGATCGAATGACATATCCATTGATTATTGGGCAAATCATCAGAAAATATTCAAATGCATGTCACCCTTTGGAGGTCAGGTGTGGGACACATAAAAACTATTGTTTATTAATTTTTTTTTCAATTCTACCAGTTAGTCTTTCTTTTCCTTTTTCCTTTTGGCTGTGTTAGGTCTTCCTTGCTGCACAAGGGCTCTCTCTAGTTGCCGTGAGTTGTGGCTACTCTCTTGTTACCGTGCACAGCCTTCTCATTGTGATAGCTTCTCTTGTTGCAGCTCAAGGGCTCTAGAGCGTGGACCTCAGTACTTGCAGCTCACAGACTTTGTTGCTCCGCAGCATGTGGAATCTCCCTGGACTAGGGATTGAACTCATGTCCTTTGCACTGGCAGGCAGATTCTTAACCACTGAACCACGAAGGAAGTCCTATTATTTACTTTTGGTTCTACCATGTATGGTGGGGAAATGAAAGAATTTCCTAAAAGATGGTTTTGAAACAGACTTGATCAAATTCATAAAATAATTTTTAAGAGCAGAGAAGTCTTCAGATGGACATTTCATATTATTTACACTCTTCCTTTCATCCTTAACATAAATTTACATGATCATGAGTAAATTGAAGAAATGTAGTTTTACATGAGTTACATAAATATTTTAAAAATTATTGGAAGGCTAAGAATTTTTTTTTTTTTTTTTTTTTTTTGCCAAACTTTCAGGACTTTTGGCAACAGACCTTAATTTCTCTCTATTGATAGGAATACTACAAAATTAAATATTAGCCTAAAGCTTAGAGGTCGCACTGTCGATAATTATAAGAAACTCTGCAATGAAGCCCAAAATAAGGATCTTGTTTCCCAAGTCACTGTCATTCAGGCATATGGCAGAGCTGATATGCTTGGTCACTAAAAGGAAATAGAAAAGTGAACTGACCTTGTGCCCTTCCCCTGTCCCTCTCTCTGATTAATAGCGCAGCATGATGTCTAGTCCTGGATAGGAAGTATCATTCTCCAGATGAAGGGGAGGGTATTTCTCATACTCAGGTACTTTTAGTACCCACCCCCTCCAAACAAAATGTCATCTTTAAGTACTTTTTCCTCACATGGGACTTTCAGAGTATTCACACACATTTTTGGCTATATTATTTTTCCCTTTAGAAGCCAGGTCCACGGCACAGGAATTATTTATTATCAGCTTTATTTTAAATATGTCATTGTGTCTTTTAGGCAAAAGCACATTTTCCTCACAGGTTTCTGGTATGTTTTTCTTGTAGGAATTTCTTAACCCTCCAGCAAAGTCCTGTGAGCAAGCAATGGCAAGAAAAGCCACTCTGTCTTGGCAATGGTGGTTCCTGTAGAGGCTACTTTTCA
Source organism: Budorcas taxicolor (assembly GCF_023091745.1). NCBI lineage: Eukaryota > Metazoa > Chordata > Mammalia > Artiodactyla > Bovidae > Budorcas > Budorcas taxicolor. Next base: position 13,983,713 of record NC_068926.1, on the reverse strand, counting down.
GGTCACATTTTGGGATTTGGAGAAGACGAATTAGGTACTGTACAAACTATTTCTGTTAAGTTCCATTCTCGATCTTTGCCCAAGAGGCTCTGTTCTACTGTGAAAAGCAAGCAAAATAATCTCAACCTCCATTTGTTGGAAATGTAACCTCCAGCAAAGATGACCAGTTCAATATTCACTTACAATAAACTTTCTCTGGGGGTCTTTAAGTCTTATTTCTACGCCAGAAACATGAAAGGAACAAAGCAGGAAGATGGGAGTTGGAAACAAAAGAGAATTTTTGAATCTTAGAGAGAGAGAAAATTTCAAATGGCTACTGATATCTTTGAATCAGTTAAGTCATTTGTTTATATTCTCTATCTGAAAACCTTTCCATTTATCCATGTCTCTTGAAATAAATTTAAAATATGTTGCAGTCTGAATCTCACTTCATTTCCTAATTTTTTACTTTTTTGCCCATCAGGGCATGAAATTTGTTGGCAATAATCTGAGTTTATAGATTTGCTTTCCAACAGAATGAAAATTATCTTTTCCTTGATAATCTCCAGTATAACATGCAATTTATTTGTTGATATATTATCAAAACGTATGCAGTTTAAAAAGCAAAACGAGGTTGATAATTGGAATACCAAAGAGTGAAATGAATTGAATTGAATTGAATTGAAAAGAGTGAATTGAATTACCAAACAGTGAAATGCTACCAGTTTTAAATTTTGGAGATAAATGTAGCTATCATAATGATTCCCTTTAAAGAGCAATATTCAAACAAACTATGGCTACCATGCTCCTTTAGCCTTGAACATGAATTTCTAGGTATTAAAAAAGAGAAGTTGTGTTTTCATCTAAATCATAATTATTTATACTAAATGTTCAGATTTGGTTTAACTCCACCAAATAGAGAATTCATCAGAAATAGCTCCATGCCATTCACTTAGGTTGCCAAGGAACTCAAACTAGATTCCTGCAACACAAAACACAGATTTCAGAGCTGCAGGAATATAGGGATTCAAAGAAGAGTAGTCCAATCTGTCTTTTGCTTGTTTTAGCATTGCAAGCATCTTGCATTTAAGTTTGCTTTGAAATTCTTCTACCCCATTCAAATGAACCAGAAATATAGCCTTTCTCACTTCAATCTTCTGTAATATAATTTAAACGTCATTGGCAAACTCTGATTTTAAAGTATAAATTAAGATCAAATTGTTTGTGACAGAGTTAGAGATAAGTATTTAGAATCATTTTGATGAATCATTTTGGTTGCCCCAGACCTTACTGCCAATAACTCACCATCATTTATCCTTCTACCATGGTTCAAATGTCCAAATATCTGTCCATACTTAATACAATGTTGGGAGGAGAACCAGAAATGAAGCACACACAGTTCTTACTGTCCAAACCCAAAAATATCATGTATATTTCATAATTTAGAGTAAATGTACTGTCACTGTTTAATGTAAACTCTTTGGTTTTTAATTAAGAGCCATATAATAAATTGAGTTAGATTTTTTTTATGAGTTTTTTCTGGATGTGTGTGTGTGTGTGTATGTTTTTAACCATAAAATCAGAATGGGTTTGTTTTAAGGATTAAATGTGGTAAACTACATCAAGTAGTTGATGAAACAAATTTGAATTTTTTTTTACTTACATTCCTTAGTTTTTTAATGCCATTTTTTCTGTTGTGTCATGTTTTTATTATAAGTCCCATAATATCCTTTCCAGAAGTGAGAAAGCAGTAGGGTGTGCTTAATACATAATAACAGAGTAAAATAGAGAAATATAGACTAAATCAAAGACTATTTCATGAATGAGAACCAAACACAAATTTTAAAGCCTCATAAAAATATAATCATAAAAACAACTTCTAATTCCCTATTCATATGATCAGGTCTATGTATTGGATTATATGGAAGGAATGGTCATAAATGAGAGTGGTTCTCTTCTAAGAGGAAAGAGTTGGCACAAAGTATACTAGGAGCTGGACAAGCGTACTTTTAAATAACACAATAAGGGGACTTCCCGAGTGGTCCAGTGGTTAAGACTTCTCCTTCCAGTGCAGAGGGTCCCCTCCCCGGTCAGGGAGCCAAGGTCCCACATGCCTCAAAGCCAAAAAAGCCAAAACATAAAACAGAAGCAATATTGTAACAAATTTAATAAAGACTTAAAAAATGGTCCAAGTCAAAAAGATCTATTAAAATAAATAAACAGTACAGTCAAGAAAGATGACATAAGCACAGATAAAAGGGGGGAAATGTACGTAGTGGTGGTCTACTGACAGACAGGACCTGGGACAGATGCTAAGACAGGAGCAGCCTAGGACAGTGGGGGCCTGAAACAGGATGCTGGGCCAGGAACTTGCCTCCCATTTCCAAAGTCAGGAGGCCAGTGAGGCTAGGAACATTGCAGATGGCATCAGAGCAATAAGGGGCACGTTGTCATAGACCTCTGTCAGGACTTAGCCTGGGCTTGGAGAGAGTAGAAGCCGTTGGAGGGAAATCAGAAGTCATTGGAGGGTGTTGATACAGAAGAGGGTAATCCAATTTATACACTCTCGCCTGCCTTGTAAGGAATCTCTGTAGCTGGTATACTGAGAGTAAACCTAGAAGAATAAGAGTAAGCAGGGAGATCAGCTAGGAGGCTGTGGCCATCATCAAGGTGAGAGATTACGCTCTGCTCAAGCCAGAGCCATGGGGGGATGTGGGAAGAAGTGACCAGAGTCACTGAGGGTAGACTTGGGAAGCTCTCATGATCTTCAGGCCAGTGATCTTCTGAGGATGTATGAATATATATGTATGTACTGTGTGTGCTTAGTCACTTTAGTCACGTCCGACTCTTTTGCCACCCCATGGACTGTAGCCTTCCAGGCTCCTCTGTCTGTGGGATTCTCCAGGCAAAAATGCTGGAGTGGGTTGCCATGCCCTCCTCCAGGGGATCTTTCCAACCCAGGGATTGAACCCGCATCTCCTGTGTCTCCTGCATTGGCAGGCAGATTCTTTACCACTGGCACCACCTGGGAAGCCCAATATACATATAGACATACACATGGGGCTTCCCAGGTGGTAAAGAATCAGTGATTTTAAAAAAAAAATCCACCTGCCAATCCAGAAGACATAGGAGACTTGAGTTTGATCCCTGGGTCAGGAAGATCCCCTGGAGGAGGAAATCGCAACCTGCTCTAGTATTCTTGCCGAGATAATCCCATTGTCAGAGGAGTCTAGTGGGCTACAGTCCATGGGGTCGCGAAGAGTCAGACACAATTTCAGCAACTGAGCATACACACACAGTCAATAGGAGGTAAAGCCGTACAATACTGTAAACTAACTTACTGTATTTCTCTCTCCATAGGTGAAGTTTACATTCTGTCGAGTAGTAAAAGTATGACCCAGACTCACAATGGAAAACTCTACAAAATTATCGATCCCAAAAGGTGAGGTTTTTTTTAACATTCTATTAAGTCAAGTAATATTCTCTTAAGTTATTCCAGTACATTCAAATTAGTGATGGAATTGCAATTAGCACTCAAAGATGAACATTTCTGCCCTGTCCATCTGCTGAGTGCTCTCCTGAGACTCCCTCAGCTCCAGGCTCTAAAACTTAGACTTCAATACCCTGACCTTCAAAAGCGTTATTTTGATCATGTACATAGCCATAGCATCCTTGTAGTCAGCAGAGAGCCACTGACTACAGGGTCGGCTGGCTACAGTCCTTGGGGTCGCAAAGAGTTGGACACAACTGATCAACTGAGCATGCTCACACACAAGGAAAGTTTTTTTTGGCAATTCAATATCGAAGCCTCATTTGACAGCTATCTGGAAGCTCACAGCTTCTTTGACCAAACAAATGAAAACTACAGAAGTATTTTGTTACTGACTTCAGCAAAAGGAAGATGTGAATGTTTCATCCTTTAGAAAATATAATTATCCCTCCCCTGCTACCCTCTACCCACCTAACCCAACTTCAGCACACACTCAACTTTCAAATTATCTTGGGTCATCACAAGTTAGTTGTTAATTTCATGGATAAAGTCAAAACTCTCAGAAGCCACTAAAATTACATACTGTCAAATAGATTTTAGGTGTAAGTTTAGAAACAATTACTGCAGGACTTCAGTATACTCACGTATGTGACCACTGTGGAACCAGTTGTGGTCAGACTCTAGCTTCACAGTGCTATGAATTTTTAATCCTTTTTTTTTCAAACTTTTTACTGAAGCATGTATTCAGAAAAGGCCCCAAATCATAAGCATACAGTATGACAGTTTTTCATAAGTGACACACACTGAAACCAGCACCCAGAAGAAGGGTGGCCTGAAGACCCCTCATTTCTGTTTCTAGTTACCTCCCCTGCCAAGAGGAATCATCCCGTGACCTCTAACAGCATAGATTAGCTTCTCCCATTTTTGAACTTCCCAGGTGGCACAATGGTAAGGAATCCACCTGCCAATGCATGTGACTCAGGTTCGATCTCACATGGGTGGGCATGATCCCCTGGAGGAGGAAATGGCAACCCACTCCAGTAATCTTGCCTAGGAAATCCTATGGACAGAGGAACCCGGTAGGCTACAATCCATGGTGTCTCACAGAGTTGGATACGACTAACTGACCTAGCACGTTTTTGAACTTTGTATAAGTGGAATCGTATAAGATGTACTTGTTTCTGGTTTCTTTTGCCCAACATTATCTGTGAGATTTGTCTGTATTATTCTTAAGGATGCTTAAAACACCACCATGTGAGTGAATTTCTAATTCTTTCTATGCTAAGTTAACCTCACGAGCCCATGTGCAAATTGAAATCCCCAAATTTCAAGTCTCTTTTAGGAGAAAAACATTCCAATAATCCAAAAAGTTTACTAAAAGCATTCATTTAATTCCCCTTTAAAAATATTTGTAGGTTATAAATTGTGTATGTTTTTCTGAAAAAATCACTGACTAACAAATGGAGATTCTTGTCCTTTTTCCACCCCAGAAAGCATTCATTGTCTTTCGTAAGAAAAATATAGGTTGACGTTGGTGTTGCAGAACAAAAAGGGATAATCAATGCTAAATGGTCTGTGATAGAGGACATCATATATACCCATCTGTCACATAGCGATGATGATAGCTTTCCGTCTCTATTTAACAGTATGCATTTTCTTTCACAATAAGAGAAGTACCCATCTACACGCTGTAAGGGTTCTTTTCCTCCTTGAGTGTCCTTCATGAGAAGCAAACTAACGAATGAAAAAAAAATCAGAAATCAGATACCTTGGTGATTATTGAAGTGGGCGATATTAAGAACAAACATCAAACCAATGTTAATTCATAAACTAGCAGCCTTCTAACGATTCAGAATGCATTCTGGGGTTTCACTTGGATCTAATGCCATTCGTTTTGAAATAGCCATTGTTATTCCATTATGTTTGTCAAAGTTGATACGCTTTTGCAAGCTTTCTGCTGTATTACTCATTCTAAAGGTTTCTCTCTTCCTATGGATTGTTTAGTCTGTTGGTGGTGAGTTGAGGTGAATGTTACACCTTCAGTCCATTATTAGTGTCTAATTACCAGGGTTGCCGTGAGGGGCCTTGGCTCTGCGATCTCGGGGCCTCCTCTCGTAGGGTGGTCTCAGAGTGACATAACCTCAAAGGCCTGACTTTTCACTGTGGTGCCTGGTTTCTGGTGAGTCCTGTCACGTGTGGGGCCAGGGTTAAGAGGTGTGTTTGGTTTTGAGGAGGTGGGGGAGGGATTAACAGAGTCCCAGAGACACCATCCTTGTACACAGGCCTAGGCATACATTTCAAAAGTAAACTGACTGTAAGAAAACAAATGTTTTCATAAACATTTGTTGGGAGCCGCATGCTGTTTCGATTTGGATGCCAACGTTTATTATTATAGTAGCTCTCCCGACACGAGTGGAAGGTCTGTATAAGCAGACACTTCAGTATATGTGAATGGGGCTATTTTGGAAACACGAGCAAATTACTACCCTCACAATGTTAATAGGACGTCTGCTTCAGGGCACAACTGCTTTTCTAAAACACTTAAGGGGGAATTTGAAGAAAGAGCCTCATCAACCAAAAAATAATAATAATAATAATCCACAGATATTTCTTGTTACAACAAATACCTCATTCCAATTAAAATCTTAGATTAACTGTATTCTTGTGGAGGAACCCCAGACTTGTTCAAATAATGTTTTCAGAATAAATTTCAAGTATCAGTTGACTCATGGCTCTAAAAGAGGAGAACTATAAATCATAGAAATCTTATATTCTGCATTGTTGTCATAGACGTTCCATTCTTACACACCGTAAGATTTGTGTTTTCTCTCTTTTTTCCTGCACACACACACGCACACACACACACAACAAAGTGAAGCTTGTAGACACAGCAGTGGAAGGAGAGGAGAAGGTGGGATGAACTGAGAGAGTAGTACCGTGTGTAAAACAGAGAGCTCGTGGGAAGCTGCTGTGCAGCACAGGGAGCTCAGCTCAGTGCTCTGACATGATCTAGAAGGGTGGGAGGGGAAGGAGGCTCACCAAGGAGGGGGTATGTGAATACATACAGCTATTCACGTTTGCTGTACTGCAGAAGCCAACACAACATTGTAAAGCAACTTTCTTCCAGTTAAAAATAAGTTTTTAAAAAGAAGATGCGGGAATTTATAAATGATATGCCATATTCTTGGGTCATTTTGACAAGATCGGATGAGGTCCCAGCATTACCACCTCCATCTGTAAGGACAGTCTGGTCTCAGGCTATCTATTGTTTGAGTTCTTGGCCGCTCAGCGGTGTCCGACTCTCTGTGACCCCATGGACTGTAGGCCACCAGGCTCCTCTGTCCATGGAATTCTCCAGGCAAGAATACTGGAGTGGGTTGCCAATTTCTCCTCCAGGGGATCTTCTCGACCCAGGAATCAAACCCACATCTTCCACGTCTCCTAAATTGCAGGCAGATTCTTTACCCACTGAGCAACCTGGGAAGCCCCCAGCCTATATGTTACTTAACTATTGACATAAATGTAAAATCCTTTACAGTGGGCATCCTTCTCAGAAAGGATAGTTTGATAGCCTATTATAAAAAACACAAATGCCATTGTAATCAAAGAAAACTTCCATGAGAATACAACCAGCTTTCTCTACAGCTTAACTAGGACATAGGAGATTTTAAGGGAAAAGCAGAAAAGAGACGAATATTGCCTCCATCTTAGCATGGGGATACCTTCAGAGGTAGAAAAATTAAGTCTCATGGTGGAGTGGAGTTAGAATTGAGTCAATGCCAATCTCCCAGTTTACTGGCCCACCTCACTAGGTCCCCTGAAGCCTCGAGTATTGGGTTCTGCGTGCCGTGGTCTGGGACTCCTTCAGCCAGCAGGTCAATGCTGAGCACGGGAACTGGGCCATCATGTTAGTTTCATTTAATAGTGTCCCCCAAGGCTGGTTCAGACAAGAAGTTAGTTGATCCTGGCAAGCCCAGTAGTCAGATGGTCTTGTCTCTGAATCTTGGAATGTGGACGCCACCACACTGCTCCTCTGCCTGTCTATCAAGTGCAGGTGAGCATTCTGCTTCTGCCTCACAGAGCGCTGTGAAGATAATATAATGGATTTAAAGCCTATGCTGTTCTTTAGTATCATTGGTGCTCATTCCATGCACTCAAGGATTATTTCAGGTGATTGATCTCACAACTTTTGAGGTTGTTTTAGGGTCAAAATTGGGGTCAAGATGTCCACAGAGTTTTAAAGAACTCTTTGTAACCCCATGGACCTTAGCCCACCAGGATCCTCTGTCCATGGGATTCTCCAGGCAAGCATACTGGAGTGCGTTGCCATTCCCTTCTCCAGGGGATTTTCCTCACACAGGTATTGAACCCAGGTCTCCTGCATTATAGGCGTGTTCTTTACTGTCTGAGTCACCAGGGGAAGAACTCTGAGTCTAGTTTTCAATTGTTCAGGTCATGTCTTAGAGGCTTGTTCTTCGTTAAATCCTTTCAGAATCACACAAGTGCTCCTGAGGAGCAGAAATGAAAGAATTCTAACAGAGTTATGAATTTACCAAGCTTCATTTTTATAGAATGCAAATCTTTTCACACTATTGAAAAAGATTCTTTAATTTTTGTATCAGATGAACTGAAACTAAAGGCCCTTTTTTGACCTGGAAATATTTCCAGGGTTATTTCTCCAGGAATTTGTAAAACAACATCATTCTTAAACATACTGAGTTAATTACCATGTACCCAGTCTTTTTCTATTTTAACACCTTGCTTATCTATTATACCCACTCAAATCACACAGCCCATTCCCTTAAGAAGTCTGTAAATTAACAATGCAAATTCCCAGCTTCAGAGGTTATTTTACAGAAACATCCTATCTCCAGACTTCTGTATGACCAATATCAAAAACTGCCCTCATGCCTAAACCAGGGTGTCTATGTATTTATGGTTTTACTGTTCATATACCAGCTGCTAAAAGAAAAACTATGACTTTTAATCTCATCTTGAAATCACTCCTAATTCACCTAAACCCTTGCTGTTTAAGGACTGTTGCTGCTAGTAACAACAGTTTGCAATGTTCTTCTGTTTAGGTATGGGTTATTTGGACGTCTGAAAACTAATAAATATGATGGTATTAATATTAAAAAAAACCCTGCTCTTCTGTATCCTCCCCAATATGCGCCCCCCCCACTGTTCTTTGTTTACTTTTTTCTTAATATCTTCATCCTACTACTTAGTATGCTGGATGCTGAAGAGTGGTGGTTTTCTTTTTCCACCAAAAAAAATCACTTCATGAGAGGAAATTGGTTCTGTTTATCCTTCGCATATGTCTCAGGGAGCTGGCAGGCAGCTCTGCCATCCTAAAGAAAGCCATGCATAATGGAGAGGGTTTAGCCCAATAAGCCAGTCTAGTCCCAACTCATCAGTCGGAGTTTTATGCAAGTGGCCTCCCTAGGCTGATAAATCCCCGCAGTGCCTGTTGACCCAGCTGCCAGGTCCTCTTGCTGCAGGCGGTGTTTTCATGGCCACCCTGACAGTAATACAAACTGTTTAGCAGCTCCATTGACCTTTCAGCTATTAACAGGGACACAGGCTCGAAGAGGGACTCGTTTTCAAACATGACAGAATTTCTTAACACTAGAGGTCATGAACAAGTATATGCCTTATAAAAATCCATTCAGTGTGGTGGATTTGAAGTAAAAAAGACAAGGGAAGCATGGTCCACATTTTTGCTATGGTTTTTCTACATTTCCAATCACCAAAAATGGCATACACTTATGTGCCTGCTTACATTGTATTCTTAATATGCTATAGCTTATGTTGTGGTGTGCAATAGTTTTAGCTAACAAATCCTTCCTAAATTTCCAGAAGCATCTGAAAATTTAAAGATATATTACAAAAGAATGGGATAGGATAAACTTTTAATGAATGGATGAGAATGCATACATAATATATGGTAATGGGCTAAGGATAACTGGAATTTTATTCATTCTTTACCAAGACTTGTTGTATGTGTATATATGTACACAGACATACTTAAAGACACTCAAATAGTCCATACAAGTCTATGTAGCACCATCACCAATTTCAAGGTACATACAAAATATTATATCATAATTTATTTAAAATTTTTATTGAAATGATCCTGTTATTTTAAAAGCCTATACTATAAGACTTCTTATATTTAGATCCTATTTTCTGAAGATGTCACATGTGACCACAGTATTCAAGGGAATTTTCTGCTTTATATTAATTATATGAAAGTGAAAGTGAAGTCGCTCAGTCGTGTCCGACTCTTTGCGACCCCATGGACTGTAGCCTATCAGGCTCCTCCGTCCATGGGATTTTCCAGGCAAGAGTGCTGGAGTGGATTGCCATTTCCTTCTCCAGGGGATCTTCCCGACCCAGGAATCGAACCCAGGTCTCCCGCATTGCAGGCAGAAGCTTTACCATCTGAGCCACCAGGGAAGCCCCTATATTAATTATATAGTCGTCCTTATACTATCAGTTTTGAATGTTGGTATATCAATTCCTAGAGTAATTGTACAGATTGCTATGAAAACTTGATTAATTGTCACTTACAAGTGGCATTTGTTAGAAAGGCAGAAAATGGAGAATATAAATAGCTAAAATTATATTCTTCAAAAAGAGACTCATTTGATGAATCAAAAACTTTTAAAAGCATTTCTTTTTTTTCTTTTTTGTTTATTTTGTTAATAATTTATTTTTTATTGAAGGATAATTAAAAGCATTTCTTTTCAATATTCACGTTTCTTCCCTGCCTGGGACAATGGTGGAAATCTGTTATTACCAGACCTTCTGAATATCATACTTTTATTGTAAGACAGTATATTATCAGATATTACAGTTCTTAAGATAAAGACAGATTTAATCTTGCATGGAACAGCCACATAAATTTGTAAAAAATGCTTGCTAGAGGAAGATGCACTTTCTAAAGACACATATTGTACCCTAGCATCATTTTTTTTAAACTAATTCACTTTACTTGATTTAAAAAACTCTTGCTTAAATGCCTCGTTTTTATCAATATTGACAAGTGAATCGAAAGGTGTAACATCAAAATTTGAAAAATTGGCATCCTGATAGTCTTCAAAGAGAATTTAAGCTGACATTTTTGTGCTATTTTAAAGGATAGAAACTTGTTTCAAATCTTACTTCCCATTTAAAACATTGGTCACCAGTGTTTCTTATTTAGTGTCTAATATTTTTATCACTAAGTTTTTAAATTAAAAAATTTTATTTTGGATATAAAATTCTGAACAGAATTTGGTTCCTTCTTTATATTAGGATGCAATTGCATTGACTTTTTATTGAACCCTAATTTTTCAGTTTTTATTTTCTTTCCTATCAGAGTAAGTCTAGTTATACAAGATTAAATCATGAGATTTAATGAGTCTGCAGGTATCTTTGGCTTGTCTCCTGTGTGCAAGGTATTGTATTATGTATTATGAAAGTGAAGTGAAAGTTGCTCAGTCATGTCCGACTCTTTGTGACCCCATGATCTGTACAGTCCGTGGAATTCTCCAGGCCAGAATACTGGAGTGGAAAGCTTTTCCCTTCTCCAGGGGATATTCCCAATCCAGGGGTCAAACCCAGGTCTCCTGCATTGCAGGCAGATTCTTTACCAGCTGAGCCACCAGGGAAGCCGAAGAATATACTGGAGTGGGTAGCCTCCATTATGCGTTATGAAAGGAGAATATACATGAGGATTTGGTCCTTTTCTCTAAGGAGCTTATTTTTATCTTAAATCAAGAGATTGCACACATTGTCTAAAACATTAGCAATGTTCTCAGAGATAAATATTGCCACTCTGGAACAACAAAATTATGTCAAAACATGGTATATTATAAATTGCCAAATTAATGGTCCAGAAGCCAATATGTACCAAGGTGGGTAAACCTCACCATAATTTGGCTTCACAGCAGTCTGTTCTGCTATGCTGTGATTTCCTTTCAGACTAATTAACTCACTTATAAAAGAAAAGGATGGTTGCATAACATGGAAATTATATAGCTTTCCAAGCCGCTAAAGCCAGAATGACAAGAGGAACAAGGCCTCAGCCTGACTTGTCCAGGCAGAAGGAGCCTCCCCAGTTGAGTTAAAACAAGAAAGAAGCATGGCACTGAGTTCCCCCACCCAACCCCAGGGCCATTGCATGGCAGGTTTCACTTCCCCCTGAGATCAAAGCCTCGCTTCTGTGGTTTTCGTTTTGTGTGTGTGTGTGTGTGTGTGTGTGTGTGTGTTTGTGTTTTAATTAATTTTTATTGGAGTATGCTGCTGCTTCAGCCATGTGACTCTAAGGACTGCAGCCTGCCAAGCTCCTCTGTCCATGGGATTCTCTAGGCAAGAGTACTAGAGTGGGTTGCCATGCTCTCCTCCAGATCTTCCCAACCCAGGGATCAAACCCGGGTCTCCTGCACTGCAGACAGATTCTTTGCCACTGAGCCACCAGGGAAGCAGTTGCTTTATAATGCTGTGTTAGCCTCTGCCGTGCATCAGTGAGTCAGCCACACGTATGTATGTATGCCTCCCCTTTGGACTTCCTCCCCACCCAGGTCACCTCAGTGCAGTAAGTAGAGTTCCCTGTGGTACACACCAGGTTCTCATTAGTTACCTGTTTTATACTTGCATGCTGTCATTCAGCCGTATCTGACTGCGTGACCCCATGGACAGTGGCCCACCAGGCTCCTCTGTCCGTGGGATTTTTCAGGCAAGAATACTGAACAGTGTGGGTTGCCATTTCCTCCTCCAGGGGATCTTCCCAACCCAGGGATTGAACCCATGTCTCCTGACTCTCCTGCCTAGGCAGGTGGATTCTTTACCACTGAGCCACCTGGGAAGCCCCTATCTATTTTATACATAGTGTCAACTGTGTGTGTGTGTCAATCCCAGCCTCCCAATTCCTGCCGCCCCTCTCCTTTCCCCTTTGGTATCCATATATTTGTTCTCTACATCTGTGTCTCTACTTACGCTTTGCAAATAATATCATGCATACCATTTTCTAGATTCCACATTTATGCATTAATATACGATATTTTGTGTGCTTCTGATCGTCCCTGAGTGACTCTCTCCTCCACCTGCAGGTGACTCTGGTATCCCCGGGATACCCTCTCCATGACACCACATTTTACTTTTGTTAGTGCCTTAGGTACAGAGTTGCATAGATCTTGAAGCGTCTGCTTCAGCTCTATTTTTCCTATAAACCTTATTTTTATTATACAATACAAGATTTTTCAGGAACAAGTCCACTGAACTAAAGTGAAATGCCTATATTTCTAATAATTATAGTAGACCAGTTTCTGAATTAAGGACATAACAAAAATAGTACAAGAAACACCTAAGGCAATTTAATAAAATTGGACTTTGTTTCTCCCTAAAAGCAAACAACCTTATCTAGTTTCATTAGTCATTTCTCCTAGGTTCTCCTTTCAAGGAAATATATACCTTTTCATTTCCTTATTTTCCCCTGGAAATAAATGCATTGAGTTAAGCTGATAAAGTTGAATGAAGGCAATTCACACACCCTTTTAGATACTTGTGTATCTTGGTGGTGGTGTTTGGATAGGGAGGTTAATAAAGGGCCTGAAATACAGTGCCTAGCTCCCTTTGTTCCTGAAGAGGACCAGTTGAGTAAAAATCTATGCTAGAAAAGAATTCCAGATTATCTTGAATTAGGCTGTGTGAGAGTCATTTCATATTTTCATCCATGTTCTAATCTTCTAAATTGGGAGTAACAAGGTCAGCCCTATCTCAGAGGATAAAGTTGAATATGAAATTACCGGAAGGTGTAAGTGGCTTCGGTATCTGCTTTTATTCGGGTTGCATCTTTAACTATTGAACAAAACTGAGCAGGTATTTGTGAACTTTCTAATAATCTCATTAACACTACCGCACAACTGCACTCTTTTCACATGCTAGCAAAGCAATGCTCAAAATCCTTCAAGCTAGGCTTCAACAGTGTGTGAACTTGAGAACTTCCAGATGTACAAGCTGGATTTAGAAAAGGCAGAGGAACTAGAGATCAAATTGCCAACATCTGTTGGATCACAGAAAAAGCTAGAGAATTCCAGAAACACATCTACTTCTGCTTCAGTGACTGTGCTAAAGCCTTTTGACAGTGTAGATCACAACAAACTGTGGAAAATTCTTAAAGAGATGGGAATACCAGACCACCTCACCTGCCTCCTGCAAAACCTGCATGCAGGTCAAGAAGCCACAGTTAGAACTGGACATGGAACAACAGACTGGTTCAGAATTGGGAAAGCAGTATGTCAAGGCTGTATATAGTCACTCTGCTTATTTAACTTATTATGTGCAGAGTACATCATGTGAAATGCCAGGCTGGATAAAGCACAAGCTGGAATCAAGATTGCTGGGAGAAATATCAATAACCTCAGATATGCAGATGACACCACACTTATGGCAGAGAGTGAAGAAGAACTAAAGAACCTCTTAATGAAAGTGAAAGAGGAGAGTGAAAAAGTTGGCTTAAAACTCAACATTCAGAAAACTAAGATCATGGCACCCGGTCCCATCACTTCATGGCAAATAGATGGGAAAACAATGGAAACAGTGAGAGACTTTATTTTGGGAGGCTCCAAAATCACTACAGCCATGAAATTAAAAGATGCTTGCTCCTTGGAAGAAAAGCTATGAACAACCTAGACAGCATATTAAAAAGCAGAGACATTACTTCACCAACAAAGGCCCATCTAGTCAAAGCTATGATTTTTTCCAGTAGTCAGGTATGGATGTGAGAGTTGGACTATAAAGAAAACTGAAGAATTGCTGCTTTTGAACTGTGTTATTGGAGAAGACTCTTGAGAGTCCCTTGGACTGCAAGGAGATCCAACCAGTCTATCCTAGAGGAAATCAGTCCTGAATATTCATTGGAAGGACTGATGCTGAAGCCAAAACTCCAATACTTTGGCCACCTGATGCGAAGAACTGACTCATTGGAAAAGACCCTGATACTGGGAAAGATTGAAGGCAGGAGGAGAAGGGGATGACAGAAGATGAGATGGTTCGATGGCATTACCAACTCTATGGACATGAGTTTGAGTAAGCTCTGGGAGTTGGTGATGGACAGGATAGCCTGGCGTGCTATAATCCATGGGGTCACAAAGAGTCAGAGACACTGAGCTTCTGCACTGAACTGATGTATGGATATGAGAGCTGGACAATAAAAAAGGCTGAGTGCTGAAGAATTGATGCCTTTGAACTGTGGTGCTGGAGAAGACCATTGAGAGTCCCTTGGACAGCAAGGAGATCCAACCAGTCAATCCTAAAGGGAATCAACCCTGAATATTCATTGGAAGGACTAATGCTGAAGCTCCAATACTTTGGCCACCCGATGTGAAGGTCCAACTCATTGGGAAAGACCCTGATGCTGGGAAAGACTGAAGGCAGGAGGAGAAGGGGATGACAAAGGATGAGATGGTTCAATGGCATCACTGATTCAACAGACATGAGTTTGAGCAAAGGTGAAGATGGAGATGGTGAAGGACAGGGAAGACTGGGGTGCTGCAGTCCAGGGGGTTGCAAAGAGTCAGACACGACTGAGTAACTGAACAACAATAGCACTAGGCAGTCCAACAAATATTGTTATATTAATGCATATATGTGGAATCTGGAAAAATGGTATAGATGATCTTATCTGCCAAGCAGTAATAGTGACACAGACATAGATAACAAATGCGTGGACACTATGGGGGAACAAATGTTTGGACACACTATGGACACTCCTGTGTCTGAGTGATCACGTGCTCAGCAGTTAAGTCACAGACCTTAGAACAAAGTCAACCTTGGACCCAGAGAAAAATGCCCAAGCCTAGCCCCACTCTTCAGTGCCTTTCAGAACGGAAAAATGCAGTGGTTTGAGAAATAAGGTAGAGCACTGCTTTCCCCATTCTAAACCTGAATTATAGAAATATACAGTACAAATTAATAATGTTTAATATGATCAATAATGTACATAACTTCAGAGGTATTCTTGAATTTGTTTTCTTTTCCTTCATCCCAATATCAGGGTTACGGAGGACATACATAAAAAGATTTTTCTAAGTGGCCTACATGTGATATAATATCAAAGAAGGCATTCCTTAAGAATGAAATGAAAGCAAGTAGCTCTTAAAACATTCAATTTTTTGATAGATCTCAAACGGTACTTGAAAAATATTGTTAGGAAATGTATATTGCCATCTATATAGCCATGAAGTCCTGTGAAACCAGTTTTGCATGATTACACAGAAACAGATTCCATAGTCTCTGTTCTCTGACCTGGAATAGGATCGTATTATGAATATATAAGATTCCTCACAGCCAAATTGAATTTGTATGGTGTATTATCATTTTAACAGGTGCTACAAAATGGTTATATGTAGTCGGAATCCAAACTTCTACTCCTCATGGGTAAACTGAAACCTAGAAAAGAGAAATGTCAACATGAATAAGAAGAATTTAGTGACCACTCAAACCAAAAAAAATTATCCAGACTGAAAATAAACAAAAATTCCTTTGTATGTTGACCTTGGAGAAAGACCCTAAAATGAGTATTTAAAAGATGACACAGTATTGATATACTAGTGCTCATTCCCATGCCTCAAGCTATACAAATGGGAAAATAGGAAAAATCTCACCAGTCATGAGAAGTTTTCCATTTTCTTAATTTTTTTTTGAGGCGAAAGGGCTGAGTCAGGATTTTAGAACCAATGCATGTTTATGGATTATCACCTACGTATCCAAATGCTTCCAGAGTGAGGCGATCCATTAAGCCATCAAATCTGGTGGTGCAGGAAGGCTGCCTCCTTGTGCAGAGGTCATATTCCGTCTAGTCAAAGATTCCAGAATATTCTGTCCTGGGAGCTGCTGACCACATTAATTTATGGCCCCCCATTAATCACCATTGGCTGAGAATGGCCCTAAATTAGAAAAGTCCCTCTGTAACTTGACTGTGCACGTGAATCTCTTGATAAACTGAGTGAAGTGCAGGCTCTGATTCTATGTGTCTGGGGAGGGGCCTGAGATTCTACATTTCTAACAAACTCCTAGGTGGTGCTAGGCCTGCTGTTCTGTGTCACACTGAGTAATGAGAATTTGGACTTAACAGTTTTGCCTACCTCATGAGAACTGGCAAAAACATGAAAATAGTCTTGCAAAAAAAAAAAAAAGGGAGCTGCCATTAACTAAAACAGAGAAGCTCCTCCCTTCTTGTAGAAGGATCAGGATTGTGTGCATGCCAAGTCACTTTAGTCGTGTCTGACTCTTTGCAGCCCTATCAACTGTAGCCTTCTAGGGTCCTCTGTCCATGGGATTCTCCAGGCAAGAATACTGGATGGATTGCCACGCCCTCCTCCAGGGGATCTTTCTGACCCAGGAATCAAACCTGAATCTCTTATGTCACCTGCATTAGCAGGTGGGCTGTTTACCATCAGCACCACCTGGGAAGTCTGAGGGCCAAGATTGAGGTGTGGATATCAGAAGCTCAGTTTGGACTATGTAAATAATGCTGAAGTCACACATACTACAATTCTCCAATTGCAAATAGTAGACTAGAAATATTTTCTCTATTCCTCCTTAGAATTTCCATTAGGATCCTTTTATTATTCCCCATTTTATAATTTTTGGGGTTCAGTGGTAAAGAACCCTCCTACCAATTCAGAAGATACAGGTTTGATCCCTAGATCAGGAAGATCCCTGGAGAAGGAATGGCAACCTACTCCTATATTCTTGCCTGGAAAATTCCATGGACAGAGGAGCCTGGCAGGCTACAGTCCATGGAGTCACAAAGAGTCAGACATAACTGAGTGACTAAACAACAACAATTGCATAATTTAATTTTCTGCTTTCTATTATGAAGATGACTAGTTGTCAAAAAAAAGGAAAAGAGTCCTGTAAAGGTTTTAGTTGTGAGGGATCGCTTTTGCATCTGTCCTAACGTGACTGTGGATAAAGGAATAAGGGAATTCCCTGGTGGTCTAGTGGTTAGGACTCTGCTCTCTCACTGTTGAGGGCCTGAGTTTGATCCCCGGTCAGGGAAATAAGATTCCACACGAGAAAAAAAAAACAAAACAAGTAAGACGGTTCTTACATCACCTCCTAAATCACCTCAAGCAGAACATTGTCTAAGAGAAGCTGAAGAATAAGCTCATCTTCTGAAACTTTCAACAATTCAGAATCTTATAAAAGAGTATTACTCACGATCAGTGTACCTTGTTTTACAATAACATGGATTTAAGATCTGAACCCCTTAAAAAAATTTCAGAATGAACACTTTACTCTTTATATAAGACACAGTAGATCAGTCTCTGCAGCACTCACTCTGAAGATCAGGCCTGCTAAGACAGAACTTATCCCTGTGCATCCATACAGATGGATAGAGACTTCCCATTGATTGAGTCAGTCACTTATTAAATTAAAGATCCTAAAATTAAAATCATTCTTTAACCCACTACACAGAGACAGTCACCATTGGCCTTAGCTAGTCACAAAAAGTCATCATGGTATGATGTGTGTTATAAATTACTTCTTGAGTTTCTCAATTTTCTCCTTTATTTCAAGAAAGTTTCTAAAGCTTTGTACTACTGAACAAAATGAATCAAAGTAGATTTCTAAGAAAATGTCTTACACTTCTGAAAACAGTGCTTTATAGATTAGGAAATGTTGGGTAGATTTCTGCACTAACCCTTTAATGTTTTATTATTTGTCATGTGTAAAGGGGTTAGGAATTGTGTTTTTCGAATTAGGAAATTTAAATTAAATTTCTGAGAATTATGGAGAATAACTCAACAAATGGATACCATATATTCTTTATTAAAAACCTAAATATCCTCTTAGGTAAGTTTCCTGTTTTGAAAGCTATCTTAGACTTCATTCAGTAGACGTAAGGCTCTAAAAGTTTAAAAAATAAAACTTTTATTTAAAAAATAAACTTCTCTGTTTAAAAGGAAAATACTATTTAAGCAGTTCTTATTAGGCCTATATTAAAATGCCCAAATTCCCAGTTCAATAAAAATTAAGAATGAAAAATGAGTTTATCTATTACAGGTAGAAATATACTCTAGATTTGTGTTTAGATCCCATCTAGGTGTGTATATGTAATAATTTTGAAATACAAGATGGTCTATTTCAAGGTGACAATAATAATAAAGTTCACATTTACTTCTTCTATTTCCTTTTCTTAATTCTTATTTATTCCATGTAAAGGAAACTTACTTCTTTCAATGGAAGGAAGAAATGTCCCTAGGACAAAGAGTGTGTGTAGAGAAAAGAAATGGTTGAGCTCTCCAGCAATCTTTGTCAGGCTTTGTCACATATATTACTAGAAAAATGAATTTTGATGTGTTGACTTAATTCCCAATTGGAGGAGAAAACAATCATATCTCTTTATGTCTTGCTTACTTCTTAGCCTGTTGTTTATTTGTTACAATTACAATTGGTATAAAAATGCTTTATTTAAAGTGCATTTAATTATGCCTTGGAAGAATTTTGTAAGACTTGAGTTGATTTAGGCAACAGAAAGAAATACAGTGAATTTAGTTTTATGCTTATGATATAAAAGTATAGTGATTCAATTTTAATCATATGCCTCCCCTAAATTGTCTGTTCCTAATATCATCACTCAATAGAATTTTAAAGACCCTTTTAAAATTACAAACACCCTTTTAAAATTACACTCATTTCATTCATTCAGCAGATTTTTAATAAGCATCTTACATGTGCTGTGCACTCTTCTGGGTCCTGAAAAGACATAAGAGAAGAGAGGGAATTATTGGTCTTCGTGGAATTTATATTCTAGATTTGAAAAAGTTTCTACTGTATGCATTTAGTTCAATAAACATATTGAAATTCCATGGTACTTTCCTACCTCCTAGGACTATAAGTAGTTGAGGAGATAAAATGCTTTGGTAGCTTAAAGATCATCTTTCCATAGTATCCCTCAACCCTAAATTAATTGCACCCTTGTCTGTATTCCTAATAACTTCATATTCCCCTCTATCATAACAAAGATCCTACTGCCTTACACTTTTGTGTTTGCCCATCTGTCTTCCCCACTGTGGTCTCCATGAGGATCAGGATACTGTTTTGTTTTTGTCTTCCCCCCATGAAAAGTATAGTCCCTGGCAGTCAGTGGCTAGGCTTGAAGACTTTTATTCAGAAAACTTTTATTTCAATGGGGAAGGGAAAGAAGAAATAGGACTCCTCATTCCTTAAGGAAAGTGAGGTCCAATAAGTGATGGGCTATGTTTGACGTACACTTTCATGTTCAAGGGTTCCCAATAGAATAATAGTTTAAAGGCAGGGGGTGGATTTTAACATGCTAAGTGAGGAATGTTAGTGGTCAACTTCATAAAAGAATAAAGTTATTTTTGTAGGTAATTAAATAAAAATTTAAGGGAATCATGTTTATATATGACAGCCACACAGTTTTATATAAACAAGCCCAAGCATGAAGCAGTCACATCTACAGATAGATAAGCATCTGCTCTATCTTAAGCAAAATTTAAAAAAAAAAAATTAGAATTCCCTCCATAATCTGAGTTTACACACATTTAAATGTTCGGTGAAAATCAATCAAACTGTCTAATTGGAGGATCATCCAGGAAAAAAGGATCAGGTATCCTGCCCCGAAAAACCATACTTGTGAATCCCTGTGCATCAGACTGCCTTATCTGTTCCCAGTGTATATGGCTCAATGACCCTATACTTTGCTTCAAACAGGCAACATCTTCTGGTTGTACCTGATCAAAGTCACTTACATTCTTGATCACATGGTGTCTTCTCTTTAGATTCATCTGCTCAGGTGTAAACCATATAATCAAGAAGCATGTGAGCTATGTTGACTGAACATTTTCCATCGCATGTAACATATTCCTGACACACTCTACTTCTGGGTCTCTTTTCTTGAATAAA
This sequence comes from Budorcas taxicolor, assembly GCF_023091745.1. Taxonomy (NCBI): domain Eukaryota; kingdom Metazoa; phylum Chordata; class Mammalia; order Artiodactyla; family Bovidae; genus Budorcas; species Budorcas taxicolor. The sequence continues at coordinate 13,963,321 of NC_068926.1, read as the reverse complement.
TTGGAAAGAGCATGAACAAATGAAGTGAAACGAAAATCATTAGTTCACATGTAACATTTGTTCATTAGTAACAAATGAAGTGAAAATGAAGATCACTCAGTCATGTTTGACTCTGCAACCCTATGGACTATACAGTCCATGGAATTCTCTAGGCCAGAATAGTGGAGTGGGTAGCCTTTCCCTTCTCCAGGGTATCTTCCCAACCCAGGGATCGAACCCAAGTCTCCCACATTGCAGGTGGGTTTTTTATTAGCTGAGCCACAAGGGAAACACAAGAATACTGGAGTGGGTAACCTAAATAGAACTAGATAAATAGAATCTCAGTTACCAGGAAAATGTGAACAATACCTGTTTACTGAATATCACTCAGTAAATGTGGTGATCTGTAATTCAGAAGAACATAACAACTTCTGAGAACTGCTCTTCTGATGGTCAAAATGCCACCATAGTATCTCAAACAAGAATTTTATGTGAGGGAAAAATTGAGCAGACTTGGGCTATTCAAAATAAGAAAGCAAAGATTTTTCCCTCACTTTCCTTGGCCATTGAATGTTTTCTCCACCATATCACCCTCTGCCCTTACTCCCAGAAAGACTTCCTTGGAGCAGGGGGTGGTGGGGAGAGACAAGGGAAATATTAGGTAGTGTGTTCAGAGTGAAAATGTAGAATGTCTCAAGTACCTTCACATAAACTGGACCACTTCTAGATTTAAATAAGAGGTTGAGTCAGTTTAAGGGAGTTTTCTGAATTGTCACAATAGTTGCAAAAATCAGTAATTTATTTAAAAATTTTTTTATTTTATATTGGAGTATGGTTGAGCACCAATGTTGTGTTAATTTCAGGTATACAGCAAAGGGATTCAGTTGTACATATATAGGTATCTATTCTCTTTCAAATTCTTTTCTCATTTAGAATATTGCAGAATATTGAGCAGAATTCCCTGTGCTATCCATTAGGTTCGTATTAGATATCTGTTTTATATATAGCAGTGCGTACATGTTCATCCCAAACAACACTTTCAACAGAGAGTGGGTTTTAATTGGAGAGAGGAGCTAAAGAAGTCACTGGATATTTTAAATATGGTTTTGAGTCATTGTAGAAACAGTCTCAGATCAGACCTCAAATTATTATCACAGTTCACGTTGCCATGGGGCATAACAAGATAACCTGTCTCAAAAAAACTGAGGCTTCAGGGCCTAATTATTTGCTTCTCTCAGAAAGCTGTATCATTTACCTCTATGGTGGTCCTGACCCATAATTATCACCTTCTTTGTTATGGTACTTAAGGACTCCAACTGACTTGGCCTTCTTCACAGTGGTGATTTGACTGGTGATGAAGCATTTGTTTACATTCCTTCCCTGAAAAGAGCTTTCTCACCACACTGAGGTGCAGGTAGCAGTGACTGATAGCAAAGGGCCATTGCAAATTTTTTCTCAAAGATGAGGTAATGAGCAGTTGGGGTCATGCTTCTAGCGGGAACCACCTTGAAAGATAACCTTTCACTCAAAAACATGAAGACTTATGACAATTTTCTGAAGGCAGCTTGGTCCTTCTTTAAATGATGGCAGTTGTCGAGCAGTTAAAACAAAGTCTGTGACTTTTTACGTGACAGATAAGATACTTTTGTTTGCTACTATTAGCATTCTTTTTTCTTTATAGCAGGATAAAATAAAATTATAAAAATATGTATGTACACATTTACACATACATATATAAAAATCTCTCTATTTAGATCATTTATTGCATAGAGAGTTTAAACTGTGAGTCCAGAAACACACATGTATTATTTATGTCCTTTCAAGACCAGTCATTCTGGGAAAAAGTATCTCAAAAGAAACATGAAAATGAAATAAAAAGCAATTTCAAAGCTTTTTAGGCTACAAGCACTCATTTTAATAACTGCCTTCAGCCCCCTAATATTGCCAAATATTCCTATTTTTTCTATTCCTAAAAACTTTTGGAGTCCTGCAGAAAAAAAAAGCTTTAACATATCCATACATCTTCATTTTTTAAATTGTAATTGCTAGAAATTCTTAGATGCCAAAAAATTGTGTGTGTGCTTAGTCGCTTCATTCGTGTCCCGCTGTTTGTGACCCCGTGCGCTGTAGCCCACCAGGCTCCTCTGTCCATGGGATTCTCCAGGCAAGAATACTGGAGTAGGTTGTCATTTCCTTCTCCAGGGCATCTTCCCCACCCAGAGATCAATCCCGTGTCTCTCACATCTGCACTGCAGGCAGATTCTCTACCGCTGAGCCACCAGGGAAGCCTCACCAAAATATTGGTGTAATGTAATTACATTTTTAATCAATGAATCTTGATCATGATAAAGTTTCTTAACCATGTTTAATGTGTTCCCTTTGGTTCAAAACTGGTTATTTTGTTTTCTCACGGATGTATGTTCTCTTAGAAAGTCGACGACCTTTCTGTCTGAGTGACTGAAAAGTAAAATTTCCATAGAAAGGAAGAGACATGCTTTGTAAGCTACAAAATTGGTCGATTTTATTCCAGTGCTGATTTTCAACCAAAATGCACTTTTGATTTTGTCTTTTGATGCAGACCTCTGATGCCTGAGGAATGCAGGGCCGTGGTCCAGCCCGCCCAGACCCTAACATCTGAGTGCTCCCGGCTCTGTCGGAATGGCTACTGCACTCCTACTGGAACGTGCTGCTGCAGTCCTGGCTGGGAAGGGGACTTCTGCAGAATCGGTTAGTATTTCTGTTGTCCCTGGGAAAGAGAGGGCATGGGACAAGCTCTAGGAACTCAAGACCTTAACGTTAGTTATTTTTTCTAGAATGATCGAATGTTCAAAGCTGTAGCCATTTACTGAAAAATAGAGCAACCATATGATCCAACATGCCATTTCTAAGTATTTATCCAAAGTAAGTGAAAAAAGGACTTCAAAGAGATATTTCTACTTGCACACCCATGTTTATAGCAACATTATTCACAGTAGCCAAAATATGGAAACAGTGTAAGTGACTGTCAATGGATAAAGAAGATGTTTTATATATACATATATATATATATATATATATACACATACACACACACACACACACATACATATGTGACTGTTATTCAGCCGTGTAGGAAATCTTGCCATTCTTGACGACACGGAGATAGACTTTGAGTACAGTATCTTAAGTGAAAAGGCCAGACAGTAGATAAATACTACATGATATCACGTATATGTGGAATTTGTTTTTTTAAACGTCACACTCATAAAAACAGAAAAGTGTTGGGGAAATAGGGAGAGGCTGATAAGAGGGTATGAACTTTTCAGCTATAACATGAAAAGGGGAAATTCCCCAGAGGTCCAGTGCTTAGGACTGCAAGCTTCCTGGGTGCCCAGGTTCGATCCCTGCTCCAGGAACTAAGATCCCACAAACCGAGAGATACAGTCCCCCCATGGAAAAAGGTGAATAAGATAAAACTGTAGCCATTTACAGTAACAGTAATGCTCCGCTTGTTTCTGAATTTATACATGAAGACTTTGCCATTTTCCTAATGTAAATAATTCATTTATGTAAGTTAGTTATAAAGACAATAGACTTCTCTCACAAAATCAAAAGTGAAAACAGCCCAACTGGATCATCCTTGGGGGCTTTCAGTCCCGGATTTGAGATTTCAGACCTGTAGACTCACTGGAAAAGACCTTGATGCTGGGAAAGATTGAAGACAGGAGGATAAGAGGGTGACAGAGGATGAGATGGTTGGATGGCATCATCGACTCCATGGACGTGAGTCTGAGCAGACTCCTGGAGATTAGTGAAGGACCAGGAAGCCTTGTGTGCTGCAGTCCATGGGGTCGCAAAGAATCAGACACAGCTGAGCGACTGAACACCACCACCAATGACCTGTGTGTGCAGAGTCCCTTTCTGAGCACCAGAAGTTTTCAGACACTCCATATAGGCCCTCCCTCGATTTGTTGCGTGCCTTCCTGCTGCAGTGCACTAAAATAGGGGATTCAGTTGGTGTTTTTATAGGAAAGGGGAAAATGCAGTTGTCTAGAGTCATTTTATGAGATTTTCTTCATTCTTTTTGCCGCTCCCTTGTCGACCATCAGCTAGGTGTACAGCCGCTCAGAGAGCAAAGGAGTTTCATCCCAGGGTTATTCTATCCTTTAACTTGTGACTTCCACAAATACACACAGTTGTCTTTAAATTCTACCTGTTGTGAAGACAGTTAGATTAATTTAGATACCTAGAGTTTAAGACGCATATGTTGAAAGAACATTTTCAATAACCAGGATATACGTGTTATTTACAAAAGATTTCAAACATTAAAGTCTCTCTTGCTGATAAAATTATAAGTCCCATGTTAATATTTAAAAGTATCGATCTTTCATGAAGGCCATCTCTCTTTATTCTAAACATGTATTTGTTTCAAAATACTATAGCCATACATTGCTTACTTTATATATTGTCAAAATAAAGTAGACAGTATTTAAAGTCACAATATCCATTTTAAGCTTAAATTACTTCAGCACTAATAATATTATGTGACTGATTGATACCATGGTTACATATCTAGGGAAAAGGTATCATAATTGAAACAACAGAAATAAAATAATTACATTATTTAAAACAAATATTCATATTCTATATTTTTTCATTAGTTGGCCAAAAAATGAGGATCAGTGTTTAAATGCAATAATATTCTAATTCCTGATGATATATCTTCCCCCTGCTTCCTCTGATGCTTGATAATATCTTTTCTCTCGACTTCTTTTACCTGATGTCCATTCTGTCTTATCCCTTACTTATATTTTGCTTATATTTGATTCTTAGGTCACCTCAAGTCATTGGATAAGAAAAATTTTTTGAGTGCCTGCTAGTAACAGTATGTTAAGCTGAGGGTAAACATAATTTTGAATATAGGTGGCTTCATATATATCATATATGATAATAATGTATAAGTGAAATAATAATATATGATATATGATAATATATGATATAAATGAAAATTTATATTTTCATAAAGTATTTTTTCATCTTTTCATTAAATCAGTTTAAATACTTTGAATATATAAGATTAAACCAGAATCATTTTATTAAAGTAATATATATTTTTGGGTATTTTTGACCCAACCAAGAACTTTATTCATATACTCACATAGTTTGCTCATCTCCCACAAATTTAAAAGACTATTGTAGTCTATTTTCTCCGTGTCGTTTCTTTCCCATATACCAGCCACAGACCCCCAGATTTTTATTATGCATTGGAAAAGGTCTGGAGAAGGAAATGGCAGTCCACTCCAGCACTCTCACCTGGAAAATCCCATGGACGGAGGAGCCTGATAGGCTACAGTCCATGGGGTCGCAAAGAGTCGGACACGACTGAGCAACTTCACTTGGAAAAGGTTAAAAGAACTGTCCCTGAGAAGTATAAGAATATGTATTCAAGGAATTTGATTCTATCTACAGTGGCTGCACACCCCAGATTCATCCTATCAGTAAGAAACTAAGTTATAGGCTCAATTTTATGTCTCCGCCTCATTTTAACAGTAAATCTTTACATTCCCTACCTATATTGTAGTGGTAAACATTCTTTTCTGAGGCAGTCCTGTGCTGGAGAGTACCCTGAAAAGGACTGCTCAAAATATCTTTCACTGGGCAACCTTACTACCCCCAAGAAAGGGCTTCAAGGTGTAATCAGAAATGAGATGTATACCGTGCACCCCCTGGGAACAAGGAAAGGGAAGAATCCAAGGGAATCCACATAATGGATCCTCCCTCCAACCAAAATAAAAAACTAACCATTTCTTGCTGTTACACTGTTGATGTTCCAGCCTCTGGGTCTTTCTCTCTGGCCACGGCCTTCCCACCTTGAGGTCTTAGCCAGGAGGAATGGAAACCAGAGGTACTTGGAAGACTTTCTGTTAGAGATGCCCTAGGGAAACGGAAGTTTTAAAGAACTGAAATTCTTGTTTCGATGTTGTTGTTCAGTCACTAAGTCATGTCCAACTCTTTGCGACCTGCATGGACTGCTTCACTCCAGGCTTCCCTGTCCTTTACTGTCTCCGAGAGCTTGGTCAAACTCATGTCCACCGAGTCGGTGATGCCATCCAACCATCTCGTCCTCTATTGTTCCCTTCTCCTCCTGCCTTCAATCTTTCCCAGCGTCAGGGTCCTTGTTTTACATAAAGTCAATTCTATAATGGATTGAAATTGTTTCCCATGATCTGGGTGATCCGCTTCTCTAGAATTATCTCCCACTGTATGCGGCATTCTGGCCCCCAAATAATTGGAAGTCCAAAATCTTCTTTCTTTGTATTTATTAGCTTTGGGGTCATTTTTAGGACTGCTCTTCTCTTTCCCTCCCTTCCCTTACTCATCAAATATTTATTGGCCTCATATTCAGTGCCGTTTCTGACCTACAGAATGGAAAATGATTGTATTGCTCTTTTTTTTCTTCCAGCAAAATGTGAGCCAGCGTGTTGCCACGGTGGTGTCTGTGTTAGACCCAACAAGTGCCTCTGTAAAAAAGGATATCTTGGTGCTCAGTGTGAACAAGTGGACAGAAACCTCCGCAGAGTGACCAGGGCAGGTATTCTTGATCAGATCATTGACATGACATCTTATTTGCTGGATCTAACAAGTTACATTGTATAGTTTCTGGGACTGTTTGACTATTCCTTTCCAGTGGGCATTTATTTTTTTATCCTGTCATTAAAAAGAACAACTGTTATCTTGCTATACACTCCTGTGATTTCATTTTCTTTGATTAATTTAAAAGTCATTTCCAGAAATGTGCAGGTCATGTGTGTATATTGGCATGTTTGTTCACATATGCACATATACACACACTCAAAACCCCTATGCATGTGGTTGCATAACAGATGGGTTTTAAAAATATGTATTTCCTTGTGTGGAGTAATTTCCCCGGAAATTCCATTGTAAATTGGTAACGGCGTTTTTATGTCACCAGAAGAGATTATTTGACTTTCCAGGAATTTTCTGTCTGTAATCACTGAAGTCTACTTCAATGGAGTTTTAAAACATTACTGTGCAATCTGATGGATTGAATTTTAAAAGGCCATATTTTTATATTAATATTAAAGGACTGTAATATGAGAGAATGTTTCAGCCCTGATTAATTTCTAAGTGGGCAATGGTATAAAATTGTAATCTGCATTTTTATCAATGTATCCAATTATAGAATGTTAACGCACTTACCTTTTTATTGGCAGAGAAATCTGGTTACTCTAGCTTAATTTCAAGATAGTTTTCAAGTGTGTTCTAATTAAATCATAACAGCATATTCTAAAACCAATCTTCCTAAAAGGTCTGCTTCTATTGTATAGTTTATTTAACAATAGGCACTGGGTTTGTGTTACATATTTATATTTTTTATTTTATTTTTATAATATAGACATCACCTAGATGAAACACCTTTACCCTGTCCTGTAAAATACTAAAGTTACATTTTTCACCAACTTAATTGGAAAGAAGGGGAGTGAGAAAGCAAACAGTCTTTAATGTGCTGTGGATCTAATCTAGCAATGTATCCTTGTGCCAACATGTAATCATTAACGACGGATGAAAAAGCAAGAAAACAGCCACTCATTATAAAATTCCAGCATTAAACATTCGTAAAATGCTTTTCACCATAGCAAGCCTGTCAGAGTATATGTGATTAGAATGTTGTGGGTTTCACACTGAGTCAAACCTCACTGGAAAAAGAGTTCACTCGTTTTGAACAAATCTTGCCTATGTAAGCTGTCACTTGTACGAATTTTTAATATGTTCATTCTTGCCAAATATGACTTTTAATGTGTACATTCCTTCAGAACTCAATGAAAATCCTCTCTGGTTCACGTATGAATAAATATCCTGTAAATGTTCTTTGGGGTTTTTCAAGAAATGCCATGTTCTAACTTAAACTGCAGAAACTCAGGTAGACGCTTCTCTTCGTGGTTTTTGAAGTCAGCCTGCCATGTTTGGATTATAAAGAATTATCAGGGCATTTTGCACCACTGAAGAAACATCGACTCATGACACATGGGCCCCACTTTCAGTTGCCCTTCTTTAACATCTGTTCCTCCAGAGTCTAAATTGTAGAGCAGGGCAGATTATACAACACAGATTGACTTCCCAAACCTACTCCTTACCTTTAAGAACAGGAGTGTCAATTTAAAAAATAAACAAAAGCTTGCAACTCATATTTGTTTATTGTTGGAAAGCGAGAGATTTGCAATGAAAGCACAGTGAGAAACCACCAAGTAGAAAGTTTGGTTAAGTACCCTGTTCTTGTCTGCCATATATGATTGCTTAAGTTTCAAGTGACCTCATGCCCAATGGAAATAGGTTGACAAGTCTTGGTTCAGTGCTTAGTGAACAATAGCCTGCATTAAAAAGTGCATGCATAATTTTGCACAATTTAGATTTCAATGGACAGTCTATTCAAAGACATCTCAGGATTAAATGAGCATGGAGACCAAATTGCCCTCTTACCCCAGAAAAGGGGTGGTCCCTTCTAGTCACACGAACACTTCATTGGCCCAGCAGTGTGGCAAATCTCGGAGTGAACCCCGCCGTAGCCCGCATCTGTAGGTTAATAGCAGTCTTTTGTCCCTGTGGCTTTCTCTTCATAGCCCTTTTACTGAATTCCATCACAGAAAGTTTTACAATTAAAAAAAAATGTCCTGACAACCATTTTTGTAAATGGACCCTACCATCTCCTCATCTCTTATTCAACGTGGGTGACATTCACAAAATGTGAGCTTCTTGTGAGGGAGCCAGCTGTCTAAACGTGTCAAATCGTGCAGTTTTATTACACATTCTCCTGTTCATAGTTTCACTGAAAACAATAAGGATACTGCCATATATTCAGCCAAATTAAAAAAAAAAAAAAAACACAAAACAGCATTTTTTCTGACATCTTGAATCTTTCCGTCTTTTCCGAAAGAAACTTTATAAAAGAAGAGATGTTCTATTGCCCGTTAGTTCTCCTATTGAAAAATATCTAGATTAAATTGACCAGACCCAGCTTTTTTTTAGTCATTTCCCAAGTGAAAGAGTTTCAAATGACTTAGAAAAACGTATGTACCCCAGGTATCATTGCCTTTTCTATGGGGAGTCATTAGAATAAAAGATCAAAATTTTCTAAAAAGAAAACAGATCCACTGACATTAAACCCCAGCAAAGACAGTCATTGGAATCATTTCTTTCTGTTCCTAGGAAAGAAGTAAATAGCAAAGGCAGATTAAGACCTATATATTTTAAACTAAGTGATCATTTCAAAAAACACTTTTGACCTTTCTTTTCAAGTAGATTTTAAATAGATATGTGACTGAGAATGATCTTAAATAATTCGTGATGAGAGGCAAGTAGGAATTGGTTAAAAAGTATGAGCTAGGGAAAAATAATTGTTTCATCACATGAATGGCAATATCTACTCAGTAAAAAAGCACATAATCAAAATGAAAGAAAATGTCCTCTGTATGAAATAGATATGGGCGATAAAGATACAATAAACATAAAAATGTAAATTATTATTCCTTTTTTTCCATTCTAGAGCTTAAGCTTTGGGGATCAATTTAATGTAAAGTGCTATGATAGTGGTTATAAAGAGTTGGGGCAAATATTTTCTGCCACTGCTTCTAACAAACTCTCGTTCTGGTTGATAGAACTTCGTTTCCTTGCTAGTTATTTGAGGTAATAAGAAGACAAATGAGTTTACACATCATTAAAGTGCAAAGAAAGGAAGATTTAAGAAACTTGAATAATGATAAAAAGGGCTTCCATTTATAGCTTTCTTTTTGGAATTTCCCTTCAATATGACTATTGTAAAATATATCTTTTATTTTATCATAAAGAATACTCAGAAGTTTTCTCAGATTAATGACTATCTCCTAAAGAACAGCAAAGAAACCTACACATACTACTTAAATAGAAAGCCATTCTCCTTTTCATTTGTATATTTAAGAGTAAGCACTTCTCTATTTATTTATTTGAAAATAATTACATAATAATGTACTAACAATTTTTAACAATTTCGTAATATTGTTTTTATCTCCAAATCATAAACTAAAAAGAAATCTACTAGGTTTAGGATCTTAGGTTGGATGCTGCATCTAGGGTCTTTCAAATTACACGTTAATTTAAACTGTATTAGTTTCTTTTAGTTTTGAAACATAAAAACTAAGACTAAATTTTTAAGAGGAAAAATAAGGTATATTATAGGCATTTATATTTGGCTGCTCAATAAATTAAAGTTTCTGAGCATCTCTATAGAATGTTACCTATGATATCTTTCTCTCTCTTTTTTCTTCCCCCACCGCCATACATCCCTTTTCTTGTTAACCTCTCTCATCTCTGTTTCTATTGGTTTTGACTAAACAGACATGTCTTCAGGACACTAACAAAGATATCTTAGAGCAGGTTGCTATTGATTTTGCCTGAAAAATTCCTCTCCTAGTACCACATTTGTTCAAACTCTAAATCATAAAGAACAGTAGACAGTTATAAACACAGTACACTGACCTATTGCAGTCATTGAAAGAAGTGACAAAAAGTGTACATGACTCCCAGCCTAGATGCCCCAGCTCAGCGGGGGTTCCATCTTAGATGCTAGAAAGAATGTCCCCAGTCCAACAGTGTGAGTTAACAATAAGGAAAGATAGAGACTATTTCCTTTTCAAACAACAACCATCTCTATGGATGGTTGAATAATCTTAAGCAAGACTATCCCAAATCTATGAGGAAAAAATTAAATAGTCCCTCAGTGGAGACTTCAGAATCTTTTGACCCCACCCTTGGAATGAAACATGAACTTGGAAAGAACTCAGACCAAAGTTCCATGCCTTGAAAATGTACCCATTTCTTTATTATCTCCAAGAAATTAGTGGGCCTGTTATGACTATAGAAAATACCTCTAGAAAGTTTCTCATTAGAATATCCTAGATAAATATATTCTATCTTACCTTCTTTCTCTTTATCACACAAACACAAATTAGTCATACCTCTTATAATTAGTATGATACAGAGAAGGTGAGAAATCTAATAATAGAAGCATTTTGATATTAAAAATATTAAAAACATGACCATAAAACCTGCTGGACATTAATCCTAACCAGTTGCAACACTTCTTCCTCTTAATAGCCACTCATAAGTTTTGAAAATTGTCTTAAAATAACTGTTTTGGGGAGTACAGTGTATCAGGAGAGCATGAAAAAGTATTGTGCTATTTTCTTCTCAATCATAGTGATTATTTCCCTAGTGACTATGAAGAGATTTACTTATTTATCAGATGAGCTCTTTTGATTCTTCATTAAATGTGAGCCCAAGATACACCCAAAAAAAAGATACATTCCTTGTTTTGTATAGGTCATCTACAAGTTGATTGAAAGCAATAAAAAATAATGATCCCTTCTATTAACATAAAGCCTAAGCTTAAAACTTGTCACTGCTTTTAACAACAACAAAAAAAATGATGCCAACTCAATATGAGTTCTCATGTACATCACAGAGTCAAACATCACATTTTAGTCAAGGTATCTTTTTGCATACATAGATTTTATATTACTTATACACAAGCAAATTAATATAAATGTTTGGTCAGTTATTTCAATTGACTATAATCTTTCAAGTTAAAAAATTTTTAACTTAAAAAGAGTTTTAACACAAGATAAAAAAAAAATATTAACAGAGATAGGAAAATCATAATGGCTAAATAGAAAATAAGCTTTGTCTTCACAGTTAGAAACTAACTCTTGTATGTTTCCCGTTGCACTAAAAAATAACTAGCCAAGAGTTTCCATTCACATGAACAATGTGTGATCAGATTTGGTACAGTCTATGCCCAAAAGTGTGTTGGGTATTTCTTCACCTTATGTTTTTAAAATCAGAAACATGATTTTCATAGAATAAATTAGGAGTTTATGTATAGTAGAACTTAATACTATTAACACATTAATACATTCCATTCATAATACTATTATTGAGAAATCAAACTGACAACCTTATATCAGCTATTTCCCACATCTCATTCAATTCATAGGGCATTTTTGGACTTGCATTTCACCAAGAACTATGGAGTAACAAGATAAATGATACTGAGGTTCTATGAGATTTTTGGAGTTCATTCCCTAGGACATGCTAAAGAAGTCTATCTAAAAGAAACCCAGCTAAAAAAAATTTAAAAATTTATCAAATCATTATAATTAATAAGCATAAAAGAAATTGGTAAAGAAACCATGTCTTTCCTGGCTTTATCTGTGATTCTTTTGTCCAGTTTTAAAGAATGGTTAGCTTTATCTTTTAACTTTAGAATGGCTAAAGTGTTCTAAGTTTTGGCTTTCCTAGCTGTTCATTTTCCTTTAGATTTTTGACAATTAAGGCAATTTGTCCATAACCTTACTCACAGAAGATACTTTGCCTGGATTTCTGTTAATAAGAGGCAGAAGACTGTGGGAACAAGTAACAAAAGCAGGTACACATTTAAGAAAGCAAGTTAATATATGTACTAGTTGTTTTCTATAAATGTTCTTTGGAAAAGTAACACGCACAGTCATCGGCTTAGATAATCCTTCTATATTTGCATTAATTTGACTTAACTTTACCAAGTTATTATTAGTTCTTTTTGATTGATCTTCTATTATTCAGCCATCCATCCATTCATTAATTTAACAAAGATTTATTGAAGTGCCCAGCACAGTTTATGTACTATAGAAAAGGCAAGGATGTCTATAATGGGAGAGTGTAAGCCCAATGGGTGCATTTGAAGCAGAAGACAGTAATTGCACCCAACTGCTCTAATTCAGTTCAACATCAAAATCCAGCAGTAATAGTACAGATGGCCTAAAATACATCTGTGTGTATCTGTATGTGTGCACACACCCATGTATATATATTTATCTATCTGTACAAACACTACATATGTATACACACTATCTATGTAATATATAATATATGTATAATGCATATAAATTCTAACAAGTGTATTTGTGTTATCTTTAAAATAGAACAATTGTATCTTGAAGTGATAAATGCAGAGAATTGGTTTTTATTGTTGATCTGTGGATTTAATGATTTTTAGGTGAAAAGGATGTTTAAGTGTATAATTTCTTTTCTTAATTTAATATATTTATGTAAATGCATGCCTGAAATTTGGTTAGATTGGCTGTGTTTTGTGTCCTTTAACATGATCAAATGTATTAAACTTTATCTTATGATCTAATGTACATGTGCGATTTTAAAATTATTTTTTATTTTAGAATTTTTAAAGCTTTTCTTAAGTATCCATATTGAGTACATAAACACTAATTTTTAAATATTCTATACTCAAACTACTTGTTCAAACTATTCTTGTTTTTTTTCACTTTTCATGTTCTATTTTCAAAATTTTACTCCCCAAAATATATGGCAATGTTAAGGGTCAGTTTCATTGGGTACAAATATTGACTTAAATTTATAAGTTGTAAATGACTTAGATCTGATCTTTTCAAAAAAGTAAAAAATTAATAAGTGAAGAATCCAAAAGAGCAGTCAAGAGTCCTGAGAGAAAGAAGCACGTAGAAGAGGAGAGATGTGGAAAAAAGGCGATTGCAGATACCGTAAAACCTCGTTGACCTGGCCATTTGGTTTCCAGCCAGTTGTATCAAGAGTATTTGTACAAGGTCAGCTGTGCTATTTTGAACATGAATTTTAAATCTGCCAATATTCTTTAGAAGAGCAAAATGCTTTCATCTCGATCTCCTTTCTTCCTAAACAAATACATCCCTGACTGGCAGGTAAAGCTATTTCCCTAGAAGAGAAGATTGTTCTGAGAACAAAATGTGTTACAGGTGCTTATTCCCAGACAGAGTCCTCGAACTCAGGTTACTCTCCAGAAGTGTGAAGTTAGGCAAAGAAACTCCATGAAAAGCATCCCTTAGCTCATTCCTCAGGGGCCCATGCATGCTAAGTCACTTTGATTGTGTCCAGCTCTTTGTGACCCCACGGACTGTAGCCTACCAGGCTCCTCTGTCCATGGGCTTTCCCAGGCAAGAATACTGGAGTGGGTTGCCATGCCCTCCTCCAGGGGATCTTCCCGACCCGGGGTTTGAACCTGCATCTCTATGTCTCCTGCATTGGCAGGCGGTTCTTTACCACGAACTCCACCTGGGAAGCCCCCTCAATGGCCCAGGAAGCTCAGAAGGTCTCTTTCCCTCTAGCCACTGCCCTTCCAGTTTTGAGACTCTGTCCCTGAGGTTTAGCCCTTAATCATAATCTGTTTTCTGCACATGCCTGGTCTCTCCAACCAGATTATAAATCTCCCAAGGATATATCTTCTATTTAGAATCCCTGACAGATCTAGAGCAGCTCCTGCCTACTTGCCATGAGGAAGATAATAATAATAGGTACATAACAGCCTAAAGATGGAAGTGGTTCTTTTCCTGATGCTAACCATATCTCTGGGTTTCTTCATGTCCCTTGATTGCCTTCTCCTCTGCCATCAACAGTGTCATTAATTCCCTGCATCAAATTCCCTTGGTCATAAATATACTAGGAGCAGTTTCTGTTTTCCTTTTTTAGACCCTGATCCAGTGGTGAAGACTTCGCGCTACCAATGCAGGGGGACTCAGGTTTGATCCCTGCTCAGGGAACTAAGGTCCCACATGTTGTGCAACATGGCCAAAAGATGGAAAATAAATACATGATACACATGTTAGTAAGAGTGACTTAGACACAGATGAGAAAAGAGATCACAGGTGGCATTACAAAGGAACATGATGCGATCTCCTTTAGGAGAATACCTTAAGAAACCATTGCCTAGAGTCCCAGCATGATCACAGCAACATACAATCAGAGGGATCCTACCTTCAAAGTAAGAGATCCTTACTTACCACCTAAGTAATTGCAGGGTTATGTGCGGAAATGGAAAAGGCCATTGTTCCCCTAGTTGTCACTAAGAGATCTCATAGCTCACCTTTGTACTATTAAACCTATCAGCTTCCAATTTGTCCAGGAGTTGGACGACTAATATGAGAGAGAGTTCTCTGAACTTGCTTCTTTACAGTCATGTTTTTTCTTTTTTTGAATTTCATTTTAGACTAATGTATTAATTCCAATGGAAGTATAGCTTAAAATAGCAACTACACAATCTCATCAGAAAAAAAATACATTTTTTCCCCTATTTGAAGGTCTGAAAGGGTCTCTGGAGATTAAATTCTACCAGCATTTAAAGAAATGAAAGGATCAAAGGAAGAAGAATAATTTAGATACAATATTTCTTTGATATTTTCATAATTTGATTTATGCTTGATTTCTCGATGATAGTTTCTATGATTAAAACAATTTAAAAGGGGGAAAGTAGGGGACTGGGAGAGGGGGAGAGAAGCCTGAGTAGCACTTGACTATAAAACTCATTCTTCTTGGGATTATGCCCACATCAGAAACTGCTTGAGCTCACTTTTGTAATTTAATAAGACGTCATCAGATATTTGATGACATCTTTGACATATTTATAGCCTTATAATTAAAACTACTTGATGCAAAATCCATGTGCTTCATGTAAAGCAATTTAGATTATCATAGACACTGTTCTGTGATCTACAGCTTCCAAAAGTGTATGCTGGGTGTGCTGGCAGGAATTCCCGGCTTCGGCTGTGAGATGGGGTTCCCAGGTTTGTATTTCCAACTAATCAGCCAAGTAATGCTGGGTAAGTCACTCACTGCCTTAGGACTCAGTTTCCTTATGGAAAACTTGTCTCTTGATAGACAAGTTCCTATCAGCTCTAACAGGGATTATCATTAGACATTCCTAATCCCAGGATCCATGTGAATTGCAGGTTAGAAATTGCGCATCTTAGATAGTTTATTAACTACTCCACTGCATTTTGTGGCAGCTAAATGACTAGAAAAGACACTCAGTTTTTTCCCAGTCTTCCAGCCACTTCTACCCTCTATGGTTCTTTGTTGCTTTCGCTGGGTTCTCTGAATCACTTTTTCCTGTTCCTCCCATCCTGGCATGATTTACTCTTGAATAATCCTTTCATGTCTCCTGCAGCTCTCTCTCTTCTGATTTCTAAAGCACTCTGATCTGCTTTCCAGGTGGCACTAGTGATAAAGAACCCTCCTGCCAATGCAGGAGATGTAGGAGACCCAGGTTCGATCCCTGGGTTGGGAAGATCTCCTGGAGAAGGGAATGGCAAACCACTCCAGTATTCTTGCCTGAAGAATCCCATGGACAGAGGAGTCTGGCGGGCTACAGTCCATGGGGCTGCAAAGAGTCGGACACAACTGAGTGACTGCCACACACACTGGTATGTGGCCACCATTTTCTTCTTGCTGAAGAACCCACTGTCACAAGGAGGCTGCCACTCCTTCCAGGGCCCTCGATGACTAGTTTTGCTCCTGTTAGAAACGTAATGATCTCTTCCAGGAACTGTGTTCCCAAGAGCACTGCTGTAGGCACCCTACCTGATTGATAGATACCATATTCTGAGCAGATACAACAGTATAAATGCCTGAAACATCATCTTAAAAGGTGGACAAGTCATGGTACAGAAGAAAGAGTGACCATTTAGTGTCTACTAGGGTTGCCCTTACAAATTTGTGGCTTAATCACCAAAAGTTTTTATTATCTCATAATTCTAGAGACTAGAAGCCTGAAATCAAGGTACTGGTTCCTCAGAGAGGGCTGGGAGGGAAGGTTTTGTTCCCTCTCCTTGGCTTGTAGACAGACACCTTGGGTCTTATACAAATTCCCCCCCCTTTTTTTTTATAAGCACACAAGTCCTATTGGATTAGGACTCACTCTGATGACCTCATTTTAACTTGATTACCTCTGTAAAGGCCCTAACTTCAAATAAGAATACTTTCTGAAGTATAGGAGCTTAGGACTCCAGCACAGGCATTTTGAAAGGAGACATGATTCAGTTTATAACACCTTGCCCCAGAAATGGCATCAGAAGTACTGATGTCTTATCTTCGG
The DNA here is from genome assembly GCF_023091745.1 of Budorcas taxicolor. Classification (NCBI taxonomy): domain Eukaryota; kingdom Metazoa; phylum Chordata; class Mammalia; order Artiodactyla; family Bovidae; genus Budorcas; species Budorcas taxicolor. The sequence continues at coordinate 13,946,400 of NC_068926.1, read as the reverse complement.
TGTCTAAAGCAATGTTTCACAAACTTTAGCGTGCCTCTAGTTTTCTGGGGACACAGAGTCTGGGGGTGCCTGAGATTCTGTACCTCTAACAAACTCCCAAGTGATGCTAATGCTGGTTCCTGGACCACATTTTGAAGCACAAGGATCTAGAGGATGGTTTCAAGGGCAGAATGTGCTGTTCATCTCCGACTTTTAACGACCCCATGAGCTGTAGCCCACCAGGCTCCTCTGTCCATGGGATTCACCAGGCAAGAATACTGGAGTGGGTTACCATTTCCTTCTCCAAGGACAGAATAGTAATAATGCAAAAACTTGGTGGGAAAATGGCTTTCTGTCACCAAAACGGAAACAGTCATATGTCCTGTATCTTTATTCCAGGCTTGAGTTAGTTGAGTAGAATATACACACAACACAGGGTACACATTTGTACCTGGCAGTCAGGTATCCCCCGTCATGCGAGAGCCATTGTTGCTGTTGTTACTATAGCCAATGTGATTTTCAGCAACAGTATCATAATGACACAAACAAGCACAATATTTTTATGTACTTTGCAATTCATCAATCTGTTCAAAATAAATTGGGTTATAAAAGCAATACGCACCATAAATAAAGTATACGCTAGTTTTAAGCTCTGTCAATCATGCCAAGATGGTATGCAGTCATCACAAAACTGTGGACGATTTCTGTCAAGAGAAAACATTTAAAAAGGAAAATATCACTGTGAGCAGATAGATTTAAGTGAAGGTATAACCACTGACAAAATAGAAAACAAATTCTATGTTGTGTTGAATTTTCATAGCTGATGTTTTGTACCTGTATCTTAAAGCCAAGATATAATCATATTGCTTAGAGTTGCAAACATGTCTAGAATTCTGTCCCAAATACCTTGGATGTACCTTTTGATGCTGTTTGCTAATGAATAATACTTACCGCCTGATTCAGACATTTATGTAATTTGACAGCAAGGCTCCTCAATGGAACTTCCTGTGATAGAAATGTACCATATGTGCACTGTCCAATATGGTAGTCATGAGCTACATTTGGCCCTCAAGCACTTGAAATGGGGCTGGTATGAATGTTTAATTTTATTTGTTGCTGTTGAGTCTCTAAGATGTGTCCAACTCTTTGCAATTCCATGGACTGCAGCACGCCAGGCTCCCCTGTCCTTCACCATCTGCCAGAGTTTGCTCAAGCTCATGTCCATTGAGTTGGTGATGCTATCTAACCATCTCATCCTCTGCCACCTCCTTCTTTTGCCTTCAATCTTGCCCAGCATCAGGGTCTTAATTTTAATTAAATTTAAATTTCAGTTGCCATTATAAAAGTAAGGTGTCCTTTTATATTGGCTACTTTAAAAACCAGAGCTAAAGGCAATTCAGAGAGTTCAGTTAAAACATTTCAGTGATGTGTTTGTGTGATTATCCTTTATACATAATTTACACTGAAATGTTTCACATTCCCTTTAGCTTTGTTCTGTTTTGACCCTGTAGCTTATTCCAAATAGTACACTGTATATACTCTTTGCTCTGAAATTTTTTACACTGTCCTTTGACCAAAACCAATAAAGTTCTTAACTCTAGGTAGAGTTATATAGTACAGTCAGAATCAATCTCATGCATATGTGGAAACTACCCTCTGTGATTGTGTGTATGCACATCTCTTGAGTGTAAACAAGTGAAGCAGTGAGATTTCCCTGGTAGTTGAGTGGTTAAAACTCTGTGCTTCCACTGCAGGGGCCACAGGTTCGATCCCTAGTCTGGGAACTAAGATCCTGCATGCTGCGTGGTACAGCCCCAAATTTTTTTAATGGAAAAAAAAAAAAAAGTGAAGAAGTAGCACTAGACAGATAGAATTTTTGGTGGAGAGAAGTGCTGGTTGACACTTCTCATGTGCCAAACTGCCCTCTGTATGAGAGAAGGTACAATCAGGAGGAACTGGGGGCGTAGAGAACCACCATGTGCCTTAATATTTAGTTCCAGAAAATTCTCCTGGAAGAGAATAAGCTAAAAGAAACAATATTTGGTGAGAGGAAATCAAATCCATCAAGCTGATCTATAAGATTCAGCTCTGACAATTTGACCGCAACAAGACACCACCAGGAGGGGTAAGTGACAAGGTGCAACCAATGGGAGTGCCAGAGGTCCAGAGAGAGTGAGGAAATGCTCTCTCCCTAAGTACAAGGGGACACAAAAGGCAGAAATTAGCAGTGATTCAGCTGCACTAAGTGGAAGTAGGGGGAGGGGCAGGTAACGGTAATAATATCTAACACTTAACACAGGGCTGTGTTCCAGATGCCTCTTTCTAAATATTGTCCCAAACTGTGAAGAGTCCAAGATTTCTTGTTTTAAATTTCGGTTTCATATTGGAGTGTAGTTGATTAGCTGTTACTATACAAGCATCTTTGATAAGATAGTTTAGAACATTCTGCTAGGACTGCAGAGATCAAACTAGTCAATCCTAAAGGAAATCCGAATATTCATTGGAAGGACTGATGCTAAAGCTCCAACACTTTGGCCATTTGATGCGAAGAGCTGACTCATTGGAAAAGACCCTGATGCTGGGAAGGATTGAGGCAGGAGGAAAAGGGGGCGACAGAGGATGAGATGATTGGATGGCCTCATCGACTCAATGGACATGAGTTTGAGCAAACTCTGGGAGATAGTGAAGGACAGGGAAGCTGGGCATGCTGCAGTCCATGGGATCGCAAAGAGTCTGACACAACTTAGTCTACAAAACAACAAAATTCTGCTTATCAGAAGTGCAGAAACATACAAGGCCTATGGAGACTTGTCACCCAATGAGCACTTAACATATATTGACTCATCAACCTTCTAAACCATGTGAGGTAGGTACTGTTATACCATTTTACAAGCGAAATGGAAACCTACAGAGTTCTCACAGCTTTGAGTGGTAGAATAAGGATTTGAACTCAACAAACGGCTCTGGAGCCGCAGGGTCCAACCGAAAGGTTATGTGAGCCACATGCATCATCGAAAATGTTCTAGTGGCCACATTAAAAAAGTAAAAAGAAACAGGTGAAAATAATTTTAGTAATATATTTTATGTAGTTCCACATACCCAGAATATGATCATTTCAACATGTAACTGATATATGAATTATTGTTGTTTATTAATGAAACTTTAATAAATACATTCCTTTTTTTATATAGAGTCCTTGAAAACCAGTGTGTATGCTACACTTACGGCACATCTTCATTCAGACACAGAATTTTTAAATCTTTTTTCTATTTTTACTGGAAGAATAGTTAATTAACAACATTGTGTTAGCTTCATGTGTACAGCAAAATCATTCAGTTTGTGGCTCAGACAGTAAAGAATCTGCCTGACATGTGGGAGAACCGAGTTCAATCCCTGGGTTGGGAAGATCCCCTGGAGAAGGAAATGGCAACCCACTCCAGTATTCTTGCCTGCGAAATCCCATAGACAGAGGAGCCTGGCAGGCTACAGCCTATGGGGTCGCAAAGAGTCAGGCTAAATGCCTAATACTTACATATACATTTTATATATAGAGACCCAAAAATTTTAATGAAAAAACTTGACAATCGAAAAAGTAGAGTCACACCCCCAAGCTATTCCAAACAGTTTAAAGCTTTCCAATAATCAACTATCAGAGTTTAAAAGTCAACTAGTTAGAATGAAACACATTAAATATCCATTTTTTTCCATCATACCAGCCACATTTCAAGGGCTCTTAACCATCTCTAGCCAGTGGCTTCTGTTTTGGACAGAATAAAGCCTGTGCAATAACCTTTGGGCTCTCCTGCCTCACAAAAAGTGCATTAAAAATGTAGAGAATTTTCCTTAATCCCTTGCTCTTCTATTTTAATTGTTTAAAGGGATCGCCACTGGTTGCTGTGATGCCTGACCTGAAGGGCTGCTGGGAAGAGTAAGGAGGAGCCAGTTCAGGGTGCAGGGTCAGAGCTCAGGCTCATGGTCGGAAGGACCTTGCCTGATCCCTGCTCTATCGCTTCCTGTCGCTTCTCCGTGGTGTGAGCATCAGTGTATTTCCCTACCTCCCGAACCCCAGTTTCTTCAATTTTTTTTTCTTTAGCTGCATGGCATGTGGGATCTTAATTCCCTGATCAGGGATTGAACCCACGCTGCTTGTATTGCAGCACAGAATCTTAACCAGTGGACCACCAGGGAAGTGCTCCAATTTCTTCATCTTTAAAGTACATCAAGAATAGTACCTCTAAGGATTCAAAGAAGCCTTCATGTAAGTGCCCCAGCACGATGCTTGGCACATAGCTCATGCTAGGTGTCAGTTACTATTTGGTAACTGGACTAAATTTCATACAAGAGATTCAAAAAGAAAAGGTTTAATTTTTGCATCATGTCAAGATGCCCTTTTGCTTCCTGGAGAGAGACCCTGCTCACTTAGCCATGCAGCCCAATGTCCCCCTCTAGTGCCCAAAACCTTGAACAGCAGGCATCACCAAGGCGAACCACCAGAACATCAAACCTCCAAAAGGAGGCGCTCATTTCTCCAACCTCAGATGCTGTGTCTAAGGAGTACCCTGTCTTTCAGGCCAGTGCTTCTCACACCTTAATATCCTTTCTTACCAGGTGTCTGGGGAATCTTGGGAAAATCAATTTGTGGTTCATTAAGTATGAAGTGGAGCCCGACAGTCTGCTCTGCTAATCAGCTCCCAGGTCATTCCAATGTTGCCACAGATCGCTCTCTAACTATTAGGAAATTTTATTTATCTGTCCAACTCCTTCCAGAAGGGACCTCAAACTGTTAGACTAAGGAATTACAGGGTTAAGCTAAACGTTGCCTTCTTTTTCTAGTGGACATGAGTAAGAGGAAAAGCCCTAAGTGGGTACTGAAGTTGAAATATATGTAAATTTGAAGGATGCCCTCAAAGAGAGCAACAGCATTCTCTCAGGAAGAACCTCGGCCATAGGATATGGGGCAGATGGGCCAAGACAGTCATTCTGATATCCCTTTGACCTCAGAATGTAACTCAAGGTCATATGCTAGTCTAACTGGACATCTGTGAATCAACAATGACTATGTAAATTAACCAGGCTTTCCAGGTAGCACTAGTGCTAAGAAATCAGCAGCCAATGCAGGAGATGCAAGAGACATGGGTTCAGTCCCTGAGTTGGGAAGATCCTCTGGAGGAGGGCATGAAAACCCACTCCAGTACTCAGGCCTGGAGAACCCCATGGACAGAGGAGTCTGGTGGGCTACTGTCCCAGGGTTGCAAAGAATTTTGCACAATTTAGCAACTCAGCATGTAAATTAATCTGCACTCATAGTTCAAGGGCCAAGATAATTTGGACTGGATAATGACACAGTGATGGGGTTGCAGGGCCAGCAGTGAAAACTGAGTCTGAATCTCAGAAGTCACTGACCAGTGTTCTTTCATTCAACAGACACCAGAAGGCTAACATTTGCAAGAAGTCATCGTCTCTATGTAGATCATCGGAGAAGGCAATGGCACCCCACTCCAGTACTCTCGCCTGGAAAGTCCCATGGACGGAGGTGCCTGGTGGGCTGCAGTCCATGGGGTCGCTGAGGGTCGGACACAACTGAGCGACTTCACTTTCACTTTTCACTTTCATACATTGGAGAAGGAAATGGAACCCACTTCAGTGTTCTTGCCTGGAGAATCCCAGGGACACAGGAGCCTGGTGGGCTGCCGTTTATGGGGTCGCACAGAGTCGGACACGACTGAAGTGACTTAGCAGCAGCAGCAGCAGGTAGATCATATTTGATAAAATGGACACAAGGATAACGATAACTACCACAGTTTTGCCAACGTCAAATGAGATGACATAGTGAAAGTGCTATGTGTGAAAATGGTGTTTCAAGGATGCAAAATCAATTTACTGGCAGTCTAATAGACCAGGCTGACCAGCTATCTCTTTGGCATAACAGACCATGTCATTGTCTCAATAGTAAACAGAAAGGGGGAAAGAGGGCTTGGAGTTTATTGCAATTTGCCTATCCAGATTTCTTTTTTTTTTTTTAAGATTTTTTTTTTAAATGTGAACCATTTTTAAAGTCAACTGAATTTGTTACAATATTGCTTCTGGTTTAGGTTTTGGTGTTTTGGCTGCCAGGCATGTGGGATCTTAGCTCCCTGACCAGGGATCAAACCTCATTCCGTACATTGGGAAGCAAAGTCTCAACCACTGTAGTGCCAGGAAAGTCTTGTCTATCCTTTAAAAAAAAAAAACTGATTAAGATTACAATGACCTAATCACTCCAGATTTCTAGGTATTTGGGTTGCCTCCCACAACGTGACTCCCAAGTTAATAATAATATTTATTTTCATCTTATTTCCAAACATTTATTTCTGATGATGAGTTTCATACACTACAGTGAAAGCATGTTTTGTTGGTAAGTTTGCTCATTATCTAGCTGGACTCACGACGTTACCAACTTTGGTAAAAAGAGAGTTCACAGGGTTTTTCAAAGGCATGCTGACTACAACACAGCCATTGTGGAGGGCCTATGCATTTCCCTCACAATGCAAATGGAACATCATTCTGGACATGGACTTGTATTTATTACCTACTTTCCACCCCTACCTCATCATGGATGCATGTGAAGACTGGCCTCTATACTCTTGTCTTTTTCTCTTTTTTTAAATGAACGTTTATTGGAGAATAGTTGCTTTACAATGTTGTGTTAGCTTCTGCTATGCAGCAAAGTGTATCAGCTATACATATAACCCCTCCTTTTTGGATTTCCTTCTCATTTATGTCACCACAGCGCACTGAGTAGAGTTCCCTGAGCTATGCAGTCGATTCTCATTAGTCATCTTTTTTATACATTTTAGTGTGCACATGTCAATCCCAATCTCCCCGTCCATGCGTTTGTTCTCTATGTCTGTCTCTAGTTCTGCTTTGCAAATAAGATCATCTATACCATCTTTCTAGACTCAACATGTATGCCTCCATATATGATATTTGTTTTTCTCTTTAAATGGCAACCCACTCCAGTACTCTTGCCTGGAAAACCCCATGGACGGAAGAGCTTGGTAGGCTACAGTCTATGGGGTCGCCAAGAGTCAGACACGACTGAGCAACTTCACTTACGACTTACTTCATATATTCGCTTGTTCCATTGTGAGAAATGATTATCTCTTAGAATTTTGCTTTAGTGTTTCACCTCTGCTTGTTTTCACTTAGGAACTCATAGAGATTTATTTCCCCTAATGAGTTCTCTCTACAAAATTAGATTTCAAAAAAAGATTCATATCAATGTGCCATACTGACTACAAGTATGAAGGGAGAAAGGGAAGTTTGATTACCCGAGTTTGAGAAAAAACAAAACAAACCCACCTCTACATTTCTATAATGAGAGAAAAATGAAAGAATGAAAACGGAGGGAAGGAGGAGGGACAAACTGAGACTTTTCCTTCTTACATACTTTCTCTTTTCATTTGCACAATAAAAACTGACATTAGGACCAGAAGACACTGTATATCCAGGCTCGTGCTGTAAGGGATAAACGATAACTTATAAGAATGCCCCAATCCACTGATGAATAGTTACTGAAGGCTAGCCCAGAACCTGTTGGGAACACAGGAAACGTTCAGAATGTCCGTGTCTTTCCATTGAGAACCAAACGGCACTGGAGAAAGGTCAGTTTTTAGGGAGAAAGGGGTAAGGGGAGATGTCTTGCTGCCCTGTGTAGCTATTAATATATCCTTTAGAAAGTGGGTGAGTCAAAGGGGAAAGACCATTTCACAAAGGATATGTTTTAGTTTTGTGAAAGAATTGAGTTGACCCAACCATTTATCCTGACATTTGGGCATTCATTCAACATTCAGCTAAAGAATGACTGCACACCCGCTTTGGGCCAGTGGTCCAAGAATAACCAAGCCCCGTAGAGAAGAGGGTGCCAATCTCTGAGATAAAGGGGACACTGCAGGAAGAGTGGAAACTGGTGATTGGGGTGTGGATGTACTGTCTCTTGATAACACTAGGTTTTAGGTTCCACTGGATAGCCCATGATTTGGACTGATATCATACACAAAGGGAGTGGGGTGGCCTCTGGAGGGGAGAGCCTTGGAACCAAGGCAGCTGGAGTAATAGGCATGAACTAGGGTTAGCTGGTGGCTTTAAGTCACCCCAGGGTTCTCCAGTGAAAACCAAATTCTTCAGGAGTCCCTCCAGGAACTTGCATAACTCTCTTGCCTGTATCTCCAACCTTATTCTTCATTTGGCCTCCATAACAAGGATCAGTCCTTTCCCCCCTTAATATTTTGGTGTTTTCTTCTGCCTGAGATGCCCTTTTCCAAACTCTTCACCTCTCCCTCCTGAGATGGGATTTCTATGCCTCTCCCCACGCCCCCCCCCCCGCCCCCCCACCATTTAAAGTAGCTCTCATTCCTGGTTACTCTGTATGCAATCAACCTGTTCATTTCCTTCTTATCTGTTCTGTGTATCAATGCGTGTGTGCATGCTAAGTCACTTTAGTCATATCTGACTATTTGCAACCCTGTAGACTATAGCCCCCAAGCTTCCTCTATCCATGGGATTCTCTAGGCAAGAATACTGGAGTAGATTGCCATGCCTTCCTCCGGGGCGAGGGGGGGAATCTTCCTGACCCAGGGATCGAACCCCCGTCTCTTACGTCTCCTGCATTGGCAGGCAGGTTCTTTACCACTAGGGCCACCTGGGAAGCCCATGTATCAATGACTACGCAACACATCACTCCAGACTTAGTGGTTTAAAGCAAAAGCAATCATTCTCTTATATCTCAAAGTTTCTTTAGGACAGGAATTGAGGAGAGGCTTGGTTGGGTATCTTCTGCTTGGAAGTTCTCATGACCTTGCTCTCAGGAGGTGAGTGGAGCTGCCCCAACAGGCTTGGCAAGATAGCACTCTCCTTCCTGTACTCTTGTGGTCTCTCTATGGAGGTTAGTCTTAGCTTTTTCATAGCATATTGGCCCAGGGTAGTCAAACTGCTTACACGGGGGCTGGAAAATTGGTTTCCATTGGAAATCTGGTTTCCATTGGAAATCAAAGCGGAGTGACCTCAAGAGACAAGTACATCCAAACTCCAGTCACCAGTTTCTGCTCATACTGCTGTGGCCCCCATCTCCTTCATCTCAGAGACTGGTACCCTAAGGTTCTCTCCCATCCACCCAGAGATTCTCTGCAGGGATTCCTGAACACTCTCAACCTTGCATTCTACTTTATCTTCACACTTATTCCCCCTACAAGGTGTTTCATTTCGTATTTCCTGTAGACCCTACCACTAGGTATATACACTTATTGAATGAATGACTTGCTAGAACAAATCCATGAAAGATGCACTAATTATTTGGGAAGACAGATCTGCCCATGTAGTAAACTTCAGGCTGCTCACTGTCTCCTTCACTGGATAGCTTGGTGGGTTCTTGTGGGTAAAATCCTTTGTGGCCACGACCGTCAATTCATCTGCCCTGATTTCTGACGTTTGTAGGATCTGTTTTTCCCAAACAGTATTTGAAATTCTAAGGACAACTCCTGGCCTTTCAGCTGTGTGAGCAAAGAAGAGAGGTGGGTGGGATGAGTTGGGGGCAGGGTGGACCGGGTGCTCGACTGGTTCTTATCATAACTGTTTAGTTTCATTTACATTTTCCTCTGGGTTGCTCAGGTCCGGGGCAGTGTTATTTGATGTTGAACACCTGCCTTCACACAGGGAGAGCTGTGGCTGGCCCTGCTGAGAGAGGCGTTGACATTTCTGCTCTATAGAATTGTACAACGGAGCTAAAAGGTGAACACCCAAGAGCTCCCGCCTGGTTCAGGGGACTCTTGCTCACAAGGAGTTGCCCCACAGGTGATTTCAGAAGTATAGACTCTCTCCTGGGGTTTTGGTTCCTGTGACACAAGCAAGCTTGTCTGTGTACTGAAGTCATCTTGGATTTGTTCATTGGCCATTTTTATAGGTCCCAATTCATTCTTTGATGAGACATGAGTGAGAGATGAGTTTTCTTTTTATTGTGCTACGCTGATTCTCCTGGAGTCCTTGGTTATTGTCAATCAGGGCTGTATTTGAATGGAAAGTTATGTCACTCAGAGAGCTTTCCGCCTGAGAATTAAGAACAGTTTATAGGTTACTGGATAGTCAAGTACAGGGAGCTTGAGAGTGGTGCTTCTCAAGCTTTCACGTCCATATTAATTACCTGGAAGTGAAAGTGTTAGTCGCTCAGTCCTGTCTGACTCTGACTCTGTGGACCATAGCCCACCAGGCTCCTCTGTCCATGGGATTCTCCAGGCAAGAATACTGGAATGGGTTGCCATTCCCTTCTCCAGGGGATCTTCCCGACAGAGACTGAACCCTTGTCTCCTGCATTGCAGGCAGATTCTTGACTGTCTGAGCCATCAGGGAAATCCTATTAATTACCTGGACATCTTATGAAAGGCAGATTTAAATACAAAATGTCTGGAGTTGGGGCCTGAGACTCTGCATTTCTAACCAGCTTCCAAGTGATGTCAATGTCCTGGTTCAGGACCATACGTGGTATAGTCTAGTTTAGACTCCAGATTCTACACGCCTGTACCCTTTAGTTTAATGGTTCCCAAAGCATGACCCCAGACCAGCAGCATCCAGAATCACCTGGGAACTTGTGAAAAAGGCAAATTCTCAGGTCCTACCTCAGACCTACCAGATCAGACATTTCCCTGGTGGTGCTCAGCACTAAATGTCTTCATTTCCTCCAGGAAATTCATCCTGAAGTCTGATAGGGAAGAGAGTCTCAAGATTCACTCAAGTGAACTAAAGAATTTTAGCCACTGCCTCCAAATCTAGATCTCAGAATCAACAAGTCTTGAGTCCATACGTCTGATGTATTTAACACAAATTAGAGTTTAGAGTTTAAGTTCATTTCCAAGTTGAAATGATGAGTTGAATTGAAATGATGATGATGGGTTTCCCTCTCATCATCAGACTGTAACTACCATATAAAAAGCATCAGCTTTTTTTTCACATTTAAAATGATGAATCCCCTCAACCTTCATTTAAAGATCTTCTGGTTCAATAATATGATCTTTGGACAAGTTCAGAATCCTCAAAGTTAAGCTCTTAATACCCCAGTGTGGACACCAGGCCAAGGAGCACTGGAGTTCCTGAAGTCTAGGCACATCTTTGGGCTTTCCTGGTGGCTCAGATGGTAAAGAATTGCCTGCAGTGCAGAAGACCTGGGTTCAGTCCCTGGTTGGGAAGATCCCCTGGAGGAGGGCATGGCAACCAGCTCCAGTATTCTTGCCTGGAGAACCCCATGGACCGAGGAGCCAGGCGGGCTACAGTCCATGGGGTTTCAGAGAGTCAGACATGACTGAGCGACTAAGCGCAGCATAGCATAGGCTCATCTTTGAACATTTCTAGTGGCCTTGGGGTTCTCCCCGAAGGGAGATGGATGGGTAACTCAGTGATACCTCAGGCTGAAAAAGGGTGGACTCAAGAGTCGTTTCTTCTATTCAAATGGAGTCAGTCAAGTGGAGAATCTCCTTCCTAAAATGACTGGCAACATCAATAGGCTGGTAGGAATCAGACTACCTTCCCAGCATAAGCTGGAAAAACATCTCTGACCTCAGACCTCGAGGCAATATTTCCAGAGCTGCCAGGACTCTGTTAACTGTCTATCACCTCTGAAAGGGCACAAGGGCAAGTTGCCCCCCAGGTCACCAGAGAAGGTAGAACCTGGAGCCTGTCCAGGCCACAAAGCCCCGTCCAGGACGCCTGGGAATCAGGCCTACAGCTTTCGTTACCTACCCTGGTTTCAACTTTCACAACTGGGACCACTTTGCAATTTCAGTTTTAAGAGTAATCTTGGGGAGAAATACATAAACCCCTGCCTAATACCTTCTCCACTATAACTACACTGGTATAAGAATGTACAGCAATTGAATAAAGCTGACTAATGATATGTTGGCCTCCTCTGGCCCTTTTCATCTGAAGACCTCAAAGCACTACCCACATGACCTCACTAATCCTTAAAATAACTTCTGAAAAATATATGGGAAATAGTATTATCTCTGTGTCTCAGGAGGGAAAAAGAGATCATCAGTGAACTACCCCAGGACTAAACCTCGTAACTAGGCTCAAGGCTGAGAGCTGGTAGAGAGATTTGGGGCAAGGAACGGCCCAGGAAGAAAGGGGGTGGAATACGGCCCTCCAGAGAGAAAACGACTTCGGTTGTAATGGAAGCAACGTGAGTCACAGAACCAATAGAATTACTGGGAAGCAGAAAGGGAAGTTGACGTGGGGAATTTTCGCTGTCATTGGTTTGTTTCAGAATACATATTTTTCTATCTCCAAGCTTTGCTTGAGTCTTTCCTCGGGTCAGTGTAGGTTTGGTGGGGAGGGGGTCGAAGGGAGGTCATTGTTTTCTCTCTGTCCACATTACTTAAGTTCATCTTCTGAAGTTCTGCCCAAAGGTCAGTGGCTAAGCTTCCACTTCAGACACTGATCCTTGGTTTCCTGATGGTTCCCTTGACTTCAAATTCTTTTTCCCAATACTGTTTTTGTAATCCACATTCTATTTATGCAACAATTGCAAGAATTTCTCAGAGGGGTCATTGAGAATATTATGAAAAGTACCTTAGATTTCCTGAACTGATAAGTGAATGTTTAAACCTTTTTAGAATGGTGCAACTACCTTTTTCTTTCTTTCTTTCTTTCTTTCTTTCTTTCTTCCTCTCTCCCTCCCTCCCTCCCTCCCTCCACCCCCACCCCCCCCCCCCCCCCACCTCTCTCTTTCTTTTTTCCTATTTTAAAATGTCAAAGGCTTCCTGACATGTTTTGGCCATGGAAATGGAACATATTTTCTCATTAGGTTAATTAATGGCTCTGCTTGGGTGGCATAATTTGGTGTAAGTTTCCTTTTAGAATTCTGTCATAACTAAAAAGGATCTTATTTTTGTTATGTTTTGTGGTGTCTTTAAATTTTTATGACTTCTACTTTGTTTAGTCTGTGTGTAATCCTTCTTTTGAAACCTAATGTCCTAGAAAATTTACAGTTTTCTCTCAAAACTGGCACTTTTTACATTTTACGGTGATTCCTGTTTCTTTGGGTCTCACCAGGACTTCATTTAAGTCCTTAAGGTGTAATTCGCAGCTCAGGGAATTTATGATTACATCGTCAAAGTAAACTCCCCGAGTGCAATATATTAAACCTGACAAGACGCTGTTCATTAATCTTTGAAATATAGCCAGGTGTGATGTAGTGAGGGGAGCCTTCCAACTCAGAACAGCTGAAGAACTCAGAGCTGCCCCCCACGGGAGAGGAGGATTCCTTCCTTCTCACTGCCAAGGCCACCTGGGTGGGGACCGAGAGGGCCAAACGCCCTTCCTTTGCCAGCTGTGGTGTTCCCTGTCTCTGCTGGTGTTCCTTCAGCTCTGCAGCTTCTCACCTTCTCATGCGTTTGTTCATTCAGCAAATATTTATGAAGAGCCTCCTTTGGGTCAGGCACCAGTTGGACCTGGAAAGCCTGTAGTAACCAAAACAGAAACAATCCCTCACTTCATGGGGCTTATAGTTTGAGGGTCTAGCCATAAGCAAAGGTCTCAAGACTCCTTTCCTCAATGCCACCAAAGCCAGCTGAAGCGAACGACATTGCCTGAATGGGCAGCATTTCCTCTCAGCCCCCGATGTGGCTTTAATGTCAAACAACTCCCAGTATGTGTGAGTGAGATTGCAGCCCAGCCTGATGAGTGTTATAACAGAGTTTTGCAAATGACACTACCATGGATGAATAGCCAAAGCTACCTTGGGGGATCAGTGATTGGTCAGGAAAGCAGCCTCTACACAGACATAAGAAGACAGACTGTGGTTGCCAAAGGGGCGGGGGGCAAGGGAGAGGTGGCGTGGGAGGTTGGGGTTGGCCAGTGCAAACCGTTATATATAGGATAGATAAACGATAAGGTCCTTCTGTGTAGCACAGGGAATTATATTCAATATCCTGTGATAAGCCATAACGGAAAAAGAGTATATACATATATATATATACTGCTGCTGCTGCTGCTGCTGCTAAGTCGCTTCAGTCGTGTCCGACTCTGCGACCCCATAGATGGCGGCCCACCAGGCTCCCCCATCCCTGGGATTCTCCAGGCAAGAACAACACTGGAGTGGGTTGCCATTTCCTTCTCCAATGCATGCATACGTGCTAAGTCACTTCAGTCATGTCCAACTCTGTGCGACCCCATGGACAACAGCCCACCAGGCTCCTCTGTCCACAGGATTCTCTAGGCAAGAACACTGGAGTGGGTTGCCATTTTCTTCTCATATATATATATATATATATACATATATATATATATATATATAACTGAATCATTTTGCTGTAGAGCAGAAACTAGTACATTACTTTAACAACACAACTATACATCAATAAAATAATTTTTTTTTAAAAAAAGCAGAATCTAGCTAAGCACTGTGCAATACTACCTCTAGAAGAAGAGGGAAAATCCGGATAAAAGGCAATAGCTCTTAAAGGCACTGTGGGTCTTCCCCAGACCTTTCTGTTCACCTCTGTAAAACATGGTGAGCTGAATGCCATGTGGGACTCTGGATTGGATTCTGAAACAGAAAAAGAACACAAGTGGAAAACAGATGAAATCTGTACAGTCTGGAGTTTAGTTCATGGATTTAGTTCAAATCAAAATTGATTTCTTGGTTTTGTCTCATGTAGCATGGCTATGCAGACATTAACACCAGAGAAACAGAGTGAGTGACATTTAAGAAATCTTTGTACTGCCTGAGCAACTTTTCTATAACTCTATTAATAAAACTACTCCAAAATAAGAGGCTAACTTTAAAAATGGTTGCTTATGAAACAGAATCCTTCAAAGTTACAATAAAAAGCTACTCTTGAAAATGAACAAGGTGGACATGGAAAATACAGCTCCCAACGACAAGCTGTATTTTTTCCTGAAAACTAAGGAGAAACAGATTTATGTGTTGTGCTTGTCATTCAGTTGTGTCTGACCTTTTGCAACCCTATGGACTGCAGCCTGCCATGCTCTTCTGTCCATGGGGATTCTGCAGGCAAGAATACTGGAGTGGGTTCCCATGCCCTCTTTCAGGGGATCTTCCCAAACCAGGGATCAAACCCAGATCTCCCACATTGCAGGTGGATTCTGAAATAGATCTAGACACACCAAACCCAGAAACTGGTATTCCACTAAAGACAATATTCTTGTTGTATTTTCCCTTGTTTCTCATGCTACAGTGAGTGTGCTCTTAAAGGTTTTAAGATATCCTTTTAAGGTATATGGACACAGAACAAGTGTGCAGAATCATATGTCCCAAGTTAAAGAGGCAAGATTCCTATCTTTTAATGTTTACTCTCTCTGATTTTGCAACACTCAACCTCTCAATCATTGCCATCTTCCCCGAGTCAGACACACACACTCACACCCCAGAGCATTGCTGAAACACAGCTGACTCATCCTTTCCTTTCCTTCTCTGCACACTTGCTCTTCATTTTCCTAACTGTACAAAAACTTCTTTTTAAGTAACACGACAAGGCTCCATGTGTACAGATCGAAGACTTCCAGGCTTAGAATTACATTCAAGAAATGTTGGCTTAAAAAAAAAGAGAGTCAGAGAGAGAGAGAAAGAGAGGAGTTGGCTTAAAGGGGAAAGAGTGGGGGAGGGATAAATTAGGAGCTTGGAGTTAACATATACACACTGCTGCTACTGCTGCTGCTAAGTTGCTTCAGTCATGTCCGACTCTGTGCGACCTCATGGACTGCAGCCCACCAGGCTCCTCCGTCCATGGGATTTTCCAGACAAGAGTACTGGAGTGGGTTGCCATTGCCTTCTCCGAACATATACACACTACTATATATAAAATAGATAAACAACAAAGACTATATTGTGTATAGCACAGTAAACTCTACTCAATATTTTGTAATAACCTATAAGGGAAAAGAATCTGTAAAAGGATAGATATCTATATAACTGAATCACTTCGCTGTACACCTGAAACTAACATACTATTATAACTCAATCGTGGCATCCAGTCCAATCACTTCATGGGAAATAGATGGGGAAACAGTGGAAACAGTGTCAGACTTTATTTTTTTGAGCTCCAAAATCACTGCAGATGGTGACTGCAGCCATGAAATTAAAGGACACTACTCCTTGGAAGACAAGTTTTGACTAACCTAGATAACATATTCAAAAGCAGAGACATTACTTTGCCGACTAAGGTCCGTCTAGTCAAGGCTGTGGTTTTTCCAGTGGTCATGTATGGATGTGAGAGTTGGACTGTGAAGAAGGCTGAGTGCTGAAGAATTGATGCTTTTGAACTATGGTGTTGGAGAAGACTCTTGAGAGTCCCTTGGACTGCAAGGAGATCCAACCAGTCCATTCTGAAGGAGATCAGCCCTGGGACTTCTTTGGAAGGAATGATGCTAAAGCTGAAACTCCAGTACTTTGGCCACCTCATGCGAAGAGTTGACTCATTGGAAAAGACTCTGATGCTGGGAGGGATTGGAGGCAGCAGGAGAAGGTGACAAACCAGGATGAAATGGCTGGATGGCATCACTGACTTGATGGACGTGAGTCTGAGTGAACTCCGGGAGTTGGTGATGGACAGGGAGGCCTGGCATGCTGCGATTCATGGGGTCACAAAGAGTCGGGCATGACTGAGCGACTGAACTGAACTGAACTGAACTGATACTTGAATAAAAATTGAACGAAAAATGTATGAAGATTCTTTTTTAAAAAGAGTTGGCTTATGGCATCCAATAATGGATTCCAGACTTGTGACATTGTCAGGTAGCGACACGATAAGTGCAGGACACACTCCTATTTAAATCTTTTCAGGGAGAAATTTTCATTTCAGAATAGAAGCAAGGGTGATGAAAGCTCTGATTTTTTTAGCTAGCTGCATGCTTGAAAAGATAATGGTTTAGTAAATCAAGTGTAAACCTTCAGAAGGACTGTTGGCTGCAAGAAGGGACTTCTTCAAAGAGCAGAGTGAGTCCTGCAACATTCAAAGTGTGCCTTGTTTAAGATGAAAAATTTCTCCCCATCCAGAGAAATTGATCACAGAATTAGAATATTAGTGCTGGGAGGATTCCTAGAGAACTTTAATGTAATTTTATCACATTAAAAATGAGGAAAACAGGCCTAGGGGCTTGTGCTTTATCCCAGGCTTTAATGAGTGAGCTGAGCCCAAACCATTCACCAGAGGCTGGGTCCACTGTCTCCTCGGCTATTCCATACTACAGCACATCCTGGGCCCAAGCTCTGGGGGTTTCACTGTGAATCCTCAAAAGTTTGCTTTGTGTTCCTTTCTTTTTTAAATGAAATAATGTGTGCCAAAAGCTGCTGATAAGCTGGGACGTACCACACATGTCATTTGTAGCTAATGCTTTTGCTCGTACCATTATTAGCTTCTGAGAGAGACTTCTTGTTCAATCGCTAAGTCATGTCCAACTCTGCAGCTCCACGGACTGCAGCATACCAAGTTCCCCTGTCCTTTTCTCTCTCCCAGAGTTTGCTCAAGTTCATGTTCATTGACCCCATGATGCTACCTAACCATCTAACCCTCTGTTGCCCCCCTCTCCTTCTGCCTTCAATGTTTCCGAGCGTCGGGTCTTTTCCAATGAGTCAGCTCTTCACATCAGGTGACCAAAGGATTGGAGTGTCAGCATCAGTCCTTCTAATATTCCAATGAATATTCAGGGTTGATTTCTTTTAGAATTGACTGGTTTGATCTCCTTGCAGTCCAAGGGAGACTGAACACATGCAAATTCTACAAATTCTGTGCTAAAAAGAAAAGTAGTTTTTGGATGCTGACCATCATCTTCTGCTCCATCCCTTCTGATGCCCCTGCTTTCCCATGGGGTCCTCTGGTTCTCTTTAACCATCTGCTTTTAAAAATCCCATTCCACCTTTTGCATTTTCATTTTCTCTTTCTAAAATATATATAAACTGACAAGGAGGACTCACCAGAGAACAGAGCCCAGGTTTCTAGAAAGGCTCTGCAAATAGGAAGTAAAACCACATCACACCATTCATCTGCCAAAAGTAATAAAGCCAGCCAGCCTCAGCGCCCGCTCGACTTCGTCAGCAATGCTCATTTCTCCCTTTCCTTGCAAAGGAAAAGGGAAAAAAAAAAAAAAAGCCAGGCAAAGAATGCCAGGCAAATCAAACCATGGGAAAAATAACACCTTCAAACTCAGGGCAGAATTCTCCTTTCCAGTTCTCGCTGCCGATGCGCCATCCGGTATGCTTGGCAGACTGTGCTGCTCTTGGAACAAGATGCAGAACACAGCTTAGGGAGCAGATTTTGGCCAGAGACTGGTTGTTAATTTTTAATTCATAGTTGTAAAGCCTGAGAAATCTCACTATGATTTCGTTTCATACAGCAATCAAAACAAGTCCATCTAAGAGACTGTTCCTCACACAGCTTTGGGAAGTATTCCTTCTGATCTCCCCCAAATTATATTAATTTTTTGCTCCTTAAAATCAGTGAGTGTGCTGATGAGTAGAATAAGTGAGAAACTCAAGGTGTGATGTTCCAATATTTGCCCCAAACAGAAACTGTTGTGGGGATTCCAATCTGGGAGGGCCATTCTTTTTCCAACTCGAATCCACCTGACTCTGCTCTTTCAAATCACTTAGAAGACCTCTTGAAGGACAGTAAAAAAAGCCCAGCTTCTTAATATTGGCTTCCATCTTCCCAGTTCACCAAGAGCAGCAACTGAGAGA
Source organism: Budorcas taxicolor (assembly GCF_023091745.1). Lineage (NCBI taxonomy): Eukaryota > Metazoa > Chordata > Mammalia > Artiodactyla > Bovidae > Budorcas > Budorcas taxicolor. The sequence continues at coordinate 13,927,703 of NC_068926.1, read as the reverse complement.
AAAACAAACATTTATAATGAAACACCCTTTCTGAAATAAAGGGCTTTGGGTTAAAAATCTAATATTCTGGATTTTAATCCTTTCTCTGCCATGAACTCACCATGTGACATCTCTAGGTTCCCAAATTCCTCCTGGGCCCATCAGTGTCCTGTTTTACTAACAGGAATAATTTCTTCCAGCTCTAATATTCTTACTTTATTATCCCCAAAATTAGATTTCTATCACACAGGCATCAATATCATCACAAATGTCTGACACATTGGTGGAGAAAAGTCATGCTTATACCCCTAGAGATGGGTTTAATGAGGGAAAACCAAAGTTCCAAGAACAAGGGGGAAAAAATCTTCCTGATAAGGATACTTCTCATGTTTATATCCATTTCCCAGTCACCAAACATTGTTTTTAACTGTTGCTTTCTGTACTCAGCTTCTCTTCCAGGAGAGAGTGAAAAACAGCAGAAAACTGCAGAAATTTCTGTAGAAATTTTTTCTACAGTGATTAAAAAGCAACCAAGAAGAGAACCTTTTGGAGACACTGCAACACGGATAATCCTTGTTTTTCTTGTTTTTCTTTTTTTAAAATTAATTTTTATTGGAGTATAATTGCTTTGAACATTGTCTTAGTTACTGCTATCCAGCAAAGTGATTCAGCCACACACATACATGCCCTCCCTTGTGGACTCCCTTCCCATTCAGGTCACCACAGAGCACTGAGTAAACTCCCGGCGTTCTCATTAGTTATCTAGTTTATACATGGTACCACGAGTGCATATGTCGGTCCCAGTCTCCCAGTTCATCCCGTCTTCTCTTCCCCCTCGGTATAATCCTGGTTTTAAAAGAGGTTCTAATGAATTGTTGAAGGGAGGCGCTAACGTGCATGGAGGCACCCTCTGCATCAGAATGAGTGCTCCGTAGGTACAGTCCATGGACTCACTATCACAGCACTAAAGAGAAACAGTAATACCCCATCTCACAGAGGCAGAACACTAAGGCACAGCGTATAACCACTTGTCCAAGGTCATTTATATGTAATAGAGGCTGGAACAGAAATTTAAATCAGACATATCTAACTATAAACCCTTTCCTCTACAACAAGGGGAGCTTGTTTGCCCAGTGCTTTGCCACCTAAAAAGACTGGCTTATAAGGACCTCCTGTACAGCACAGGGAACTATATTTACTATCTTGTTACAACCTATAATAGAAAAGAATCTGAAAAAACATATTTATATACAAATATATAATTGTTTTGTTGTAAACCTGAAACACTGTATATCAACTATACTTCAATTTTTTTTTTTTAATTAAAATTTAGGGACTTCCCTGGTGGTCCAGTGGTTAAGACTTTAACTTCCAATGCAAGGGACGCAGGTTCGATCCGTGGTTGGGGATGTAAGATTCCATATGCCTCATAGCCAAAAAAATAAATAAATAAAATAGAAGGAGCATTGTAACAAACTCAATAAAGACTTTTTAAAAAATGGGTCATATCAAAAAATCTTTCCAAAAAGTTTAAAATCTTTTAATTTTTAAAAAAGAAAAATAAAAAAGATTAACTTAGTAATGGTGTCTAAGTTAAGCTTCCTTTCTTAAGAGACAAACTGCATACAGAGTCATGTTATTATAATGGTTTATTTAAACCAGCAGGCACTAATTCTCGAATTTGATGAGCAGTCCCATAAATTCAAAATAAAAGAGAAAAGAGAATTTCACATTTCACAAGCATGAAAACCAATGCGTGATCAATCGCCGTTGTGAAAGATCCAACCAATGTGTCAAAAGCCACCCAATGGTTCTTTCCAAGTTATCTCCCCACCTCACCCTGGTTTCAACCCTGAATTTCAAGCGGCAAAAGGGGCAGAAAGGAGAAGTTAGGCTGGCAGGGTAGTAGGTTGCAGGCATGTCTGGTGGCGTGGGGGTGAACCTGTGTGAACAATCAAAGAACCACCCCTGCCCGAGAGCTCCGTTTTCAGTCGTGAGAGGCATTTTGAAGTTCACTGGTTGGATTAAATTCCCCAAACATCCTTCATCCCATTCCCCTTCCAAGTGTGTGTGTGCTGAGTTGCTTCAGTCGTGTCCGACTCTTTGTGACTCTACGGACTGTAGCCTGCCAGGCTGCTCTGTTCACGGGATACTCCAGGCAAGAACACTGGAGTGGGTTGCCATGCCCTCCTCCAGGGGATCTTCCCAATCCAGGGATCGAATCTACCTCTCTCATGTCTCCTGCAAGGGCAGGCAAATTCTTTGTCACTGGCACCACCTGGGAAGCCCTCCCCTACTGTACGCATACTCTATTTATTTACTTCTCACCACGGGCCATATCTGACAAAACCTGTTAGGGTGACCTGGCAGGACGAGCTCCAGGTGTCCTGCCCCAAGGGACTGGAAGAGTCCAGGCTTTAACTCAGGACAGTCCCACTGTTTACTCCTCTGTACTCTTTTGCACCCATCATTCACCCTGACAGGCACAGCTCACACCTCTGGCTGTCTTCACGGGAAGAGTTTATAAATAAGGGCACCTGTCTGTGAAAGCCAGACATTCATAGGTGCGCCAAGGAGACAACAGACTACGTGTTTGCAGAGATTTTGTGCCTAAACTCTCCCAACAGCTGGATCTGCACTAGAGAGCCTTTTGTGAGGTGTTGTGTTGCAAGAGAAAGAAACAGGTTCCTTATCTTTGCATTAGAAACACATCTGCAAACCTGTCACATTCTCTAGCAAGTGAACCAAAGGTAAACATTGAATAGTACTTGGAAGTCTAACCCCTTTTCTGTTAAGTGAGGTTAAAACATGTTGGTAAAATGAAAATTTTAGCTGTAACTAGATTCTTCTCCAAACACAAAAGGAGGTTGTAATTTCAAGAATTTTTCTCCTTGGATTTAATCATGAATATTAAGTATTGGTACCCAAGTGCTGGAGTAACAAGCTAAAGACCACCCATCAGCTTAATTCCGAAGGCTTATTTTATGTAACTCAAGCTCCAGTTATCTGAGAATGAGTGATGTTATTTGCAACTGCCCATAACAAAAGCCAAAGGGTTTATAGCAACTTGACCTTTTCATTTTTCACTGGTTTATTTTTCAGATAGCTGCGAAAATATTTTCTACTTGTATTTGATGACATGATTTCTAAAGCATCTTGACTAATTTCTTAATTAGCCAGGATCGCCCCCAAATGCCACTTATATTGAACCATGGACTCAAAAGGCCCTTATTCAGTGATAAAAATTGAAGCAAAACATAATTTGAACCCAATATTCCATAAGATCTTAATTCATAGAAGCAATGGACTTTCCCTCACAACCATAGTGTTTGCCACATCCTAATATTATTTCTTTTATTTCTTTTCATGCATTTTCATTTGATTCAGGCCCAAACACTCCAACCTTCTTCCACCAGCCCCAGCGCTGCATTCTCCTCCCTTGCCATGTTAGATGGAATTGGAAGACTCTATCCTCCATCATGTCCAAGTCCAAAGAGCATCTCCCTTTCTTCCCCAACTCAAAAAACCACAGATGGTTCAGCCGATGATCTGTGACCAAATCACTTCTGTAACTGAGACATGATGCCAAAAACAAAGACACATTCTTTTTATAAATTGCATACTTATTTATTTTTGGCTGTGCTGGGTCTTCACCGCTACGCCCATTTTCCCCTGGTTGCGGTGAGCAAGCACTACCCTCCAGTGTGCGGGCTTTTCACTGTGATGGGTTCTCTTGTTACAGAACATGGGCTCTAGGGTGGTGGGCTCAGGAGTTGTGGTTCTCAGGGTCTGGAGCACAGGCTCAATAGTTAGGATGCACAGGCTTAGCTGGTCTGTGGCATGTGGGGCTTTCTCCAATAAGGGATTGAACCCATGTCTCCTGCATTGGCAGGTGGATTCTTTACCACAGAGCCACCAGGGAGGTCCCCCAACACACAGTCTTAATGCATTGTCTGCCTGGAAAAGTAAACTCCATCCCAGGGAGAAGTGTAGAGTAAGGTAGTCACAGAAACCCAGAGGCATAATCCAGTTAAACTCCTTGACCTGCCTCAAATACTGACAATTCTAATTTCTCTGTTTCAAGAGAACTTTCTGGGACATGTCTGCAACATTGCTTTAAAGTCCTTCCACTTAGTGGAGGAAGTAAATAAACTAGACCTCAAGTAACCTGCTAGATGGAGCAATCTTGGGAAAAGTAACTCCTCTCTCAATAAGACTTCCTTTGGGGGAAAAAAAAATCATACTGGGTTAGCCTTAGACCTGATTTTAATAAAGTGCCAAGATGCACCAAAACGGGTCATTTTACTCCTTCCTGTTCAAATGCATGACATTCAAGACAAGAAAGACTTGAGTTCAAGCCCTCAGAACTTGGATGAAATCCACAAAATAGCTTATGGTAATCGCTCTGTTAATCTGCTTTGGCTGACAGTTTTCAAAATGGATTCCACAGAGCTAAGAAATAAACCAAATCCATTCCAGCTTTCCCTGGTAGAGGGCACTCAACTAGGCACTTAATCCTGCAAAAGCTCAGCAGGACAACTCTTTATGAAAGGGATTTCTTTAGTTGGCTAAGGGAAAATATCCTGTCTGAACAGGAAGGTAGATCATTAGTGGCTGGACCTCCCAGATAGCCCCTAAATATCTGAGAAAATTTCCTGATGAGTCACGCTGAGAAGAAACTCTCCAGAAAGGCTTTGAGCAAAGTACCATTCTCAAGTAAGATCTACAATGCGTGCTTGGCTCCAGTGATAGCAACTGATGTGTTATGACAGCAATCAATTCCTCAGTGACTTGAAGGAGTGAACTTGGCCCTTTGCCTACCTGATTGAGGAAACATGAGAGTCTGCAATGAACAAGAGTAGAGACAGTGTGTGGACAGTGATAAGAGAACAGATTCTGTATGATTTCAATACCTTTAGACCATGAAATTTTTGCACCATGGTTTGTGTCCCTAGATATATTTCAGTGTCTCCTGGTTTATAGTCTACGGGAACTTGAACAGAATTTGTAGCCTACTGTTGTGTAAAAATTGTATAAATCTTAATTATGTTGAATTGGTTCATGGTGTTTTTCAGGGCTACTCTATCCTTCTACTTTTCTGTCTATTCATTCTGTTAATTAATGAGAGTTTGATACTGAAATTCCAACTAAAAACCTTAATTTGTCTACTTAAAAAATAATTGTAATATATAGTGAAACTTTATTCTGTATTGTCCAAGTCTTTTGTAAATGCATTATCACACTTGCATGATTTAAAAAATTAAATAAAAGAATCAGAGAGAACTAGAATCCTAGAATACCACTACCAAACACAAAAATAAAATAAAAAAGAAATAGTGTGTGAATACTGCACACTACAAATGGACGTGTTTCTACGATGTAAGGCCACTGAATACCTCTCTTCACGTGCCAAGGCCTACACTGGATTCTACTTCACCCATGATTAAATGAGGTGGATGAAACTGGAGCTTATTATACAGAGTGAAGTCAGCCAGAAAGAAAAACACCAATACAGTATACTAACACATATATATGGAATTTAGAAAGATGGTAACGATAACCCTGTATGTGAGACAGCAAAAAAGACACAGATATATAGAACAGTCTTTCGGACTCTGTGGGAGAGGGTGAGGGTGGGATGATTTGGAAGAATGGCATTGAAACATGTATAATATCACATAAGAAATGAATCACCAGTCCAGGTTCGATGCAGGATACAGGATGCTTGGGGCTGGTGCACTGGGATGACCCAGAGGGATGGTATGGGGAGGGAGGAGGGAGGGGGGCTCAGGATGGGGAACACATGTACACCCGTGGTGGATTCATGTTGATGTGTGGCAAAACCAATACAATATTGTAAAGTAACTAGCCTCCAATTAAAATTAAAAAATTAAAATAAAATAAATGCAAATGTTATTAAGAAAATGTCCACTATTCTTTCTAAAAGTCCAGAACTATTCAGAGGAAAAAACATTTGCTTCTGGTAAGAAAATTGTGACCCCAGACTCCATTAGTTGTATCTTCAGTTCCATCTCCTAACTCTAGGATAAATAATTTCCAGGCCAACACTTGTGGATAAATGATCTACCAGTGAACACTTGTGAGGTTTAAATTAATACGTATAAAACACTTTGAAAGGAATTATGAAAGTCAATCGTACCACTCAATATTCAAGAATTATGTTCTGTGCCTTTATCTAAGCTTTCCATTATTTGTTCAGTTTTTAAAGCAAATACCATTGTTTACAGATCAGATTTGATTTCACAAAGAATTTATTTCATAATTTAAACTGAAATGCTTTTCATAATTTAATTATTAGTATTGCTACACTCAGGAAGGGTTTTTCCATCACTCTTACAGAAGATTTTTTTTTTAGTTTGTAAAACGAGAACTTTTAAAACTGGTTTAAAGTAAAATAACTACAATGTTTCCAAAGAACATGAAATATTTTTGTAATAAAGAGTTATTATTATTTTATCATTTTATCAGTCATTTCTAATGATTTTATAGCCACTCGAATGGTTACATGGTCTTCTTTCTGAAAAAAGGAAATGAGAAACCATAAGCAAACTTAAGACCTGCCCTACAAGAAATACTAAAGAAAATTTACTAAAGTGAAATTAAAGGACATTAGACAGAGACTAAAATCTATATGATAGAAAATAGGTGCCAGTAAAGATAACAACATTCTTCAGTTACGAAGTCCTGTCCAACTCTTTACTACCCCAGGAACTGCAGTACGCCAGGCTTCCCTGTCCTTCACCATCTCCTGGAGTTTGTTCAAACTCATGTCCATTGAGTCATCCAACCATCTCATCTTTACCACCCTCTTCTCCTGCCCTCAGTCTTTCCAAGCATCAGGGTCTTTTTCAACAAGTAGGCTTTTGCATCATGTGGACAAAGTAATGGAGCTTCAGCATCAGTCCTTCCAAAGAATATTCAGGGTTGATTTCCTTTAGGATTGACTGTTTTGATCTCCTAGCTGTCCAAGGGACTCTCAAGAGTCTTCTCCAGCTCCACAGCTCAAAAGTATCAACTCTTTGGTGCTCAGCCTTCTTTATGCCCCAACTTTCACATCCATGCAAAACTACTGGAAAAACCATAGCTTTGACTTTACAGACCTTTGCTGGTAAAGTGATGTTTCTGCTTTTTAATATGCTGTCTAGCTTTGTCATGGGCTTCCCTGGTGGCTCAGAAGGTAAAGAATCTGCCTGCAAGGCAGGAGACCTGGGTTCAATCCCTGGGATGGGAAGATCCTCTGGAGGAGGGCATGGCAACCCACTCCAGTATTCTGGCCTGGAGAATCCCATGGACAGAGGAGTCTGAGGCTCCAGCCCATGGGGTTCCAAAGAGTTGGGGATGACTGAGTTACTAAGCACAGCACATCTTTGTCACAGCTTTCCTTCCAAGGAGCAGGCATCTTTTAATTCCATGGCTGCAGTCACTGTCCACAGTGATTTTGGAGCCCAAGAAAATAAAGTCTGTCACTATGTCCACTGTTTTCCCAACTATTTGCCATGAAGTGATGGGACTGGATGCCATAATCTTAGTTTTTTGAATGTTGAGTTTTAAGCCAGTTTTTTCACTCTCCTCTTCCACCCTCATCAAGAAGAGGCAGTGGCCAAAGGTAACAACATAGGTGAAAATAAAAGATGGATTAAATAAATTTCTGTTTATAACTTGCTTTTTTCCCTCCTATCTGATTCAAAAGACAACTGCACCAAATAACATGCACACCAAAATACATGTTTTGGTGTGCTGGCAACATTGAAAGGAGACAGACAATTCAACAGCGGTTGGGGACTCCAATACTTTACTTACAATAAAAGATGGAGCAACTAGATAAAAGGTCAACAACTAAATCAAAGACCAACATAGCATTATAAACCAACTACACCTAGCAGAGATCTATAGAACACCACCCAACAACAGAAGAGCGCACATTCTCCTCAATCGTACGTGAAGCATTCTCCAGGTGAGATCACATGTTAGGACACAAAATAAGTAGCAGTACATTTACAAGACTTGAATTCATACAAAGTATATTCTCTGACCACAATAGAATGAAATAGGAAATCAACAACAGAAGAAAATTGGGAAAATTCCCAGGTATGTGAAAATTAAACAATACAGTCTTTAAAAAACAGTGTTTCAAAGAGGAAATCATGGGGAAATTAGAAAATACTTCCCAATGAATGCCTCTAAAACACAACGTACCAAAACTTATGGAAGTACTTAAAGACGTTGTTGGAGGAAAGCTTATAGCTATAAATGCCTATGTTAAGAAAAAAGAAAGATCTCAAATCAATAACCAATCCTTGCACATTTAGAGGAAAAAACTAAGTGCAAAGGAAGTTTTCCCTTTGACAAAATTAACAAGCTGATCCTAAAGTTCATATAGAAATCCAAGAAACTCAAAATAGCCAGGATAATCTTACAGAAAAACAAAGCTGGAAGCTTTATGCTTTCTAATTTCAAATTTATTTTAAAGCCACGGTAATTAAGACTGCGGTGCTTGCATAAAGACAGACATGCAGATCAACCATATGGAATTGAAGATCCAAAAATAAACCCATACACCTATGATCAGTTGATTTAGAAAAGAGTACCAAGACCATTCAATAAAGAAAAGAATAGTCTTTCAACAAATGGTACCCAAACCATAATTCTTACAATTAAACAGTAAAAGGCAAATAACCTCATTAAAAATTTAACAGAGGATTTGAATAAATACTTCTCCAAAGAAAATAGCACATGAAAAGATGCTCAACAATCATTACTCATCAGAGAAATGCAAATAAAAATCACAAGATATCACTTTATAACCACTAGAATGACTATAACAAAAGATGGATAATAGCAAATATTGATAACAAGGTGGAGAATTAAAACTTTCAAACATTGCTAGTGGGTGTTTAAATCGATGCAGCCTTTGTGAATTTTGGTTTGGCGCTCCCTCAAACCGTTCAACAAAGAGCTAAAGGGACCCAGCGATTTTACTCTTAGATATATGGGTTTAAGAGCAACACCTCTGAGGTCTGTTCTGTACCCCATCCCAGGACTCTCCTGTGGGAACGAGCCCCAGGTGCCTACAATGGTAGCCTGCTTCCTAACCCAAGTTTTCTGTTTCACTTCTATGTGCTGTGCTGTGCTTAGTTGCTCTATCGTGTCCAACACTTTGTGACCTCGTGAACTGTAGCCCACCAGGCTCCTCTGTCCATGGGGATTCTCCAGGCCAGAATACTGGAGTGGGTGGCCATGCCCTCTTCCAGGGGATCTTCCCAACACAGGGATTGAACCCAGGTCTCCTGCATTGCAGGCAGAGTCTTTACTGACTGAGCTACCAGGGACGCCCTTCACTTCTATATTCCCCTGTAGTTTATCCAGAAAAATACATCAAGCTGTCTATGGGTGTAGCCCTAGTTTGCTAGGGCTGTCATAATGAACTGCCCACCAAATGGATGGCTTAAGCAATGAAAATGTGCTCACTCCCCAGTCCTGAAGGCTAGCTGTCTAAGATCAAGGCGCCAGCAGCAATGGCTTTTTCTGAGGTCTTGCTCCTTGACTTGCAGATAGCCATTTCTCTGTAATCTTCACATGATTGCCCCTCTGTCTCCTAATCTTTTTTTATAAAGACACCAGTCATGTTGTATTGTCTAGTCACTTCAGTCATGTCCAACTCTTTGCAACCCCATGGACTGTAGCCCGACAGGCTCCTCTGTCCATGGGGATTCTCTAGGCAAGAATACTGGAGTGGGTTGCCATTTCCTTCTCCAGGGGATCTTCCTGACCCAGGGATCAAACCACATTCCCTGCATTGCAGGCAGATTCTTTACCACTGAGCCACCCGGGAAGCTCCATATTGTATTAGGGCCCACCTTAATGGCCTCATTTTAACTTAATTACTTCTTTCAATATCTTATTCCAAATAAACCACGTGGCACTGGGAGTTACAAATTTGGGGTGGAGGGATTCAATCCATAATAGTGGTTGTCTACTGTACTGCGTCATTCTTGTTTCAGAGGCAAAATGCTTTCCAAATAGAAGATTTTCCTGGTGCCTTCCTCCTCTCCACAGATTAGTAAATATAACAGGGACTACAAAAGGCATCCGTCTCTGAAATTTAAGGCTCAGTGTTACAGAGTGGGCCAAGCTTCCTCTCCCAAAAGAACTAAGGGGGAAAGGGCTTGCTAACAAAGGATGAAAACACTACAGCAGGAAGAAATCTGTGAGCTTCCTGAGAAACAGGACCAGGTTCTTGACAAACAATCCTACGGCAATCCTAACAGAGAAGGGCGTTTTGTCCTAGTTTGGAGTCTCCACGAGAAACACCAGCCAGCAGCTCTGGTGGTCTTCACCTCATCGTCCCTGGAGACTGATATGACATTCACTTTGTAACTGAAGACTGCACTACACAGTCATCCCTCCGTGACTCCAGTGAGGATACCGAGGTCCACTGGAAAATGCTAGGCTCTCTTTATTCTTCAGATGGACAGGGAGGACCGTGATCGGCTCTGCGTGATCGGAGACTGTGACGATAGCGTGATTTATAACCGGTGCGGCTGAAGTGGTTATGATGCACTGTTGTGTTATAAAAACACACCGAAAAATACACATAGGCCCCTTCACAAGCCAGTGTTGTCTGAGCCATTGGGTGATACTGTGATCTAGGACTCAAGAAGATATTCCATTGAGGAGATGGGTGGAATGCAGTGAGCAAAGAGACAATGAAATTTGCTTATTTCTGCCTAACAGATGACCTGTTAGCTCCAGAGACAGCCTTCATTCAGCTCTGCACCTTTTGTGTCCTGCCACAGCAGTACCACTTTTCTTATCACAGGAATTTATGGCTCTTCCGGCTTCCTTCCTGTGCGGATTTCACAACAGAAAGCGTGCTGTGATACAGACAGAGATTTCTGGGTCAGGAAGCCAAACAACTTTGTTTGCTTCTTGGTGCATAGCCACAGGGTCTTCTTCTTCTTCTTTTTTTCAAATAGAACTTTCTCTAGTCTCCAGATCTTTCCAGATTCGTGGCAATCTGGGTCTTGTTTTCTCTTCACCAGATGCATTCTTATTTGTTGCCTTTTTTCAATCAATTTCCAGATGTTGTTGCATATTCTTTTTATTTTCAGCACAGTTTATCCTTCCCTGAACTTCTGCATAATTCCCTTCCATACCACCTTCCCTGCCAGCTCCTCCAGCCCATCCAGAAGAATTCCAGAAACCTGCTGCAATTACACCAAAATGTAGTTGGCTCTTCCATGCCCCAGTTAAGAATGCCTCTGCCCTGAAAGTGAAACAGATGATGGGTCTGCAGGAGAAGCCCCTTCTGAGTGAGCTCCCAGCTGATAGCGAGATGCTGCTGAGGTCCATGTCCATGATTATGTAAGTCTCTATAGACAGGAAGAATGTTCACTGGGGCCCTGATGTCCAAACCGCAGTTTGTTTTAGAACTTTTTTTTTTAATACTCTCTTTATGCAAATATCAAACCAGCAAGCCAGAAATGTTTTGTAAATTATCGCTGAACAATATAAAAATTGAGAGAGGTCTTGCCTTTCTGTAATACGTCTTGCATTTGACATGATTTGCAAATGAGATCGTCCACAAAATTAATTTGTTTAGACAATTGAAACAGATCTTTAAGCCCCAAATCATTGCAAATCTTAACCATTTTCACGTAAATTTTTCTAGACGGAATTACATTTTGGAGTGTGCTGATCATAATCTAATGTTTCCCGAATGATTCAAGGTCAAGGTTATAAATATTAGCAGCCATGCCCTAAGGTTTATGAGCTGTTAGTCTACTTTCCTTTACGCCAGGGTTTTCCAAATCAGTGTTGTTGACACTGTGACTGAATAATCCTTTGTTGTGGGAGTATGGCTCATGCACTGTAGGATGTTTAGCAGCATCTCCAGCCTCTCCCTTCCAGATGCCAGCACCACTCTGTTAAGGACAAAAATGTGCACCGTTATCAAATATTTTCAGCATTGTTCTGGAGGCCCTACTCAAGTGCAATCGGAAAGAAAGGGAAGCAAAAGTTATGAGGATTAGAAAAGAAGAAAAATGCTCTACTCTTATTTGCAGAAAACACAACTATATACATGGAAATCAAAAGCAATCTGAAAACTATGAGAATTAATAAGCAAATTTAAAGTACCGCTAAAAACAAAATTGATATATAAACATTAATTGTGTTTTTTAGGACCTAACTTTGGTAAGTGAAATTTTTAAAAACACAATTTTATACAAATGTTATTCAAAAATCAAATAACTAGAAATGAACCTATCAAAAGATGTATATGACCACTACGCTAAGAACTGCAAAATATTAAAGAGAAATTAAAGACCTAAATAAATTAAGAGACACACCATGTAAGTAGATTGGCAGAATTCAAGATCATTAATATCTTAATTCTCTCCAAATTTATCTATAGATTCAATAAAATCCAAAACCAAACCCAAGCAAGGATCTTTCTTTTTCTCTTCTCTCTCTCTATTTTTTGGAAATTAACAAATGAATCTAAAATTTACATGGAAATTTAAAGGACTTGGGGGACTTCGCTGGTGGCCCAGCGGCTAAGATTCTGAATGTAAGGAAAGGGATCCCAATTCATTAGTCATCAAAGCAAGCAAATTTAAACCATGATGAGAGACATCACACCTCCAGCAAAATTGAAAAGACTGATAAACCAAGAGTTAATAAGAATGTGGAAAAACTGCATTGGTGGTGGAAGTATAAACTGGTGAAACTTCTTTAAAAAACTGTTTGGCAGTATCTCCTAAAACAAAATATCTACCCAATTCATGACCCAGCGATCATACTTCCAAGTGTAAATACTTCCAAAAGAAACAAATACATAGGTTATTTAAAAGATATGAATAAGAATGCTTAAAGCAGCTTTATTCATAATAGGCAAAACTAGAAATAACAAAAATATCCATCAACAAGACAGTGAATAAGTAACATATTATAGTCATATAATGGAATACTACACAGCAATATAAAGAAAAGAAAAACCACTGCAGTGATGCTCAAAAACATTTAACAACTGGCTCCTTAAGGAGGAAAAAAGTCCTGGTTGGTAGTGTTTTCTAACTTTTATGGAATAAATACTTCCAATATAGCTAATGTCATGTTATCAGCATGAAGTCATAAAATACAGAATCAGAAAGTCAGGCACACAACTGCAAGCTGAAATGAGTCAGCTTCAGCACAGCGCTGCTTTACTGATATGTGTAACAACAGTGACAAATCCCTCAGAGGCTATGTTGAATGAAATCAGCCAAAAACAAAAGACTGCATAATAATTACCTTCCTATTAATCAAAAGAACAAGCAAAATTATTTGATGGTGATAGAAGTCAGAAGAGATCACAAGAGGGAATTGGTATTGACACAGAAGGAACATAAAATTTCTTTTGGGGATGCTAGAAATAATCTATCTCCTAATCTATCTAATGATTAAGATAGATGTACAGACAGATAACTAAGGTAGGTAGGTAGATAGATGTAAAAATCCATCAAGCTGTAAACTTAAAATCAGTGTGTTTTGCTCACTTTATATATTTCATACATCATTTTTTTTAAAAAAAATGCTGTGAATTCCCTGGTGATCCAGTGGCTAGGATTCCATGCCTCTGCTGCAGGAGGCACAGGTTCGATCCCTAGTCAGGGAACCAGGATTCTGCAAGGTGTGTGGTGGGGGATAAAAAAACAAACAAACAGGATACCCATGGCTGCTGTGCTGTGCTTAGTCGCTTAATCTGTGTCCAAATCTTTGTGACCCCAGAATCCTGGAGTGGGTTGCCATGCCCTCCTCCAGGGGAATCTTTCCAACCCAGGGTCTCTTGAATTGTAGGCAGATTCTTTACCAGCTGAGCCACCAAGGAAGCGCTACCCATGGGTAAACATGGCCAATTGAGCACATACATTTTGGGGGGTTCATTTCGAAATATGGTTAAAGTTTTTTAAGGCAACAATACACAAGAATGGTGAGAATAGGAAAGGACACTATAAAATATCTGAAGCTGGAAAGCCACTGGACCTGAATTAAATGTGTCTCAAGAAGACTAACTCCTAAGCTACCTGTAGAGAAAAACCAGTCCTAATCTAGTGAAGACCACAGAATCTTCAAGAAGTCTGTGAGTTACTGCAGAAGTTACCACTGAAAACAGAGGCAGGGGGATGGTGCTAACCTAAGGAAGGTTTGTTGATAGATTCCAAGGAGTAAAAGCAGATAAAATATACAAATTCAGGAATCAGAATGTCTTCCAAGTTTTTATAAGCAACACTGGAATCCAGAGGACAATTGAGAAATGTTTTTTAAAATTATCCAGGAAAGGATTTACCACCTAGGCATATGTATCCAAAGAAACTATCAATAAAGTATGAAGGCAGAGGAAAAGAATATTTTAGACATGTAAGGTCTCATAAATCTGTCTCCCACAGATCCTTTCTCAGGAAGTTATTAGAGGCTATATTCCACCAAACTGAAGGAGTGCATGAAGAAAGAGTAATACATAGGATTCTGAAAACAGGAAATTCAGGCCAAAAGGAATTTTGAACTGATGCTGCTGGGGATCCTAGAATGACCTCTCTTCAGTAACAGAGGACAACCTGTCCGTGAAATTCCTTCAAAAATGTGAAATTTTATCATAAGTGCCTGTTATGTCTGAGCGTCAGCAGATGCTCAGTTGGCAGGGTTTGGAGCTGGACATATACCTAGAAAACTAAGCAAATAATCCTCCATGCCCCCAAAAAGAAAGTTGTTAACCCCAAGAAGCATAAGACACAAGTAGTTGTCTGTCATAGGTTATTTCGTAGCCCTTATCAATTCATAAAGACAATAGCAATAAATACTGCTCTCAACAAAATAAATATACAGCTATTTTGAGAAGTACGCTGAGCAGTCAAAGTATGCATGTATGTTTAACACAGGGAGAAGACAGTCAAAGCCTTGTTTTCCCTTAAGGAAGAGGAATAGTAAGGGCTACACCTGAGGATTAACAGGCAGCGGAGGTGGACTAAACTTAGTGCTCTAGTCACTAAGTCATGTCTGACTCTGAAAGATGCTGTTAAGGGAATGAAACAACAAGACAGAGACGAGGATCAAATATTTACAAAATATTTAACTAACAATGAACTTGAATACAGAATAAATAAGGAGCTCACAAAACTCAATTATAGAAACACAAACACAGCAACAACAAAAATTGCACAAAATATTTGAACAGATCTTTTACCAAAGAAGATATGCAGATGGCAACTAAACACCTTTAAAAGAACTCAACATCCTTTGTCATTTAGAAAATGTAAATGAAAGCTACAATAATACACTACTATGCATCTGTTATACGGGCTAAAAGTAAGAAGACTGATGACACCATTGTTGGTGAAGATGTGGCAAAAGGGGAAATCTCATCTCATAAACTGCTGGAGGGAATCTAAAAAAATACAGCCAAAAAAAATAAAATAAAATAATACAGCCACTTCACAAATAGTTTGACAGTTTTCTTAAATTGTTAAACATACCTCTATCATACAATCAAGATATTCCACTCCTACCCACTGACTCAGTAGAAATGTAGGTATCAGTTCAGTTCAGTTCAGTCACTCAGTCATGCCCGACTCTCTGCAATCCCATGAATCGCAGCACGCCAGGCCTCCCTGTCCATCACCATCTCCCAGAGTTCACTCAGACTCACGTCCGTCGAGTCGGTGATGCCATCCAGCCATCTCATCCTCTGTCATCACCTTCTCCCGCTGCCCCCAATCCCTCCCAGCATCAGAGTCTTTTCCAATGAGTCAACTCTTCACATGAGGTGGCCAAAGTACTGGAGTTTCAGCTTTAGCATCATTCCTTCCAAAGAAATCCCAGGGCTGATCTTCAGAATGGACTGGTTGGATCTCCCTGCAGTCCAAGGGACTCTCAAGAGTCTTCTCCAACACCACAGTTCAAAAGCATCAATTCTTCGGCGCTCAGCCTTCTTCACAGTTCAACTCTCACATCCATACATGACCACTGGAAAAACCATAACCTTGACTAGACGTAAGTATAGGCCCATACAAAACATTTGTACAGGAATGTCCATGCCAAATTTGTTTTTAATTTTAATTTTAAATTAATTTTTATGCTTATTTTGGTTATTACCAAAAATGGGAAACAACCCCAAATGTCCATCTACAGGTGAATATATAACTATGGTATATCAATCAATACAATGAAATGCTCTTTAGTTATGAAAAGTTATGAACTACTGATGGGCTTCCCAGGTGGTTCAGTGGTAAAGAATCCACCAGCCAATGCAGGAGACACAGGAGACTTGGGTTCAATTACTGGGTTGGGAAGATCCCTGGAGTAGGAAATGGCAACCCACTCCAGTATTCATGCCTGGAAAATTCCATGGACAGAGGAGTCTGGTGGCCTACAGTCCATGGGGTTGCAAAGAGTCAGACGTGATTAAGCACACACACATTGTATGGTTAATTATTCTGAAAGGAAGAAGCTAGACCAAAAAAAAAAAAAGAGAGCATATACTATACTGTATTACTTCATTTATATAAATTTCGGGCGTGCCGCACCACACAGTTTGTGGGATCTTAGCTCCCCCACCAGAACTGAATCCATGCCCTAGGCAGTGAAAGCGTGGCATCCTAACCACTGGATCACGAAGGGATTTCTCATTTATATGAATTTCCATAAAATTAAAACTAATTTTAATGTTTAATTATTAATTAATCTGGCCAAATACTCTACAACAAAGGAGGCAAGAATATACAATACAGAAAAGAAACTCTCTCCCAAAAGTGGTCCAGAGAAAACTGGACAACTACATGTAAAAAAACAAAATTAAAATATTCTCTAACACTACAAGCAATGATAAACTCAAAATGGATTAAAGACCTAAATGTAAGACTAGCTACTATAAAACATCTAGAGGAAAACATAGGCAGAAGCCTCTTTAACATAAATTATAGCAATACATTTTTTGGATCCATCTCCTAAAGTAAAGGAAATAAAAGCAAAAACAAATAGTACTTAACTAAACTTAAAAGCTTTTGCATAGCAAAGGAAACAAGGAAAAGACAATCTACTGAGTGGGAGAAAATATTTGCAAATAATGTGACCAGTAAGGGGTTAATATCCAACCTACATAAACAGCTCATACAATTCAGTATCAAAAAGGAAACAACTTGATTTAAAATGGGCAGAAATGAATAGATAGTTTTCCAAAGAGGAAAGGCAGATGGCCAAGAGGCACACAAAAATATGCTCAATGTCACTAATTGTCTGAGAAGTGGAAATCAAAACCACAATAAGATATCATCTCATACCTGTCAGAATGGCTATCATCAAAAAAAACCCACAAATAATAAATGTTGAGAGAAAAAGGAACCCTTCCACACTCTTGGTGGGAATGCAAATTGTTGCAGTCACTGTGGAAAATGGCATGGAGATTTCTCATAAAACTAGAAATAGAATTACTATATGACCCAGCAATCCCACTCGGATATATATAAGAAACCCCAAAGCACTGATTTGAGAAGATATATGCACCCCAATGTTCGTAGCAGCGTTATTTATAACTGCAAAGATATGGAAGCAACCTAAGTATCCATCAGCACATAAATGAATAAAAAAGATGTAGTGTATACATACAGTGGAATACCACTAAGCCATAAAAAAGAATGAAATTTTGCCATTTGCAGCAACGTGGATGGACTTGAAGGGCATTATGCTAAGTGAAATAAGTCAGACAGAGAATGATACTGTATGATATCGCTTATATGTAGAACCTGAAAAATACAAGCTAGTGAGTATAACAACAAAGAAAGGAGACTCACAGATACAGAGAATAAACTACTGGCTATCAGTGGGGACAGGGGGAGTGGGTGTCATGAACTGTTGGGTGTAAGATATGTTCGGGGATGTGTTGCACAACACAAGGAATATAGCTAATATTCTGCAATAACTATAAATGGATGATAAACTTTAAAAATTGCATTAAAATGTGAAAAAAAGAACTAAAGTGAGAGGCAGCAGTTCCATGGTTGCCAGGTCACAGGAGGTGAAGGAAGGCAATGGAGTAGGATTCCAAGGGGACCCAAGGACATTCTGGAACTCAGGAACAATGGGTGGGCTCGTTATTTGGATTGGGGTGATGGTTTCATAGGTGTATACATATGCAAAAATATAAAATTATCCTTTTTAAACCTGTGCGCTTTACAGTATTAATTCTACCTCAACAACGCTATTTTCGCTATTTTTTAGTGAAAGACTGAAGCCCTGTCACAGGTTGGGAAAAATAAGATGTGACGAACTGAATACAACGTGAGATCTTGTGTTGGATCCTGAAACACAACGCAAAAAAGAACATCAATGGAAAAAACTGGTAATATTCACGGAAGGTCTATATTTAATTAACACTGCTGTACCAATGTTAGAGTATTAGTTTTGATAATTGGACTATGATTGTATAAGATGTTAACATTAAGGGAAGCTGGGTGAAAGTATATGGGAACTCTAACTTTACAACACATTTTTAAACCTAAAATTATTTTAAAATAAAAATATTTTTTAAAATCTAATATATGGAGTAATTATCAATTAAAGTAATTCTTTTACTACAAAATTAAAGAACTACTGAACTGGAAAATGTGGCTGAAGAATCGTAGCCCACAGAAAAAAAGTAAAAGTTGTTTTTTTTTAATGAAAAAAATTTGAATGACAAGAATAGATACAAAAGTACCAACATTTGCTTAGACATAAGAGATGTGGCTTCAATCCCTGGGTCGGGAAGATCCCCTGGAGGAAGGCATGGCAACCCACTCCAGTACTCTTGCCTGGAGAATCCCATGGACAGAGAAGCCTGGCAGGCTACAGTCCATTGGGTCGCAGTGTCAGACCTGACTGAAGCAACTAAGCAGGAATGCACTTTCAAACGGAAAGATTATTGTTGTTGTCATTGTAATTATTGTTTAGTTGCTAGGTTGTGTCCAACTCTCTTGCAACCCCATGGACTGTAACCAGCCAGGCTCCTCTGTCCATAGAATTCTCCAGGCAAGAATACTGAAGTAGGTTGTGACACCTTTCTCCAGGGAATCTTCCCAACCCAGGGATCAAACTCGTGTATCCTGCATCTGCAGGCAGATTCTTTACCACTGAGCCACCAGGGAAGCCCCAGAGACATTATAGGACAAGCAATAAATAAAGTAATAATAACAAAATTTTCTCAGAACTTAAGAACATCATGATTCCTCAAAAACAAACAAACAAAAAAACAGACTGCCAAGCAGAAAAAAAAAAAACATTTTAAAATCTATACTTTGAGTACTGGCACTGAATATCTAGTATATCAAGGATAAAGAGAAAATCCTAAAAGCTACCAGAAACATGGATCACCTAAAATGCAAGGAGAATCAGATTTATATCCAAAATATCAAAAGTAACATAGGTGACTACTTTTTAATGAAGTGTTATTTTTATATATCTAAAGATAAATAATTTTGAACATAAAGTACTATATCCATACAAACTATCATTCAATAGTAATGAAAAAATAAAAATAGGATTGACTATGTATAGATTATAATGTATACCAGCTGTAATGTTGCACAAGTACATGTAAGTGATTTTCCCTACAGTCATTAAGTACACAGTCTGTGCAGTGTGTGTGGTAACTCTGATCCAATATCCTCGTTGGAAGAAACCTAAATTCAAGGGTGACCGCTAGAAGAACAGGACATTTTCTAGACCAAAAAGTAAAAGAATAAAATAATTTTAAATATGGTTAATAGAAAGCAAAAATATCATGGAAGGGCTAACAGAATTTCCCTCCCACTGAAAATAACAAGGAAACTGGACAAAATACATAAAGTGACTCTGTTCAGACATTGGGCAGTGGGCAGCACTAACTAGCCTGTGATCTTTGGAAAGAGGGAAGCAAACAACGTAAGTCCTAGGATCTTCTTGGCTCTCTGCCAGGTGACAGTGTCTAGGGAGCTCAAGGGAGGGATTATACACACCCCGGTATCTTCAGTATCTTAACAGGGTTAAGAGGAACAGAGATTATAGTTCAGGGACACCCAGGTGACTAGCATTTATGGAACAGAATACCAGAGATGAGGAAACTGGAGAGACCGTTTTAAAGATCTGCAAAGGAGTTCTCTGGAGTGTTTGGCAGAGTACCAATCTCCACATGCATGGAATAAAACTCCTTGAGGCTGAAAGTAGGAAAGCAGTGGGCTGAGGCATTCCCAGAATGAGGCTAGGAATAGTTCAACACTCAGAGCAAAGAAACTTCATAACATGAAGAGCATTTAGTAAAGACCTCAGGGAGGCCAGACTTTATCCTAGGGCAAAATTAGCACTGGAGTGAGGACTGTTCCAAACTTTCCCTAGCAACGCTCAGAGAATCAAGAGGAGTGAAATGCACTGCATAGTCTTACCGCTTACTGGGACTATCACAACACTCGCTAAGGGAAGACAGCAAAATCAGGACCTCAACAGTGTAAGATCCAGTGTCCAGAATCCAATAAGAAAATCATCAGGCAGGCAACGAGGCATGAAAATGTCACTGTACGTCCAGGAGAAAAAAATCCATGGACAAAACCAGAAAACTGATGAACATGACACAGTTGTCAGACACTGACTTTATTTAATACTAATAACAAGTATTATTATTATTTTGGTTTGTGGGATCTCATAGCTCAGTTGGTTAAAGCATCTGTCTGCAATGCAGGAGACCTGCGTTCAATTCCTGGGTCGGGAAGATCCCCTGGAGGAGGAAATGGCAACTCACTCCAGTATTCTTGCTTGGAGAATCCCATGGACAAAGGAGCCTGGAATCCCATGGACAAAGGAGCCTGGCGGGCTACAGTCCATGGAGTCACAAGAGTCGGACATGACTTAGTGGCTAAACCACCTAAACCAACCACCAGTTCCCATTTATAAGAAATATTTTTAAAAACCTGAAAAAGATCCATTCCAAATTGAAAGTGTTGATCAGAGGATCTTAGTTTTCTTCATAATGTCTTAAGTTTTTTAAAAAGAGACTGTACTCATATAATACTTATGTAATCAAAATATTTTAAAAATGTAGGTAGGGCATACACACGGAGAAAGCCATGGAACCCCACTCCAGTACTCTTGCCTGGAAAATCCCATGGACGGAGGAGCCTGGTGGGCTGCAGTCCATGGGGTCGCTAAGAGTCGGACACGACAGCGACTTCACTTTCACTTTTGACTTTCATGCATTGGAGAAGGAAACGGGAACCCACTCCAGTGTTCTTGCCTGGAGAATCCCAGGGACGGGGGAGCCTGGTGGGCTGCCGTCTATGGGTCGCACAGAGTCGGACACGACTGAAGCGCCTTAGCAGCAGCAGCAGCAGCAGCAGCAGGACACACACATAGAAGGAAAAGGTTATATATCAGTAGAACAAAATAAAAAGATTAGTATCCATAATAAAATCTTAGCTTGGTAGGAGCTGCACAAAGGGGATGATCTATTTTAAGTACACATGATCACAAATGCGATTGGCTTCCCAGATGGTGCTAGTGGTAAAGGATCTGCCTACCGACGCAGGTTAGAAGAAAGAAACATGGGTTCGATCCCTGGGTCATGAAGATCCCCTGGTGGAGGGCATGGCAACCCACTCCAGTATTCTTGCCTGGATAATCCCATGGACAGGGGAGCCTGGCAGGCCACAGTCCATAAGGTCGCACAGAATCAGACACGACTGAAGCAACTTAGCATGCACACACGATCTGTGCTGTAACAGATGAGGTTACGTGAAAGCACAACATTATAAAAATTATTTTTTGAAATGGCAGAGATTTCTGTAGCTGTATTGAGCACGTAGAGGGGAACAATTGTCTTCAGGAGACCAGACACCTGTAAACAATAGGAATCTACTGCAGTTTTTGTTATCTTTCTGTCTTTTGTTGCTCAGAAGAAAATGACTGAGAAGAACACTGCCTACATGAAGTACTTACTATACGTCAGGAACGATGCAAAATAAGACTATGCGTGGAGATCTGGAACAGATAATTTGTTCCCAAATAAAAAGCAGACAGAGAGAAGACACAGTGGAAGCAGAGAGAAACCAGTAAAGCTGGAAAAAGAGAAAAGTCACAAGGGGACCCATTTAACCCTAATTTCTGTGGTTTTCCTGATGAAGATGTGGTGCTAATGGTTTCAGAGTTAATCAGAGAACCATGTGTCTTAAATCTCGGCTCTAAGCCAGATGAAAAAAGACATCCCACTTAAGTGGTGTTTTAGGGGCACAAAGGCTGAAAGAAGAAAAAAAAAAGATTTGCATAGTAATGATTCTATCTTCGCTTTAAAGCTCCACAGCATTTTTAGAGTCCCTAACAACAGCCACATCAGGAATTCAAACCACACCCTGGGAAGGCTGGGCTTCCTTTTGTTAAAAAGGAAAACTGTGAATCTCTGAGGTCAGTTACCCAGGCAGCAAAAATCAAAAGTCCTGACTCCTTTCCAACCACTGGATTATCTGCTGTGTGGACCCACACCCACCTACAACACTGCTGAAGGTACCATGACTAAGATCCATGTCTTTCTCTGGGTACTGTTTCTACAGAAAGCTTCTGATGTTTTTGGCCTCATATTTCACAAAACAGAGAAAAAGCCAAGTGTGAAGAAGAATTTGATTTTTGGCATACCATTTAGAAGGTTGTACTTAGATCCTCAACCCACGTAAGGCTTCTTGTTGAACCAACACCATAAAGAAAATACAGCTTCAGCTTCTATGAAAGACTGTATTGTAACCAAAGGACTGATTTGATGAATAAATAATTATAATAGCTAATTATTATTAAACTCCTACTATGGGCCAAGCGCATTACTAAAAATTTGACATGTAAAACTCTTATTAAAGTCTTGACAATAATTTTATAAAGTTGGTACATTTTTACCCCCATTTTACAGATGGGAAAGCTGAGGAGCAAATTGGTTATATAAATTCTCCAAAGTCAACATGATAAGAATGCAGAAAACCATGATTCAGTCTCAGCAGTCTGATTCCCAGGCCCAGAAGCTTAAGCACTGTATATACTGAAGAATTGATGCTTTTGAACTGTGGTCTTGGAGAAGACTCTTGAGAGTCCCTTGGACTGCAAGGGGATCCAACCAGTCCATTCTAAAGGAGATCAGCCCTGGGTGTTCTTTGGAAGGAATGATGCTAAAGTTGAAACTCCAGTACTTTGGCCACCTCATGCAAAGAGTTGACTCATCGGAAAATACCCTGATGCTGGGAGGGATTGGGGGCAGGAGGAAAAGGGGACGACAGAGGATGAGATGGCTGGATGGCATTACCAACTCGATGGACGTGAGTCTGAGTAAACTCCAGGAGATGGTGATGGACAGGGAGGCCTGGCGTGCTGTGATTCATGGGGTCGCAAAGAGTCGAACACGACTGAGTGACTGAACTGAACTGAACTGAACTGATACTGACTCTTGGGCTTCCCTGATAGCTCAGTTGGTAAACAATCTGCCTGCAATGCAGGAGACCCCTATTCCATTCCTGGGTCAGGAAGATCCCCTGGAGAAGGGATAGGCTACCCACTCCAGTATTCTTGGGCTTCCCTTGTGGCTCGGTTGGTAAAGAATCTAGCTACAATGCAGGATACCTGGGTTTGATCCCTGGGTTGGGAAGATCCCTGGAGAAAGGAAAGGCTACCCACTTCAGTATTCTGGCCTGGAGAATTCCATGGACTGTATAGTCCATGGGGTTGCAAAGAATCAGACACGACCGAATGACTTTCACTTTCACTTTCATACTGACTCCTGGGCTGCGCATACGGTGCTAGTGGTAAAGAACCTGCCTGGCAATCCAAGAGACATAAGAGATGGGGGTTCAATCCCTGGGTCGGTAAGATCCCCTGTATGAGGATATGGCAGCCCACTCTAGTATTCTTACTTGGGAGACCCCATGGACAGAGGAGCCTGGCGGGCTACAGTCCATAGGGTGGCAAAGAGTTGGGCACAACTAAAGCGACTTAGCGTGCATACATATTGACTTTTAGAGAAGAAATTAGAAATAATACAACTCTCACATTTAATTTTTTCCATATATGTAGAATTGATAAACAGCAAAGTCCTACTATATAACACAGTATCCTGTGATAAACCATAATGGAAAAGAATATGAAAAAGAATATAACTGATTCAATTCACTGTTCAGCAGAAATTAACACAACACATCGTTGTAAATCAACTATACTTCCATAAAATACATTAAAAATAAACTTTTCCAGAGACTACAGAAAGAACATTTTCAACTCATTTTATGAGACCAGAATAACCATGACTCAAAACTTGATAAAAATATAACAAAGGAAAATTATAAGCGAATCTCTCTTGGGAAGATAGAAGCAAAACATAGTTTAAAATATTAGATAAGGAAAAGGTAATCTGATAGAAAAAAAAAGAATTTCACAAAAGATATCTAGATATTAAATAAACATATTATTTAAGTGTTCAATGTCATTAGTCATTGGGGAAAGGCAAATTAAAAACAAAACAGGATTTCCCTGGTGGTCCAATGGTTAAGACTCCATACTCCCAATGCAAAGGGCATGAGCTCGATCCCTGGTTGGGGAAGATCCTGCATGCCACATGGCAAGGCCAAAAAAAAAAGTTATGCCTAAATTAAAGCCAAAGCACATCTACCAGAATCACGAAAATTAAAAAGACTGAAAATATTAGGAATTGGTGAGGATGCAAAATAAGTACTCTCACACACCACTGATGGGGACACAAATTGGTACAATTGCCTTGAAGACGAGTCTAGAAGTATCTGTCAAAAGTGAATGTATACATACCCTGTGGCCCCAAAATTCCACTCTTAGGTTTATACTCAGTAGAAATTCGTATATGCACACCAAAAGACACAGATTAAAATGTTCATAATACCTTTATTCATAAGAGTCAAAAACCGGAAACAATCTAAATATCTATTGATGGTGGAATGGATAAGTAAAATGTGTTATATGTATGCCATGGAGTGCTATACAGCAGTGAAATGAACTACTGCTGTTCACAACAACTTGAACGAATCTTTGCAAACTATAATGCTGAACAAAAGAAGCCAGACACAAAAGTGCATCTGTGATTCCATTCATGTATTGTTTTAAAATAGGCAAAAGAAATCTATGGTGTTAGAAGTCAGAACAGTGCTTTTCTCTGCCAAAATGTTGTAGTAACCAGAAAGAGAAGAAGGAGGGGGCCAGAAATGCCTTATTTCTTAACCTGATCATTGGGTGCCTGAGAGTGTTCATTCGAGGATTCAAGCATAGTTCGAGAAGTAGCATCTTGGTGAGAACCACTTACATTCAGTGTAAGTGATTCAACTGGATGATAGAGACATTATGCAGATTAAATTTCCAAACCAACTAAACATTTATTGCTTCGTTTATTGTTAAGTCCTGAGAGTAAAAACACAAAGAGAAACTTTGTATCAGCAAATTGTTCACAATCTAACAGAGAGAGAGATTAAAAAAAAATAATCTATTTCAAAAGAAAATGTTCTCTCCTGGAATTGTACAAATTGTTTTCAGAGCTTTAAAGAGCCGGGGAAGATGCTCAGATGTGGCAGCGCTGAAAACTTATCAGGATTTTGCAGGTGAATGTGCTGGATTGAGAGGGATCAGACAGACGTATTGGACTCAGAATTGACAGCATTTGCAAAAGGGAACATAGACAAATATAATTCAAATATGTGAATCATAGGAACATAAGGGTGTGAGGTATGGCTAGAGTTTAAAAAGCAAGACAGAAAAAAGTGAGAGGGGAGGCTGAGCAGGTAAGTCTTTTATTCCATCTTGGTGTTTTATCCTGTGGGACATAAGAGCTACTGAAGAATTTTTATTTAATCCAAAGTGAAGGATAGACGGTCGGAAGGTATGACTGGAGACTGGAAGATTAGGAAGGAGGTTCTGAGAAATTCAGATATATCTGCAGGTTTTACCACAGTAATAAACAATCCAAAATCTCTGTGGTTTATAACAACAAATATTCATTTCCTCCAAAACCTTGGTGTCTTCCGACCACAAACATTTATTTTTCACTCATGCATCTGCGGGTCAACTGAGGGCTGGTTTTAACTGAGCTGGGCTTCGCTGATTCACATGTGTTTCCTGGGTCTTTCATTTCAGGACCCAGGATGAACGAGCGATGGCTTCCCTGTGCGACGCTCTTCTATGGCTGGATGGCAGGAACGTGCAAGGTTTCCTGAAGCCTCGGCTCAGAGCTAGCACACTGTCCCTTCTGTCCACACCACGCTAGCCTAAGCTTCACGGCCAAGCTCAGAGTCCGGAGGGCACAGCGGGATTCTCCACCCATAGGATGATGAGGGGGAGAGTAAACACTGGCTGAACTTACTAACTCAATCTGGGCTTCCCTGGTGGCTCAGATGGTAAAGAATCTGCCTGCAATGCAGGAGATCCAGGTTTGATCCCTGGCTGAGGAAGATCCGCTGGAGAAGGGCATGGCAACCCACTCCAGGATTCTTGCCTGGAGAATCCCATGGACAGAGGAGCCTGGAGGGTTACAGTCCATGGGGTCACAAAGAGTCGACCACCACTGAGCAACTGTCACACACATGCATTAACGTAATCTACCAAGCTAAAGATTTTGAATATCCAAACTAGGGCAGACAGAGGAGGACTGGATAAGAGGGCATCAGGAAAGCTGGGACCATAACCAGAGATTGTGTCCGAGCTGGCTGGCCTGGGCAGAGGTGGACTGCCACGTGGGGACACTTGGAAAGTACGTCAGAAGCTTTACCTCAAGAAAGGGCTTGGGAGAATTGGGTAGTCACCCTGAGTCCATTCACGGATCTGACAATATTCCCACCAAGGTTAGAAATTCAGGAACACATCTCTCGAAAGCAATAATGAACAAGGAGAATTGAAATGAGGGGGCGATAGGAGATCATGACGACCCGGAGCTGACCTCAGATCTGTGGCAGTGACCTTCCTGGGAGCTCTCCCAGGGCAGAGAGAGAAGGACAGAAGAGAAGAGAAAGTAGGGGGTGGGGGAGAATCTAGGGTCCCTCCCAGTTTTCTAGTCTAAGAAACTGGGCTGGTACTAGTGTCCCCTGCTGGGCTCTGGAACCCTAAAGGAGAGAGAGTTTCAGAGAGAAGGCGGTAAGTTCACTCCGTTCGCTTTCAGATCGGAGCCGTCTAGCTGGGCACGCCTAGCGGAGAACTGAGTGCCGAGCGATGGAGCGCCTGGCTTTATTCTTCCACATTGTTTTCACGTCCTCAGTCTCTCCTCTCCCACCTAGCCTAAGTCTGAAATTGTAGTCATGATCCTTTAGACGTTCACCTTGTCTTTCTTCTCTGAGCGGCTTGCGTTTAGAATCAGTGTGCCTCTGGGAACTGTGGATTGAGAGATACACACTGCTGTGTTTAAAACATAACCAAAGACTTGCCTGGAGGTCCAATGGTTAGAGCTCTGTGTTCTCACTGCCAAGGGCCTGGGCTCAACCCCTGGGTGGGGAAGTAGGATCCCACAAGCAGTGTGGTGCAGCCTGGAAAAAAAAAAAAAAAAAAAGCCTATGGGGCCTCCACTTTGTTGCCACAGCAGCATTCTATAAAGCCCCCAAATAAGAAGGACTATTTAACACCATCTGAACAATTAGAGATACCCTCGGCTACTCACAGCTTCCTTTCACATATGCAGTTTCTCTCAACTGGAAACTATTTATGTTTCATGATTATTTTTGTACCTAGAGACTTAGTAGGTCTTCAACAAATGTTCTATAAATATTTATTTAAAAACAATAGAATAAAATAGATAACTAACAAGGACCTACTGTATAGCCCGGGGAACTCTGTTCAATAACCTATAATAACCTAAATTTAAGAATAATTTGAAAAAAAATGATGCATGCGTATATATAACTGAATCACTTAGCTGTATACCTAAAACCAACACAGCATTGTTAATCAATGTACTAAAATATAAAATTTAAACATTTTTAAAAAAACAAATTGGCATGCCTCATTTAACACTCATCATTTGTGTTATACCCCCCGCTACACACACACACACACACACACACACACACACACACACACAGATCTAAACTATAAATTGTGTGAGCATAAGATCTTATATGTCTTTATGATCTCCTATGGATTTCAACATAGTTATAGGCAAAAACCTGAATTTTAAAAATTTTAAATGATTTTTTAAAAAGCCAAAACTGCATTGGATGGTTAACCACCTCAGTTAAGAATAATAATTGACAGCTATTATCCCAAGTTATGAAGTGCCATCACTGTAAGGACCATTTTAAAAGCTATCTCTATTTATTTGGAGAAAGCCTGTTACAAATTTTCTTTAAAAACAGCACATTTTTAAAACTGTTTCAATACTTATTTTTAAGCGCTTATGTCCTGATGTATATCACCATGATTATATCTTTGTTCAATAAACATTGTTAAAATTTTAAGCTAGATGTCTTCAATACATTGAGTGGCAGATGAAAATCAACCCAGTTTAAAGATTAGGCCAGGATGGTTTCCTTCTAAGAAGACAAGAATTAAAAGAAGAAGAATAACATGTTACAAATGTAAAAAAAATACTAAGAAACACTATTTTCCGATGACGTGATTATGATTCTTTGCATACTTTCATCATCACTGTCCAGTTTCTAAGAAGACAAGCAAAGGTGCAGTTTGATGACCTCAAACCAACATCATCTTGCTGTTGTTGTTTCGGAGGAGAGAACAGAAAACAGGTCTCTGACCTGCAGACCAGGGCTCTAAGATCCAGTTGCTGGATCTCAGTGGGGCAAGATTAAAAGATCGAGCTGGGGCAGCTAAAATTAAAGGGAATGCTTTTCAGTCTTTTAGCTCCTTTTTTAAAGGTAAGATTGGAAACTTCATTTCGTGAGGTGTTCAACAGGGACCTGGAAAACTGCTCTTAGCATTTTAACACAAATTAAGAATCATTTAAGCAGACCTCTATTCAGCTCTTGCCAACTGCGCGTTTATTTTTCTGGTCAAGGAGGCTTTGCTGTTGCAAATGAAGGGGAAATGAAGGCATCAGAGCCTGGGTATATCAGTTTTTTAAAAAAGGAAAAGTGAATGTGAATGTTGGATTAACTTCCCTCATAGTCCTTATTCCATTTATCTGGGCAAGGGATTTGCCCACCACCTTCCACCCCTGGTTCCCCACCACCACAGTGCTCTTGAAAACATTCTCTGAAAACTTAGGTGGCTGTGTAGAATCGGGACTTGCTGCAGGTGTTTCTTAAAAGCTCGTTAGCCCTCTGGAGAGCTATGAAAATAAAAGAGCTCCAGACCTAATAAGAGCTCAGTAAGCAAGGTGGTCCTTTGGAAGACCTAAGTTGTGGGGAGCTCTTTCCACTGCACCTGTAAAGAGAGATGAGTGACCTCCAGGGACCATGGAAGCTTAGTTCCATTTTGGACAAGCAACCTCAAGAGTGGGAGATGAGCAATGGGGAAATGAAGGATACACCGTTACTTGCTAATTCTAAACATATGTAGCCTGCACATTGGTGAGTTGAGATTGGCAGAGGATAAAAACAAAAATCTCCCTGAACTGCTTTCCTCAGTGACAGCTAGACTCGTTGACTTTTCCACTGGCACCCATTTTCCAAGCTCAGGAGCAACAGAGGGCAGTCATCGCTCATGTCTGCATATGACACTTGACATCCATGTTTTCATAGACAGATCATCTTCTGTGAGGCTGCAAAACATCCGTCTCACTCAGGCAGAGTGGAGAAATTCATATGCCCACAGTCTGGTGGATTCAAAGTCACCACAGACTGCACCTCTCCCGTTCCTTCTTGGCGTCCTCCACTTCCCGAAGCACAACCAGCAGCTGGATGGAATGAGGCACAAGAGGTTTCTTCTCTACCCATTTCCCTTCCTAATAGAATACGGCAGAAGAAAGACCCTGTGACTCGACAAGTCAACAGCCAATTCAATTGAAGACGGCCCAAGAGGAGTCAAACTCAATCCGGAGTCTCTTCTATCAGAAGGAAGAAGGGGAGCTGGGTGGGGAGGGGAGGGGGTGTCACCAGTCACTTGTCGTAGAACTTGGGACTAGCACACACTATGAAGTTGCATGTACTGTAGAAACTGAGATGACAGAGTAGGTCCTCTCATAACTAATATAGCCCAAAGCTGCTTTCTCACAGTGTTTAAGCTAGGACTGGCTAGTGCTCGACGTGGTCAGTCGTGTCCAACTCATTGTGACCCCACGAACTGTATGTAGCTCACCAGGCTCCTCTGTCTACAGGATTCTCCAGGCAAGAATACTGGAGTGGGTTGCCATTTCCTGCTTCAGGGAATCTTCCTGACATAGGGATAGAACTTGTATCTCTGTTGGCTCCTGCGTTACAGGCGGATTCTTTACCGGGGAAGCTCTGGCTAGAAAGGAAAACAAATTTCAGCCAGTCAGTTCAGTCACTCAATCGTATCCGACTCTGGGACCCCATGGACCGCAGCATGCCAGGCCTCCCTGTCCATCACCAACTTCCAGAGTTTACTCAAACTCATGTCCATTGAGTCAGTGATGACATCCAACCATCTCATCCTCTGTCGTCCCCTTTTCCTCCCACCTTCAATCTTTCCCAGAATCAGGGTCTTTTACAATGAGTCAGTTCTTCTCATCAGGTGGCCAAAGTATTGGAGTTTCAGCTTCAGCATCAGTCCTTCCAATGAATATTCAGGACTGATTTCCTTTAGGATGGACTGCTTGGATCTCCTTGCAGTCTATAGGACTCTCAAGAGTCTTCTCCAACACCACAATTCAAAAGCATCAATTCTTTGCTGCTTAGCTTTCTTTATAGTCCAACTCTCACATCTATACATGACCTCTGGAAAAAATCATATCTTTGACTAGATGGACTTTGTTGGCAAAGTAATGTATCTGCTTTTTAATATGCTGTCTAGGTTGGTCATAATTTTCCTTCCAAGGAGCGTCTTTTAATTTCATGGCTGCAATCACCATCTGCAATGATTTTGGAACCCCCCAAAATAAAGTCTGTCACTGTTTCCATTGTTTCCCCATCTATTTGCCATGAAGTGATGGGATTGGATGCCATGATCTTAGTTTTCTGAATATTGAGTTTTAAGCCAATTTTTTCACTCTTGTCTTTCACTTTCATCAAGAGGCTCTTTAGTCCTTCTTTACTTTCTGCCATAAGGGTAGTGTCATCTGCATATCTGAGGTTATTGATATTTCTCCCAGCAATCTTGATTCCAGCTTGTGCTTCATCCGGTCCAGCATTCTTATGATGTTCTCCCCATGAACAGTATGAAAAGGCAAAAAGATAGGACACTGAAAGATGAACTCCCCAGGTCGGTAGGTGCCCAATATGTTACTGGAGATCAGTAGAGAAATAACCCCAGAAAGAATGAAGAGATGGAGCCAAAGCAAAAACAACACCCAGTTGTGCCTGTGACTGGTGATGAAAGTAAAGTCTGATGCTGTAAGGAGCAATACTGCATAGGAACTTGGAATGTTAGGTCCATGAATCAAGGCAAATTGGAAGGGGTCAAAGAGGAGATGGTAAGAGTGAATATTGACATTTTAGGAATCAGCAAACTAAAATCAACTGGAATGGGTGAACTTAACTCATTATATCTACCACTGTGGGCAAGAATCTCTTAGAAGAAACGGAGTAGACATCATAGTCAACAAAAGAGTCTAAAATGCAGTACTTAGATGCAAAAAAAAAAAAATTTGTGACCCTTTTATTAACTCTTTCCTATGGCTCAAGTACTTCCTGTGGTAAAGCCTTATTCATGAAAAAATGAGCTCTAAGGAAATAAGTTCCCTTATCCCCACACTTCTATTAATCTTGACCCAGTAGGTTATAAAGAGCACAACCCACTCATTACAGCGCCACTTGAAGTATTCCAAATTTTGTCCTCTTTGAAGATGCAGAGCTGAGATATCCTTCAATGTGAGCAGTCTACAAACTTTTTGAAGGGTACCATCTATATGCATCTTGATATTTAGCACAATGTCTGCTAGAGTGTTAGTGGATGTATTTCAATTGGTCAACAAATATTTATTAGACATACATGTCTAAAATACTTTGTTAGTATTACATGGGACATAAAAGTGACTAAGAAATGATCCCAAGATCTTTGTGCTTTAGGAGAAAGTGATTAGTGATTTGCAAACATTACAGTAATGCCAGGTGAAGTAAAAAGAGTATCGTGAGAAAAGTATAAAATGTGAAGCAATTTGAAAGGAGAGAGGAAGCATATCCTCCTGGAGGTACGCATAAAGCCTAACTAAAGGAAATGGTGTTTGAGATAGCACTGTCAGATCATCAGGATTCCAACAGGCAAAACTATAAGCTGTGTACCTAGTTCTTCACTTTTTCTGAAAGGAGAGATAGAGATAGGTATGGATTCTTTGGGGTTCCCAGGTAAAGAACCCATCTGCCAGGGCAGGAGACAAAATAGATGCAAGTTTAATCCCCTGGGTCAGAAAGATCCCCTGGAAAAGGGCACGGCAACCCACTCCAGTATTCTTGCCTGGAGAATCCTGTGGACAGAGCAGGCCGGCAGGCTAAATCCATAAGGTCGCAGAGAGTCGGACACAAATGAAGATACTTAGCATGCACTCATGGATTCTTCAGTCATTCATAGGCAATAGAATAGGGTTTGGCCAGATGGTCGTGGATGCTATAGCAACAAAATTAGAGAACTGATCGTGAGAAAGTCTGCAGAAAAGGCATATGGAGGAATTCCCAAAAATTGCAAAGAATGAAAGAATATCTATGTTCCACTGAAAATTTACCAAAGGGGAACCTCCCTAGGTGAAGCTTACCTAATCAGGAGGACAAAACGTATTCTGTGAATTTCAGTCAGCCTGTTTTCCTGGCTACCCTAGAGCTTGACTGGCCCTGAGAGCAGAATTTCTCTCACCTGGGGAGATGCAGAAAATGTTTCTGCTGAATGCTGCTTGCTTCAGGGAAACATCCAAAAGTTTTTTTGTTTTTTTTAAAGACATGTACATGTATGTATTTCTTTTACTTTGTATTTTACAAAATTTATTAAATAATGAGCATTACTAACTTTCATTATCTTAAATACCGTATTTAAACTATGTTTTCCTAGATGCATGTGTTTCTTTTTTTTTTTCTTTCTTTTTTTTTTTTTTTGGCACAAAGAACAGAGTAGGTGAAAAATGAATTTATAAAATCAATTGAATATTTAGTACAGAGACCTAGTGAGAACTTGACATACATATAAGGACAGATAACTCTTTCCCCACAATTATATACATCCCTAGCCCACCTCCCAAAGAAACTATTTGGGCCTCTAAATGGTGCATATATAAACTATATAGTACACATACACTGGGCTTCCCTGGTAGCTCAGATGGTAAAGAATCTGCCTGCAATGCAAGCCACCCAGGTTTGATCCCTGGATTGAGAAGATCCTCTGGAGAAGGGAATGATAACCCACTCCAGCATTCTTGCCTGGAGAATTCCATGAGGTCTCAAAGAGCTGGACGGACTGAGAGACACACAGACACACACATACACATATATCACAGTATATATATTCTCAGAGAGATTTAAATACATTGAATTCATAAAATAAAACATCTATGTGTGAAAAACAATATGAAATTATTTTAGAAAGACTTGAAAATTTAAGATATAATTATTGACTTAAATAATTCAGTACATAGACTGAATAGGAGTATGGGCATACAGGAACATCAAATATTTTAGCTGGAAGACTGAAATGAAAGATTATCCCAAAACATAATACTACAGCATGGTACTATATGCAAGCAGAAAAAATGGAGACATGAAAAATAGATATAGGAGGTCTAACACATCCCAAATAGAAACTCCAGAAGAAAGATGATGAAAAAATGAAATTATTAAAAATAAAAAAATAAAATTATCCAAAGTAATGGATACAAAGATTTTAAAGCTTTAGAAGTAATGAAGAAAAAAATGCCTTAAGTACATTCTGGTGAAATTTCAGAACCCCAAGCATAAAGAACAAATCTTAAAAATGTCAAGAGTAGAGTAAGGAGTTGCTCACTCAAAAAAATAAGAATCAGATTAGTATCCATTTTCTCATCTCCAAAATTCGATGCTGGAAGACAGTGACAGGAATCAGAAAGAAAAAGAAAAAATTCACAGTAAATACAATGGAAACAATAAATCCAAGCATATCATCAATCATAATACAAAATACAGCTAAGTTCAGAGCAAAGAGACAGGAGGCAGGAGCCAGCTATATGATGATTATAACAGGTATGTGTAAAATAAAATGACACAGAAAAAATCTACTGCAAAGAATTTAAAAGATAAGTACTAGACAAATAATTCTGGAATAGTAATATCAGGAAAAAAATAGGAATAAGATAAAAGTAATTAAGAACATTTAGAACTTCCCTGGTGGTCAGTGGTTAAGAATCCTCCTGCCGATGCAAGGGACATGGGTTCAATCCCTGGCCTGGGACGATTCAATATGCTGAGGAACAGCTAAACCCAGGCTGCGCAACTACTGAGCCCACGAGCCCTAGAGCCTGTGCTCAACAACAAGAGAAGCCACCACAATGAGAAGCCCACGGCACAGCTAGAGAGTCGCCCCCACGCGCTGCACCTAGAGGAAGCCCGTGTGCAGCAACACAGACTCAGCACAGTCAAATAAATTTTAAAAAATTATTAGAACATTTATATTGATATTGGCATAAATTACATCGATATATTTGCAGAATCTACAACTGATGCAAGTACAATCAAAATCTACATGTTGGAGTAGGAGGAAGATCCTGTGACTAAATGAACTAAGAACCAATTCAAGCTGAAGACAGAGAGAAGGAGAAGGGGCACAAATAATTGAATAAGCTAAAAGGTAAGTTAATAAACATGAAAGTAGTAAACAAAAATAAGTAGATGACTAATCAAATGAAAAGCTAGTTCTTCCTATAAGCGTTCTTTTTTAAAAAATATAAATTTATTTATTTTAATTGGCAGTTAATTACTTTACAATATTGTATTGGTTTTGCCATACATCAACATGAATCCGCCACAGGTATACACATGTTCCCCATCCTGAACCCCCCTCCCTCCTCCCTCCCCGTACCATCCCTCTGAGTCGTCTCAGTGCACCAGCCCCAAGCATCCAGGATCCTGTATCGAACCTGGACTGGCGATTCGTTTCATGTATGATATTATACATGTTTCAATGCCATTCTCCCAAATCATCCCACCCTCTCCCTCTCCCACAGAGTCCAAAAGACTGTTCTATACATCTGTGTCTCTTTTGCTGTCTCGCATACAGGGTTATCGTTACCATCTTTCTAAATTCCATATATACATGTCAGTATACTATATTGGTGTTTTTCTTTCTGACTTACTTCACTCGGTATAATAGGCTCCAGTTTCATCCACCTCATTAGAACTGATTCAAATGTCTTCTTTTTAATGGCTGAGTAATACTCCATTGTGTATATGTGCCACAGCTTTCTTATCCATTCATCTGCTGATGGACATCTAGGTTGCTTCCATGTCCTGCCTATTATAAACAGTGCTGCGATGAACGTTGGGATACACGTGTCTCTTTCAATTCTGGTTTCCTTGGTGTGTATGCCCAGCAGTGGGTATGCTGGGTCATATGGCAGTTCTATTTCCAGTTTTTTAAGGAATCTCCACACTGTTCTCCATAGTGGCTATACTAGTTTGCATTCCCATCAACAGTGTAAGAGGGTTCCCTTTTCTCCACACCCTCTCCAGCATTTATTGCTTGTAGACTATAAGCGTTCTTTTAAAAGAGCAATTAAATAAGTAGACTTTGTCAAATGTGATCATGGTAAAGAAGGAAGACATATAATAATCTTAGAAATGAGAAAGAAAAGATATGGAAAAATATTAATTATAATCAAGTCAAATACAAATTTATACCAAATAAATTAGAAAATTAGTTGAAATTGATTATTTTTTAGGAAAAACTGAGTAATCAAAATTGACTCAGAAAAGAACTGAAATCCTGAAAAGACCAATAACCACAAAAGAAATTTAAGAGGTAACAGAAACCCTAAAAAGGGCACAATGTCCAGATGATCTTCTGGGCACACTGTACCAAACCTGCAAAAAACAGATAATTCCTGTGTTATTTACACTGTTTAAGAACATTAAAAAAGATGGAAAATTTTCAGTTCATTCTACAAATATAGCATAACACTGAATCATAACCAGATAAAAATAGAGGGGGAAAAAACCACCCACAAACAAAACAAGAAACCCAGAGACAAATAGAGGCCAAAATGCCAAATAAAATACTAGGAAATTTAACTCGACACTACATTAAGAGAATTACATCATGGACTAGTAGTCTTTTTTTCACAGAAATGCTGGGATAGTTTAACATTAGCCTGTCCTTTACTGTAATTCACGACACTAAGAGCTTAAAAGAGAAAAATTATATCATTCTCTCAGTACATACGAAAAGAATTTTGCTAAAATTACTGATTATCCTGATAAGAAAAGTTGTGTTAAGCAACTTGATAGAGGATACTGCCAGAGACCTACACGACGCCTTCGATGAATCATAAAGATCATTCTCACTAAAGTGAAAGGTTCCGCCACTCTTGTAATGCTTCAGTAGAAACTATTCTACCGCAAGGAAGACATATGATCCAGGAAACAGGTGATTCAACACAGCAAAAAGGCAACGGAAAGCCCCAAAAATCTGGCAGAAAAAAAATCCAGGCTGACAGATGTGTATCAGGTCTAGAGAGTAAGGGAAGGGGGTCGGACGGCTACAGAAAGGATAATTCCAAGAAAAAGGAAGAGACGAAACTGATAGAACAGTATTAGCATGTATTATGAAGTGATGGAGATTTCCTCAGCAGACTTTTCATGTGAATTAGTAATAGGAATCTAGAAAGGTAAGCAAAGAGACACAATTAGTTAACTATTCACTTGGGGGAGAGTTCTTTAAGAAAATTAATTGAATTAGAGTGCACTCTATGACTCAGTGGCAAATAATATATATTGTCACAATAATGTTAAAGGTAAAGTCTAAATATTGATTTAACCAAAATGGTGCTGAGAACCTGTTTGGGAACATGAGATGAGAAGAGACGTTGTTTATATATGAAAGCCAATTCCTTAGCTTCCATAGTAGGAAGTCAGTAGATAATATCTAAAACTTAAAAAAAAAAAAAAAGTAGCATGTTATTTAGAAATGTTTATATTTAGAAATATAAATGTGAAAGCCAGATGAAGCTGTGAGAATTAAGAATTGATAGTGGCACCACTGATGTATAGTAGCAGCAAAGAGGGACTGCAGGGCTTTGTTGTTGCAAGTCTCCTAAAACTCATTCACTTATTTAAGTATCTGCATGCATTAATTTTGGAGAAGGCACTGGCACCCCACTCCAGTACTCTTGCCTGGAAAATCCCATGGATGGAGGAGCCTGGTAGGCTGCAGTCCATGGGGTTGCTAAGAGTCAGACATGACTGAGCAACTTCACATTCACTTTTCACTTTCATGCATTGGAGAAGGAAATGGCAACCTACTCCAGTGTTCTTGCGTGGAGAATCCCAGGGACAGGGGAGCCTGGTGGGCTGCCGTCTATGGGGTCGCACAGAGTCGGACACGACTGAAGCAACTTAGCAGCAGCAGCATGTATTACTTTGGTAAAAAAAAAAAAAAAAACATTAAATTCAGATTTAAAAAAGAAAGAATAACAATACCCAGTAAGGATGTGGAGAAATGTATAGTGGGTACTTTCTGTCAGAGTATCCTCTGACCCTATAGGGAGAGAATAAATTGTTATGAGCTTTCCAGAAAGGGCGTTGACAGAAAATACCAAAATTTCAAATCCAACAATTCCTCCTCTGGTGAATTATTTCAAGGAAAACAACACGGCAGATATGCAAAGATTTACCGAAAAGGGTGTCACAGCATCATTCTTTAAAATATTGGGACACTCTCACTATTCATGTACATTAATAAGGGAATGATTAAGTAGGTTTGCTCTTCCATACAATGGAATACTTGGAGGCTTTTTAACATAATAGTATAATGCAGTAGGGGGCTTCCCAGTTGGCTCAGCAGTACAGCATCCGCCTGCCAATGCAGGAGACCTGGGTTCCATCCCTGGGTCAGGAAGATCCCCTGGAGGAAGAAATAGCAACCCCCTCCAGTATTCTTGCCTGGAGAATCCCATGGACAGGGGAGCTCGGTGGGCTACAGTCCACAGGGTCGCTAAGAGTCAGACTCGAATGAGCACACCCGCACGCATAATGCAGTGGTTCTCAAATCATGATTTGGGGAGTCTGCATTAGCTTCCCAGGGCTGCCACAGCAAAGCACCAGAACCCAGGTGGCTTAGAACAGCAGAGCTGTATTGTCTCACAGGCTAGAACGAGTCTTAGGTCAGGGTGCCTCAAGTGCCAGCTCCTTCTGAGGGTTGGGAAGGAGAACCACTTCCATGCTTCTCTCCTAGCTTTCTGCATGGCTGGCAATCTTTGGGGCTCCCTGGCTTGAGGCTACCTCACCCTTATCTCTGCCTTCCTCTCCACATGGTGTTCTCTGTGTATGTGTGTCTGTCCCTGTTTCTGTGTCCAATTTCTCCTTTTTTTATAAGGACACCTGTCATATTGGATTGGAGCCCACCCTAATGACCTCATCTTAACCTGATCATTTGCAAAGTCTATTTTCAAATCAGGTTACAGGCACTGGGGCTGGACTTCACCATCTTCGGGAGGAGAGAGACAATTTAACCCACAACAGAGTCTTAGGGTTTCTGAAGATTCCTCAAAAACCACTGGAACTATTGGTCCTGAGATGGTAAATTCTGGAATTCTATTGCCCACTTCAACTGGAAACTTTCCATTTTTTATAAATTAGTATTCTGAGTGTTCCTGTGAAGGAAGGGTCTTCTACCTTCCTTTGCTTCAAATACTACCTTCCTACTACTTTAAAGTATTTAAAAGCTACCAAAATACAGCTATATTTTTGTTCCCAATATATTGCTAACTGAGGAAAGTAGTTTTCAAGCAGGTAAACATGTTCCCAGTTCTGCAAAACTACAAAAATCCTTCTTTATATTTATATCTATAGTTCTTATATTTAGATTTATATCATTTTGTATATCACAAACCCCCAAAATATCCACAGTATTAACAAGTTACAATTTTCAAGTGTCCTTTATATTTGTCTTTAAATTTTTCTATATGTCTATTTTTTTACAGTGACATATCTGTAATAATAAAAGACTATAACTATTTTTTAAAGCGAGAAAGAGGTCCCTTATGACATTTGGTAAATACACTCTGGTAAATTGATATAGTTTTGACCATCTGGCTTGGCTTATAAGAATTTCAAACTAAGATAATATATGGATGACTATTCAGTTCTCTCCAAAAGACTGGCCTTGCCATTCAAACTTAGTTGGAAAAAGCTGAGCCTATAAATCCAAGTGTCTATTTGTGGATAAATAGATAAACAAAACACGGTTTTTATAGACAGTGAAGTATTATTCAGCCTTTAAAGAGAAAGAAATTCTGACACATGTTACAACATGGATAAGCCTTGAAGACGTTATACTCAAGTGAAATAAGCCAGTGACAAACTGACAAATATTATATGATTCCACTCCTCCAAGGTACTTAGACTAGTCAAATTCATAGAAACAGAAAGAAGAATGGTGTTTGCCAGGGGCTGAGAGGAGGGGTGAATGATGAGTTACTGTTTAATGGGTACAGGGCTTTAGTTTTATAAGATGAAAAATTGCCCTGGAGGTGGATGGTTGCACGACCATGTGAGTGTACTGAATCCTACTGAATGGTGCCCTTAAAAATGGTAAAATTTTATGCCATGTATATTCTACCACAATTTAAAAAATAAACTGAAGAAACTAAATATAAAAGAAATTGAATCTCTAAACACTTCAAGGTAGTGTATACCTAGCTGACATTCCTTTTAAATTTCTTAAACTCATTTATTTGTTATTCTTCATCATTATGATCAGAATCATCATTTTCATCTAGACTGTCATCATCAGATGGTCTAGGAAACCAGTTGCATGCTTTACTCCAAAGATTGTTTTTCATTTCATCATACAAGCAGCATACATATTTTTTGGTGAAAAACACTAGAAGAGCTCTGAGAAAGTCCTTCTTTGGAATTCTTCGATGGATTCACCTAACCTCAACATTCCCTTCCTTGCCCCGCCCCCAGGGAAACCTTTCCCTGGCCCAACACCTTCCACCTCCCAGCTACAAGAAGGCTAAACCAGATAATCAGAAAAGCCACTCAAGAAGAGAAGGCAGAAGCAGCTACATATTCAACAAGGCAAGGAACAAGAAAACGCAAATCTGTTCCAGTTCTCCAGTTTCACCTGAAAGGCACAAGACTGTAGATGCTTACGAACAGCTTTTCAAAGCCTAAATTCACAGCCTCTCCACGCGGGAGGTTACCAGCATCTGAAGAAAAACAACCACTACCAGAAAGGCTCCTCTTTGTTTTCATTCTTTGCAGTCCTTCAGGAAACTCTTGATAATGTGAAATGTTATTACTGCAAATGTTGGCCCAGGCAAGTTTACTCTAGAGTCTGACTATCACTGGCTGTTCACAAAATAAAATCATTTTTAAAGCCTGCGAGGAGAGCCAAGTGCAAACCACAAATCAGAAAACCACCAAGGCGGGCTGGCCTCGCTGCCAGAGTTTAATGTGATCTAATGGGAGGACAAGAAGATGTGAGAATTTGATTTTACTATGATTTTAACATTTGGCTATACAAAGGGGTTGGGCCCGACTTCCCCATCCTTAAGCAAACATTTGAAGTAATGTTTTACTCTCTCATAAGTTTTAATTCTGTCAACCAGGGTGTAGAGATTCAGCCTACCCTGCTCATTTTAAAAGTGCCATCTACTTTGGGTGGTTATAGATTTGCTTAATATTGATTCATATGAAATGAAGATGGGCAGGTGGGGAAGGGGCCAGGAAAATAGAATGAAGCTATTTAGTGGCAGTGTCTCAACTGGATTGCAGCTCTCTTCTGCATTTATGATTTATTCCACAGTGGGAGGACAGGGGACAGAGCTCACTGAAGAGCATTCTTTCACAAGCAAAAACTAACCCCAGTGAGAGAGAGTCAGATCTGGGCTGGATCACGTTGCCGTTTCCCACCAAATGGGAATGGAACTCAAATGTAACTCTATTTCCCATCATTCACTTAAAAAAGAAAAAAAAAAAAATGGTAGCAACATTGAAACTCTCTGCCCATGGCAAATTAGCAACTGATGGATCTATGGAGTAAGGAAGGTCCATCATGAAATGCCATGTAAGGCATATATACAATGAAAAACAAATGAAAGTCACATTTCATGCTGTTCTTATTTCTGTTGCCAGGAAAATGAGAATCAGATCTCTTTTCCTCTTTTTACAGAATAATGCATCTTAACAATGCCAAACTCCTACTTACATTGTCATCTTAAAGCAATTACAAGGTTGACCCAGTGAAGAAATGCGAAATCCACCGACTGTAGTTTCTTAACGTAACAGTTGCTAAGTTAAGTACAACATATCCCAGGGTGCAGGAAGAAATATTAGAACTTTTAGTTCTATTGACTTTTTATCTAAAAAAATAAGAGAGTAAGCCTAGCTAACAGTTAACATGAAAATGACGCCAGGTATGGTCCACTTGGTTCAGATATAGACCGAGGATCCCACAGCATCGGGGGCTTGTGAGTTTTCCTGAAGGAAGCTCAGGGTTCCACAGTGCTGCGGGTGTGACACAGGTTGCCTCAGTGCAGGGAAGCTGGGCTGCAGTAATTATGGACCAAACATGCCATGGCTTGGCACAAAAGAAGTTTATTTTTAGCTCAGGGAGTCATTCTGGTGATCAGATCCGCAGAGTAGCTCAAGTCACTCAGGCACTCAGGTTAATGAAACTCTGCCAACTTCCACTCAGGGTCAGCATGGCCATCTGCCTGTCTCCCAGCCCGAAGAAGGACAGGACATGGCGAATCAGCCCTACGAATGTTTTTTATGGTCCCAGCCTAGAAGCGGCACATATTGTTTCAGCTCCCCTTTCTTTGACTAGAACTTGCTCTCGTAGCCACGTAAACCAC
This sequence comes from Budorcas taxicolor, assembly GCF_023091745.1. NCBI lineage: Eukaryota > Metazoa > Chordata > Mammalia > Artiodactyla > Bovidae > Budorcas > Budorcas taxicolor. Next base: position 13,885,588 of record NC_068926.1, on the reverse strand, counting down.
AAAGCGGAGGAGTAGGGTGGGAAGTGTACCTGGTTATCAGCCCAGAAAGAGGAAAAGGCACACAGCCTCCACCACAGAGGTCCTCATGCACTCATGTATTGCAGTGTATCTCTCTCTATGTGTTCCCTTCTCAGATTTAACCATTGTCCGGAAACTTAATCTCGTAAAATGAACAGGTGGCTTAAAAAGATTTCTACCAAAATGTCACAAACTGAAAAATAATACTAATAATCCGGGCACAAGCCAGTAAGAAGAGAAGACCAGAGTTGCAGCGTCTCATATTTTTAACTCTATCAGTCATAGTCTGAGGCTTGAAAAAAAGACTATTAAAATACTTCTGATAAGAAGCAGATTAAAAATTCTCAAAGAAAGTACATTTATTTAAAATGCATATTTATATCCACTTATAATAAGGAACCTCACTATATATGTCTATATATATATATATACATCATACATATATAACATTGCTAATAAGAATGTGAACATATAATTAACAAAATACTTAAGTAACTGTAAAATAAGCTGGAGATAAGGTTTTATATTAGATTATATTAATTTAATCTAGGTTGTTTAAATTTAGCAGCTTAAAGTCATCCTATACCCAATCTCTTATTTTGAAAAAAACTTATTAACCTTGCTGATAGATGTTTAGAAGCCTCTTTTGAGATTTCTGGTTCAATAACAAAACAGAAAACCCACAAACAATTGGATTCTCCTCATTTTTTCTTTCCCTTGTATTAAAATGGCAAAATAATATATGTATAACAATATGGCAACAAACAAAGGTATATTCCTTTGTCACACAGAAAAATGTTAAAGTTTTTAGAAATAATTAAAGTGTATTATGCAGCATTGGAGTTTGATTTATAGATGAATGAAACCACAGGTGTTTCTATATATCTCAGGTTATGGTACTTGCTAGATCATTTTCAATAGTTGAACATACAATGATTCGTGTGTATGAATGTGTGCATCACTGCATAGGCACCTCTCTTGCTCTGTTTCTCTCCCTCTCTCTCTCTCTCTCTCTCTCTCTCTCTCTCTCTATGTATACATATACTAGAGAATGTATAGTAGAGAGAGAGAGAGAGACAGAGAGAGAGAGAGGGAGAGAAACAGAGCAAGAGAGGTGCCTATGCAGTGATGCACACATTCATACACACAAATCAAGGGTTGGACCCGACTGAGCGACTTCACTCTCACTTTTCACTTTCACGCATTGGAGAAGGAAGTGGCAACCCACTCCCGTGTTCTTGCCTGGAGAATCCCAGGGACGGGGGAGCCTGGTGGGCTGCCATCCATGGGTCGCACAGAGTCAGACACGACTGAAGTGACTTAGCAGCAGCAGCAGCAGAGAACGTATATTGTCAGCAGTCATTCAACCAATATTTATTATCGAGTACCTATTCACACTCATGGAATCTTCATTAGTGTCAATAGCAAATTTAACAAAAACATATTTTAAGAGAAAATTGTTTAAGTATATCCATTGATGGAGCAACTACTTTGACTGTAATGTTAGAAAAGTTTTCTGGGGTGACTTTACTGAGGTAGCACAAACATATTTGCTCCACCATTCAGACATTCATAGACAAGTCACTGCAACAAAATACTTGTTCATAGGCAAGCCACTGTGACAAAATGTCAACATTTAGAGAAGTTTAGGGAGACTAGAGCTCACAAAATGGTGACGATTTGGGGCTTAGTGACTATAACTTCTAAGGAATTTGAAGAGTTTATGGGAGAAGGCAGTATATAAGAGAAAACTGAGGGTTATACATGTGTTCTAACCATGAAATGTTGAAGTCATCTTAGAAAATCAAACCTTGGTCAAAAGTTGCTTAAGGAATCACCAGTGTTTTCTCAGTACTTGGAGCAAAAGTGGTGTTCTAGGCAGCCAAGTCCTATGAGCTGAAGCTGGGGGTTGAGGGCGATACGCTGTCACAGGGATTGCAAATCCAGGTGGGTCTCCCCTCCATGCTGTTGACATCCTGCACATGCTTCTTGCAGACCAGCTCCACACAAACCAGTGCTGCTTCATTTCAGTTATTGCATTCTTCTGCTCTGTTTGGTTGCTGTTTATATTTTCTAACTTTGTTTAAAACTCCTTGTAACTGCTTACTCTGTGCATTCATTCTTTTCCTGAGTTCTTGGATCATTTTTACAATCATTACTCTGAACGCTCTCTCAGGTAGGTTGCCTATTGTCACTTCACTTAGCTGTTCTTCCAGGGTTTTATCTTGTTCCTTTGCCTGGAACATGTTTCTTTGCCATTTCATTTTGCTTAAATTTGTATTTATATTTTTACATATGTCGTATGTTAGTCATGTTTCTCATGAAGAAGTGGCCCTCTGCAGGGGATGTCCTGTGTGTCCCAGCAGTACACTCCCTTCTCATCGACCAAAGGCCAGGGACCAGCTCGTCCTGGGGTAGGTTCTGATCTGTTTGTGGATTCAGTTTCACAGGCGGCAGGAGCCTAGTTTTCTTGCTTCTGGTGTCTGCCCCCTGGTGGGTGAGGCTGATCGAGGCATTTGTGAAAGCTTTATGGTGGGAAGGTTGGTGCTTGCCCGTGGGTAGATGGAGCTGGGTCTTGTCTCTCTATTGGACAGGGCCTCATATGTCCACAGGTGGCTATAGGCTCAGAAAGTCTTTAGGCATCCTGTCTGCACATGGGTGGAGCTGTGTTCCCATCCTTTTAGTCCTTTGGCATGAGGTATTCCAGCACTGGAGCCTATAGGTTGTTGGGCGGGGCTAAGTTTTGGTGTTAATGACACGAGCAAACTGTCTGCCTCCAGCAAGAGTTCATGCAGATGAACACTCCCTGATATGCCTACCAACAGCTTTTATGACACCAGAGAGCCACAGCTGCCCCCCCCACTCCCCCCATAGACGCTCAAAGACCAGGAGGTAGGTCTGGCCCAGGCTCCTATGAAGTCACTGCTTTTGCCCTGAGTCCCACAGCATCCAAGACCTTGTGCACACCCTCCAAGAGTAAAGTCTCTGCTTCCCCAAGTCCTGTGGAGCTTCTGCAGTCAAGCCCCACTGACCTTCAGAGTCAAATGATTTGGGGGCTCCTACTACGTCAAGGCTGTATATTGTCACCCTGCTTATGTAACTTATATGCAGAGTACATCATGAGAAACGCTGGGCTGGAAGAAACACAAGCTGGAATCAAGATTGCCGGGAGAAATATCAATAACCTCAGATATGCACATGACACCACCCTTATGGCAGGAAGTGAAGAGGAACTAAAAAGCCTCTTGATGAAAGTGAAAGTGGAGAGTGAAAAAGTTGGCTTAAAGCTCAACATTCAGAAAACGAAGATCATGGCATCTGGTCCCATCACTTCATGGCAGATGGGGAAACCGTGGAAACAGTGTCAGAATTTATTTTGGGGGGCTCCAAAATGACTGCAGATGGTGACTGCAGCCATGAAATTAAAAGATGCTTATTCCTTGGAAGGAAAGTTATGACCAACCTAGATAGTATATTCAAAAGCAGAGACATTACTTTGCCAACTAAGGTCCATCTAATCAAGGCTATGGTTTTTCCTGTGGTCATGTATGGATGTGAGAGTCGGACTGTGAAGAAAGCTGAGCGCCTAAGAATTGATGCTTTTGAACTTTGGTGTTGGAGAAGACTCTTGAGAGTCCCTTGGACTGCAAGGAGATCCAACCAGTCCATTCTGAAGGAGATCAGCGCTGGGATTTCTTTGGAAGGACTAATGCTAAAGCTGAAACTCCAGTACTTTGGCCACCTCATGTGAAGAGTTGACTCATTGGAAAAGACTCTGATGCTGGGAGGGATTGTGGACAGGAGGAGAAGGGGACGACAGAGGATGAGATGGCTGGATGGCATCACGGACTTGATGGACATGAGTCTGAGTGAACTCTGGGAGTTGGTGATGGACAGGGAGGCCTGGCGTGCTGCGATTCATGGAGTTGCAAAGAGTCGGACATGACTGAGTGACTGAACTGAACTGACCTGAACTCCTAATGCAGAAAACGTTGGCATATTATGTTTTCTTGGGCTCTAAAATCACTGTGGACGGCGACTGCAGCCGTGAAATTAAAAGACACTTGCTGCTCGGAAGGAAAGCCATGACAAACCTAGCAGCATGTTAGAAAGCAGAGACATCACTTTGCTGACAAATATCAGAACAGTCAAAGCTATGGTTTTTCCAGTAGTCATGTACAGATGTGAGAGTTGGACCATAAAGAAGGTTGAGCGCCAAAGAATTGATGCTTTTGAATTGTGGTGCTGGAGAAGACTCTTGAGAGTCCCTTGGATGGCAAGGAGATCAAACCAACCAACTCTGAAGGAAATCAACCCTGAATATTCATTGAAAGGACTGATGCCTAAGCTGAAGTTCCAATACTTTGGTCCCCGGATGTTAAGAACCAACTCATTGGAAAAGACCCTGATGCTGGGAAAGATTGAGGGCAGGAGAAGGAGGCAACAGAGAAGGGTGAGTGGCATCACTGACTCAATGGACACGAGTTTGGGCAAACTCTGGACATAGTGAAGGACAGGGAAGCCTGGCAAGTTGCAGTCCATGGGATCCCAAAGAGTCAGACATGACTTAGCAACTGAACAACAACAACTACAACAGGCTGGGGAGCCTGAGGTGGGGCTCAAGATTCTCATTCCTAAAACAGAACTTCTGTGATATACTTATTCTCCAGTTTGTGGATCACCCACCCACCTGGGGGGTATGGGGTTTGATTTTATCGCAAGTGCGCCCCTCCTACCGTCTCATTGTGGTTTCTTTCTTGTCTTTAGAACATCTGTTTTGGTAGGTTCTGGTCTTTACTGATGGTTGTTCTGCAGTTAGTTGTGATTTGGGTGTGCTTATGAGGGGAGGTGAACTCAAGGGCCTTCCTCTCTGCCATTTTGTTTTCCTCCAGATCAATGCTACTTGAATCAACACCCTGTCCAAGCAAGAAGAAAACCAGTGGAGAGCCTAAGAGGTATCCTTAAAAGCTACCCAAGCAGGATCATCTAGCACCAATGGCGATCAAGATATATCTAATCTGCAAGCTATAGGCATATAAGCTATAACTTATAGGAGTGGATGAAATCAAACCTGAAGACAGGGAGAAAAGCAGAAGTCATAAATGGCAGCCTGTTTTTGGCCCAGCCAATAAATGAGCTTTGTTTGCCTTGGACAATGTTTTCTTTAAAACGGTGTTATCTGACGACACTTGAGCAAACTCAAATTGCCCCCAAATTGGGCAATTTCATCCAACAAAATCAATTTCCAGCTTCTCTTGAAAAATTAGAAGCTATCACAACACTGGGCTCATGTTTCCACTTGGCAATAATTGGAGAGAACTGAGAAGTCATGGCTACCCTAACAATGACCGTGTGTCTCTCAGTTAGCCACTGCTCTCATTGAGTTCAGTAGTTTCATTTACCTGCTTGCTCCCTGTAGGCATCCGAATTTATGACCTTCTGGTTAAAATCAGAGAAGAGGTTTGAGAAATGGAAGAATTTGCCTCCTGCAATAGCTCTTTATAAGCCTATATAAAGCTTTCCCCCCTATCTAAAGCTTTTTGCATCTTTTTATTCTCATAGGACCCTATTATTCCCTGGAATCTGCATAGAATGGAGATTCCCTAAGTATTTTCTGAAGTTTTTTTTTGGTAGGGGGAGAGGTTGGCTGTTTTGGTTTGTGGGTTTTTTTTTTTTTTAGCTTCAGATAAGTCAGTGTTTATACCTAATTGCACTTTTTAAAACATGTATTTGATGTTAATTTATTCAATGGCATGTTCATAGTTCATTCCTCCTGTTCACTGTCATCACCTTGAACATCTGCTCTGATCAGAGTAATATTAATAAAACAGTAATGGCCCATTATCTGTCCAATTTCCTTTAAAACTGGAAGACCTTACAGAATCTTTATTACCTCCTACTGTGAGTAGTACGAATTTGCACACACAGAGTTGGGTAATATAGGGGGTTCTGTGTAATGCAAAGAATATAATAAAGCCTTAAAAACTATGAAATGAAATTTCCTTTTCATTGATCGGGCTTTTCCTTAGTTTTCCCTACCTTCCTTCACTTGGAAAGATAATGGAGGACTGAGATCATACATCTTGATGAATGAAGTAACAAGGGAGATAGAAAGAGGAGAAATTTCCATTCTCAAAAAGAAGGAAAACTGCTACCTCGCAGAGTCTACTGTATCAGAATCTGACCAAGTTTCACTGGCTTTGGCAATACATTTTTCCTGCAATTTGGAAATACAAAGGAATTGTACAATCAACATCATAGAAATGCCAGAGTCACTTATCTGCACACCTTCAATCATTGTATTTTAATTTTCTCACTTTTCTTCTGCCAACTGAAGAAAACAAGAAATGAGCTGATATTAGAAATAAGATACAGCAAGTCTGAAATGGCAGTTAGGAGGTCAATAATGAAACTCACGGTCAAAAGTTTCCTCTCACTTTCAACAGTTCCCTCAAACCAAAAATAATAAAGATAAATTTTATTTAATCACATTAGCTCATTAATCACATAAAGGCCCAGCTGTTGACTCTTCACTTTTCCCAGTGGGGCTGAGAAAGTCAACAAACTAATAAAATAAAATGAAGCCTCTAACCAGAAATTTGAAAAAAAAAAAAAAATCCCTTCATTAATGATTAAGAATAATGTACCCTTGAGATTCAAGTTAATTTTTCCAAAATTTCATTTTAAAAAATCAGGAATGTTAGCTAAACCAAACAAATGAGATTTTTTGCACCCTCTATTTTAAAAATAAGAGAGATTTTAACGAGCTTCCCTGTTCATCTTGATAAAATCAGAATTTTAGGAAAAAGTAACCTAGAAGAACTTCAGAAATGTGAAGTTCAAGTTCAACTAATGAAGGGACAAAGACTTTAATTTTAGCTGAATGATCCTCCCATTTCTGTGTCAGCTTCGCACTCTATTAGATCCTCCGAACAAAAGGCTCAGACCCTCCCACTGGGACTCTTTAGCTGGAGCCCTGGGCACTATTGTTGATTTTATCCTAAAGGGCTTGGGAACACATTTTACAAACATGAAAATAAAGAGCAAATAAGTGTGAGAAACATTCAGTGAAAGAAGGTCAATGGGAATGGCTCACATGCTGTCAAAGCCCCTCTGGATTTCTTTTAAAATGATGTAGGTAGATGCATTTTTGGTTGGTGTGTTTAATCAGAAAGAGGTTTCAAAATGATATTCATTTGTCTCTTTCCTTATGTGGAAAATAATCACAATTTTTCAGGGAAGAATCTTCTGGTGGGTTACCAACTGCTAGGCTCATCCTCTCATACAACCAAATACCTTATTTTCAACCTGAGACTCAAGGAAGCTTTCTTTGGCTTCACATACAGAAATTCCCCTTTCTAAGGTTGCCCAGTACAAATGAAGCATAGGAATCCCATGACACCTGCAAGCATTTCTCGTCTTCTGACTGAATCTGGCCAGGCATGGAATCAGGACTAAGAAGTCAGGGACCTCCCCACCAGATAAATGCTGCTTCACGTGGTTTTTGATGTTACTTTCCTCTTAACTAAAAGTGAAATAACGAATCACATGATAACTTCATGATGAATTTTGCACATGCTAAAATATAAAAGAGAAGACGTTGTTTCTTGACTTTCCAGTATATGTGAAGCACATTTTGTACTGGAACAAACAACTTGAAAATGGATTACATTCACAAATGGCATCTGAAGAGAACAGTTGCTTATGTGACTGTAAAAGAGAGAAACTCCAACCATTGATAGAGGGCTGCCAGAAACACTAGAAAAAAAAACACCAAAAGCTTTCTCGATTTAAGTTAAGGAATAAAATTAGTTTCCTACAAATCCTACCCTTAAATCAAAAGATGAAAATCATCCAGCTTTATTATACAGACCTTTCCAACTCACCATATGAATAATTCAGCCTAAGAAAGCCACTATTATCCAGCATGGAATCTCTAATACGCAATTGAAAGTTTTCTTAGGATCTCAGAGGAGTTCCAAGATTGCATTTTTTATGACGGATGGTGGTTATGACTAACTAAAATTCTACCACAAAATATAAAGTGGGCTGTAGACTAGAAATCTATTGACTCGTCAAGCATTTGGTCACTAGGAGCTACCCAGAAAAGACACACCCAGTACAAACCTATATCCGTTCCATCACTGACTAAGTACGTATTTATTGAGGGCCCACCACACACTGAGTCTCATGATGGAAGCTGGAGTGTGAACAAGATAGATATGGCTTCTTCTCGTGGAGAAGGAAAAGGGTCTAACTCTCTCATCCCGAACCTCTCAAGCTACTCATGGTAGCGATGTCTCAGACTGATGAAGGTGCTATTATCATTGGTGTCAGAATGAGAGACTCTTAGTTCCATTGTTCACAAGGCCAAATGATTGATGGGGAACAGAGAAAAAAGTTGTTCAAATCACTTTTATCAGTGAAAAAAAAATTACATGGAATTTGCAATAGACTGAATGTTTGTGTTGCCCTGCCAAATGTATGTTAAAATTCCAACTCGCAGAAAGAAGATGTGGTTCATATGACAATGGACTACTTTGCTGACTAAGGTCCGTCTAGTCAAGGCTATGGTTTTTCCAGTGGTCTTGTATGGATGTGAGAGTTGGACTGTGAAGAAGGCTGAGCGCCGAAGAACTGATGCTTTTGAACTGTGGTGTTGGAGAAGACTCTTGAGGGTCCCCTGGACTGCAAGGAGATCCAACCAGTCCATTCTAAAGGAGATCAGTCCTGGGTGTTCATTGGAAGGACTAATGCTGAAGCTGAAACTCCAATACTTGGCCACCTCATGCAAAGAGTTGACTCATTGGGAAAGACTCTGATGCTGGGAGGGATTGGGGGCAGGAGGAGAAGGGGATGACAGAGGATGAGATGGCTGGATGGCATCACTGACTCAATGGACGTGAGTCTGAGTGAACTCTGGGACTTGGTGATGGACAGGGAGGTCTGGCGTGCTGTGATTCATGGGGTCGCAGAGTCGGACACAATTGAGTGACTGAACTGAACTGAACTGATGGACCATAAAAAAAATTAAATAATGTCATTTGCAGCAGCATGGATGGAACTAGAGATTATCATACTAAGTGAAGAAAATCAGACAGAGAAAAACAATACCACATGATATCACTTATATATGTGGAATCTTTGAAAAGTATACAAATTAACTTCTCTACAAAATAGACTCACAGATATAGAAAACAAATGTATGGTTACTACAAGAGAAAGGAAGGGGGAGGGAAAATTAGGAGTTCAGGATTAACAGATATACACTACTATATATAAAACAGATAAATAGCAAGGACCTACTGTATAGCACAGGGAACTATAGTCATTCTCTCGTAACCTAAAATGGAAACGCATCAAAAAGAATGGATACACGTTTATATAGCTAACTCAATCACTTTGCTATATACCTGAAGCTAACACAACATTGTGAATCAACTATACCTCCATGTTAAAAAAGTATAGTGATGCATGTTTTCAACTAGTATATCATATGGGTTCTTCCATAACACTGATTTTTGCACAATATTGGGTTTGAAATTTTTCATTCATGTTTATTTGTGATGTTATAGTTTGCTGTCACTATCAGTTCAGTTCAATTCAGTTGCTCAGTCGTGTCTGATCTTTGCAACCCCATGAATCGCAGCATGTCAGGCCTCCCTGTCCATCACCAACTCCCGGAGTTTACTCAAACTCACGTCCATTGAGTCAGTGATGCCATCCAGCCATCTCATCCTCTGTCATCCCCTTCTCCTCCTGCCCCCAATCCCTCCCAGCATCAGAGTCTTTCCCAATGAGTCAACTCTTTGCATGAGGTGGCCAAGTATTGGAGTTTCAGCTTCAACATCAGTCCTTCCAATGAACACCCAGGAATGATCTCCTTTAGGATGGACTGGTTGGATTGCCTTGCAGTCCAAGGGACTCTCAAGAGTCTTCTCCAACACCACAGTTCAAAACCATCAATTCTTTGGTGCTCAGCTTTCTTCACAGTCCAACTCTCACATCCATACATGACCGCAGGAAAAACCATAGCCTTGACTAGACGGACCTTTGTTGGCAAAATAATGTCTCTGCTTTTCCATATGCTATCTAGGTTGGTCACAACTTTCCTTCTGAGGAGTAAGCGTCTTTTAATTTCATGGATGCAATCACCATCTGCAGTGACTTTGGAGCATCAAAAAATAAAGTCTGTCACTGTTTCCACTGTTTCTCCATCTATTTCCCATGAAGTGATGGGTTCAGTTCAGTTCAGTCGCTCAGTCATGTCCAACTCTTTGTGACCCCATGAATTGCAGCACGCCAGGCCTCCCTGTCCATCACCATCTCCTGGAGTTCACTCAGACTTACGTCCATCGAGTCCATGATGCCATCCAGCCATTTCATCCTCGGTCGTCCCCTTCTCCTCCTGCCCCCAATCCCTCCCAGCATCAGAATCTTTTCCAATGAGTCAACTCTTCATGAGGTGGCCAAAGTACTGGAGTTTCAGTTTTAGCATCATTCCTTCCAAAGAAAGCCCAGGGTTGATCTCCTTCAGAATGGACTGGTTGGATCTCCTTGCAGTCCAGGGGACTCTCAAGAGTCTTCTCCAACACCACAGTTCAAAACCATCAATTCTTCGGTGCTCAGCTTTCTTCACAGTCCAACTCTCACATCCATACACGGCCACAGGAAAAACCATAGCCTTGACTAGACGGACCTTAGTCGCCAAAGTAATGTCTCTGCTTTTGAATATACTATCTAGGTTAGTCATAACTTTTCTTCCAAGGAGTAAGCGTCTTTTAATTTCATGGCTGCAGTCACAATCTGCAGTCACAATCTGCAGTGATTTTGGAGCCCCAAAAAATAAAGTCTGACACTGTTTCCACTGTTTCCCCATCTATTTGCCATGAAGTGATGGGACCGGATGCCATGATCTTCGTTTTCTGAATGTTGAGCTTTAAGCCAACTTTTTCACTCTCCACTTTCACTTTCATCAAGAGGCTTTTTAGCTCCTCTTCACTTTCTGCCATAAGGGTGGTGTCATCTGCCTACCTGAGGTTATTGGTATTTCTCCCAGCAATCTTGATTCCAGCTTGTGCTTCTTCCAGTCCAGCATTTCTCAAGATGTACTCTGCATATAAGTTAAATAAGCAGGGTGACAATATACAGCCTTGATGTACTCCTTTTCCTATTTGGAACCAGTCTGTTGTTCCATGTCCAGTTCTAAATGTTGCTTCCTTACCTGCATATAGGTTTCTCAAGAGGCAGGTCAGGTGGTCTGGTATTCCCATCTCTTTCAGAATTTTCCACAGTTTCTTGTGATCCACACAGTCAAAGGCTTTGGCATAGTCAATAAAGAAGAAATAGATGATTTTCTGGAACTCTCTAGTTTTTTCCATGATCCAGTGGATGTTGGCAATTTGATCTCTGGTTCCTCTGCCTTTTCTAATACCAGCTTGAACATCTGGAAACTCACGGTTCATGTATTGCTAAAGCCTGGCTTGGAGAATTTTGAGCATTACTTGACTAGCATGTGAGATGAGTGCAATTGTGCGGTAGTTGGAGCATTCTTTGGCATTGCCTTTCTTTGGGACTGGAATGAAAACTGACCTTTTCCAGTCCTGTGGCCACTGCTGAGTTGTCCAAATTTGCTGGCATATTGAGTACAGCACTTTCACAGCACCATCTTTCAGGATTGGAAACAGCTCCACTGGAATTCCATCATCTCCACTAGCTTTGTTTGTAGTGATGCTTTCTAAGGCCCACTTGACTTCACATTCCAGGATGTCTGGCTCTAGGTGTGTGATCACACCATCATGATTATCTTGGTCATGAAGATCTTTTTTGTACAGTTCTTCTGTGTATTCTTGTCACCTCTTCTTAATATCTTCTGCTTCTGTTATGTCCATACCATTTCTGTCCTTTATCGAGCCCATCTTTGCATGAAATGTTCCCTGGGTATCTCTAATTTTCTTGAAGAGATTTCTAGTCTTTCCCATTCAGTTGTTTTCCTCTATTTCTTTGCACTGATTGCTAAAGAAGGTTTCTTTTCACTCCTTGCTTTTCTTTGGAACTCTGCATTCAGATGCTTATATCTTTCCTTTTCTCCTTTGCTTTTCGCCTCTCTTCTTTTCACAGCTATTTGTCAGGCCTCCTCAGACAGCCATTTTGCTTTTTTGCATTTCTTTTCCATGGGGATGGTCTTGATCCCTGTCTCCTGTACAATGTTATGAACCTCCGTCCATAGTTCATCAGGCACTCTGTCTATCAGATCTGGGCCCTTAAATCTATTTCTCACTTCCACTGTATAATCATAAGGGATTTGATTTAGGTCATACCTGAATGGTCTAGTGGTTTTCCCTACTTTCTTCAATTAAAGTCTGAATTTGGCAATAAGGAGTTCATGATCTGAACCACAATCAGCTCCCAGTCTTGTTTTTGCTGACTGTATAGAGCGTCTCCATCTTTGGGTGCAAAGAATATAATCAATCTGATTTCGGTGTTGACCATCTGGTGATGTCTATGTGTAGAGTCTTCTCTTGTGTTTTTGGAAGAGGGTGTTTGCTATGACCAGTGTGTTCTCTTGGCAAAACTCTATTAGCCTTTGCCCTGCTTCATTCCGTATTCCAAGGCGAAATTTGCCTGTTACTCCAGATGTTTCTTGACTTCCTACTTTTGCATTCCAGTCCCCTATAATGAAAAGGAAATCTTTTTGGGGTGTTAGTTCTAAAAGGTCTTCTAGGTCTTCACAGAACTGTTCAACTTCAGCTTCTTCAGCATTACTGGTTGGGGCATAACTTGGATTACTGTGATATTGAATGGTTTGCCTTGGAAATGAACAGAGATCATTCTGTCATTTTTGAGATTGCATCCAAGTACTGCTTTTTGGAATCTTCTGTTGACCATGATGGCTACTGTATTTCTTCTAAGGGATTCCTGCCCACAGCAGTAGACATAATGGTCATCTGAGTTAAATTCTGCCATTCCAGTCCATTTTAGTTTGCTGATTCCTAGAATGTCGATGTTCACTCTTGCTATCTCCTGTTTGACCACTTCCAATTTGCCTTGATTCATGGACCTAACATTCCAGGTTCCTATGCAATATTGCTGTTTACAGCATCGGACCTTGCTTCTGTCACCAGTCACATCCACAACTGGGTATTGTTTTCCACTATATGAATAAACCACAATGGGTGGATATTTAAAACCAGGCCCCCAAAACCCCTACCTCTCAATGTAATGGTATTAGGAGGTGGGGCCTTTGAAAGGTAATTACAATTACATGAGTCCATGAAGGTGAATTCTTTGTGAGTGAGATTAGTGCCCTTAAAACAGTCTCAGGAGAGCTTTCTTCCCCTCTCTGCCATCCACCATGCAAGGGTACAAGGAGAAGTCAGCTGTCTGTAACCCCGAGGAAGGCTCTCCCTGGAACCCACCCATTCTGGCACCTCCTTTTTGGACTTTTGGCCTCCAAAACTGTCTGGAGAACAATCTGGGCTACAGAACCCTCCAAAAGAGAGATAAATGTCTGCTGTTTATAAGCCACCCAGTCTGTGATATTTTTGTTATAGATGCCTGAACTAAGGCAAAGTTGATGTGAACTGTTTTTGTTTTATTATTGTTTTCCTTGTCTTGTTTCCTTGAAGATCAGATGATGAATGGATGGGAGTAAGATGAATGTTATCAACCACACAACACTAATTCTCATTTAAAGTTTTGTTGGCTCTGAGTTGACCCAGACAGACATCTCTGTCATCATCACCTCCTTATCAATTTTGCTTATTATATCCATGAAACGTGTGTCGGTATCACCCAAACAGTACCAAGGACCTGGTCAGAGAATGTATCTCAATATATATCTGCATGTATTGAATAGCTAATGGATCAGGTAGTTTAGAAATTGCACCCAGGCTGGCAAATGCAGATGGGCTGGAGCTGTTTGGAAGTGTAATAAAAATCTAATAAAACATTTGAGCAAACTCACACATCTGTGGGCAGATGGGAGACATTACGTAATATAGGTCATTGCTACAGCAACCTCTAACCCCCTGGCTACTGCGCTGGGCCAAGGTTGAGTGTACAGGGCCTCTTAGAGTTTTCTTTCTCTGTCAACATTCAGAGAAATCACTTTTTAATCTCTCTAAAATGAACTATTAAAAATAGGAAGGCTTTGGCTCGCACTCATACAAACGATGCACAAAATATCCCACATCTTTGAACCAGGACCCCAGGTCTCACTGCGCATATTTGTTTGTTTTTGAAAACAGAATATTTCCATGCATACACTTTGCTTCTCCCCAGATGTCTTTCTCCCTGATAAATGCACTAGATGGGAATGTTTGAGGTGGTTCTTCCATGTAGCTTTGGAGAGTAATTTTAGAAGTGGTCAAATAATTGGTTATACAAACCAAAAAAACAGAGTGAGAGATAGGCTTGGAATTTTCAAAAAAGCTATATTCACCAGACCATGTAAATAATAGGAAACTAATATTCAGAAATCCTCACTTCAAAGATGTGTGGGTTTGGTGTATATAAATTTTACTGGATTCCAGAGTAACATTAGAATTTCCTCTGTCTACTGACTAATCTTCAACTTGATATTCTAGAGTGACTTTTTTGCCTGGATGAAAGTTATATCTCCTATAGTATTAAATATTTAAGGTACATAAATCTGGAAAGTGGGGGTTTTGGGAAAGTGGGAAATCTACTTCTACAGCATCTGAGTGAAAAACTATCTAAGAGAATTTAGGGAAATATGTTTTAGAGATAGAACACTTACAAAAGGTTTAGGGTTAGCTAAGCTTGGATCCAGGTGACTCAGTGGTAAAGCATCTGCCTGCTAGTGCAGAAGACACAGGTTCAGTCTCTGGGTTGGGAAAATCCCCGGGAGAAGGAAATGGCAACCCACTCCAGTATTCTTGCCTGGGAAATCCCATGGATGGAAGAGCCTGGCAGGCTACAGTCCATGGGGTTGCAAAAGAGTTGGACGAGATTTAGTGACTAAAACAACAAGATACTTGGGTTCAGCCCTATCACTTTTTTGGTCTTATGACCTAGGACAAGTTCTTTAACCTTTATTACTCAATGTTCTCATCTGTCAAATGAAGATAATAAAAGCACCTACCTCCTAAAATTGTTGTGAGATTTAAATGAATTACTGTATATAAAGGACTTACAACAGTGCCTAGTACATCATTAAGTACACAATAAATGTTAGTAATAATAATTATCATTGTTGTATTTAAGACAAAGGGAAAAAAATTCAACTAGAAAAATTATTGTTCAACTATCAGAATCCTGAGCCCAAGCAGTAAGGCCAGTGAAAATTAATGATCTCAAAATGCCATGATTCAGTTCTTAAAAATTCTCACTAAAAGTTAGGATCATTTATCACACACTTAGGCTTTGCTCTCTTAGCCTCTTTTGGTTCATCAATGCCAAAGGACTGCTAAAATGAGGCCTATCATTGAAAAAAGGTATGTCAATATAAGGTATGTCACTCAATATAAAATTCTAGGAATAAGAGCTGTGAAGTGGAACATGGCTCTCAAACTTATCAGTTTGAAAGATGCTGTTTCCCGGATCGGCCTACACAGAATTTCAAAGGTGAAATTAGAACTTTGTATTGTGATCCATAGTGTATTTGATTATAAAACCTTTCTTATCTATACAAATTTGTAGAAAAGATTGTAATGAACAATGGTATACTCATTTCATCCAGCTTTTTAAAAACAGACAGGCTACTGAGCACACTTGTCAGCAGAAACTACAGAGCATGGGGCTGCCATGTGGAGCAATTGCAGAAGGTACTATTCTTGGAATGGAATGTGAATGACCCCTATGGGTGATAACACATTGCATTCTATGTGAACGGTGTCCCCTGGGATTGAGCAAAACCTGCATGCAATAAAGAACTCCAGTAACCACTTCCTTGGATCACTCAGAAACTCCCTCCAGAATGTGCTGTTGATTAGTCTCAAGCCCATTTTTATACCTTTATTATATATGTATCTCTTAGTACTGATTTCCTCTCTTTGTACTTAGCATGAAATTATCATTCTTTATGAATCCTTCTGCAACTTGCTTTTTATGAAAAAACACTATCCTAAGATACATTCCTATTCATCCATCTAGTTCCAGTTCATTCAATTTAACAGTTGAATAGGATGATTATATGAATAAACCAGTTTACTTAATTAGACATATGCCTTTCAGGGAATGCTCAGGGGTTTCCTTCTTCCTGCTTTTTTAAAATGAGAGCATCGAAAGTTTTCAATAAATGTAAGCTATTATTGCACCTCTTGTTTTTCATTCACTACCTTGGTGAACACTATCTATTCTATGCTCCTTCTGTGTGCTTCCTTTAATTCAGTTATCTTAGAAGGCTTAAAACTACATTACCTAGACTTGGGAACTTCCCTGGTGGTCCCGTGGTTAAGAATCCACCTTCCAGTGCAGGGGATGTGGGTTTGATCGCTGGTCAGGGAACTAAGATCTCACATGCCATGAGCAACTAAGCCTGGGAGGCACAACTAGGGAGCCCGTATGCTCCTCAGCCTGGGTGCCGCAACTAGAGAGAGCCCATGTGCCGTAATGAAGACCAAGCACAGCCAAAACGAATAAATCACAATTTTAAAAAATTTACCAGGCTGCCTCATAGCACGAGATCCACGTATGATTAGGTCTGGCCAATCAAAGGCAACCGTGAAAGGTGTTCAACATGATAGTAAGATAGACTCCGCATGCCTGCCATTTCTGCTGCTGCTGATAAATGTGGTCGTGGAGGTACTGGGTTTTCTCACACAGTGATGGAAGGGGTCCTAATGTCCAGTTACTCATGAGGTTTGACAGGCAGGGTGTCATGTATCCGTTTTGTCAGTGTGAATCACGGCAGCTCTGCTGTGGGTCTGGAACTGGCAGTGGCAGCAACTGCTTCCTGATGACGTGATCAGCTTCTGATTGTGGCAGTTTCTTGCTCAGCGGGTTGGATGGTTTGGGTTTATGGCCCAGTCGTCTGTTCTCTACTGTAGCTTTGGATGTCATACCTGAAAGTTCAACCAAGGGTCTATTTTTTCATCCTACTAATGATTTTACTCAATACTCTATCATCAGAGGTGGATTTATGTGTTTTTTATAAAAACTGCAGAAGTAAGATATTTTAACTACTATAAATTAAAGCTACCGTCTCTTTCCACTCAAACTTCCCCTCAGTTACACTTGCTTCCAGTGTTGATGGTGTGGCATTAGGCATTTTGGAGTCTAGTTAAGAAAAAACTGAGTTAGGTGTACATTTAGATGAACAGGCACAGTTTTGTGTTTACAATGTCTCCTAATGCCCAGTGTGTGATCTCATCTGACTTTGTGATATGAGAAGACAGATCCAAAGATCATACCGCAGTCTGAACATGCCTGTACATTCCGCTGAGTGGCAGAAGAACAGCAAAGTTTAAAACTTGACAGAGCCTGAGGCCAGTCCGTAGAAAACTTCCAAATCTTATAGTTCATATAAAAAAATGAGATATTTGACAGTGGTTTTCTCAGTTTTCTAAACAATTTGGCAATAGTTCTAAAACTTTACACGGCATTATCAATAATGAGTTGTAAAGATGAAAGGAATTTTCTAAACTATCAATAAAACAAAACTCCAGTTACAACAAAAAGACTAAAATACCTTATTCTCTTTATAAAAGTGATCCTACAAAATTACTATCGAATAGAGCACTATTTACAATAACCAAGATAGTTATAAAGCTTAAAACTATGTTACCCAGGCATAACCAAGACACAGAAAATAACCCAAGGGCCTATCAACAGATGATTGGCTTAAGAAGATGTGTTATACATATACAATGGACTATTACTCAGCCTTAAAAAAGAATGAAATATTGCCATTTGGAACAACATGGATGGACCTGAGAATATTATAATCAGTAAAGTAAGTCAGATAGGAAAAGACAAATATTATATGTCACTCATATGTGGAATCTAAAAATAATACAAATGAATCTACATACAAAATAGAAACAGACTCACAGACGTGGAAAACAAACTTATGGTTGTGAAAGTGAAAGTGTTAGTCACTCAGTCGTGTCCAGCTCTTTGCAACTCCATGGACTATAGCCCCCCACGCTCCTCTGTCCATGGACCTGTCCAGGAGAGAATACTGGAGTGGGTACCGATTCTCTTCTCCAGAGGAGAAAGGGAAAGGATAAGTTAGGAGTATGAGGTTAACAGATACAAACTACTGTACATAAAATATATAAAAAATAGCACTATACAGGGAACTATATTCAATTGTCTTATAATCATCTATAATGGAAAATCATCTGAAGAAACATACTCATAGCTGAATCACTTTGCTGTACACCTGAAACTAACACAAAATTGCATGCCAACTATACTCCCGTAAAAACAAACTCATTAAATTTAAAGAAGCAAAACAAATGGATAAATACCTAGAGAATTATGAGGATGGATTCTGAGAGTGATGGTTGAGGCTGAATATAGATGCACTCACCAGAGACTCTGGATTCAGTGCTCTAGTCCTCAGACCTGGAAGTAGTCTGAAGTGCTCACTTACCTAGTTAACTGAACCTGAACTCAGCAGTGGCCTACACTAAATAAAGCTAGTTACTAGAAATTTCTTGATAGAAGGTAGAGGAAAGTTTTCAGAGACTTTGGGAGGTAGGGAAGTCGGAGAAAGCTTAACGTGCCTGCCTGACTTACTCATTCATAGCTGTGGGCCTTGAAAGTGCTCAGAGGACCTCTCTTTACCAAAACATTGGAAATCATCACAGCCTCAGTTTTTGCAGGTTGGGGATCAAGGCAGTGATATTTCTTCAGAGATAGACATTGACAGTGACAGTGAAGTCACTCAGTCGTGTCCGACTCTTTGTGACCCCATGGACTGTAGCCCACCAGGCTCCTCCATCCATGGGATTTTCCAGGCAAGAGTACTGGAGTGAGGTGCCATTGCCTTCTTCAGGAGATCTTCCCAACCCAGGGATTGAACCCGGGTCTCCTGCACTGTAGACAGATGCTTTACCATCTGAGCCACCAGGGAAGTCACTCAGAAATAGAACCCAAGTTAAATAAGGACAAAACCACCCCAGGGTAGCAAAGACCAGCAGGTGACAACTAGAGATAAGGAATAGACTCATTACATAGAAAGCAAGGGTTTGATGATAGAACAGTTTGCTCTATTCTCCATACCACTCAACAGAGTCCCAAAGCCTCTTTGACTGATAAATGGAGGCCTGGCTTGAATCAAAATGATAGAGAACGAAGGGTGCTGGCCCAGTTCCAAGATGTGAGAACCAGAGTCCCATGAATGAGGAAGCCAGGATCACCTGAAGAAGAAAAGCTGAGAGCTGAGACATGGCCATAAGCCATATTATAAATGCCAGCTAGGCTGCTCCCAAAGACCTGTTGATATTTACCATCATAATTGTGCCCTGGGAAAAGGGAACTATCTAGATTTTTATCTGAAGACTTATTGGGCTCTGACTCTAAGTAAATGTTAATCCCTGAGTTCCAGTATTGCTCCTGTGGTCAACTATTAAGAAGGGGGACTTACTGTGGTCAAGCGATACACGGAACTTTGATCCAAGTTGATCTCACACTGAGCCCAGTGTGTTCTTGAACACATCTTGTGGTTATATCTCCATACCTATATGCAGACTTGAAAAAAAAAAGAAAAAAACTAGAAGAATTCTCACATAGCTTTCTGACTTCTAGAGTTATGGCTATTATATAGGGAGAAAAAAGTGTGTTAGTCACTAAGTCATGTCTGACTCTTTGCGACCCCATGGACTGCAGCCTGTCAGACTCTTCTGTCCATGGAATTCTCCAGGCAAAAATACTGGAGTGGGTAGCCATTTCCTTCTACAGGAGATCTTCCTGGCCCAGGGACTGAACCCAGGCCTCCTGCATTGCAGGTGGATTTTTTAACCATCTGAGCCACCAGGGAAGCCCATTATAAATGGCAGAAAAGCCAAATGGAAACTTCCAGAACTACCAGCCCTTTCCACAATAGCAAACCAAAGGTAATACAAATTCTCTAAGAAGAATCACAGAAATTAGTGATTATGTATAATTAATTCACATTCTGCCAATCAGATGAACTCAAGATTTGGGACACAAAAGAGAAGCAGAGCCTGCCTGTCTGTGCTCAGTATTCTCTGCTGGCAAGCATGATCATGCCACATGTGCTGGCTGCATCCCAGGGGCCAGTCATGAGCTTTGCAGGTGTCGAGAGCCGGGCAAGGTATCTGTTCTGTTGAGTGGATCACAGCAGACACAGCATTGATCTGGATCCAGCAGAAACAGCAGTAACTTTCTGACTGTGATGATTTCCTGAGTATGACAGTGACAACCTACTGACTCTGACAGCAGCGACAAGATTCTGGAGCCAGAGGTGTCTTGACCATAGATGAGGAGGCAGCTCCTTTGCTCGCCCAACTCCATGATTTGGAGGAGTCATTTCTGAAAGCCCAGCCTAGAGTTTTTAGCCTTCTTGAAAATTCTAAAGCCATTAAATAACTTCTAATAAACGCGTCTGCTTTATAGTTAGAATAGATTCTGTTCCTTGAAAATGAACCTTGATTGATACAGAGCACACACATGTCAGTTTCTCCACAGTATATACCCAGGAGTCTACTAACTGGGTCATGGCATATACCGTCAGCCCTCCATATCCATGGGTTCCACATCTGTGGATTCAAATAATCACAGATCGAAAATATCATCCCTCCATTCCAGAAAGTTCCAAAAAGCAAAAGTTGAATTTGTCACACACCAGCAACTACTTACATAGCTCTAGCTCTGTATTAACAACTATTTACACTGCACTGGGTATTACAAGTAATCTAGAGGTGATTTAAAGTATACAGGAGGATGTGCAAAGGTTTGGTGCAAATGCTATGTCATTTTATATAAGGGACTTGAGTGTCCACAGATTTTGGTACCTGCTGGGTCCTGGAACTAGTCTCCCCATAACTGAGGGACAACTGTATACATTTTAAACTGTACTAGATATTACCTGGGCAGAAGGCAATGGCAACCCACTCCAGTACACTTGCCTGGCAAATCCTATGGACGGGGGAGCCTGGTAGGCCGCAGTCCATGGGGTCGCACAGAGTCGGACACGACTGAAGCGACTTAGCAGCAGCAGCAGATATTACCTGGAGAAGGACATGGCATCCCACTCCAGTACTCTTGCCTGGAAAATCCCATGGATGGAGGAGCCTGGTAGGCTACAGTCCATGGGGTCATGAAGAGTCGGACACAACTGAGAGACTTCACTTTCACTTTTCACTTTCATGCATTGAAGAAGGAAATGGCAACCCACTCCAGTATTCCTGCCTAGAGAATCCCAGGGACAGGGGAGCCTGGTGGGCTGCTGTCTATAGGGTCGCACAGAATCGGACATGACTGAAGTGACTTAGCAGCAGCAGCAGCAGATATTACCAGTTTAAACCGTATAAGGTTGTCCCTCAGTTCTGGAGAAAGAAATTACTGGACTTCCGAGGTGGTGCTAGTTAAAGAACCCACCTGCCCATGCAGGAGACACAGGAGATCCCTGGGTCGAGTAGATCCCTTGGAAGAGGGCATGGCAACCCACTCCAGTATTCTTGCCTGGAGAATCCCATGGACAGAGGAGTCTGGCAGGCTATAGTCCACAGGAACAAATTCAGTGAATCTGCTCATTTTTGTGTTGAATTGCTTATTTCTTTATTGATTTATGTGAGTTCTTTATATAGTAAGGCTACTAAATCTTGGCTATGGCAAATATCTTCTATCTAGTGGCATGCCTTTTCATTTTACTGAAGTTATTTTTGCTAGACAACAAAGTTTCACATTAGCTGTATTAAGCTTTTCCTTCACTATTCACGCTTCTTTGTCTTATCTAAGAAATCTTTTTTTACATGTCATAAAGATATTTGTCTATGTGTTCTTTTAAGGTCTTGAACTTTTTCATCCTTACCTCTGTGACTGGTCTGGAATTTACTTCTGTAGATCTAAGAGACAGAAATGTGATTTTATGTCTTGCGTGTGGACAACTGAGTATTCTGGAACTGTCTGCTAAATGGTCCATTCTTCCTGCACCAATTGTTACGCTGCTTCTGTCCTATTCCAGGATTCTATATACTCACAGGACTCTTTCTGGGTCCTCTAGCTTTTGATTGCTTACTTTTCTATATTTGCAGCAGCAACCCATTGTCTTCATTTTTATAAGCCTTGTTATCTGGTAGGGTAAGTTTCACAGGATGTTCTTAAAAATTGTTTTGGCTATTCTAATGCACAAGAAGCTATAGTTGTCGACTACAGAAATGAAAGAAATTATAAAGTATCACATGACTGACTATTTAACAAATAAAATTCTGTCTTTTAGATTCTGTCAATATGTTTTTCCCTGACTAAATTTATTGTATTAAGTTTTTGACCTTCAGCTTAAATAACTTTCGTTCATATTGGTTAACAAGCAATAATTACACATCATTCATCAAGTAGATCAGAGGATACTGAAAGTCATTTTTTTAAACTTAGTTTTTCACAACCATACCGTTCTACCTCCAATAAAAAGCCATATTACAAAATGACCCTTTCAATCTCTTTATCTCTGAGTATACTAATTTCCTTCAGTCCTGAAAGATGTATGTGCACTTGTCTATATTCTTTATCTTTTGATTTGCTTTATCTCCAAGGAAACTATTGTAAGAGTAAGTCTGTTTCTCACTTAAATTGAAGAATGATCCCTCTTCATACAAAGCCCTCCATAGAAGAACTTCCCTACCAGTCCAGTGCTTGAGATTCCATGATTCTCCTACAGGGGGCTTGGGTTTAATCCCTGGTCAGGCAACTAAGATCCCATATGCCAAGTGGTCAAAAAGTTTAAAAAATTAAAAATAAAAATAAGTAAATAAATTGGGTCAGGATATTTTTTTTTTTAACTATTAAAAAAACAACAACAAAGCACTCCATAGAACTGACTCAATTAGCACTCATAACATCCATATGAGAAAGGATCACATCTGAGTGTATGTTACACAGCTTCACAGCAGGCTTGGTCACCAGAAACACTGAGAGATAACGGTCAGCCCCAGTCACCAATCTTTTTCAGAAGTGGTGGGTGGAGCAGGGCTGGGAATTAAGGCCCTATAAAAACTCTTGAGTGAAGAGATTTGATGAGCTTCCGGGTTGGCAAAACTCAGCTCCACAGGGACAGACGCTCCTGAACTCAGGGCCCTTTTAGACTTTGCCAGTGGACCCCTTCATCCGGTCATGCCTCTGTTTCTTTTGTAATAAAATGGGGCATGCATGTGTGCTAAGTTGCTTTAGTCATTTCCAACCCTTTGCAACCCTGTGGACTGTAGCCCACCAGGCTAATTCTGTCCATGGGATTCTCCAGGGAAGAATACTGGAGTGGATTGTCATTTCCTTCTCCAAGGGATCTTCCTGACCCAGGGATAAAACCGGTGTCTCTTAAGTCTCCTGCATTGGCAAACTGGTTCTTTTCCACTAGCACCACCTGGAAAACCCAAATATATGTTTATTGGAGTTTTGTGAGCCATTGTAGCATATCGCTAAGCCTGAGGAAGGGATCATGGAAACCCCAGATTTGTAGCCATGTCAGACAAAAGCTGTAGATACCCTGGGGACCCACCAACTGTGCCTGGGTGTCTGAAATAGACATGGTCTAGTTGGACTGAGCCCTTAACTTACGAAGTTTGTGCAAATTCTGGGCAGAGTCATAACTGAGTTAAGTTGTGGGACATCCAGTAGATTTCACCTGAAAATTGAGTTGCATTGCTTTTTGTTTTAATTTTTTTAATATTTATTTTTATTATTTATCTGGCTATGCCAGATCTCAGTTGTGTCATGTGAGAGCTTTAGTTGCAGCATGAGAACCCCTGGCTGCGTCATGTGGGATCTAGTTCCCTGAGCAGGGATTGAACCCCGGGCCCCTGCATTGGGAGCATGGAGTCTTTGCCCCTCAACCACCAGGGAAGTCCCTGAGTTGTACTGTTATGGGGAGAAAAATCCCACACATCAAAAGTGATCTATTTTGACACAGAGAATAGACTTATAGACACAGGGTGGGCGGGGTTGGTGGAGGAAGGAGAGGGTGAGATGTATGGAGAGAACAACATGGAAACTTACATTACCATATGTAAAATAGATAGCCAATGGAAATGTGCTGTGTGACTCAGAGAACCCAAACGGGGGGTCTGTAACAACCTAGAGGGGTGAGATGGGGAGGGACATGGGAGAGAGGTTCAAGAGAGAGGGGACATATGTATCCCTATGGCTGACTCATACCGATATTTGGCAGAAAACAACAAAATTCTGTAAAGCAATTATCCTTCAATTAAGATGAATAAATAAAATCATATTAAAAAGTGATCTGTTTGAGATGGGAGAGGAACAGTGATTTTCCAGAAGTAGGTACTATTATTTCATGTCCATTATTCAGAAGAGGAAAAGAAGACACAGCTCTTACACAACAGGGCCAGGCCCTCCCTGCTAATAAGTGCCACAACTGAGGCTTGAATCTAGGCAATGTGGCCTCGTCGCTTTCTCTTGTAAACAGGATAACCCTACTGCCTCTCATTAAGCTAATGATCATAGGGATTTATATCGATAGTAACAACCAAAGGTAAGTACTTACAAAGGAGAAGGGCAAGAGCTATAAAGGAGAAGGAAATGGCAACCCACTCCAGTATTCTTGCCTGGAAAATTCCATGGACAGAGGAGCCTGGCGTACTACAGTCCATGGGGTGGCAAAAAAATGGGCACAACTCAGCGACTAAACCACCACCATAAAGAGCTATAAGAATAGTTAACAAAAGGACACGACCTAATCTGGAGGGAATGGACAGGGAGTTAGAAAGGTTACACTGAAGAGAAATATTTAAACTGAAACCTGAAAGATGAGTCGGGTTTAGTTCCATGAAAGTCTTTTTTTCCCTTCTTTTATGAGAAGAGTGTGGGATTAGTGGAAAGAACCTTCTAGGAAAAGGGTAAATGCAAGAGTACAGTGGTGCCTTTGAGGAAGCCACGGCAGCTGGAACTCAGACAGAGGCAGAGTGTGGTGTGAGCTGAGCGGGGGGCCTGGTAGCCCAGGTCAGCCTGGACGTGGGGGCCCCACGAAGGGATTTGGACTTGATCCTTCACCTCCACAGGGTTTTAGGCCAGGAGTGACATGAACAATTTGTGGTTTTTAAAAGGGGTGTTGAATACAGCCAAGTAGGCACAATACTAAAATTTCATTAAGAAAGGAAAATTTGTAGTAAAAATTGCCCTAAATAATTACCTTCATTAAAATTTTCCTGAGAGGCTACAAATGTATCATCAAGTTTTACCTTTCACATGGAATCAGAATAACAGAATAAAGAGCACAGCCTTAAAAGAATTCATATCAGACTTTCATCCCATCTGTTCAAATCTCTCACTGCATGATTCAAGGCAAGTTATGCCACTGTTAGGGGTCTCAGTTTCCTCATCAGTGAAATGGGAATAGTATTTACTCATAGGCTTTGGTTAACATCATTTCTCTACCAATAGCAGCCCTCTAAGACTCAAGAAATTTAATTAAATTTGGTCCAACTCTTCAGCCTGTGACCATTAAAATCCCTTTCTATAACTTCCTATAATGTCCCATGGCCATAGTTATCTCTACTTTGATATTTCTACACCCATCAGGCAACTTCAGCATATCCCTTGCAGGTTCACCCAGTTTTCTCACCATGACATTGCATCAGTTTCACAAACGTATTTGAGATTTAGAGGGAAGGGCTAATAGACCACACTGAGCCCCAGGGTTTCCCACCTCACCGGTTCCACCTCCTGTCTGCCTCTTTTCTTTGTCTCCTTTTTTCTCTGGTTCAACCATGACCTAAAAGTACCATCCCTCTACTTGTTCAGAGGCATTCTGTCCCATCTAAATCCTCCCACTGTCTTACTTGCCAGTCACTTGAGTATTATTCTAGAAAGACAGATTCTTAAGAGAATTTCTGGTAAATGACATTTTTTTCATGAGCTACATGAAATTTTAAAATGACTAAGTATTGATGGTGGGCTTCCCTGGTGGGTCAGATGGAAAAAAAAATCTTCCTGCAATACAGGATAACTGGGTTGGGAAGATCCTTTGGAGAAGGGAATGGCTACCCACTCTAGAATTCTTGCCTGGAGAATTCCATTGACAGAGGGTCACAAAGTCAGACACGACTGAATGCCTTCAAACAAGCTTACTTTACATAGATGGTAGCTGCTGTTATCAATATCTTTATTACGATTATTCATTGGTGCAGATATTCTATTTCTTAATATATAATAGAACATGCGTTTAACTCTTTATTTAGGCTTGGGAGCCATCAGAGTCTCTCTGATCTAGGATGACTGCATTAGTTAGCTTCTCTGCTTAAACAAGGAACCTCAGGACCTCCCTGGTGGTCCACTGGTTAGGACTCTGTGCTTCCACTGCAGGGGGCACAGGGTTCAATCCCTGGTTGGGGAACTAAGACTCCACAAGCTGTGCAACTCGACCAAAAAAAAAAAAAAAGAAAGAAACTCAATTGATAATGGTTTATTTTTTCATTGACATTTCATGGGGACTCCAGGTCCACTGCAGCTGTGTTTTTGGCAGAGGGTAGGCAATGGCCCTGCTCCATGTGTCTTCACCTTCTGGAACCTTGATTAAAGAAGCAGCCCCTTACATCAGAAATGCCAGTCTCACAGCAGAAGGGAAAGAAGTTCAGAATAAAACACACAATGGCTCTTAAGCCTTCTGCTCAAATGTGACGTATAGGATGCTCACTCACATCCTACTGGCTGAAGAATTCCCGTTGCTAAGCTCAGTGTCAATGAGATAAAGTGGAGACTGAACACACAAGTGGATAATGGCCAGACCTACGCAATAAAACCCTGACCTCCAACCTCGGCAGCAACCAGCCCAGGAAGCCAAACCACAACATCTGTAGCAATCAGCTCCACATGGTCAGTGCTTGGTCAATGATTGCCAGATTTTTTTGCCCCTGCTTCCAACTCAGGATTGACCAGAGAAGCCAAATATCCTCCCAAACCAATCACACAACATTCCCCGTTTCCAGCGAGCCTGCCTCCAGGGTCTCTGTGCCAACAACCTCAATCAGTATACCTGAAGCCTTCCTTTTCTTTCACTGTAAAATAGCTCTCCCGCTCCCCTGCCTGCCTTTGACTCTCTGCCAAAGGCAAGTGATGGAGGCTGACTGCCTTGCTATGTAGCAGCCTCTGAATAAATAGCCTCTGTTTGTTCTCCTTTGGGTGGTCTTTGCTTGTTTCCATAAAGTTCACCCCTCCTATGGTGGCAGGGAGGACGGGGAGGGTTCCTGCAAATCACATGGCAATGAGTGAAGGTGAATGAATCATCTTCTTTAAGGAAAAGTGAGAGTAACTAGAAAGGGGACAATGGCACAGTCTACCTTAGTCCACCCGCTGGGTCATGGAGAGTTGCTCTCGTCCTCCACACATGTGCGCAATTCCATCCAGTTGCGCTCAAAAGTCCAGGCTCTCCTAATTGTCTCTATTTCAAAGCCTCTTGATGAAAGTGAAAGTGGAGAGTGAAAAAGTTGGCTTAAAGCTCAACATTCAGAAAACGAAGATCATGGCATCCGGTCCCATCACTTCATGGGAAATAGATGGGGAAATAGTGGAAACAGTGTCAGACTTTATTTTTGGGGGCTCCAAAATCACTGCAGATGGTGACTGCAGCCGTGAAATTAAAAGACGCTTACTCCTTGGAAGAAAAGTTATGACCAACCTAGACAGCATATTCAAAAGCAGAGATATTACTTTGCCGACTAAGGTCCGTCTAGTCAAGGCTATGGTTTTTCCAGTGGTCATGTATGGATGTGAAAGTTGGACTGTCAAGAAAGCTGAGCGCCGAAGAATTGATGCTTTTGAACTGTGGTGTTGGAAAAGACTCTTGAGAGTCCCTTGGACTGCAAGGAGATGCAACCAGTCCATTCTGAAGAAGATCAGCCCTGGGATTTCTTTGGAAGGAATGATGCCAAAGCTGAAACTCCAATACTTTGGCCACCCCATGCAAAGAGTTGATTCATTGAAAAAGACCCTGATGCTGGGAGGGATTGGGGGCAGGAGAAGGGGACGACAGAGGATGAGATGGCTGGATGGCATCACGGACTCGATGGACGTGAGTCTGAGTGAACTCTGGGAGATGGTGATGAATGGGGAGGCCTGGCGTGCTGCGATTCATGGGGTCGCAAAGAGTCGGACACAACTGAGCGACTGAACTGAACTGAGTCTCTCTTCAGAGACATGGACTAAACCACAAATTACAAACACAAGACATAGTAGTATCTCAGAAATATGATAATAGAAAGAAACACCCTTCAGAAAGAAAGGGAGATATGTATTGGTCACTTACCAATAACAATGCTAACCTCCAGGGCAAAATGTTGCAAAGGCCTCCGTCTCAGTGGAGAGTAAGTGCTCCTGGACACAGCACAAGTTCTACTTCCTACCAGTCATTCTCAGGTCCGTGTTCTCCATGGCTCTTGCCTCTGCCCTCCCAGTGGAGCTTCTTTGGTTATTATCCTCCCTGACCTCACCTGCAAAGGCCACTGGACAGTATCCCCTCCTTTGTGGCTGAGCACTGCTAAGGACACTTGCTAAAATGGTGAAGAAGACTTTATTCAGGACCACTTCGATTGTTGCTGAGACTCCTGACGTCGAGACTCCAGAAATAGGGGCGAGAAATTGGCCTCGGCTTGCAGACAGCAAGCACAAGTAGGGATTTACGGTCAGTGAGCAGAATGAGGGGGTCAGCGGGTGGAAAATTACAAAGAGGAAGACATCAAGGCAGGAGGTACTTGTGAAAACAAGGTAACATGGTTCTTGCTGAAGGCAAGCCGGGGTGATCAGATATCAAGGGTGGGAGATGAGTGATTGTTTGACCCAGACATTGAGGGTGATTCCTCCCCAAAATGGAAGGAATTCTCGCTAGAGTGGAGGTGGGAGGGGGAACTAGTCAAAAAGAGGGCTCCTGAGGGTCTTTGTCAGCATCCTTCTCAGCCTGCATTCTGCCTGTAGATATTTAGGGGCCCAAAGGTTTGCGTTTATGTCTTGAACAGTCTTTTCTTTTTTTCTTCTAATTCAAGCTGGCAGCTCTTTTGACAATCTCTTTATCTCCCTCTCCCACTGCACATACACAAAACACTCTCCGCTCTATACCTATCTGATTCCAGTTAGATCCCTGTGCCACACCCACAGTTTTTTTTCAAGACAGTCCTCCCCACCTTCCCTTACAGGCAGTTCAAGATCGTTGGTCTTTTATCAGATAAGCATGCCCTTCCCTCTTTTCTCTGATCCACTCTGTCCAGTCGAGACAATTTCTTTGCAGGAGGGGGATGCCATAATATATTTAGAGATTTAACAAGGGATGTGGTCATCATGACCTTCGGCCAAGATTAAGTTTTAATTGATTGCTGTTACTCCCAGAACTCAAAGCATTTCTAAATTTCATCCTTTACTGGTTATGGAAGAAATGGTTATGTATTTCAACCCTGCAAATCTCAACACTCCTAAATTCTCTTTTCCCTCTCATCCCAGCTTACATAACTCTTTTCTGAGTTCACTTCTTTAGTTATTTGTCTAATCTAATCTATCTAATAGTAATTACTGTACTTCAGGGACATTCTGTTTTACCACATCTTAACCGAAAGTCATTCAGTTGTATTTCTGCCCTCAAATGATTGTGGATGGGCAATACACCTAATAGTCACCACTTCATATCATATTGGGTAGGCCAATGAGTTCATTCAGGTTTTTCCATATGATGTGACAGAAAACCCCAAAAGAACATTTTGGCCAATCCAGTAGATTGCCATTCTCCCCCATCTTTAATTAGAGTTTTCTTGCCATACATTGACCAAAAGCCAATGCTACTTCTTGTAAGATTTTCGTTAGGACAGCTTTGCTATAATAACAAATGACCCATCAAATCTCTGTGCCGTATCAAATAAAGGCTTTTTTTGGCACCAGTGTTGCATGTAGGCTGCAGGTAGGTTGCGTGTCTGCTCCACAGGACTTCTCATTCTCAGATCCAGGCTAGGGAAGCAGCCCTTATAAAGGACATGTCATCCTCAGTGGCACAGGGAAGCAAATCCTTGGCATAGGTAAGACTGTGTTGTAAATATAAATGCCACCTATTTATATCTGAGCACATCTTCTCAGATATGATTGGCCAAGGGAAGTCACATGGCCAAACCCAATACCAATGCGACAAGGAAGAAGACTTCTTTTTTTCTAATTAATATTTTTTGGCTGCATGGGGTCTTTGTTGCTTAGTGTGGGCTTTCTCTAGCTGCAGTGACTGGGCGCTGGTCTCTGTTGTGTAAAGAGCTTCTCATTGCCGTGGCTTCTCTTATTATGGAGCATGGGCTCTTGGCTCTTGGCCTTCAGTAGTTGTGGCTCAAGGGCTTAGTTGCTTCTCCATGTGTGGAATTTTCTGGGACCAGGGATCGAACCCATATCCCCTGTATTGGCAGGCAGATTCTTACCCACTGCAACACCAGGGAAGGCTGGAAGAATATTTCTTAACCAGTGGGAACTGCAGGGTAAAAATGTACAATCTTTTCATAAGGAAAGGAGACTAAACAATTGGAGAAATATTAAATAATAAAATTGACCACATTGATAAAGAATAGAATTTGTGAGAACTGTGCCTTTTCTCAAAGCATAAGAATTAATGAAAGAGCTTTAAAAAAAATCATCACTAACATTGTGATAAGGAGAAGAATGCTTACGTATTTACTTATTTGGCTACCCCAGCTCTTAGTCGCGGCATATGCGATCTAGTTCCCTAACCAGAGATCGAATGAAGGCCCTCTGCAGCAGGAGGACAGAACCTCAGCCACTGGACTACCAGGGAAGTCCTTCCTTTTGCTCTTGATTGCTTTGTTTTCACTCCTTCTCTAGTCATCCATAAAGTGTAATACGTTGCATGGAATAAAAGAAAAACTGTTCCCCATCAACTCTGCCCATTTTGCATTCCTAAGACAACCAGACCAGGGGACACTTAGTGGCAACGGAAAGGTAAGATTATAGAGTCCACATTTCAGGGACATAAGCCTATTTCTTCTTCCTGCAACTGATTAACTTTCATCAGCAGACTAGGCCAATTCCTGGAATGGCATGCACAGAGCAAGCCCATGGCTACCCTTCCAAAATAAGAGTTCTCGAAGTATAATCGTAACCTACCTACACGTCAGCAGCCCCATGTCCATCGCCCTCTATGTTAGTCTTTTCCTAGGGTCCAATTTGGGGGGCAGACTCAACTTTCTTGAACAGGGCAGCTGTTCGTTTATATGTGCCTTTGTGCCAAAGAGGGAAGAAAGGTGTCTTCTCAAGGTGGACCAATTAGAAAAAGAGTCATTAAAAAAAAAAAAAAAAAGTCCCTCATTCCCATCTGGCGAATTAGTAAAAGATGCCCCTGTGGGAGAGCCCATGGCTTAACTGAAGAAAGTACCTTTGTGGGATGAAAAAAAATGCACCCCTGGCTCCCGGCAAACGCAGGGCTCAGCCAGGGTTCCGGCTTGGCAAGTGCAACGTGGCTTTGACGGCAGCCCCCACTCACCTCCTGGACCAGGCACCTTTGTTCAAGCGCACAAGAACACAATTATGAGTGACAGCCCTGCATTTGACATTAAGCATGGGATGCAAAACCCTCATGTAAAACTTGTCCAAATGAATATTTTCCCCCAATAAATTTCATTCTCAGCTGCTGCAGACCAGCGTTGAGTGGTTTAATTAAACTCCCCACTGACATGAGCTGGTCACTTGCATCCATTCTCTATTGAGAAAGGAGCCTTAGGTAACTTAGTGGTGTGGGCACAATAAGACCTTTCTCTTCCATGGAGGTAATATGTCATGTTTAGTGCCCTCTAATGGAGTTATTTATACGCTTCCTTAATGCAGAAACAAGCTGGTGAGCTGGGGATTTTAGGTTTTCTTTCTTTCCCCTCTCTTTCATTATCGTTTTGCATTTTCTTCCCCTTTCTGGTCCGATCCTCCACATTCAGCTCTTCCCCCTTTTCTTGCCAATTGCCAGTAACAGTATACTTGAAAATGTTCACAGGATTTTCTCCAGACACCTGCTGTCAAGGACCACGTGTAGGCTTGTCCAGTAAACTGCCTCTCATTAGAGAGATTTGCCATATGTTATTATAAAGAAGTCATTCTTCAGCCACTTTGCTTCACACAGCATCATTCTCAGTGCTGCAAATGTACAGATTATTTCATGTTTCACAACACTCACAAATGGAGTTTTAACAACAAAAGATCAACAAACTCAGACTATTTACTTTTGGGAGAAGCCAGTGTCAAAGCATTGCAGCAGCCTGAACCGTAACGTGAGTTCTAATTTTTCACATTTGAACAGTATTCACTCTAGCGATGTGTGTGTTCAAAGTGCAGAAAGAGTGGCTGGTGACTTGTTTTTCTTAAAATATACCTCCGCACAGTAGAAGCAGTCATGAATAATCTAGGGCCACTCATCAGGAGCCACACAAAGTACGTAAAATGGAAAATAAAAGTAAATAAATCGATGTTTTAAAAAGCTGCTTGGTTCTCAGATTTATCAGTGTAATGTGAAAATTTATTTTTAAAATAATATCTTTTGGGGGAAAACTTTGTTAACGTTCAAGAAATTCATCTATTCATCAAGCAGATGAGAATCATTGTGCTTGGTTATTTCAGTGTCACCAAACTGAGTTTCTACAGCTTTAATAAGATCGTTATGTATTCGAGCTGCACTGTGATCCTCTTGAGGATTCAAAGAGCAAGTTATGTAGGGATGTGTGCTCCCTAGGCCTTGTCCTTCTCAACTTTATTTGGTGTGAAGATAAAAAAAAAAAAAGAAAGATGTTTTCAATTATTAGTAACAGAGATCTCAAACCAGACGAGGCAGAATACTACAGAATAGAAATTAGTTCATATATAAAAAGGCCCAGGAGTCAGGAGGGTTGTGAGATTGGTTAAGTCAGTGGCTAATGATAGTATCAGTTCACTCCATCTCTCCACTGTTGTTGGCTTTATCCTCAAGCTGGTTGCAAGATGATTTCGGCAGTTTCGGAGCTTGCACCTTCATAAAATACAGAGGACAGACTTTTCTCTCCAATGGATCTCTCCTAGGAGTAAGAAAATGTGTCCAAGAGGCTCCCCTGGGAGCTTCTAGATCTCATTTCCGAGTCACAACCAGCCAAAGGAACAGGATTACCCTTCAGTGGACCAGACCCATGCTGGAGCTAGGGAAGCATCAGTTATCCCCAAGCATGTAGCTCTATGGTATCAGGGGTAATACTTCCACAAAATTGCATTTTGATAGAAAAGAAGGAAGAACATGGATGCTGAATAAGGAACCAATGCAATCCTCTCTGAGAGCTAAATCTGCAAATAGCTTAATTAATCTTAGTAAAAGTGCCTCCAACGCTACAACTGAAATCTTGATCATAAAAACAAAAGCTCTATCTTCTCAAGAGATTGTCTAGTTTCTTCATGAGGTTTAATATTAAGAAGAAAAAGAAAAAAAAAAAAGAAAAATCCTGTACATTCTTGGGGATGTACTTTTGGAGCCCATCAACCTCAAAACTCAGAAATTTCTTACTCACTATCTTCACAGTAGATATTTTGGCTCCTTTTAATTGCTGGATACTCACCACAGAGAAAACTAAGTGGATTTATGGTCAATATGAAGACACTGAGAGTCTAAAAAATTGTGAATCTTCTCAAAAGATAAGGGAAACATTTCCAGCATATTATTATATATGATTTTTTTGGACCCTATATTTATAGATCCACAAACTTTTAGATCAATGTGCAAGTATTCTACAAATTTTTAAAATAGTCTGGGGACTTTCCTGGTGGTCCAGTGGTTAAGACTTGGTGCTCCCAATGCAGGAGACCCGGGTTCAATCCCTGGTCAGGGAATTAGATCCCACATGCTGCAACTAGAGATCCCACATACTGTAACAAAAATCAAAGATCCTGAGTGCTACAGCTAAGACCCAGCACAGCCAAGTAAATAAATACATATTTTTAAAAAATAGTCTAACATCTTGCTTCTCAAAATATATCCCTTGGACCAGTAGCATCAGTCATCTGGGAGCCTGTTTGAAATGCAAAAATCTCAGGCCCATCCCCAAACCTACAGAATCCACATTTTAACGAGATTCCCGGGAGATTCGTGAGCACATTAAAGTTTGAGAAGCACTAACCCCAGGCTGGGCCTGGCGTGGAAGCTACAGTTGTCGCTCTACTAGTGTAAAAGGGGTTTTGTTGAGAGAATTTCCTTTCAGGATCTTTTATTCCTAAAGGAGATTAAAGCACTATGTGTAGATTGGGGCTCAGATTTGAAGGCTTGAGACAAACCCTCCCTTAGAGGGAAAAATGGAAGAGAGTCCAAAAAGGAGAGAGAGGTGTTGAAAAGGGCCGAAGAGAAACAAGAATATTTACGGATGTCAAGGGAAGGGAATGCTTCAAAACAGACTGTCCTGAAAATTATAGAGAAGTCAGGAAGGGGACATTAAGAACTGATGATTAGATGATTATTTGCGACTATAAGAATGCAGTACTGTCGGGTGGTGGGACAGGAATTGGACGTTATGGAGACAAACTAGGCAAAGTAATAGCAATGAGGACGTAGTTGTTTAGCCCCAGAATCAGATTGTCCAGGTTTGAATATGGATTTCAACCTTTAAAAACACTGCAACTTTGGGTATATTGTTTAATCCTTCTGTCCAATAAAATAAGGATGATAGGGACTTCTCTGGTGGGTCAGAGGTTACGAACCCACCTTCCACGGCAGGGGGTTCTGGTTCGATTTCTGCTCGGGGAACTAAAATCCCACATCCTGTCAAAGGGCAACTAAGTCTGTGCCACAACTACTGACCCCAGGCTCTGGAGACTTTATGCCATAGTTAAGAGAGAAGCCTGTGCACTGCAACCAAGCTCCTGCGTGCACAACGGACACCCAGTGCAGCCCAAAATAAAAACAGAGCAAACAGTTTTTTAAATACTTGTGTGTGAAAGTCGCTCTGTCATGTTCGACTCTTTGTGACCCCGTGGACTGCAGCACGTCAGGCTTCCCTGTCCTTCACCATCTCCCGGAGCTTGCTTAGACTCATGACCATTGAGTCAGTGATGCCATCCAACCCTCTCGCCCTCTGTCGTCCCCTTCTCCTCCTGCCTTCAATCTTTCCCAGCATCAGGGTGCTTGCCAGGCTCCTCTGTCCATGTAATTCTCCAGGCAAGAATACTGGAGTGGGTAGCCATTCCCTCCTCCAGGGGATCTTCCCAACCCAGGGATAGAACCCAGGTCTCCCACATGGCAGGTGGATTCTTTACCATCTGAGTCACTAGAGAAGCCCAAAAATACTGTGCTACCAGGGAAGCCCGTTTAAAAAAAAATAAGGATAATGTAAAAATGTCTACATCTTAAGTTGCTATAAAGACAGAGTAAAGACCTTGTCACAGAGTAAGTGTTCAATAAATATTAGCTATTACTAAAATTATGAAAAAAAATAAAGTTTGAGAAGTCCTACTATAAGGTATATACAATCACTCTCTTGGCTGCTGGTGCCTAGAGGACACAAACCCGGAACATGAAATCTAGCACCTACAAGGTTCTGTAATTCTCATCATTTCAGCTTTGAACTTGAGGAACCAAGAAATGAATATCATGGACTCAGACAACAAACTCTTGTTCATTTCTAATCTCTGTTCCATTAATCCGAGTATCTAGATTCCATTTAAACTCATGGACTTAGAAGCAGGCCAGAAAAAATGTCTGATCCTTTCTTCTGATCATATGAAAGTCTAGACATTTGGACATGGGTTTAATGGTATACTGTGGGAAGACTCAAGATCAGAACTTGCTTGGAGTCATTTATATAAATGCTGGCACTATTTCCACCAAAATATGGACTCAGGGCAATATGGAGGCCAACACATGGCTGGTGCCCAGTAAATAGCCCCCTGTTAATTTTTTAAAATGATAATAAGGCTAAAGTTACAGACTGAAGTTTGTTCCTATGGTTTGATCATTTGGACAAGTACAGTATGTTCAGTTCAGAGGCTTATCTACCCCACAGTTAGCACACTCCCCTTCTTGGCATTTCTCTCATTTCCTCGAAAAGCCTTTTCTAGAGAAACTTTAGATCAGAAGCCAAAGAAAATGCAGCTCAATTTGCCCTGCTCCCCATGGAGCTCCCAATGACTGAAGGCTTTCATTCCCTTCTCTCCCACATTAATCCTGGCTGTGCCTTAGCCACCCAGTGTTGCCCTAGGTCTCACGGCGAGAAAGCAGTGGATTTGCTGGGCTGGTCTAGACAAAGTTAGCAGGCTGCTGCTTCGTTTTCATCGGCATTTGTTTTGCTTTTCCTTTATAACACTTTTTAAAAATAATTGTATTTGTGTATTTATTATGGGGCTGTGCTGTGTCTTCACTGCTGCGTGGATTTTCCTCTAATTGCGGAGAGTGGGGGTTACCCTTTAGTTGTGGTGTGCAGGCTTCTCGTTTCCGTTGCTTCTCCTGGGGAGCACGGGCTCCAGGGCACGGGGGCTCAGTAGCTGTGGCGCATGGGCTTAGCTGCTCCGCAGCACATAGAATCTTCCCCCATCAGGGATCGAACCCATGTCTCCTGCATTGGCAGGTGGATTCTTTACCACTGAGCTACTAGAGAGCCCTGCTTTTCTTTTTTTGATGCTCTAGTTGTTTTATTTTACTGCACCCTCTTGATGAAAAATATAACAAAACGTGCATAAAGATATGGTCAAGTCTTCAAGTGTAAGGTCCACTAACATATCATCCCCCACATCTCACCCTCTTCCGCCCCTTTGCCCTTCATCTGTTCTTTGTCAATGTTTCCTCCCACATCATGCCGCTTTAGAGTAGTTCACTTCTCTCCTATCTTCAGGCCTATCCCTACTGCAGGTCCTCTGAACATACAACCCTGCCTGCTGCTTCACAGAGACATCTGAGGCTGCTAGGTGAGAATTCTTTGGGTTCCGACCACCCACTCCAATTTCTACACATCCTTATTTCACTTCCTTTCTCCAGTCTCTTTGTATCCTATTTTTGGACTCTTCCTTCTACCTCTATTCTTGACCCCTTCTGTAGTAGGCTGTATGACAGTCACCTAAAAAGAAATTTCATGTCCTACTCTGTGGAAGTGTAAATGCTACCTTATTTGAAAAAAAAAAGGGGGGGGGGTCTTTAAAGATCTAATTAAGTTAGGGTCTTAAGACAAGGAGATCATTCTGGATGATCCAAGCTGCCCCAAATTCAATAACAAGTGTCCTTGTAGGATGTGTAACAAACAGAAGAGGAGAAGACACAAACGCATAGAGGAGATAGTGATGTGAAGATGCTGGTAAAGACTCAAGGGATGAGGCCACAGTCAAGGAGTGCCAAGGAAAGCCAGCCTTTTCCAGAAGCTACCAGAGACAAGCTAGGGGGACTTCTCTGGTGGTACAGTAGATAAGAATCCACCTGCCACTGCAGGGGACATGGGCTTGATCCCTGGTTCAGGAAGATCCTTGAGTGCTGTGGAGCAACTACGCCCATGTGCCACAACTACTGAGCCTGCTCTCTAGAGCTCACAAGCCACAAGTATGGAGTCCAGGCCCCTGCAGCCTGTGCTCTGCAACAAGAAAAAGCCACCAAAAAGAGAAGCCCACCCAGGGCACCTCCAAAAGGAAGAGACAGGAAGTAAGAAAAGGGTCAAGTCAAGAGGGATTGTTATGATGATTCCTTGCGGGTTGGCCTGCTCCTGTATCTTGGGAGTGTCTGTTTAATAAAAAATCTGTCTACTTGAGCTGTAACTTGTCTGCTGTTTTAAACTCTTTTTGTCCATTGTTCCAAATTTTTGTTGCACTGAGACAAGAACCAAGGGCGAGAAATAAACTGACCTCACACTTAACCAGGAAAATAAAGATAATTTCCCTCTCATGGGCCCAGATTGGGCAGCTTTGCTAGCAGTGCCTTTAAGATTGGAGGGTGTTTTCATGCAGAGTTCCTCATCTCTGACAGACTGAGAAAGGCCTGAGACCTGGGTGGGACCCTTTGCTGCGGCACTGCAAAGCTTGCACATAGACACACCTCCCCTTGAGATACAAAATTCAAAAAGGCCATATGGGACTAAAAATAAATGTGTGCATGCACTGGGGTAGTCCTGTACCAAAAGATACAAAATGACAAAAAATAAAATAAAAACCATTTCTGCCATTTCTGAAGAGCTAGGAGCAAAAAATTGGGTGTCAGGAGCAAAAGTAGGGTACTGCTCATGCCCCCCTGAACGGAACACCACAAAAGGGGTAGGCAAACCACCTAAGCCACCTCTCCAGACCAACGTCTGGTCACACCCCTACCCTCACCCCATACAAAGAATGAGCTTGCTCCCCCTACCCTGCTGGAGAGCGAGGAAGGGAACACGTTGCTTATTTTCACTCTCTCCTGCAGCTGGCACAGGGGCCCCCGGAAAGCCTTGCTTGGATCATTCATCTGGCCTCTAGTGAATTTCTATGGATTGGGGATGGCCAAGGACCCTGGTCAGTATCAAGACCACTGAATGCTTGGTGCTCACTGGGGGGTTCCATATGGTCCCTAAGACTCGGGGAATACAAGGAGGATGCAAACATGAGGCTCATTCTCCTGCTAAGCCATGAGTAAAAGCAACTGTCTCACTTGGTCTGGTTCATAGTTTCCTTCCCAGCTGCATTTACAGGAGTGTGGCCAGACAGCCTAGCAGTGGCGTTAGTCGCTGTCCCTTTAGAGATTGCTTGGCCTCATGCTAATTATTTGCCTAGACAGGGAAGGAAATGGCCATGATACTGAATTTAAAAAGCTTGGCATTGCGTTAGCAGAGGCTGGAACTGGAAATGTTTGGGCAGAGTATCCATCTGAGGGCCTCAAAGGGAGACTGGCCAAGAGGAGAGGCAGCAGAACTTAGAGATCACCGGGTACTTCAGTCACTGAGGAAGACGCCCATTCTTTGTCTCGAAATGCACACTTCCTGCCGTCCCGGTGGAGGCTCTTGTGATGGAGCAAGGTGTGCCATTTGTGTTGGCAAAGGCAAAGACCCAGGATCAGCCAGCAGATAAACAAAAATGATCTTTCTCTTGAATTAAGTTAAGGCACTATTTGCCATCCCCCACCAAAACCCCAGAATCATTCTTTTTTTTTTTATATTGCAGGATTTTAATTTCAATTTTAATTAATTAATTTTTTGAGGCTAATTACTTTACAATATTGTAGGGGTTTTGCTCTACATTGACATGAATCTGCCACGGGTGTACATGTGTTCCCCAGCATGAACCCCCCTCCCTCCTCTCTCCCCATCCCATCCCTCTGGGTCATCCCAGTGCACCTCCCACATCACGCTGATGACCCAGTTTTGTCAATTCTAGCTCTGTAACATGTCCCACATATGGCCCTTCCTCTTTTTATTTTTGCCACCTGGCACGTGAGATCTTCCCCTATCAGGGATCGAACCAGTGCCCCCTGTAGTGGAAGCACAGAGCCCTAACCATTGGGCTTCCAGGGAAGTTTGATATCTTTATCCTCCATTTTATGGCTTTAGTTCAAGTCATCATCACTTTGTACCAGACTCTTATTAGAGTCACCTAACCCGTTTCTCTCCTCAAGTCTTGCTTTCTTCCATTCATTATCCGCTTTGCTATGAAACTGATCACATCAGCCCCACACCTAAAACTCTTTGGGGATTCCTATCTGTGAGACAAACTCTGTGCTGAAATATGGCAGATGAAGCCCAATACAATCTAGCATCTACCTATCTCCCATCTTATGTCTTTCCCCTCCTACTGTACCACCAAGGACTCCAAGATTGAAACATCTCCAAACTCCCAACTGTGTAAACTGTACACAATTCAATCATAGCCTCGATAGACTTTATTATATTTAAGAGTTTCCCTGTTTATTCCCCCATTCCCCAGCACTAGATTATTAAATTATTAAAGAAAGAAGCTCTCTTCTTTCAGTACCTTGCACAGCGCTGAACACAGAGGAAGCACTCAAAAAAAAAAAAAGAAAAGAAAACCATGGTCCCATCACTTCATGGGAAATAGATGGGGAAACAGTGGAAACAGTGGCAGACTTTATTTCCTTGGGCTCCAAAATCACTGCAGATGGTGACTGCAGCCATGAAATTAAAAGACGCTTACTCCTTGGAAGAAAAGTTATGACCAACCTAGATAGCATATTCAAGAGCAGAGACATTACTTTGCCGACTAAGGTCCGTCTAGTCAAGGCTATGGTTTTTCCTGTGGTCATGTATGGATGTGAGAGTTGGACTGTGAAGAAGGCTGAGTGCCAAAGAATTGATGCTTTTGAACTGTGGTGTTGGAGAAGACTCTTGAGAGTCGCTTGGACTGCAAGGAGATCCAACCAGTCCATTCTGAAGGAGATCAGCCCTGGGATTTCTTTGGAAGGAATGATGCTAAAGCTGAAACTCCAGTACTTTGGCCACCTCATGCGAAGAGTTGACTCATTGGAAAAGACTCTGATGCTGGGAGGGATTGGGGGCAGGAGGAGAAGGGGACGACAGAGGATGAGGTGGCTGGAATGGCATCATGGACTCGATGGATGTGAGTCTGAGTGAACTCCGGGAGTTGGTGATGGACAGGGAGGCCTGGCGTGCTGCGATTCATGGGGTCGCAGAGTCGGACATGACTGAGCGACTGAACTGAACTGAACTGAACTGCTAAATATGTCAACGAATGAGTGGATAAAAATGTAAATCCTCTTTACTGTCTTAGAGCCTTGTGGGGCATGCTGGAATGAAGCCGGCACCTCTTCCTAATGCACCAAATGTACACAAAGGGAAGTCATTTAAAACATTTGACATTAAAGTAAGCAAAGACTTGTTATGAATCATAGTATAAATGTTGCATTAATATTGGAGGTAAAGTATTCAAAGAAAATTTGAATATGATTTGGATCAGTTTGGGCTGGACTTCCTCAGGGCAGAGGAATTCAGAGTTCATGGTAATGTACCACTGAAGGAACTTTAGTGTAAAATTTCAGAAGTCATGTTAGAGGATTTACGCATTGTAAGTAATAAAATGGAACTCATGATATAGATAATACTAGCTGCAAAGCTGGGAATCTGCAAAAGAGAAGGGCATCACCTCAGCCAGAAAGACGAAGGTCTGGATTTGTTTCCAAAATAGACTCCAATAGATTCCAAGACAGTTCTTTACACCAAGCTTCCCTGGTGGCTCAGATGGTAAACAATCTGCCTGCAATGCAGGTTACTTGGGTTTGATCCATGGGTCAGAAAGATCCCCTAGAAAAGTGAATGGCTACCAACTTCAGTATTCTTGCCTGGAGAATTCATGGACAGAGGAGCCTGGCAGGCTACAGTCCATGGGGGTCTTAAAGAGTCTGACACGACTGAGTGACTAACACTCACTTTTCACGTATATATATATATATATATATATATATATATATATATACACACACATATAAACATGTTCACCATAGAATTCTTTTAACTATAAAATTCTGTGGATTTAATGTATAGCTCAAATTGCAACCATGTGATCACCTAACTTTTCCTAAATACTAACATTTTTATATCCCTGATTTCAGAACAAGTTCAGAAAGTCAGTGATGAAAATTCAGAGAACCAAGTTTGTTTCGGGGACTCCAGTGTTGCCTGCATTCTTGCTTTTAAGCTGTAGATAATCATCAAACAAACTAAGGAAAAAGTTGAGCCCTAAAGTTTCTGAAAAGCCTAAGCTGAAACAGATTAAGTAAAATTTTTAAATAGTTGAGCATGTCTGTATGACACAAAATACTTTTAAGAAAAAAATTTTTGAGGTTCATCTATTGCAGAATCTTTTTAAAAAGTTCTTTTTGCTATAAGAAAAAATTATCCAAGCAAGTTTAGCTCCATGAGATCAATTGCATATTCTCTCCCTGCTAGCTTAGAATCCATTCAGAGATCAATTTATGCATGAGTGGATGTGCATATATTTTCTGTATGTGTCAGTATTTATGAATATCTAGCAAGTAGCATTGCTGCTTTTATGACACTTCTTCAACCATTAGTAAATAACTAAGTGGCCACAAGAGTTCAAAAACAAAACCAATCCAAAAACAGAGGGTGGAGGCAGCTGAAAAATTTTAAGTTGCTCAGAACACTATCTTGGGTTGATGCAAGAGGAAAATCTGAGAACATTTTCTTAAAAAGAAAAAAAAATGAAAGGAAACAGAGCATGCAACTTCAGCGCTCAACTTGTGCCTAATCTCTTTGTGTGGGATTTTTTCATGCCAACACGTACCTCCCAGGACAAGCACAACAGCAGTCCCTAAATCATGTTCATCTTCTGAAGATGATATTGTAATAAACACAGCCTTCCTTAAGGAGACATGTGGGTCAGGGCAAAACAGAGTGTGTATCTCCCATCTTCCAGATCTGAAATGTTTATACAGATAATATCTAGGGGAAATTGACACTGATGGCCACCTTGCTGAAGAAAAGAAAGGATGCAGATGGAACCGAAGAACACATGACTTGGGGAATCTGGAAGGAATAAAGGGACCTTCTGTAACTGCTGCATGCTGTATAGATGTTACGTGTGGTTTATTCCCTTTTTCACTGGGTAGCAGGCACCTACTTTGCCCACTGAGAAAATTCTGGTGCCAGGCCCTCACGGCATCAATATATGAACCCACCGAACGTCAAGTTCCTGGCAGAGCAATGTACAAAACATATTTTGTGGCAAATATGGCATGTGAAGGACCCCTCAGATTTCTCTTTCTATTCCATTCAACTTGTTGGGTGACACAATCTCGTAGAATCAGGGTACTTTCCTGGAGATCCAGTGGTTAAGACTCCACACTGCCAATGCAGGTGGGCAAGGGTTTCATTCCTGGTCAAGGAACTAAGATCCCACATGCCACACAGTGTGGGCAAAAATGAAAATAATTTTAAAAGTGCTGTTGTTGCAACCCCATGGACTGTAGCCTGCCAGGCTCCTTTGTCCACAGGATTCTCCAGGCAAGAATCCTGGAGTGGGTTGCCATTCCCTTCTCCAGGGGGTCTTCCCAACCCAGGGGTCAAACCCCAGTCTCCTGCATTGCAGGCAGATTCTTTACCATCTGAGCCACCAGGGAAGCCTTTTCTTTATCTTTGTTAATGCTTTTCCAAGTATTTCAGAGCCAAAAAGAAGGGAACAAAACTTTGACTATTGTGCTTTCCCTTAGAGGAGGGACAAAGCACTGATGGAAACCTCCATTCCCGGCCACTAGGTGTTTACAGCAGCCCTTCTGTAGTCACTGGAAATCCTCTCTATGTGGTCTGAATTTGAAGCTTTAAGGTGTAAGTGCTGGAGAAAACG
Source organism: Budorcas taxicolor (assembly GCF_023091745.1). Classification (NCBI taxonomy): domain Eukaryota; kingdom Metazoa; phylum Chordata; class Mammalia; order Artiodactyla; family Bovidae; genus Budorcas; species Budorcas taxicolor. Next base: position 13,842,163 of record NC_068926.1, on the reverse strand, counting down.
CAGCTCTTTTCTCAATAAAATGGCCTGTTATTCTGTGGAAAGAAAGGAGGTGTTTCTCTGAGACCACCATTACACCTGCTATACTTTACTGAAATACAAGCCATCCCGCCCACCGCTCCCCCCACCGCTCCCTACTCACACCTGGGCACTGGCTAGTGAAAACACATTGGCTTGGGTGTGGGGGAAGGGTTAAAATAAAACCATCCTGGTTCCTGAATAAATAATTCTTGCCAATATCTATGGTTTACTGTGGATAATTGAATTTGGGTCTAATTCTATGCTCAAAGTATCCAAACACTTGCACTTTAATTGACACACACCAAAAAAAAAATTTTTTTTAAGATATTTGGCAAGGCATTTTGTTTTTAACATTAGTGCAATGCAGCCTAACAGTGTTCTTACTGTAGTCCTGCCCGAAAGTGATCACTTTTCTGTACTTTTCCTATGACAAATTTATTTTCCCTATATGCTTTTGTTGGCTAGCAGCTCTGGCATGACTTGACTGACAATGAGCCAGAAGATCTGAGTTTGAGGAAAATGCACAGCTCTCAAGGTTTGGCACATGGTAGATAAGTGCAGAGCAAATGCTCTGCATTCAGGCAGAGCCTGTGTGTTGGCCTCATCAGCCCACCAAGGACAACACAGACATCAGTTAGAAAATAATATAATACTCCTCAACCTTCAGGACAGGAATCCAGTAAAATAAAATTTAAAAAATTAGCTTTTCAATGTTAAAACAATTGGACAATTGCTAAAGCTTCCATCAGCTTTATTAACTAAGCAACAGGTCATTATGTTACCAGTTTTATTGACTTCACGTGATTGCTGTCCTATCCGAGAGTTGACAAAGGTCCCTTCTGATGATTTACCTTTTTTCTGTGAAGTAGGAGGGGATCAGCTTAGAATGAGGATCCAAGGGACAAGGGATGAAAGAGCATCCTACACCATCAATTATGAAGGTATTTTAATAGCAAATTCATCAAAGAATTTATGTAACAAATGTAATCTGCAGTGGCAATCTGATTAAGCAGAGAATTAGCATTTGAAATTCATCTTTTAATCTAATTATATATCTCTAGCATTTAATTATAAGCAATGCACAAAAGACTTCAGTACTACACAATCAATGATATCAAAGATATATCACCTAGAGAAAAGATCCAAAGATTTCCAGTCCAATTGACAGAAGGTACATGGGCATGCACACCTATACTCATGAAATGTTTCTTTTTGTTGTTTGTTTGTTGTTTTATTCCCATTCTAATCAAAAGTTGTCTTCATCAGAATCCAAATAGTTTCATGTAATAGGTGAATGTGATTAAGTCTATCACTAAGTCAATAAGGAAGGCAATGATTTATAAAACATTTCTGGACCACAGCTGTCTGAGAACTGCTAAATGCTAAAAGTTCTTCCTATAAAAGAAAAATACCAAATTTTTCACAAAATTTCAGAGCATTCATAGGCCTCCATGTTGCATCAGTTGGCTATGACTGACGGCATAACACACCAACCTAAAAGTAATAGCTTAAGACCACACAATTTACCTGAAAAGTCTTTGATGACAGTTTAGGCTGGATTCAGCTGAGTGATTTCTCTAGTCTTATGTGGGTTCCCCTCTACCACTCTGGTGAGCCACAGGTCAATGATGGGTGTCACTTATGCTTCTGGGTGGTGGCTCTTAGAGGCAAGGACACCTTGGCCCCATTTCATACAGTTTATCATCCTCAAGCAAGCTGCTTGGACTTATTCTCATAGTGGAGACAGGTGGCCAAGAGAGAGTTGAAATAATAAAGGCCTAATTTCATAACTGTTACTACTGCTTCATTCTATTGATCAAAGCAAGTCACAAAGCCATCCCAGATTCAGAGGACTGAAGTAAGATGTTATAAAATCATATTGCAAAGGATATCACTACAAAAAGGGATACAAAATTGAGACCAATTTTTTCATCAGTTTAAAACACAAATCATGAATATAGGTTAATAATTTTCTTCAACAAAAATGAAATAATAGGGGTTAAAAGAAAAAAGCAAGAGAATATTTTTATTGTGACATATGAGTGCACAAATGAAAAACTGACATTCCAAAAAATGAAGTCCAGAGCCAATCGAATACCATTTTCCTAGGGACAAGCAAGAAACCATCAATGCTTTTCCTTTCTGAAAGATAATATTTTAGAAAATAAATATACTCCACAGAGCTTTAAGTTCTCATTTTGGCATCAAAATAGAATACCATGGATTTTGCATATATTTAGCAGGGTAAAGTTAGGAATATTGGTGGACTAGAAGAGGAAAGTGATATAGTTCAGTTAATCGCTTCTGTCGTTCCCTTCACCTCCTGCCTTCAATCTTTCCCAGCATCAGGGTCTCTTCTAATGATTCAATTCCTTGCATCAGGTGGCCAAAGTATTGGAGTTTCAGCTTCAGCATCAGTTTTTCCAATGAATATTCAGGACTGGTTTCCTTCAGGATGGACTGGTTGGATCTCCTTGCAGTCCAGGGACTCTCAAGAGTCTTTTCCAACACCACAGTTCAGAAGTATCAATTCTTCAGCGCTCAGCTTTCTTTACAGTCCAACTCTCACATCCATACATGACTACTGGAAAACCATAGCTTTGACTAGACAGACCTTTGCTGGCAAAATAATGTCTCTGTTTTTTAATATGTTGTCTAGGTTGGTCATAACTTTCCTTCCAAGGAGCAAGTGTCTTTTAAATTCATGGCTACAGTCACCATCTGCAGTGATTTTGGAGCCCCAAAACAATAGTCTGTCACTGTTTCCATTGTTTCCGCAACTATTTGCCATGAAATGATGGCACCAGATGCCATGATCTTAGTTTTCTGAATGCTGAGTTTTAAGTCAACATTTTCACTCTGCTCTTTCACTTTCATCAAGAGGCTCTTTAGCTCCTCTTCACTCTCTGCCATAAGGGTGGTGTCATCTGCATATCTGAGGTTATTGATATTTTTCCTGGCAATCTTGACTCCAGCTTATGCTTCATCGAGTCCATCGTTTCTCATGATGTACTCTGCGTATAAGCTAAATAAGCAGGGTGACAATACACAGCCTTGATGTACTCTTTTTACTATTTGGAACCAGTCTGTTGTTCCATGTCCAATTCTAAATGTTGCTTCTTGACCTGCATACAGAATTCTCAGGAGGCAGGTCATGTGTTCTGGTATTCCATCTCTTTCAGAATTTTCAACAGTTTATTGTGATCCAGACGGGCAAAGGCATTGGCATAGTCAATAAAGAGAAATAGATGTTTTCCTGGAACTCTCTTGCTTTTTCGATGATCCAGCGAATGTTGGCAATGTGATCTCTGGTTCATTGGCCTTTTCTAAATCCAGCTTGAACATCTGGAAGTTCACAGTTCATGTACTGTTGAAGCCTGGTTTGGAGAATTTTGAGCATTACTTTGCTAGTGTGTGAAATGAGTGCAATTGTGTGGTAGTTTGAACATTCTTTGGCATTGCCTTTCTTTGGGATTGGAATGAAAACTGACCTTTTCCAGTCCTGTGGCCACTGCTGAGTTTTCCACATTTTCTGGCATACTGAGCGCAGCAGCATCTTTTAGCATTTTCAATAGCTCAACTAGAGTTCCATCACTTCCACTAGCTTTGTTCATAGTGATGCTTCCTAAGGCCCACTTGACTTCACATTCCAGGATGTTTGGCTCTAGTTGAGTGATCACACCATTGTGATTATCTGGGTCATGAAGATCTTGTTTGTATAGTTCTTCTGTGTATTCTTGCCACCTCCTCTTAATATCTTCTGCTTCTTTTCAGTCCATGCCATTTCTGTCCTTTATTGAGCCCATCTTTGCATGAAATGTTCCCTTGGTATCTCTAATTTTCCTGAAGAGATATCTAATCTTTCCTATTCTATTGCTTTCCTCCATTTCTTTGCATTGATCACTGAGGAAGGCTTTCTTATTTCTTTGCTATTCTTTGGAACTCTCCATTCAAATGGGTATATCTTTCCTTTTACCATTTGCCTTTCACTTCTCTTCTTTTGACAGCTATTTGTAAGGCCTCCTCAGACAGCCATTTTGCTTTTTTTCATTTCTTTTTCTTAGGGATGGTCTTGATCCCTGCCTCCTGTCCAATCTCATGAACCTCCGTCCATAGTTCATCAGGCACTCTGTTTATCAGATTTAATCTTTTGAATCTATTTGTCACTTCCACTGTATAATTGTAAGGGATTTGATTTAGGTCATACCTGAATGGCCTAGTGGTTTTCCCTACTTTCTTCAATTTAAGTCTGAATTTGGCAATAAGGAGTTCATGATCTGAACCACAGTCCGCTCCTGGTCTTGTTTTTGCTGACTGTATAGAGCTTCTCCATCTTTGGCTGCAAAGAATATAATTAATCTGATTTCAGTGTTGACCCCTGGTGATGCCCATGTATAGAGTCTTTTCTTGTGTTGTTGGAAGAGGGTGTTTGCTATGACCAGTGTGTTCTCTTGGCAAAACTCTGTTAGTTTTTGCCCTGCTTTATTCTGTACTCCAAAGCCAAATTTGCCTGTTACTCCAGGTGTTTCTTGACTTCCTGCTTTTGCATTCCAGTCCCCTATCATGAAAAGGACATCTTTTTTGGGTGTTAGTTCTAGAAGGTCTTGTAGGTCTTCATAGAACCATTCAACTTCAGCTTCTTCAGCATTACTGGTCAAGGCATAGGCTTGGATTATTGTGATATTGAATGGTTTGCCTTGGAAAGGAACAGAGATCATTCTGTCGTTTTTGAGATTGCATCCGAGTACTGCATTTTGGATTCTTTTGTTGACTATGATGGCTACTTTTCTTTTTTTCACTTCTTTTAAGGGATTCCTGCCCGCATTAGTAGATATAATGGTCATCTGAGTTAAATTCACCCATTCCTGTCCATTTTCATTCACTGATTCCTGAAATGTCGATGTTCACTCTTCCCATCTTGTGCTTGACCACTTCCAATTCGCCTTGATTCATGGACCTGACTCCAGTTTCCTATGCAATATTGCTCTTTACAGCATGAGACTTTACTAAATGTTATTCTAAATGTTTGTGTCAGTTTTTATGCCCAACTCTATGGAAATCATAAAGGAATTTACATTTTTCCATGGAAGATGGATCCTATAGTAAATAACAAAAACATCTTCTACTAAACCAGAATCCTAGAAAGCAGTATTTCCATAAAGCACGGGAAAACCTTAGGACAAAAATTCCAAACAGGAAATATTGAACTCATAACATACTCTGAGTCTATGACGATTGATCCAGTGATTGCTATAGCATCGTGAAAAAGTCAGTTGTTGGGGTTTCCCTGGTAGCTCTGTGGTAAAGAATCTGCCTGCCAGTGCACAGACATGGGTTTGATCCCTCATCCAGGAAGACCCCACATGCCACAGAGCAACTAAGCCATGTGCCACAACTACTGAGCCTGTGTTCTAGAACCCAAGCGCTGCAACTACTAAAGCCCATGAGCCTAGAGCCTGCGCTCCATGACAAGCCACCGGAATGAGGAACTCGCACACAACTAGAGAGTAGCCCCTCTCCCTACAACTAGAGGAAAGTCCATGCAGCAGCGAAGATCCAGGACTGCCACAAATAAATAAATGTTTTAGCAAATTGGCTGTCAATATGCTGAGTGTAATCTTATTCTTACCCCCTAGAAAGAATAGCCAAAAAAGAACTGACGATAGGAAATTCAGTATATAATTGAGAATAATTGATTGGATTTAGCAAAATGTGAGTTCTTTATTCAGATGCATTGAGTTTACATCAGACTTTGCCATTATCAAATGCTGCTGTTGCTGCTGCTGCTGCTGCTGTTGCTAAAAAATCATCCAATGACCTCAATTATTCTGTATATTATTGATAAATTACATGCAGAGTCAATTCAAAGCATCATGCTTGATTATTGATAGATTCTTTGATTTACTCCTTACTCTCTGTAGGACCACTGCTTATTTTACATCTTCCTTATCTGCAAAGTGTAGGATAATAATTTTGAGGTAGTTATCCATTTTTTGGTTTGATTTTTTAATTACTAAATAAAGATAAGCAAGATTAGTCTCTGCTTTCAACTTATAATAAACTGGTATAAAAATGATTCTGCCCATCTACAAGCAAATATGAAGATTATTTATTATCTATGATCTAATTCTTTATCCCCTTAAAGAACAGCCAGCATAGTCTAGTCATATATAACAAAATATGGTAGGATGAAGGCAAGAGTTCTAAAGCCAGAGATACAGAAAGAATGAATTAGAAAATAAGGAATGAGAAAAGAAAAAAGACGTAGAAAGAAAAGAGGGCATCACTATTGTGAATAAGTGAAAGAGAATGTTTATTTCCTTGGGATTTAAACAGTGGTTGTATAGTGTCTACCTTCTTTTTTCACTAGGCATGGCAATTAAAACTACTGGCATAAAATAGCATAATGTGGTATTATGGTATTATTCTCATAGAGAAATAGGAGAATAAATTAATGCCAACTTGAAAGTCAGCATCATGTCAAGCAACAGTGTTTTAGCTGATACTCCATTAGAAAAAAATCATCTATGTCTCCATAAAGAAATATCCACTCAAAAACGATGTGACAATTTTTAGATATTCCCATTGCCAGTAGACACTTGGGAGGAAAAGACAAATAGTCATGAGCTGTGGACACTAACTATATTTACATAAATCACAGGTGGTCTATATTCCTCAATTTATTTCTGATGAAAGAGGAGAACTCTCTATCAAGACTGAATCATTTGTATTTCCCCAATCATGCCTTCTTTCATTCCCCTCCTATAACCTGGAATATCTTTCCCACTTTTTCTCCAGAGCAATTCCTAATTGTGAATTTAGAGATCACTCTGAGAAGCACTCCCTGGCACCACCTCTCCTGCACATTCCTCTAATGGGATAAGCATATATCACCACATACAGTACATTGCAATGCAGATAGCTGTTCACTTGTCTCCTTCACACGTTGTGTCTGTGTGCTTAGTCGTGTCCGACTCTTTGTGACCACATGGACTACAGCCCGCCAGTCTCCTCTGTCCATGGAATTTTCCAGGCAAGAATCCTGGCGCGGGTTGCCATGTCTTTCCCCAGCAGACCTTTCTGACCTAAGGATCAAACCCATGTCTCTTGCATCTCCTGCAAAGGCAGATGGATTCTTTTACCTCTAGCACCTCTCTCCTTCACTCCACTCCTTGAGCCTGTCTCTCTACTATGTGAAACCAAGGTCCCTACTGTTTTCCTCGTTGTGTTCTTAATGCCTAGCGCACAGTGAGTAATCAGTAATTGTTAGTTGACTAAATAGGGCAATGTACAATAAACAAGTGAAGGAAGAATGGGAGGGATGGAAGCAGGCTGGGAGAAAAGATGATTGACAATGCTTGAAAAGTGAGAGCCTTAGTGCTCGGTCATGTCTGATTCTGCGATCCCACGAACTGTAGCCTCCAGACTCCTCTGTCAGTGGAATTCTCCAGGCAAGATTACTGGAGTGGGTTGCCATGCCCTTCTCCAGGGGATCTTCCCGACCCAGGGATTGAACCCACATCTCTTACGTCTCCTGCATTGACAGCCGATTCTTTGCCACTGCACCACCTACCACATAGGTTTTCTTGTCTATAAGAGAAGCGCCACTCCTCACCATCTGTGACTTATAAAAATGCGTTTATCACCAGATGTTGACCATCCTCAGTATACCCCATCTTCAAAGAATAGCACAGACTGTACAGAGCCCTCCTCTGTAATTCAAGAAAAATTCCACTCACTCACTAGCAAGCAACCAATGTGACTGTGTGAAAAAGAAAGTCTGAGAGACAATCAAATGGAGTAAGTTCAGATGTAATCTTTCCTGATTTTGATAGGGCATTCTGATTGTTTCACAAAACAAAGTTAAAGACATTCAGAAAAGTAGGCTAGGGGCCATGTTATATTAAAGAAATGAATGACTGATTTGGGGGTCACATTCAAAGGGCAATTACTAGTGATACATTATCAATTTGGAGAACACTTCCAAGTTGTGCTTCACAGGGATAATCCCTACATTTCTTATCTTTACTAATGTTCAAAATTTTTAAACATCGAATATATAACATTGTTTGTATTCTGCTGAAGATAAGTTTCAAATGACTTTGATGAGATGTGTAAATTTCTTATACAATGAGGTGAAAATGAAGACAAAATGTGTATGCTTAGAAAGTAAAATAAATCATTCATATCAGAATAAAGCATAGTTGACAGGTAAGCTTGACAGGTATTAAGGACAAAACACCTGGGAGTGAGTCAAGACTAGATTTGATCACGAGCAGAATGAGTTAGCAATACAATGCCCTAAACCAGTTGTGCTCAACGAGAGATGGTTTTATCACACAAGACGCATTTGGCAGTTTGTCTGGAGACATTTTTGACTGTCATGATTGAGGAGGGTGCTACTGGCATCTAGTGGATAGAAACCAGGGGAACTACTACACATCCTACACACAACAAAAGCTGTCCACAACAGAGAATTGTCTGGTCCAAACTTTCAGTGGAACTGAAACGGAGAAGCAAATAAGTAAAAACATTATGTGATATAAGGATGTATTAAAATGAATAACACTGGGAATTTAAAATTCCCCTCAACAATATTCTGTACCAAATCCTTATCAGAATATTGGGTTCTGTTTAGGATGTTACCATTTAGAAAGTATAGCCTGTGAAGGATTAGAAATAGTATCATGACTGCCCAAGGCTTGCGCTTCTGCTGGTGCAAGGCACATTAGGCTGTTACTCTCTCTCACCTATTAGAATATCTGGAAATAATTCATGTTGTCTGTTTTGAAGCTCAGTTCTATGTCTTGGGTTAGAATCAAGAAAATCTAAGATTCTTGGATAAAAAAATGCCCATTAATACACCGTCTGATAAACAGACTGAAAAAGAAAACTGAATGAAATTTAAGTTGAATGTTTTAGAGAATTAAGCCAGTTCTCAACTATGCACTAAAAGAAAATCTCTAAAAGTTAAAACACATAGAAAAAATATCAGCTATACTGAAAATATAAATACCACAAAATTCTAAGTGAATGAGCCAAAAGTCTTACATTACCAACATCAAACTATCCCCAAAGCTTAACATGTTTTAATAATATGCATTTTATAGTTAGAAATGTGGTTTCAAAAAAAATGAAGAGTGAGGGATTCCAGAGCAAAAGAAACAAGTCACTTTAGAGTAGACAACGGTTAGAAAAGGGATAAGGTGCTGGAAATAAAGTTAAAAGTGATCATTTTAAACAGTGGGAAACGACAAGCAAGTTTTTGTGGTGAGAAAAGTTTATTTTCTTGAAGCCACATTGAACAAAATGACACAGTGGAACCGTTTTGTGTGGTCCTGTTCATATTTCCATTGGATAGGCACTGTGCTGATTCTACTATATGCTTTGCAGCCAAATATGACAAAATGTGACTTTAAACAAAAATATGTATAAAATATTGTTTATTGTTTGAATTTCAAAACAAGAATTACATTCAGAATAAGAACTGCATGCTAGTTAACATTATAATCCATACCCTAAGAATGTATGTCCATAGCTTCAAGTCTAAACATTTTCTAAATTTTCTTTAAGGGAAAAGTTGAACTTAATATATTATTTAATTCATTAACCTGCTCAATATTACAAATGCACTAAATTCTAGTTTGATGCTATATCATTCAAAAACTACAAGGGCATAATTTTTATCATTGTCATTAATATGAGTTGGAAATGAAGAAAATGTAAGAAGGCTTCAGATAAGTATTTTTTACCTCATAGCCAGTGGTTTCAAACTCTTCCACAACAAAATCCTTTCCCAGAGATACCAACACAAAATTAAAAATCTTCCTTTGCGTTTTCTTACCTAGGCAGTGGGGCAAGTGTCAACTCTTGAATAATTAGGAATTAACCACAGTTGACATTTTCTAAATCAATGCCTTTCTCAATTCTGAAAAAGTCCCTCCTTTATCTCTTCATATATGGGAATTTCTAGTTCTCTCTATTCCTCCCATATTTTCTGGAGCTCCTTGTGAAGCAAACATCTGATCTCATTTTAATTTTTAAGTTAAAACTATATTAATTTTAAATTAGAATTCATCTTTCAACCCCTCTTTCTTATTCTTTTCTTCTTGCCTTTTCTCCCGTTTTCCCCCTCTGTGCTGCATTATTGTTACCTTCTCAGATCAATCTTTCAGTTCACGAACTCTTTCTTCAGTTGGGTCTAGAATACAGTTTAATGTATCCATTGAATTTTGCATTTTGAATATCTATAGTTTTCATTGCTAGAAGCTCTGTTATTTTTCAAACCTACCTTTTCTTATTGATAATATCTTTTTTACATTTTATGTTCCTTCTTTTATGCCCTTAATTATTTAATTTTCTGTAAAATATTAGTTGGTGATTCTTTTTTAATTTTCTTACCATTTAAATCATGGAAAAACAAAATTCCAGTCAATTTGTGGATTTTATTGATGTGGGACATTGCCCCCTCGCTTCAAATAAAGTACTCGCTTTTTTTATTTATTTGAGTACTCACTGAACAAAATAGTACAACCAAACAAAATTAAATAACTGAGTTATAAACTTATAAAAGAAAACATGCAGATGCTAGAAACGAGGAAGGAACTTGAAGAGTGGTGTTATGGGTTGAATTGTGCCTTCCCCAAAACTCATACACTGAAGTCCTAGCCCACAGTACCTCAAAATACGATCTGATTTGGAATTAGTTTCTCTGAAAATGCAATTATTTGAGTTAGGATATGAGTAGGGCAAGCCTCTAATCCAATATGGCTGGTATCTTTATAAAACCAAGAAGTTTAGACACAGACACACACGTGTAAAAAACATCATGTGAAGATGCAGGCAGAGGTTAGGGTGATGTTCTTACATGCTAAAGGACATCAAAGATAGCCGACAAAGCACCAGAAGCTGGGTGGGAAGCACGGAACAGATTTTCTTTCCAGGCCCTTAGAAAGAACTAAGCCTGCTGACACCTTGATCTCAGACTTCTAACCTCTAGAACTACGAGACAATACATTTTCCTTGTTTAAGTCACTCAGTCTGGGGTACTGTGTTACAGCAGCCCCATCAAACTAATGAAAGCGGTAAGCGGAAGCAAAAAAAAATGAGGTTCACTAAGTAATGAGGACAGTGATAAGCCTTACTATCTAAGAGCTAGACTGTCAAACCAGGGAAAGAAAAGGAATTCAAGGCTAGACTTTTATCCCAGGAGGTAAAACAGAACTGCATACATAAGGTCAGGGATCCAAGAGTGGTTCTAGTAACTAAAAAAAAAAAAAAAAAAAGACTAGACAAAATCTACTGAGCTGCGGAAATAAAAGTGTATGTACCTAAAGCTCTGGGCAGAAAAAGAGTCTACATATAAGATCTTATCATCTACGAATGGAGATAATCTTGCTTGCTTCTTTCAAATGGATGTCTTTTATTTCTTTGTCTTGCCTAATTTCTCTTGATAGGATTTTCAGTACTATACTGAATTGTTTTGGCTCAGTTGCTAAGTCATGTCCAACTCTTTGGGACCCAGCAGACTGTAGCATTCCAGGCTTCCCTGTCCTTCACCATCTCCCGGAGTTTGTTCAAACTCATGTCCATTGAGTTGATGATGCCATCTAACCATCTCATCCTCTGTCACCCTCTCCTCCTCCTGCCATCAATCTTTCCTAACATCACAGTCTTTTCCAATGAGTCAGCTCTACGCATCAGGTGGCCAAAGTATTGGAGCATCAGTTTCAGCAATTCCAATGAATATTCAGGGTCAATTTCATTTAGGATTGACTGGTTGGATCTCCTTGCAGTCCAAGGGACTCTCAAGAATCTTCTCCAGCACTACAGTTCAAAAGCATCAATTCTTCAGTGCTCAGCCTTCTTTATGGGCCAACTCTCACATCCGTACCTGACTACTGGAAAAACCATAGCTTTGACTTTTGACTATATGGATCTTTGTCAGCAAAGTGATGTTTCTGCTTTTCAGACATTGAACAGACGTAGCAAAAGCAGGAATGCTTACTGTTTTCCTGATTTTAAGAGGAAAAGCATTTAGCCTTTCATGACTGAGAATGTTTGCTGTGGGGTTTTTCATATATTTATATTATTTTTATTATGTTTTTTGGGTAGTCTCCTTTTGTTACTAGTTTGTTGAATGGTTTCATCATGAAAGGGTATTGAATTTTGTCAGTTGCTTTTTCTGCATCAATTGAGATGATCATATGGATTTTCTTCCCCTTCATTCTGTTAATGTGGTATATTACATTGATTTTCATATGTTAAATTATTCTTGTACCCCAGAAATAATCTGACTTGGTGACAGTGTATAACCCTTTTAATATGCTATTGAATTCAGTTTTTTAGTATATTGTTGACAATTTTTGCATCAGCATTCATAAGATACTGGTCTACTTTCTTTTTTTTGTAGTTTCTTTTTTCTGGCTTTGTTATCAGGGTAATGGTAGCTTCATAGAATGAATTATGAAGTATTTCCTTCTCATCAATTTTTGGAAAAGTTTGAGGATGATATTAATTCTTATTTAAATGTTTGGTAGAATTCACCGGGGTAGTCACCAACTCCAGGGATTCCTTGTTAGGAAGTTTTTGATTAGTGATTCAATTTCATTACTAGTTACAGGTCTATTCAGATTTCCTAATCCTCCATGATTCAGTCTTGGTAGGTTTTGTGTTTCTAAGAATTTGTTCATTTCATTTAAATTATCTAATTTGTTGGCATACAATCACTTAACAGTACTCTCTTATAATCCTTTTAATTCTAATAAAGTCATTAGCAATGTTCCCACTTTCAATTCTGATTTTAGTAATTTGACTCTTCTCTCTTATTTTCTTAGTCAGTCTAGCTAACAGTTTGTACATTTTGTTGATCATTTTGAAGAATCAACTTTTTGTTCTGTTTTGTTTTTTGCTTTTAATGAGAACATTTATTGAAACATTTTATTTAAATGTATCACACCCATTTTCATATTTTCATACCCATTTCCACACTATAGATAACTTTTTGTTTTGCTGATTTTCTTTATTGCTTTTCTATTCTCAATTTCATTTATCTCTGCTCTACTTATTATTTCCTTCCTTCTTCTAACTTTGGGTTTAGTTTATTCTTCTTTTTCTAGTTTCATAAGTTGTAAAATTAAGTTTATTTGATTTACAATTTTTTTGGTTTTTTAATGTAAGTGTTTATAACCATAATTTTCCCCCTTAGCACAATTTTCACAGCATTCCATAAATGGCATGCTGTGCTTTCATTTTGATTTGTCTCTGTCTTAGTGAGCTTGGGATGTTGTAACAGAAAATCATTGACTGGGTGGCTTAAGCAAAAAAAAAAAAAAATTATTTTCTCACAGTTTTGGGGAGTGATCAAGTACCTGCAGAGCTGGTATCTGGTAAGAACTTTCCCTTTGGGTTTTATCCTTACTATGTGCTAATATGAACTCTTCTTATGCATGTGGAGAGAGGGAGAGAGAGAGAGAGACATAGAGAGAGAGACAGGAAGAACTCTCTGATATCTCTTTTTATAAGGCACTAATCCTATTGGATCACGACACTGCCTTCTTACCTCATTTAACCTTAGTTCTTCCCTAGAGGCCCAATCTCTAAATACAGTCACACCAGGGTTAGGGCTTCAACATATGAATTTTGGGAGGACATAAACCTTGTCCATAACATTATGCCCTCAAAATTCATGTCCTCCTCACATGCAAAATACATTTATTCCATTTCAACAGCCCCAAAAGTCTTAACACCAAATTCTAAAGTTTAAAGTCCAAAGCCTTATCTGAAAATTATCTATATCATATATGGGTGAAACTCCAGGTACAATTTGTACTGAGGCAAAATTCCTGTCCAGCTATAAACCAGACAGGTCATGTTCCTCCAAAATGAAACTGGTGGGACAGGCATAGAATAGACATTCTCATTTCAAAAGAGAAAAGCTGGAAGGAAGAAAGGGGTGATGGCTTCCAAGCAAGTTCAAAATCTAGCAAGGCAAATTACATTAGATCTTAAGGCCCAGTTATAACCCTATTTTGTCTGATGCTCTGCCTTCTGGACCCACTGTGATGGTTGACCCACCTTCTGGACTCACTGGGGCAGTGACCCCAACTCCACAGCTCTACTGGGCAAGAGTCATGCCCTTGCAGTTCTGCCAGGCAGGAACTTGTCCCCACACCTCTGCTGGGAAAAGGCTGTCTGGCCCACTGAAACTGAGGCCCTGACCCTGATAATCTCTGAATTACCTTCTGAAACATTCTTCCCTTTTCTTGAAGAATAGCACATGTTCACAGCCAAACAGGCATACTGTCCTTTCCTGTAAAATCCAAGAATTCCAAAAGCCTTCCTTCATTTAGTTCACCCCTGTCCCCTTCCATTCAAACTGGTAGTGTTTCTGCTCCTATAATCCCATAATCTTTTCACTGAGTTACAGTATAACCATACTCTTGGTGTTCTCTTTACAACATGCTTTCTTGTTTTTTGCAATATGAAAAGGCTAAGAATTTTCCAGATCTTTAAGTTCTGGTTCTTTTTTGTTGAACAATCCCTTCTTTAATTCATAGCTCTCCTCTTGCATTTTACTGTAAGCAGTCAAGAGGCCCTGGTTTCACTTTCAACATTATGCTTAGAAATCTCCTCAGCTAAATATCCAATTTCATCATTCACAACTTCCATGTTCCACAAAATACTAGAACACAAGTCAGTCAAACTTCTTTGCCATTTTATAACAAGGATCTCCTTTCTTCCAATTTCCAATAACCTGTTTTTCATTTCCATCTAAGATCGCCCTGGAATGGCCTTTAACATCTATATTTCTATCAACATTCTCTTTATGATTATTTATGTATTCCCTAAGGAGGTGGAGGCTCTCCTCTTTGCTTTAAGATTCCTCAGCAGAACACATTTAACATCAATATTTCTACCAACAGCCCTTTCATGGCAATCGAGGCTTATTTCTTTTTAGCATGTATCCCCAAATCTTCCAGCCTCTACCCTTTACCCAGTTCCAAAGCCACTTCTATATTTTCAGGTATTTTTTTTTTTTACAGCAGCAACCTACTTCATGGTACCAAAATCTGTTTGCTAGGGCAGCTGTTAACAAAATATCACAGACTCTGTGGCTCAAATAACAATAATTTATTTTCTCACAATTCTGGAAGCTGGAAGGATCAAAGTGAGAGCTCTCTTCCTGGTTTACACCTTCTCAGCATGTCCTCACATGGCCTTTCTCTGGTGAGTGAAGAAAGAGAGGAAGACAGAACTCTCTAGTGTTTCTTCTTATAAGGATACTAATTCTATCAGCTCAAGGCCCCACACTTACTACATCATTTAACCATAATTACTTCCTAAAATTCTCATCTCAAAATACAGACACACTGGTGGTTGAATTTTCAATATATGGATTTGAGGGGGACACAAACATTCAGTCTATAATAGTCTCTAAAAGACACACACACACACAAAATGTGGTTAACTCAGTCTTATCCAACTCATTGTAATTCCATGGACTGAAGCCCACCAGGGTCCTCTGTTCGTGGAATTCTCCAGGCAAGAATACTGGAGTGGGGGAGGGGGTTCAGAATGGGAGACACATGTACACCCGAAGCTGATTCAAGTCTATGTATGGCAAAAACCACCACGATATTGTAAAGTAACTATCCTCCAATTAAAATAAATAACTTAAAATAAAAAAGAAATAAAAATATTATAATACTGCATAATACATTATTATCAATACAAATGGTACCAAAATTTATCATCATTAAAAAAAAAAAAAAGAATACTGGAGTGGGTTGTCATTTGCTTCTCCAGGGGATCTTCTTGTCCCAGTGATCAAACCCAAGCCTCCTGCATTGCAGGTGGATTCTTTACCATCTGAGCTACCAGGGAAACCCATAATAATAGGCTCTAAGCACTTTTCATTCCAATCCCAAAGAAAGGCAATGCCAAAGAAGACTCAAACTACCTCACAATTGCACTCATCTCACATGCTAGTAAAGTAATGCTCAAAATCCTCCAAGCCAGGCTTCAGCAATACATGAACCGTGAACTCCCAGATGTTCAAGCTGGGTTTAGAAAAGGCAGAGGAACCAGAGATCAAATTTCCAACATCCACTGGATCATGGAAAAAGTAAGAGAGTTCCGGAAAAACATCTATTTCTCCTTTATTGACTATGCCAAAGCCTTTGACTGCGTGGATCACAATAAACTGTGGAAAATTCTGAAAGAGATGGGAATCCCAGACCACCCTAACCTGCCTCTTGAGAAATCTGTATGCAGGTCAGGATGCAACAGTTAGAACTAGACATGGAACAACAGACTGGTTCCAAATAGTAAAAAGAGTACGTCAAGGCTGTATATTGTCACCCTGCTTACTTAACTTCTATGCAGAGTACGTTATGAGAAACGCTGGGCTAGAAGAAGCACCAGCTGGAATCAAGATTGCCGGGAGAAATCTCAATAACCTCTGATATGCAGATGACACCACCCTTATGGCAGAAAGTGAAGAGGAACTAAAGAGCCTCTTGATGAAAGTGAAAGTGGAGAGTGAAAAAGTTGGCTTAAAGCTCAACATTCAGAAAACGAAGATCATGGCATCTGGTCCCATCACTTCATGGGAAATAGATGGGAAACAGTGGAAACAGTGTCAGACTTTATTTTTGGGGGCTCCAAAATTGCTGCAGATTGTGACTGTAGCCATGAAATTAAAAGACACTTACTCCTTGGAAGGAAAGTTATGACCAACCTAGATAGCATATTCAAAAGCAGAGACATTACTTTGCCAACAAAGGTCTGTCTAGTCAAGGCTATGGTTTTTCCAGTGGTCATGTATAGATGTGAGAGTTGGACTGTGAAGAAAGCTGAGCGCCGAAGAATTGATGCTGATGCTTTTGAGCTGTGGTGTTGGAGAAGACTCTTGAGAGTCCCTTGGACTGCAAGGAGATGCAACCAGTCCATCCTAAAGGAGATCAGCCTTGGGTGTTCTTTGGAAGGAATGATGCTAAAGTGGAAACTCCAGTACTTTGGCCACCTCATGCGAAGAGTTGACTCATTGGAAAAGACTCTGATGCTGGGAGGGATTGGGGGCAGGAGGAAAAGGGGACGACCGAGGATGAGATGGCTGGATGGCATCACCAACTTGATGGATGTGAGTTTGAGTGAACTCCAGGAGTTGGTGATGAACAAGGAGGCCTGGCATGCCGTGATTCATGGGGTTGCAAAGAGTCAGACACGACTGAGCGACTGAACTGAACTGAACTGAAGCACTTTCTAATTTCCCTTGTGATTATTTTCTTTAATCCATTAGTTGTTTAATTTCCACAAATTTGTGAATTTTTCAGTTTTTCTTGTTATTGATTTTTAACTTCATTATACTGTGGTCAGAGAAGATACTTCGTGTTGTTGTTGTTGGTCAGTTGCCCAGTCATGTTCAATTCTTTGCGACTCCATAGACTGTAGCATACCAAACTTCCCTGTCCTTCGTCATCTCCTGGATTTTGCTCAAACTCATGTCCATTGAGTCAATGATGCCATCCAACCATCTCATCCTCTGTCGTGCTCTTCTCCTCCTGTGTTCAATCTTTCCCAGCATCAGGATCTTTTCTAATGAGTCAGCTCTTCACATCAAGTGGCCAAAGTATTGGAGCTTCAGCTTCAGCACCAGTCCTTCCAATGAATATTGAGGGTTAATTTCCTTTAGGATTGACTGATTTGGTCTCTTGCAGTCCAAGGGACTCCGAAGAGTCTTCTCCAGCACCACAGTTTAAATGCATCAATTCTTTAGAACTCAGCCTTTTTAATGGTCTAGCTCTCATGTCCGTACACGACTACTGGAAAAACCATAGCTTTGACTATGTGGACCTTTGTAGGCAAAATAATGTTTCTGTTTTTTAATATGCTGTCTAGGTTTGCCATTGCTTTTCTTCCAAGGGAGCAAGTGTTTTTTTAATTTCATGGCTGCATTCACTGTCCACAGTGATTTTGGAGCCCAAGAAAATAAAGTCAGCCACTGTTTCCATTGTTTCCCCATCTATTTGCCATGAAGTGATGGGACCAGATCCCATGATCTTCGTTTTTTGAATGTTGAGCTTTAAGCCAGCTTTTTCACTCTCCTCTTTCACCTTCATCAGGAGGCTCTTTAATTCCTCTTTGCACCATAAGGGTGGTGTCATCTGCATATCTGAGGTTATTGATATTTCTCCCCTCAACCTTCATTCCAACTTGTGCTTCATCCAGCCTGGCATTTTGTGTGATGTACTCTGCATATATGTTAAATAAGCAGGGTGACAATATACAGCCTTGTTGTATTCCTTTCCCAGTTTTGAACCAGCACATTGTTCCATGTTCAGTTCTAACTGTTGCTTCTTGATCTGCATACAGGTTTCTCAGGAGGCAGGTAGAGTGGTCTTATAGTCCCATCTTTTTCAGAATTTTCCACAGTTTGTTGTGATCCACCCAGTCAAAGGCTTTAGCGAAGTCAATGAAGCAGAAATAAAGGTTTTTCTGGAATTCTCTTGTTTGTTTGTTTTGATCCAATGGATGTTGGCAATTTGATCTCTGGTTCCTCTTTCTTTTCTAAATCCAGCTTGTACATCTGGAAGTTCTTGGTTCACATACTATTGAACCCTAGCTTGAAGGATTTTGAGCATTACTTTGCTAGCATGTCAAATGAGTGCAAGATAATTGTATGATATCTTTATCTTTAGATCTATTGAGATTTCATTTGTGATGTAACATCTGTCCATTCTGGAGAATACTCATCTCAAATTCACTTGACAAGAATGTGTATTTCATTGTTATTAAATAGAGTGTCCTGTATTACACCTATTATTATGGCTTACTGCATTGTTTAAGTCCTCTATTTCCTTAGTGTCTGGTTGTTCTACACAGTGTTGAGAGTTAAATATCTTTGGCCACCTGATGGCAATGAGCCAACTCATTGGAAAAGACTCTGATGATGGGCAAGATTGAAGGCAAAAGGAGAAGGGGGTGGCAGAGGATGAGATGGTTAGATGGCATCACTGACTTAATGACAGGAATTTGAGCAAAATCCAGGAGATAGTGGAGGACAGAGTAGCCTGGCATGCTGCAGTCCATGAGGTTGCAAAGAGTCAGACATGACTTAGAGACTGAAAAACAACATTGTTGTCTCTAACTGTTATTGTAGAAAATGTCTCTCTTCAATTCCGTCAATTTTTGCCTCATATATTTTGATGGTCCATTTTAGGTGCATAAGTATTTATAATGGTAATATCTTATTGATGTACTGAATCTTTTATTAATATACAATGTCTTCATTTGTCTTTTATACCTTTTTGATTTAAAGTCAATTTTGTCTAATATTAATATAGCCACCCCTGTTAAATTTTGATTAGTATTTGCATGGAATAACTTCTTCCATTCTTTCATTTTCAACCTATTTGTGTCTTTGGATCTAAAATGAGTTTCTTGTCAACAGCAGTTAGTTGGCTCTGTTTATTAACACATTCTTCCAATCTCTGTCTTTTGACTGGAGAGTTTAATCAATTCACATTTAAAGTCTTTGTTGATAAGAGGGACTCACTTCTGTCATTTTGCTATTTGTTTTCTATATGCTCTATAGCTTTCTTGTCCCTCATTTCCTGCATTACAGTCTCTTTTGTAAAAATTTAGCTAATTCTTCTACAGTGAAATGCTTTCATTCTTTTATAATTTCCTTTTGTGCATATTCTACAGGTATTTTCTTTGTGGTTATCATGATAATTACATTTGATATTCTAAAGTTATAGTACTCTAATTTGAATTCATACTGACGTAACTCCAAAAACATTAAAAAACTCTGCTCATTTATAGGTATGTCCCCACTTCTTTCAGTTATTGGTGTCACAAAATTTTATCTTTGTATATTGTGTGTCCAAAACTTAAACCAATAATTTGTTTTTTGAATGCATTAGCCTCTTGAAATTATGTAGAAAACAAAATGTGAAGTTACAGACAAAAGTTACAATACTTTTACACCAAGAAATTTTTAAAATGTACTAGCCTCTTAAATCATGAGGAAAACAAAAAAAATAAAAAATAAAAGGAATCATAGACTATCGTTCAGTTCAGTTCAGTCGCTCAGTCGTGTCCGACTCTTTGCAACCCCATGAATCGCAGCACGCCAGGCCTCCCTGTCCATCACCAGCTCCTGGAGTTTACCCAAACTCATGTCCATTAAGTCGATGATACCATCTAACCATCTCATACTCTGTTGTCCCCTTCTCCTCCTGCCTTCAATCTTTCCCAACATCAAGGTCTTTTCAAATGAGTCAGCTCTTCACATCAGGTGGCCAAAATATTGAAGTTCCAGCTTCAACATCAGTCCTTCCAATGAACACCCAGGACTGATTTCCTTTAGGATGGACTGGTTGGATCTCCTGAGACTATTGTTACAGTAATGCTAACTTTAATAAATATTGATATGCTTGCCTTTACTAAGATCTCTATTTCTTCATAAAGTTTCAAGCTATTGTCTAGTATCTTTTTGTTTCAACATGCAGGACTCCCTTTAGGATTTCTTGCAAGGCAGGTCTCCTGGCAAAGAAATAGCTCAGATTTTGGGAATGTCTTAATTTCTCTTTCACTTTTCAAGGACAATTTTGCTGGATATAGGATTTTTGGTTGACAAATTCTTTCTTTTAACACATGAAAATATACCCCCTTTGCCTTCCTGCCTCCAAATTTTCGAGTAATAAAACTGCTGATAATCTTATTGAGGACACTTCGTGTGTTACCAATTGCTTTCCTCTTGTTGCATTTAAGATTCTCTTTGTCTTTGACTTTTGACTGTTTCTTAAAATGTATGTATCAGTGTGAACCTCTTTCAATCCATGCTAGTTGAATTTCATCGACCTTAGATATTTATCTTCTGTCTTTCACCAAGTTTTAGAAATTTCTGGCCTTTATTTCTTCAAATACTCTCTCCTTCCCTTTTGCTTTTCTCCTTGTTGTACTCCCACAATGTGTAAGTTGTTCCACATGATGATATCCCACAGGTCCCTTAGGATCTGTTCACTTTTCCTGAACTTTCTTATTTTTTTTTCTGTTCCTCAGACTTGATAATTCCCATTTTCTTATTTTCAAGTTTGCTGACTCTACCTTCTGCCTGTTCAAATATGACTTTGAATTCTTCCAGTGAATTTTTCATTTCAGTTACTGTACTTTTCAACTCTAGAATTTCTTTGGGGCATCTTTTTAAATTTTCTCTTTATTGGCATTTGCATTTTGTTCATACCTGGTTCTTATGATTTTGCCCACATCTTTCTTTAGTCCTTTATTTTTATAGCAGTTGTTTCAAAATCTTTGTCCAGTATATCTTTCTTGTCTATCTCAATGATAGTTTCTGTTTATTTCTTTCCTTTGATTGGCCAATACATCCCTGTTTCTTTATATTTCTTGAGATTTTATTTTGTTGAAAATGGATATTTGAATCTAATAATGTGGTTCTCTCAAAATTAGATTCTCCTCCTTTCTAAAGGGTCTGCTTGTTTTAGTTTTTGTCTTATTTTGATTAAGCTTGCCCTGAAGTGTAAACTTATGGTCTTTGCAGGGCTTTTCTGAGCCTGTACCTTTTCCTAGGCATGTGTAATGACTTTCTAATTTCCCTGGATATGCAGTTTCGTTTGAACGTGCTTTTCTTCTATGTCTGACTTAAAAAGAGGAAAAAGAGAAAAATGAAGGAGGGTAAAGAAAGGAAGGTGCCAACTCATTACCTTCCCTGGAATTCACTTGAACCAGAGGCAGAAAGGCTTTCAACATTGGAGGGGGGTGGTACAAATAATTGTTGGTCACCTCTGTGTCTGAACTTCCATGATCAGGCAATCAGAAGCAATCAGAACACATCTTCAATATTTAGAGCACAGAGTCCTCAATGCCTACCTTTGCTCTTGCAAACTGCATTCAAGCTGCTCCAAGATCAAGTACACAGCTGCCTACCTTGGCTGGTGCTTTGGAGAGGGAGGAGCCGCTACAGTGCTAACAGTTGAAATCAACTAAAATTAACTTCAGTTTACTGTCTAAGCCTTTCCCTGGAAGCTGCAAGCTTTCTATAGACTCCAGATTACAAAACAATTGTATCTTCTAGTGCAGTTGTTTTCTAGGTGAGAGGACAGATGTCTGGTGCTCTCTACTCTGCCATCTTCCCAGAATCCCCGTCCTCAGTTAAATGGTTTTTAAAAACACAGAGTCTGCAAATATCAACATTGCTGTAACTGAGGTGTTTTCTTTCTTTTAAAGTAAAAAAAAGAAAAAAGAAAAAGTTAACATGACCACCTGTTTTTACTTGGAAGAAATTCTAGAGAGCAAATGTATTTATATGGAATAGTGCTTCATGACATCATCAAAAAACCATGATCTGACTTCACGTGATTCCTATAAACATACAAATATTATTCCTAATGTTGCCAAGATTCTGTGATTCAAAATGCGGAGTGAAAGGGGAGAGAAATTAGATCTTTACGAGAAACTTACATGCATATGAAATCTGGACTCTGAGAGAGCTGACATTCATGCTATACCTTGGAAAACAAATAGAATGTGATTTATTCATTCACTCCTTTACTCATTCATTCATTCATTCATTCAGGGAATATTTATTGCATGCCATTATGTCCCAAGCACTGTCCTAGACAGTAAAAATATACAACAGTGAACAAAAAGACAAAGTCCATTTCTCATAAATCTTACAGTCTGACAGACACAAAAATAGTAAACACAAAAAATGTTATACATCATTGTCAAAGGCAGGGATCATAAAGCAGGGAAAGGGAATAAGGAGTGTCAAGGTGGGGAAAAGTGCTGCTATTTCTTCTGCAATGTTGGAAGCCCTCACAGTAGTAAATAATCTAATACAGTTGAATTATAGTTAATTCAGTCAGTAGTCAGGCCTTCCTTTCAATCAGTTAATATGCAACACCCAAATTAGCCTAACTTTCTCCACCTGGAGATTCTTTTGATCTTTTTTTCTTATTAAATTAAAGTGTACCAAAATGCTGTGCTTGTTGCTTAGTGGATCAGGCAGTGTGATGTACAAAAACCTGAATAAATACCCCTCCACCCCGACTCAGAGGTGTATGCAATTATTAGAGTGATTCTTTAAAGAACTTGTTAAAATGCCAAAATAGTGCCACAGAAAACACGTCAAATAAAGATTGAAGTTTTCTTTATGGAAAAAAAAAAAAGTGTTTAACGAGGGTTTATGGGGTTTTATAAAAACACCTTAACACCTTACAGACCTAAAGGGGAAAAAGCTCTATTTAAGTATCATGCACCAAGAGCAGACCACCCAATGCTGATGACTAGAAGCCTCAAACAGACCCATCCTTGGGAGCCTGTGTGGAGACCCTAATTTTATGGTCATTTTAATTGTATTTGGGTTATTACCTCATGCCCCAGCAAACACCTACAGTATTTAATAAAAATGAGCATAGAACACTGTTCTAGTTAAAGTATGTATTAACCAAAATCATAAACTAAGTATGCTTTGCCATAAATTAACTGGGTGTTTAGTGTTTCTTTGCCTTTAAGTTATATTTGTTTTTTTATAACATGGTAGGCTTCACTATGTACCAAATCAACGTTAATTGATTTAGTATTTGACACAATCTCCTATCTCTAGCTCATAAGCCACAAACACACCTGTCCTGCATACTACAAAGTGATAAATACAGTTAATCAACCCTCCATATATTAAAAAGAATGACTATAAAAATCACTGGGAAAAAAATTTTAATTCAAAAAAGTTTTAACATAAAAAATAAAAAGTTAATCACTGGGACTGAAAAATCAAACAAATCTTTTTTTTTTTTAAGAACAGGGTGGGGGAAAACTTCATTTTTCATTTGTCTAGAGTCTAGTTGTAGTGGTACTATTTACATCAAAGTTGATTCTCATTCAGAAAGTTGTGGTCTTCCTCTGCAGAACAAAATGAAGTACCTTGAAAAACTGAATGCCTTCATTTTACATTTGTCTAGAGTCTAGAAAATGGATTCTTATTAATTTTTTGCTTCAGTTTTCTGCAGAAAGTAAATTATCAGATGAAGACAGCATAGAGAATACAGAACTGATGTTCTCTACCACCACCACTGGCTAAATATTTCAGCAAAACTGCTTCAAATACTAATTTGTAGGTTCTTCTATATCCTTACCTGGTCATTCCATAATCCATTAAATTTAGATCTGTGCATTCCTTGCCCTGAACCATCACACCAAAGGAGTTCTTCAGTTCAGTTCAGTTCATTCCCTCAGTTGTGTCAGACTCTTTGCGACCCCATGAACCACAGCACACCACGCCTCCCTGTCCATTACCAACTCCCAGAGTCCACCCAAACCCACGTCCATTGAGTCAACGATGCCATCCAACCATCTCACCCTCTGTCGTCTCCTTCTCTTCCTGCCCTCAATCTTTTCCAGCATCAGGGTCTTTTCCAGTGAGTCAGTTCTTTGCATCAGGTGGCCAAAATACTGGAGTTTCAGCTTCAGCACCAGTCCTTCCAATGGATATTCAGGACTGATTTCCTTTAGGATTGACTGGCTGGATCTCCTTGCAGTCCAAGGGACTCTCAAGAGTCTTCTCCAACACCACAGTTCAAAAGCATCAATTCTTCGGTGCTCAGCCTTCTTTATAGTCCAACTCTCACATCCATACGTGACTACTGGAAAAACCATAGCCTTGATTAGACAGACCTTTGTTGACAAAGTAATGTCTCTGCTTTTTAATATGCTGACTAGGTTGGTCATAACTTTCCTTCCAAGGAGTAAGCATCTTAATTTCATGGCTGCAATCACCACCTGCAGTGATTTTGGAGCCCAGAAAAATAAAGTCAGCCACTGTTTCCACTGTTTCCTCATCTATTTGCCATGAAGTGATGGGACAGGATGTAGTTCTTAAGTGTTCCAAAATCTCCTAATTGACAAAAACTGCTAGTCTTTTTTCAGTCAAAAGTGATTTGACTTCTCTGTAACTTCTACTTTATAAGGTAGAGCACTTTTTCCTCCATGAAACCCTTTCCAACTTGGGTTTCCACACAATCACCATCCTGGATCTCATCCTCCAGGGTTTTAGATCCTTCTCAGTTTCCTTTGCAGACTTCTTTTTCTCTGATCATCTTTTAATTACCGATGAGCCTATAACATCCTGGACATTCTTCTCTTTTCATTCTGCAAACACTCCTTGAGTGATTCTGTAAATCTTATTAGTCTACTGACTATACAGTTACTTCCAAATTGAATGTGTGATGTCTTCCTCCTCCTCCAAGAAAAATCTATTCCTCCCCCAGTGTTCCTAGTCTCAGTAAGAACAGATATCACCTGCCAGGTGCTGGCACCAGAAATCAAAATGTCAGAATTCTCTCTTTCCTTTACCTTCCGTGTAGAGTTACCCGATTTAGCAATTGAAAATACAGGACACTCAACTGAATTTTAATTTCAGTAAGCAATGAAGGGACTTCCCTGGTGGTCCAGAGGTTAAGACTGCCTTGTCTTGCAGGGGGTGAGGGTCCTAGCCCTGGTTGGAGAGCTAAGATCCCACATGCCTCATGGCCAAAACAAACAAAACATAAAACAGAAGCAATACTGTAAAAAATTCAATAAAGACTTTAAAAATGATCCACATCAAAAAATATTTTTAAAAAACAAGCAATGAATAATTTTGTTTTGTTGTTGACGTTCAGTCACTCAATCGTGTCCGACTCTGCAACCCCACGGACTGCAGCATGAGAGGCTTCCCTGTCCCTCAACATCTCCTCAAGTTACATTTTTGTATTAATATTTCCCAAATAATTAAATGTAACTGTATTTGGCAATCCTATCTCTACATCTGGGTTTCCCAGGTGACACTAGTGGCAAAGAATCCACCTACCAAAGCAGGAGATGCAAGATACGCAGGTTTGATTCCTGGGTTAAGAAGATCCCCTGGAGAAGGAAATGGCTACCCACTCCAGTATTCTTGCCTGAAGAATCCCATGCACAGAGGAGCCTGTTGGGCTACAGTCTATGGGTCACAAAGAGTCAGACACAACTGAGCACAGCACAGCACCTCTAAATCTAATCAAACATTTAGCTCCTAAATATTTCTCAAATCTTTTCATGTTCCCTTATTTCCCATTGCTTTCATCCTAGATTTAGCCACCATTGTCTCTTGCTTCGGAGAAGGCACTGGCACCCCACTTCAGTACTCTTGCCTGGAAAATCCCATGGATGGAGGAGCCTGGTAGGCTGCAGTCCATGGGGTTGCTAAGAGTCGGACACAACTGAGTGACTTGACTTTCACGTTTCACTTTCATGCATTGGAGAAGGAAATGGCAACCCACTCCAGTGTTCTTGCCTGGAGAATCCCAGGGACAGGGGAGCCTGGTGGGCTGCCGTCTCTGGGGTCGCACAGAGTCGGACACGACTGAAGTGACTTAGCAGCAGCAGGAGTCTCTTGCTTAGATCTCCAACATAACCTCTCAGACAGACTCCCTGAATGCTCCATGACCCCGTAAAATCTACTCTCTACACACCAGAGAAAATTTCTAAAAGACTTGAATTATATATCATGACGACATATCCTTATTTCCTCTCAACAAATTCCTTATGATTAACACCTCAATATTCGCCTCTGTCCACCCCCTCCAGCCTACTTTTTAGTTCTCCTATTGAGTTTATTACACTTTGGCCACAATTATCTTATTTCAATGCTTCAGACACTTTTAGAATATTCCTGCCTTCACACAGACAATTTCCACTGCCCCAGCTTTATAGACCACTGATAACATAATTTTTAAAGAAATTTACTGAGGTGAAATTGACATAGGACAAAATTAACCATATTAAAATGATTAATTCAGCGGCATTAAGTACATTCACACTGTTGTACAAGCGCACACTGTATCGTTCTAGAATATCTCCATCGCACCATCGTAAGAGCCTTTAGGGAAATCCCTGGTAGTCCCGTGGTTAGGGCTCCATGCTTTCACTCTGCGCTGTCAGTCCTTGGTTGGGAAACTAAGATCTGCAAGCCCCTGAAAAAAAAGTCAAAGTAAAGCCCTTTACTCAGTAAGCAGTTTCTCTCTCTTCCCTGCTCTCCTCAACTTCCAGCACCCATCAACCTGCTCTCTGTCTTCGTGTATTTGCATATTTCGGACATTTCATGTAAATATAATAGAACCATACAATATGTGGCCTTTAGGGTCTGGTTTCTCTCATTTAACATAACGTTGTGGAAGTTCATTAATTTCGTGGTAAGTATTGGTTCTTCATTCCCTTTTGTTGATAAATAATATAACATTGTACATATATACTACAACTTGTTTATTCATTCATTTGTCAGTGAACATCTGGGCTATTTCCATCTTTTGGATATTGTGAATAATACAGCCTGAATGTGCTTGTACGTGCACTTGTTCGAACACCTGTTTTTTTTGCTACTTTGGGGTATATATCTAAGCATGGAATTTCAAGTCATATGGTAACTCTGTAGCTTAACTACTAACTTTTTGAAGAACCACTAAACGGTTTTCCACAGCAGCTGAACTATTTTACATTCCTATCAGCAATGAATGAGAGTTCCAATTTCTTCATATCCTCATCAACTCTTTAAAATTTTTTTATTGAAGGGTAATTGCTTTACAGAATTTTGTTGTTTTCTGTCAAACCTCAACCTGAATCAGCCATCAGTATACATATATCCCCTCTCTTTTGAACTTCCCTCCCGTCTCCCTCCCCATCCCAACCCTCTAAGTTGATAGAGAGCCCCTGCTTGAGTTTCTTAGCCATACAGCAAATTCCCGTTGGCTATCTATTTTACATATGGTAATGTAAGTTTCCATTTTACTCTTTCCATACATCTCACCCTCTCCTCCTCTCTCCCCATGTCCATAAGTCTCTTCCCTATGTCTGTTTCCCCATTGCTGCCCTGTAAATAAATTCTTCAGTACCATTTTTCTAGATTCTGTATATATGCATTAGAATATGATATCTATCTTTTGCTTTCTGACTTACTTCACTCTGTATAATAGGTTCTAGTTTCATCCATCTCATTAGAACTGACTCAAATGCATTCCTTTTTATGGCTGAGTAATATTCCATTGTGTATATATACCACAACTTCATTATCCATTCATCTCTTGATGGACATCTAGGTTGCTTCCATGTTCTAGTTATTATAAATAGTGCTGTAATGAACAATGGGATATATGTGTCCCTTTCAGTTTTGGTTTCCTCAGGGTATATGCCTAGGAATGGGATTGCTGGGTCATATGGTGATTTTATTCTTAGGTTTTTAAGGAATCTCCATACTGTCTTCCCTAGTGGCTGTATCAATTTACATTCCCACCAACAGTGCAAGAGTGTTCCATTTTCTCCACACCCTCTCTAGCATTTATTGTTTGTAGACTTTTTACTCATCAATTCCTGTTATTATCTAATATTTTGATTATACCCTTTGCATATGCTAGTTGGCCATTTGTATACTGTTCTACAGATATTGTTTTAAACTGGGCTGTCTGTCTTTCTGTTGTTGAGCTGTAAGAGTTCTTTCTATATCCTGGATACTAAACCCTCATGAGATAAATATTTTGCAAATACTTTCTCCCATTCTGTAGGTTGTCTTTTCACTTTCTTGATAATGCCCTTTGATGTACAAAAGGTTTTAATTTTCATGAAGTCTGCTTATTTTTTTTCTTTTGTTGCTTGTGCTTTTGGTGTCATATCTAAGAATCAATTGTCAAATCCCTGGCCATGAAGATTTATTCCTACATTTTCTTCAAAGAAAGGAACATTTTCTTCACCTAGAACCAGACATCCTGGAATGGGAAGTAAAGTGGGTCTTAAAGAAGCATCACTATGAACAAAGCTAGTGGAGGTGATGGAATTCCAGTTGAGCTTTTTCAAATCCTAAAAGATGATGCTGTGAAAGTACTGCACTCAGTATGCCAACAAATTTGGAAAACTCAGCAGTGGCCACAGGACTGGAAAAAGTCTGCTTTCATTCCAATCCCAAAGAAAGGCAATGCCAAAGAATGCTCAAACTAACTCACAATTGCACTCATCTCACACACTAGCAAAGTAATGATCAAAATTCTCCAAGCCAGGCTTCAACAGTATGTGAACTGTGAAATTCCAGATGTTCAAGTTAGATTTAGAAAAGGCAGAAGAACCAGAGATCAAATTGCCAACATCCATTGGATTATCAAAAAAGCAAGAGAGTTCCAGAAAAACTTCTGCTTTATTGACTGTGCCAAAGCCTTTGACTGTGTGGATCACAACAAACTGTGGAAAATTCTTCAAGGGATGGGAACACAAGACCACCTGACCTGCCTCCTGAGAAATCTGCATGCAGGTCAAGAAGCAACTGTTAGAACTGAACATGGAACAACAGACTGGTTCCAAATCAGGAAAAGGAGTACGTCAAGGCTGTATATTGTCACCCTGCTTATTTAACTTCTATGCAGAGTACATCATGAGAAACGCTGGACTGGATGAAGCATAAGCTGGAATCAAGATTGCCGGGAGAAATTTCAATAACCTCAGATATGCAGATGACACCACCCTTATGGCAGAAAGTGAAGAAGAACTAAAGAGCCTCTTGAAAATGAAAGAGGAGAGTGAAAAAGCTGGCTTAAAGCTCAACATTCAGAAAACGAAGATCATGGCATCTGGTCCCATCACTTCATGGGAAATAGATGGGGAAACAGTGGAAACAGTGACAGACTGTATTTTGTTGGGCTCCAAAATCACTGCAGATGGTGACTGCAGCTATTAAATTAAAAGACACTTGCTCCTTGGAAGAAAAGTTATGACCTACCTAGACAGCATATTAAAAAGCAGAGACATTACTTTGTCAACAAAGGTCTATCTAGTCAAAGCTATGGTTTTTCCAGTAGTCATGTATGGATGTGAGAGATGGACTATAAAGAAAACTGAGCACAGAAGAATTGATGCTTTTGAACTGTGGTGTTGGAGAAGACTCTTGAGAGTCCCTTGGACTGCAAGGAGATCCAACCAGTCAATCCTAAAGGAGATCAGTACTGAATATTCATTGGAAGGACTGGTGCTGAAGCTGAAGCTCCAATATTTTGGCCAACTGATGTGAAGAACTGACTCACTGGAAAAGACCTGATGCTGGGAAAGGTTGAAGGTGGGAGGAGAAGGGGACAACAGAGGATGAGATGGTTGGATGGTATCATCGACTTGATGGGCATGAATTTGAGCAAGCTCCAGGAGCTGGTGATGGACAGGGAATCCTGGCATGCTGCAGTTCATGGGATCACAAAGAGTCAGACACGACTGAGCAACTGAACTGAAATGAATTTTTCTTCAAAGAGTTTTACAAGCATTTAACTTATATTCATGTCCTTGGTCCATTTTGAGTTAATTTTTATATATGGTGTGAGGTAAAAGTCTAATTTGATTCTTTTGCATGTGAATATTCAGTTGTCCCAGAATTGTAACAGAATTTTTTTCTGTCTTTTCCCCCATCTCTTCTTACCTCTCCTGTCCAGCCACTCTATGTATATCTTTTGAGGCTTAGCTTACCTTTCTTGGATACCTGCTCCCTCCCTCTCAGAGTAAGTAAGGTCCCGTATTAAATGCCCACATTGCACTGTGTCTTTAACTTCTGCCCTCTCTGCTACATTGTAAGTTTCAGATGATAAAGGTTTATGTCAGTCTGATTCACCAAATGTCAAATGTCACCTCTTCTATAAATACGTACAGGATTCTGTAGCTACTTATTCACTCTTGGATAACATCCTGAAGCTAGTTCCATAACAGGACTCAGCATAGTGCATTACAGTTCATTGTTACAGGTCTGGTCCTACACTAGGCTATAAACTGTTCAATGACAGGGAACAACCATCTTCTTTTTTCTTTAGTGCCTTAGACAGCACCAGATACAGAGCAGAAACCCAACAAGTATTTATTAAATTAATCAATGAATATGTAGGCAGTGAAAAAAACATGAGTCAAATTAATAATTCTTTTCTTGTATTCCCATAAGTGTAAGGACATGAAAGTTGCCTTAGAAGGATGTAGTAGCTGTTCAGGTCTCCATCATATCCACCAGGCCACTTGTGGCTCTGCTCCTCACACTTCTGTTCAAGTATATAGAAATTAAATTCCTAGGTCAATGAGCCAGTGAGACAAGCCAATTAACAGACTTCTTTTTAAATTTTCTAGATGCAAGGCACTGTGTTGGGTATTATACAACAAAGAAAAGAAACAGGGCATGATCTTTGTCCTCACAATCCAGATTAGTGTATAAGAAACTAAAATGAAATAATGAATTATACAACAATTAGTGGATAATATAAAAATAGTCTATAACTAAGTATGAATTATCTAACACTTTAAAGCTATACATGGAATGGAATTCAGAAATAAATAAGCTTTATTTATCTAAGAAATCTTTATTGCATACCTATTATTGTAACATGGTCTGTTGTAGATATTGGGAATCTAGACATGAAGAAGGCTTCCCTGTCTTAGCCAAAACTCTTCTGAGTATCTGAATAAAATTATGCTCCTCTCTCTAGGAAAGTGCTCACACATTAAACATACAATCATACATATTCACAGTGATATTGTGAACAATATCATGAGACCAGGAGTCAAGAATGTCTCACCTGGAGGATCTCTCTAGGAAACAGAAAGTTATTGAAACCTAAAATAAATTATGCTTATCCGTTTTTCTTTTTTTTATGTACTTCGTTATATCCATGTGTTTAAAAGTAAAAGATTAGAAAACAGGCCTCTTAGTGTGTATCTCAGAAAAAATTTAATGAACTCAGATTCCTACATCTTCCCGTACACAGAAAAGCACTAAAATCATTAACTAGAGATGTTTGTTTCTTCTGAGTGGCAGTAATCTCTTACTGAGATATATGCCTAACTGCATTGCAGTGCGGGAAACCTGGGTTCAATCCCTGGATCAGGAAGATTCCCTGGAAAAGGGGATAAATAGCAACCCACTCCAGTATTCTTGCTTGCAGAATCCCATGGACAAGGAACCTGGCAGGCTACAGTCCATGGTGTCGCAGAGTCCAACATGACTGAGGCATTCACACTTTCACTCACTTATGCCTGACTGCATGTATTCCCTAGCTGAAAATCATCTAGAAGCTGGCTTTCCCTCTAAGTCTCAGGTGGTTAGTCTAAAACTAAGTGGTTTCCTCAGAGCTATTGAGAGACTGTCTCTTTGGCTACTGTCCACTAAAAGACCCTAAATAAAACTTAAGCTCCCAACTCTCACATTGTGCATTTTTCTTTAAGCTGACATAGCCATTTAGTCAGGAGCACAGTTTAACAGCCTGGACTTGGGATTGGCATCTGAAGCGAGGGGTAGTGTTGTACGTCAGAGCACTTGATTTGTGGGGTCTCTGCTAACTTCAGGTAGTTAGCATTATAACTGAATTATAAAACATCCAGTTGGGTGTCCAGACAGATAGAGAATTGCTTGGTGTGGAAAACCCACAGATTTGGTGTCAGAGCATCTGTGTGAATAGAGAAAATGGTTTTCCTTTAATAGGTTAACGGTTATACTAACATTATTCTTTATATCAGCACTATGCTATTCATTTCTTTTTTTTAAGGAATGAACTATTTTTTAAAATTTTTATTTATGTATTTGTCTGTGCCTGGTCTAAGTTGTGGCATGTGGGGTTTTGTTTCGTTTTGTTTTTCAGTTGCCGTATGCAGAACCTTTAGTTGCAGCATGTGGGATCTAGTTCCCTTACCAGGGATCGAACCTGGGCCTCCCTACATTGGGAGTGTGGAGTCTTAGCCACTGGACCACCGGCGAAGCCCCTCATTTTTAATAGAGTTGGCTACTCTATTGGCTGTCAACGAAGTAGATTAATAGATTTAATAGATTAACATCTATTAAATGTTTCATACAACATTTCTAGAAAAATTGTCTTTTCAAATAATTTTTAAGTACATCCCTGACAATGGGGATCTTTGAGTGACCAATGTTATCCTGTGGTGATGACCTCAGACCTGTATGTAAAATGCCCTGAAATAATATTAAATATTTTGTGAAGTAGGCCATAGATGATACAAGTAAAGTTTAAGAAAAATCTACTGGTGAGACAGAAAGATTGGAAAGGAGGAGGGTCATGGTTAGGTAATGAGAAAGGATAAGGATTTGCATTCTGGTTGGCAGCAAGGATGCAAGGGAGATATTGAAGAAATTCACATTTTAAAGTTCAGGATTTGGCATTTGAAAAAATAAGGAAGGAGGCACAGATGCTAGTTATCATGGAAAACAGTCACATCTTGATAAAAATAAAGAAATTGAGAAGGACATATGATGAACTCAGTTTTGGCCCTGTTGAACTTTAAGTAGTGACAGAACATTTGGAGATAGGAGGCTGGAGCTCAGAAAAGAGATTCAAGCTGGAGGCACATTTGGGTGTCATCAGCAAAATGTTAATTGCTGAAATCAGTAGAATGTATGCTCTCATTGATGGAAAAATTGCAACAATGAAAGTAAGAGAAACAGGGGCTGCAGAGGTAGAAAGACTAGAAATACTTTTATGCCCAATTATTTATGGAAAATGTGACCACTTTGGTTTAAAAATTACAGCAGGCAACTTTGGTAATGATAACCATCTCTTCACCATCTCCCGTCTCCGGGAATGATCACAGCTATAGCAATGAGGTCCAGTGGCCATGCTGCAACAGGACCCTGCACCTTGGTCACTGATCAAGAGAACATAAAACCTAAACAAAAATATTCTCTTTCTCTCCATCTCTCTCTTTCCCTCATCGCCCCCTTACTCTCACATGCATACATTTAAAACTTACAAAGTCAGTGCTAGTGGCTCAGTTGTGCCCAATTCTTTGTGACCCCATAGCCCACCAGGCTCCTCTGTCCATGGAATTCTCCAGGCAAGAGTACTGTTGTGGGTCAGTTCAGTCAGTTCAGTTGCTCAGTCGGGTTCGACTGTTTGCAACCCCATGAATCGCAGCACGCCAGGCCTCCCTGTCCATCACCAACTCCTGGAGTTCACTCAGACTCACGTCCATCGAGTCGGTGATGCCATCCAGCCATCTCATCCTCTGTCGTCTCCTTTTCCTCCTGCCCCCAATCCCTCCCAGCATCAGAGTCTTTTCCAATGAGTCAACTCCTCGCATGAGGTGGCCAAAGTACTGGAGTTTCAGCTTTAGCATCATTCCTTCCAAGGAACCCCTGGGCTGATCTCCTTCAGAATGGACAGGTTGGATCTCCTTGCAGTCCAAGGGACTCTCAAGACTCTTCTCCAACACCACAGTTCAAAAGCATCAATTCTTCGGCACTCAGCTTTCTTCACAGTCCAACTCTCACATCCATACATGACCACAGGAAAAACCATAGCCTTGACTAGACGGATCTTAGTCGGCAAAGTAACGTCTGCTTTTGAATCTGCTATCTAGGTTGGTCATAACTTGTCTTCCAAGGAGTAAGTGTCTTTTAATTTCATGGCTGCAATCACCATCTGCAGTGATTTTGGAGCCCCCCAAAATAAAGTCTGACACTGTTTCCACTGTTTCCCCATCTATTTCCCATGAAGTGATGGGCCCGGATACCATGATCTTCGTTTTCTGAATGTTGAGCTTTAAGCCAACTTTTTCACTCTCCACTTTCACTTTCATCAAGAGGCTCTTTAGTTCCTCTTCACTTTCTGCCATAAAGGTGGTGTCATCTGCATATCTGAGGTTATTGAGATTTCTCCCAGCAATCTTGATTCCACCTTGTGCTTCTTCCAGCTCAGCGTTTCTCATGATGTACTCTGCATAGAAGTTAAGTAAGCAGAGTGACAATATACAGCCTTGATGTACTCCTTTTCCTATGTGGAACCAGTCTGTTGTTCCATGTCCAGTTCTAACTGTTGCTTCCTGACCTGCATATAGGTTTCTCAAGAGGCAGGTTAGGTGGTCTGGTATTCCCATCTCTTTCAGAATTTTCTACAGTTTATTGTGATCCACACAGTCAAAGGCTTCAACTATAATTTAGCCAAATTTAATTTATTGGTTGACCAGAGTACGGAGTGCTTTTGCCGGCAGTAGCATTATAGGCTGTATATTGTCACCCTGCTTATTTAACTTATATGCAGAGTACATCATGAGAAATGCTGGACTGGAAGAAACACAAGCTGGAATCAAGGTTGTGGGGAGAAATATCAATAACCTCATATATGCAGATGACACCACCCTTGTGGCAGAAAGTGAAGAGGAACTAAAAAGCCTATTGATGAAAGTGAAAGTGGAGAGTGAAAAAGTTGGCTTAAAGCTCAACATTCAGAAAACGAAGATCATGGTATCCGGGCCCATCACTTCATGGGAAATAGATGGGGAAACAGTGGAAACAGTGTCAGACTTTATCTTATGGGGGCTCCAAAATCACTGCAGATGGTGATTGCAGCCATGAAATTAAAAGACACTTACTCCTTGGAAGAAAAATTATGACCAACCTAGATAGCATATTCAAAAGCAGAGACATTACTTGGCCGACTAAGGTCCGTCTAGTCAAGGCTATGGTTTTTCCAGTGGTCACGTATGGATGTGAGAGTTGGACTGTGAAGAAGGCTGAGTGCCAAAGAATTGATGCTTTTGAACTGTGGTGTTGGAGAAGAGTCTTGAGAGTCCCTTGGACTGCAAGGGGATCCAACCAGTCCATTCTGAAGGAGATCAGCCCTGGGATTTCTTTGGAAGGAATGATGCTAAAACTGAAACTCCAGTACTTTGGCCACCTCATGCGAAGAGTTGACTCATTGGAAAAGACTCTGATGCTGGGAGGGATTGGGGGCAGGAGGAGAAGGGGATGACCAAGGATGAGATGGCTGGATGGCATCACCGACTCAATGGACGTGAGTCTGAGTTAACTCCGGGACTTGGTGATGGACAGTGAGGGCTGGCGTGCTGTGATTCATGGGGTCGCAAAGAGTCGGACACGACTGAGTGACTGAACTGAACTGAACTGAGCATTATGACAATTATTCTGAGAATCATAAAATATTAGGCAAAAAAACTTTAAAATCTCAAAATAGGAATTCAAATTCATTAATCATGTATCTAGTGTATACTTAACAGTAAGTACTGTACTAGTTGTGGAGTACATGGATGATTAAAGCATAGTCTTAATCATGGAAGAATGTTGTGGGTAGCCTTTCTCTTCTCAGGGGATCTTGCCGACCTAGGGATTGGACCCAGGTCTCCTGCACTGCAGGCAGATTCTTTACCATCTGAGCCACCAGGAAAGCCCAAAACTTTTGTAAAGCCACTGAAACTGGGCATCAGGCTTATGGGAGAGCTCCCCAACAGGGTCAACCAAGTTCCACTTCTAATGTCCTTTAGAAGCTTAATCCCTAAGGTTTGGTTTTCAGTACACCTGTCTCTTTCTAACAAATACTATCACACCTGTTTCTGCTTTAATGTACTTGGAGTCAGTTTCCATTGCTATTAACAAAAGACTCAAGTAATACCATTGTCTTAATCTGTTCAGGATGCTATCACAAAATAACAGATATCAACAACAGAAGTGTATATCTCATCAATCTGGAGGCTGGATAGTCTAAGATCAAGGTGCAAGGAGATTTGGTATTTGGTGAAGACCCACTTCCTGATTCACAGATGGAAGGCTCAACCCTGGTGACTTAATCATCTCCCAAAGACCCTCCTCCAAGCCCCATCACACCGGGGTTTAGGTCTCAACCTATGAAGTTGGTGGGGTCAGACACCATAGCAACCACGGATATTTAATGATCATTCCTCCAGGGCTACTCAAACTTTAGCGTGGATATGAATCACCCAGGCCTATGGTTAGAGGTAGGTTGTGATTCATAAGGCCTGGGGTGGAGCCCAGGAATCTGCATTTCCAACCAGCTCCGGGATGACGCCATTAAGGCTGGCAGACACACTTGAAGTAGCAAGGCATCACATAACACTATCTCTGGCAAAGCAGACAAGCCATACACACAGGAAATACATAATTCAGGGTATCACTATACCACAGAAAGTACCCTGGAGTGTCTTTAGCCTTGTTTCTGTTTAAACCTGCTGTGTTTAAACTTGCAAATCACTCAATCAAATTGGACCTCGGTTTCTGCATCTCTGGGAGAGTGACAGGATGACTATCACATCCCTCGCAACTCTTAAATTCTCTCCATGATTAGGGTAAAAATTAATTATACAAACAGGGAGAAGATCAGTTTAGACAACTGTCCATTATATTTGTGTAATAAGAAAAGTTATTTCCAATAAAAAATAGATGCTCAATAATTTCAAAAATGTGTGCAAAATATTGCATGGAAAAACAATAATACTACATACAATATTATCTTCATTTGTTATATATGTGTGTATACACACATACGTAGAAAAGCCTGAAAGTATTTGAATTCATTGTTCATTCTAAATTTTCCTTTTTTTTTTTCTGTACTTTCTATCAACAGGTATATTTTTTATATAAGAAACCCCAAGTCTATGACAGATCATGCTCATCCTTGCCAATCCCTGAGTGTCCCGACACTACCCAGCTGCTCCCCATCTCAGCTGGGAATTGCTCAGCTGGTCCACATGTCAGAAGCTTCCATCTCATGAGTGAGCAGAATCTGGAAGCAGTTTGTCCAGTGCTCCTGGAGGTGAATTGAGACTCCTGGGAATGAGCTACCATTTGATCTCACTGGCCTTCTGCCCAGCTTCTGGTTTTCACCCTAGCTCCCTGCTGGGATAAGAGCCCAGCCTTGAACTTCAGCCAGAAAAGCTGTAGCTCTCACTCCGCCTAATTCTTGCCAGCCCAGGAGGCAGACGCTGCCAGGGGTACCACCACCACTACCATCACAACCTCCCCAGACACTGGATTGTTCGCTTAGCCCATGGAGACCTCCCAAGACTGCAGCTCAGATAACAGCTCAGATAACAGTAAAATCTCCCCCAGGCCTGGGACATTAGCCTGCCAAAAGTCTTTTACAAATGACTCCTTTACATTCAGAAGTAGGCTGGAAACAGAGCAACCCACTTTGCAGGTCAATTCACTGTATGGAAGAAATAGCAGCTCTAGTTTAAGAGTTGAAATGTACATGCTATTCAATCATCTTGCGATCACCCACTATATCTGTTATCTATGCTTACATTATGGATGAATTGTGATCCTATAACATTTGGGGGACTTGGTTTCCTCATCTGTAAAGTGACTGGACAATCCTTCAATTAAAATTGTTGATAAATTTCTTTACCAAGCAATCATATTCACTTTTCAGACCCATTTTGTTTCTCCCATGGCATTCATACTGCTAAGTATTTTATGGTTAGTTGCGCACGTGTGTTTTTCTTCTGCGAGCTCCTTGAAGGCAGAGATTTTGTTTTACTTGGTCTGTGCTTCTTGCAGAGGTATTAGCTCACAGTGGGCCTCAGTAAGCATTGATTGGACTACAGTTATTACTGTATAATAATAACTAAGTCACAATACCCCCAAATACTCTGCTCTTGAGCAAAATAAGTTTTCCTTATAGTTCTTAACAGTTCCTTACACCGGGAAAATGTCATCTTAAGATATGATTTGTCATTTTCAACTTTATCAGGGAAACTTTCAGCTCTTTTGGCTCTTTAATAGTTGGGAAATGGAGGTGGGGAGGGGAAGCCATTATATTTATGGATTAATATAATCCAGCTTCCGCAAAAAAGCTCTAGGGCAGTTTGCAACATACCCCAATAGGCAGGAATTGGCAAGTTTTGTGTTATGGATGCCTAGAAGCTCTGATGCTACTTCTCCATGGAGAGAACAAGCCTACAAGAGTCTGGGTGATGAGGAGAGGACATAGGAACCAGAGAGAGCACCCGAATGTCTAGGTAAACAATAAAAGTGTCAGGCTAGTGGCAGGACTTGAGCTAGGCTGGAGTACAAATTTGCTTCAGAGATTCCTTGGGTCACTTGAACATTTTATAAAATATGTAACTATTAGTGTCCCTTCTTACCCCTAGTTGATAAACAGGGGTAAGAGTCTAGCTTTGAGAGTCTAGCAGAAAAGACTAAATGATAATTTTAGAAAAAGGTAAATTCAAGACTCCCACAGAGGTATAAAAATAAACATGTGTTAAAGATTTTTTAACAAATTATATAATATGAAAGAACCAGACAGATGTTATAACCATTCAAAGGAAAAATCTAAACACAAATTTATAAGGAGTAAACTAGTCCTGAGTTTATAGGGCCAAAACTAGCTTTTCCATGTGGGAGAGGAAATAAAATCACTAGTAGAATAGACATAACACACATCTATCAGTTACCTAAAACTTACAGGGACTCTTAAAACAGCTCCATGACAACAAACCAGGCTAGAAACAGATTATTTGGAAAGGTAGGCTACAGGTGATACACAATTTTCCATTAAAACAGACTTTTTTTCTACAGTGTTTACTTGATCTTTCTAACCTAACAGATATTTCAGCCATGCGTTGGCGATTGAATCATTGTCATTTCATAACTGAATTCTCTCCTGGTATCTGAGACACCACTAATCCACAGTGCTCGCTAAAAAAGAGCCCCATTTTTACATCAGAGATCCCTGTGTGATAGAACTGACCTTATGTTTTCAAAATTTTTGACAACCTGATATTCCATATTAGACATTCTGCATTCTGGTGCAGAAATGGGACCTGGGTTTTCCTTATAAACAAGGCCAAATTATTTTCTCAAAAAAGTAACGATGGGGACTTCCCTGGCAGTCCAGCAGCTTCTAAGCATCCATAAGCCAAAACTTGCCAATTCCTGCCTATTTGGGTATGTTGCAAACTGCCCTAAAGCTTTTTTGCAGAAGCTGGATTATATTAATCCATTAAATATAATGGCTTCCCCTCCCCACCTCCATTTCCCAACTATTAAAGAGCCAAAAGAGCTGAAATTTTCCCTGATAAAGTTGAAAATGACAAATCATATCTTAAGATGATATTTTCCCGGTGTAAGGAACTGTTAAGAACTACAAGGAAAACTTATTTTACTCTGCCTTCCAGGCAGGGGATGCAGGTTTGATCCCTGGTCAGGGAACAAGGATCCCGCATGCTGGGGGGTGGTGAGGGGCAGCACGGGGGGAGGGTGGTTAGCCCATATGCGGCAACTAAGACCCGAGGCAGTGAAATAAACAAATATTTCTTTAAAAAAAGTATTGTTGATTCTGCTCATATCCTGAGATGAGTACTCAGTCGAGACCCTAGGGTTCTGTGCCATAAACATGAAAGATAATTTGGGCCTGAGACATTCTGAAGCCTGGTGCTACCAGTCACCGGGCTTCATGCTTGGCAATAATTCCTTTAGGAACAGCATCATCCCTCTGACTGCTCAGAGTGTTTCCACAGGTTGAGAGCCAGTCTCGGTGGTGTCTGTGCTCTTCTGTGTCAGTCACCCCATCGGTAGAGCCTTCTCCAGCACCACAGTTCAAAAGCATCAATTTTTTGTTGCTCAGACTTCTTTTTTTTTAATTGGAGGCTAATTACTTTACAATATTGTAGTGGGTTTTGCCATACATTCACATGAATCAGCCATGGGTGTACATGTGTTCCCCTTCCTGAATCCCCTCCCACCTTCCTCCCCATCCCATCCCTCAGGGTCATCCCAGTGCACCAGCCCTGAGCGCCCTGTCTCATGCATCGAGCCTGGACTGGCGATCTGTTTCACATGATAATATACATGTTTCAATGCTATTCTCTCAAATCATCCCACCCTCTCTCCCACAGAGTCCAAAAGTCTGTTCTTTACATCTGTCTCTTTTGCTGTTTCACATATAGGGTCATTGTTACCATCTTTCTAAACTCCATATATATGCGTTAATATACTGTATTGGTGTTTTTCTTTCTGACTTACTTCACTCTGTATAATAGGCTCGTTTCATCCACCTCATTAGAACTGATTCAAATGCATTCTCTTTATAGTTGAGTAATACTCCATTGTGTATTTGTATCACAGCTTTCTTATCCAGTCGTCTGCCGATGGACATCTAGGTTGCTTCCATGTCCTGGCTATCATAAACAGTCCTGCGATGAACATTGGGGTACATGTGTCTCTTTCAATTCTGGTTTCCTCAGTGTGTATGCCCAGCAGTGGGATTGCTGGGTCATATGGCAGTTCTATTTCCAGTTTTTTAAGGAATCTCCACACTGTTCTTCATAGTGGCTGTACTAGTTTTCATTCCCACCAAGAGTGTGAGAGGGTTCCCTTTTCTCCACACCCTCTCCAGCATTTATTGTTTGTAGACTTTTTGATAGCAGCCATTCTGACTGGTGTGAGATGGTACCTCATTGTGGTTTTGATTTGCATTTCTCTGATAATGAGTGATGCTGAGCATCTTTTCATGTGTTTATTAGCCATCTGTATGTCTTCTTTGGAGAGATGTCTGTTTAGTTCTTTGGCCCATTTTTTGATTGGGTCATTTATTTTTCTGGAATTGAGCTGCATGAGCTGCTTATATATTTTTGAGATTAATTCTTGGTCAGTTGCTTCATTTGCTATTATTTTCTCCCGTTCTGAAGGCTGTCTTTTCACCTTGCTTATAGTTTCCTTCTTTATGGTATAATTCTCACATCCATACGACTACTGGAAAAACCATAGCTTTGATTATATGGACCTTTGTTAGCAAAGTGATGTCTCTACCTCTTAATATGCCCTTGAGAATTCGTTGTTTTACAAGGAGATCAAACCAGTGAATCCTAAAGGAAGTCAAGCCTGAATATTCATTAGAAGGACTGATGCTGAAGCTCCCAGGCATTAGCCACCTGATTTGTAGAGCCAACTGATTGGAAAAGACCCTGATGCTGGGAAAGATTGATGGCAAAAGTAGAAGGGGGAGGTAGAGGATGAGACAGTTGGATGGGATCACTGACTCAATGGACATTAATCTGAGCAAACTCCGGGAGATTAGAGGAGGATAGAAGAAGCCTGGTGTGCTGCAATCCATGAGGTCACAAAGAGTCGGACATAACTCAGTGACCAAACAACAACAAATTAGTAGAGCAATGGTTTCTCCCTGTGAGTTAGGCCCTACAGGCAAAGGCAGAAACGGGGTGGGTAGCTGAGCCCTTTCCTCCTGAGGCTCTCTCCCATGACACACGTGCACAGTGAGTTACCCCTTGGCCGTCCTCCTGCGCCACCCTGGTGGTCTCTCCTATCTTGACCCAGGCGCTGCGCTGCCTTTGTTCACTTCTCTGAACTTGTTCTGGGGGTGTGTTTCTTCTTTTGGTTTTATCCCCTCAGCTCCCTCCCTGAACCCTACTCCATTCCCGGCTACCCCAGGCCACTCCCTCTTCTCAGGAATGCTTCTCTTATCTCTATTTCTGTCAAGACAGCTGGCAGTTTTATTCAGAATCAGAAGACTCCTGTAATCTTGAGCAAGCAGCAGGCTGGGAGGAGGGATTAGGATCCCCTTGGCTAAGCCGGGAGGAGGGGAGGTTCCTACCAAGCAGCCACTCTTAAACTACCAGTTGG
Source organism: Budorcas taxicolor (assembly GCF_023091745.1). Lineage (NCBI taxonomy): Eukaryota > Metazoa > Chordata > Mammalia > Artiodactyla > Bovidae > Budorcas > Budorcas taxicolor. The sequence goes on along the minus strand of NC_068926.1, from coordinate 13,799,697 downwards.
CTGCCTTGACCATAAAAGCAGTTCAGCCTAGCCTCCGGTGAATGTCTGCTTTTTTTTTTTTTTTTAATAGAATTGTGTCTGCATGGACCCACCCGGGTAGGTTGGCTGCAAAATATACATTCCAATAGCTGAATGAGTTGACCTGTTGTATGGGGTTACTTAGTATTGTTCATTTAAATACTGGAGAATGTCTGTCAAATACAATGGTTTTTCTTGTAGCACAGCTGATGTTAAACTGTTCTGACAGTTAGTAGGCAACAACAGGTTCTGCAGCTTCTAAAGGAAAATCCTGGTTTGTGTTAATAAAACCATGTCCTCAGCCTGGATAGGGATGCATACTTCATTGTTTCTTATGCTTTGCAGCATCCACCCTGTTTATTTAACAGCAGTATCAAGTTACACAGAAGTGAGCTATGATGCCAAATAAGGATACTACCCTGTTTTACACATTTAGAATTGGAATTTTATGCTCCTCAGAGGAAACTCAGAAGGGACACCAGGATTACAGAGCTTAATTCACAGATTCATCCAAAAGATATTCTTTGAGTGCATCACTGTTTTATAAACTGGAGACATAAAGATGAGTAAGACACGGTCTCTGTCCTGGGACAACTTAAGATACAGTGGAGAAGAGAGTGCAAATGAATATTACATAGTTTAACAGGATTGATAGGGCTATCAGCCACTGTTGTATTCCTGAGGCCTAGGATCCCTAGAAATGTGTGCACTTGAATAGAAATGAAATTCAGTGGTGGTATTATGACATGGTATTATGGAAGCTCTAACAAGGGATCTGATCAGAAAATAAAATAACCATAAAATGTCGCTTATTGGTTTTTATTTCTGATATTTAAAAAATTGAAATAATAAAACTAACAACCAAAAAAAATGTAAAAACATCATTCAAAATCCCATGACTTCATTATTCTTAACTATTATATTTCTGAATAATAAATACCTGAAACCTGCTCATTTTTCAGATAAAATATATCCTGAGAGCTAATTAGGGAAAAAAGGGTTTGCCTAAGAGCAATGGCTTTTGTTTGGTTTGGTTGTTTCAACTGTAAGTGATAATAAGAATTACTAGATCCTAACTTGGGGCTTCCCTGGTGGCTCAGCTGGTAAAGAACATGCCTGCAACGCACGAGACTTGGGTTCAGTCCTTGCGTCGGGAAGATCCCCTTGAAAAGGAAATGGCAACCCACTCCAGTACTCTTGCCTGGAGAATCCCATGGACAGAGGAGCCTGGAGGGCTGCAGTCCATGGGGTCGCAAAGAGTCAGACAGGACTTCAGTAACTTGGTGAATGAGTTGAATCTGTAGAATATATAGTGATCATTGTATGATGAGGCAGACAGCTTCTTACATGATTGGATATTAGCACCACAAGAGTTCCTTTCAAGAGGCTCTCCGTGGACACTTTTCCTACATTCACATCCATTATTGGTTCTGTCAATTTAGCCTAAAGGCATTCACTGAAGTCAATCATAACCACCCCTTCCTCTCAACAAAGACAAGAGAGCTATAAAATTATCTGCAGTTAATAAGTCCATGTGTCTTTCCAGGTGAGCCATTTGAAAGACTGTTCTACAAAATTTGCAGGATGTATCTGACTCTCAGAAGACTTTCTTGAACCACAGAAAATATTAAAGATCAATGTGAAAATGCAGATTTTTAATTTTCTTTAAATATCAAAAGGAATGAGTATAAATCTTTTTTAAAAAGGGTCTCTCCTCAGGATTAGCACCCCAAAATTCAACACCAAATTTTTCTCTATCTTACCTCAGTCTCTGACTTTGACAAGTCATCTCTTTGTTTCTAAGTTTTCACACCTAATACATTATATCAATCACTAGAAGGTGATGAAAACCAAATTGTGACTAAGGATTAGAGAGGATAAATAAATTCATAGTTTTCAGAAAAGAATAAGCCACAGATGCCAAACTCCTTTATGACAAAAAGGCAACACGAAAATTGTGCCTTCACAGTTCTGATCTATGATTTCTTCACCTCTAAAATGAAGAGTTGAGTTAAATATCTCTTGAGTCCAATGTGGTTTAAAATTCTTCTATCATGTTATTCTATTATTGTAAGAATTATGTCAAGAAAATAAATAAAATAGCAGAGAACAAAACAGTACGTCTAGGGACTTCCCTGGTGGTCCAGTGGTTAAGACTTTCCCTTCCAGCACTGGGGGTGTGGGTTCAATCCCTGGTCAGGGAGTTAAGATCCCTCAGGCCTTGTAGCCAAAAATCCAAAAAAACATAATAGAAGCAATACGGTAACAAATTCAATAAAGATTTTAAAAATGGTCCACATAAAAAACAACAACAAAAAAAAGTACATTCACAGTAAAATCTCTCAAATCCTTCAAATTTAGCTTCTTCAATAAAAAAGTGAAATCTCAAAAAGGCTTAGTTGGTGGTGAAAAGGCTGAAGCCTTTAGCCTGACTCAGGCCCAAGGTCAAGGAATTAATGTAGTCAGAACCACAACAAAGTAGACATTTAGAGTAGTTTGGAAAGGAATTTGCTATTGTATCCACTTTGGTTTTATTCAAAGCCACAGAAAAATTACTTCAGAGCAATTTTTAAACTGTGTTTAATAATGAAATATCAACATAGATACAGCATTAGGCATTCCTCTAGGCTATTCATATGCTTGCTTCTTGGGTGGTTGAAGGCCCTCAGCTTCCAGTGTCTTTGAGGTGTGTGTTAATGGCTTAGTACAATGAAGTATCTTAATGGCACATTTACTGAGGCTCTTAATCTACTCCTTGAGGGTGAAGAGATCAAGTGCATCCCTGTTAAAGCAAGAGGCTTGCTAGAGGTGGTAGAATGGCTGCTGCAGCCTGGGATCCATAGACCTACCCTGTGGCTTGTTGATAACCTCAACTTGTCAAAGTTATAACTTGTCACTCCCGCATTTTGAGTTAGAACCAAGATGTTTCATCAATACCTGTCAATCCACACCCAGCAAAGAAAGCAATACAGTGTCAAGCGAAGGATTTAATTTAACGAGCTGGCCATAAAGCTGTCATGGGTTGTTTTTCCTTAGCCTCCCTTCTTTCACCACTTCTCAAGCCAAATCCAACCAAATACACAGGGTTCAACAGAATTGCTCTGAGTTGAAAGAAACCCCCACAGACTTCTACCCATCTGTATAACCTACTAGAGAATTGGCTGGCCAATAGGGCTCCAGCTTCTTTGACTGTTAAGAGATTAAACTAAATAGTGCCTAGAGCTAACATTCTATAATTCTCTCTCTTTTTTTTCCCTTTGGGTAACTAGTAGCTTGAAGAACCCTGAGTAAAGCTGAATTTTCAACTTTAGCCTCAAGGAAATTTGACTTGACTATTTTTGAAATAAAATCTCGACAGTACAAAAAAGTTGAAGGTATCTATTTTAGCTTTATTTCTTAAGGTGGTATTTAAAGAAGGAAACTAGAAATGGCTGCTATTTAAAGAAGTGGTCATATAGAAAAAAAGAATAAAAGTTATAACTGAAAATGAAAACTGTTCTCAATGAAATAAGGCCACGTATGAGTGCATCTTCTTTTTAATGTAGGTATAAATATAATGCCTGTGTCCCTATGTTAGAAATGGGCTTACAAAGAAGGGGCCCCTGTACGGGAACTGCTTTCTTTCTCTTTTTCCTTTCTTTACTTTCTCATATATATATTTTTTTAGTACAGTTGATTAACAATGTTGTATTAGCTTTAGGTGTATAGCAAAATCATTCTATTATACATATACATGTATCTGTCCTTTTTCAAATTCTTTTCCCATTCAGGTTATCACAGAATATTGAGCAGAGTTCCTTGTGCTATATGGTAGCTCTTTGTTGGTTACCTAGTATAAATATAACAGTCAATATAATGTTAATTTCAAACTCCCAGTCTATCCCAATCCATCTAGAGGGGTAGTATACAAGAAAGTTGGTTTTATAAAAAGGGTCTAATGTGGAGATAGAATGGGTTTAAAGAGTGGAATCTGTGACCAAGTTGAGTAACTTAACTTTTAAGCTGCAAAGGACAGTGAAGTTAAGCTAAGTCGTACAGAAGCAATTGAATGCCTTCTCCATGAAATGGCCTACTCTTCAGTTGCAGTAGGATTAAACTAGTTATTTCAAAGTTCCTTCAACTCTCCTTTTTCAGTGATTCCTGGAACTTTCAAAGACTTACCCAAATGAAACACATGCCCAGTTCGAAGGCAAATCTACCACAGAAAAAGCCTCCTTTCACACCCAGGTCTATCTCACCTCAGACAGTTTATCCAAGATTCTGGCCTTTCAGATTTCTGAGATCAAATTTTCATTTCAACTACTCCACCTCCTAGAAATACCTAATGGACTATTAAAGAATTGGCAATGAGTAAAAGAAATATTTCATAACTAGTATTTGTATTTTGGTCAGAAAAATTCACGGGTTATTTTAATTCCCAGCTATAGAGCAGTTGGGACTAGAATTGTTTTTTTCCTTTAAATCTAGCTTTTCCCTAAACTTCCTGCAAATCATTAAAAATGTATCCCCAGTTGGGACTACAGTTAATTAACGGTGCTTTGCAAAATCCATCTGTAAAGATTCAGTATAAAATACATTTTATTTCCCATTTTGCTTGGTGGTGGTGGTTTGGTCGCTAAGTTGTGTCCGACTCTTGCGACCTCATGGACTGTAGCCTGCCAGGTTCCTCTGTCCATGGGATTCTCCAGGCAAGAATATTGGAGTGGGTTGCCATTTCCTTCTCCAGGGGATCTTCCCAACCCAGGAATTGAACCTGGGTCTCCTACATTGCAGGCAGATTCTTCACCAACTGAACTACTAGGGAAGCCCTCCCACTTTGCTTGTGATCCTAAATGATTTGATGCCTTTGCTTAGGCTAATCTGGACCTAATTCTCATAAAAATAAACATAATGGTGTTAAGAGTTCACCACCTTTGGGTATCACGGTTGCATTCTTGGAGCTAACACTGCTCTGCGTAATGACACAGGAATATCAAGAACACCAAAGATCTGGAAAGAAGCACCAGAAGTGAGCTCAGCCCCACATAACTCCCACTAATGAAGCTGCTGACGCCTTATAATTCTAAACTAAGAATCTCCCTCTGTATCATGTTGAAATAGTCTTTGAAGCTGTCATTTATTATATGCTTACCATTCAGCAGGAATCAGTTAAATGCTTGTTTAGTGACGAAGGGTCCCCTTACCCCATTCATACTTGGTCTTGTACTTCTGAGACCCAGAACATACACAGAAAAAGAAAGCAAAGTCAGTTAACGGAGGTAGACTGTTATCAACTACTGATCGTCCCTCAAACAACCCTTATAGTTCCAATGACTCCATAAAGTTTCAAAAAATCAATATTAGAGATGGGCTTCCCAGGTGGTGTTAATGGTAAAGAACCCATCCGCTAATGCAGAAGATGCAAGAGATGCAGGTTTGACCCCTGGGTTGGGAAGATCCCCTGGAGGAGGGCATGGCAACGCATTCCAGTATTCTTGCCTGGAGAATCCCATGGACAGAGCAGCCTGGCAGACAGAGGGCCCTATACGGTCTATAGGATAGGGTCTAAAGAGTTGAACACGACTGAGCACGCACACACACATGCATGAACACCCAAGGATCTATATTTAAATGGAAGTCTTTCATTGGCAGTTGGTCAAGGAATAAGTTGAAATAAGGAAAATGCTAGATGAACTGTCAGAAGACCTAGGTCATTTACTACCTGCAGTTTCAGCTTCTTCTGTATTATGGGGTGACTTACCTTATCTACCTGACAAATTTGCTTTAAACATCTACATGAGGCAATGGGCATAAAATTCTTTGTAAACAATAAAGGACCTTATAAAATATTTGAATAATTCACTTCCTGTGTACAGAAAATGGAATAAATTTTTAAAAGAAATTTTTATTAAAGATTTTCAAAAGAACTGCAAAAGATTCCTCATAAAATTTTGTACCCCTCTTATTGGAAACATAAGGGAAGAGGGTAGTGAAGGAGCAGCTGCCCAAGAAATTAAATAGAGCTCAAAATGTAGCTTCAGGGGGCACCCTGAAAATACCTGAATCTTTCTAAGAAAGTTTGGAGACAGGAGATTAGTTTTCCACAAGACCTAATTTTAATTTAATTACAGATTTCTAAAACTGCAAAACAGTAAAATATTCATGCAAGCAGAACTATTTATTGGTCACCCCAGGGCACTTGTCCTTAGACTGGCCCCTTCTCACATTTACAATGTTGTTGGACACCTGTGAAATTCTGAAGGCAAAAGAAAACATCTGCTCACACCCCTAAATCATGCTTCTGGGTCCTATGAGCCAATGTTATTATTAACTTGTTAATAATTATTATAATATTATCGCAGCAGGATTTAGCTTAGATCACATATAGATGCCAGTGGTAAACTGGATAGAGGAAGCCTTATTGTAATTGAGATTATACTTACTCGTTTATGATTTATTGCTAATCTAATGAAGGGCCCCTAAATGTCTAAGTGCCCCCAAGCCAAGAATTATGGAAACAGGCCAACATAATTAAACACAAGCCCCAGTCAGAAATAGAAATAAAAGTTCAAGATGAAATTTGGAGATATGTGAATTTCTCTAAGAAAACTTGAGGGAAAGTAATCCCTTGCTCTTTACAAGGCTCCGTTAAAATAAAATCACTTGATTTCAAAGTTGTAAGTTCACAAAATAGCCATGCAAGCATCTTCTCTAAGTCACAGAGAGAAATAGAAGTGAATAATTTTTTCTGCATTGGATCAAGTTTTCCTCCTGCCTCTCTCTCTGTCCCTCCATTCTCCCTTCTTTCTTTTGCCTTTTCTGAAAAGCAATGAGTTTAATCTCCAAAGAAATAGGATGTTTCCTGTAGCCTAGGCAATTCATTATATTCTTTATCTTTGTGTCCCAATCCTGCACCCACCCTTCTCCCTTAACACTAGTGATGTGGGGAGGGTTTTATTTGGTTAGGTCAAAGGTGAGAATCCCAGGACAGTATTGTCCTTTTAATTGTCTTTGGTATGACAGAAAACATAGAACCAGAGGCTACATATCTATCTTATCCACACATACCATCAGAAGCAATAGATATTCTACCACGGTTAGAAGCAGCTTATTTTTACAAGTATTCTGCCCTCCAGCCACTCTTGTATCCTGATGAACCAGCCTGCTTTTCACTGCTCATCCATCCTGTGTTTTCCTGTTTCACATTTTACTGTTTGTAAATAGAAATCAGTTAAATCCTACACTTTATAACAGCTACATCAATCTTTCTGATGCTCTAGTAATACTAAGTTACTGCTATGTGGTATTCAGAGACCCTGATGCTGGGAAGGATTGAAGGCAAAAAGAGAAGAGGGTGGCAGAGGACGAAATGATTAGATAGCATCACCGACTCAATGGACATGATTCAGAGCAACCTCTGGGAGATAAGTGAAGGAGAGGGAAGACTGGTGTGCTACAGTCCTTGGGGGTCTCAAAGTGTTGGACATGACTTAGTGACTGAACAACAACAAATCCAAACTAGAGGATATAATATAGAACAATGGAATCTCCCCCTCCTCTGTTTCTAACACACACACACACACACACACACACATGCACACGCATGCATGCTAAGTCGCTTCAGTCATGTCCAACTCTTTGCAATCCTGGAGACTACAGCCCACCAGGCTCCTCTGTCCATGGGATTCTCCAGGCAAGAATACTAGAGTCGGTTGCCATCTCCTCCTCCAGGGAATCTTCCTGACCCAGGGATCGAACCCACATCTCTTAAGTCTCCTGCATTGGTAGGCAGGGTCTTTCCCACTAGTGCCACCTGGGATGCATCACCTGTTATATATGTATATGTGTATATATATATGAAGAGAGAAGACGGCTCCTTCATAATTACTTAGAATATTCAACTTAGTTCTAGTAACTATGAAATCTTGTCAAGCTAATCAATCTGTTTCCCTCATTCTAAAAAGGGGATAATGATAAGATATAGTAGGGATTAACTACAAGAATACATCAAGAATGTTTTATAATAACCACTAGCACAAAGAAGGAGAAGGCAATGGCGACCCACTCCAGTACTTTTGCCTGGAAAATCCCATGGATGGAGGAGCCTGGTGGCTGCAGTCCATGGGGTCTCGAAGAGTCGGACACGACTGAGCGACTTCACTTTCATGCATTGGAGAAGGAAATGGCAACCCACTCAAGTGTTCTTGCCTGGAGAATCCCAGGGACGGGGGAGCCTGGTGGGCTGCCGTCTCTGGGGTCGCACAGAGTCAGACACGACTGAAGCGACTTAGCAGTAGCAGCAGCAGCAGCACAAAGAAGGAGAAGGCAATGGCGACCTACTCCAGTATTCTTGCCTGGAAAATCCCATGGACGGAGGAGCCTGGTAGGCTGCAGTCCATGGGGTCACCAACTTTTCCCTTTCATGCACTGGAGAAGGAAATGGCAACCCACTCCAGGGTTCTTGCCTGGAGAATCCCAGGGGCAGGGGAGCCTCATGGGCTGCCGTCTCTGGGGTCGCACAGAGTCAGACATGACTGAAGTGACTTAGCAGCAGCAGCAGCAGCACAAAGAAAGTGCTCAGTGATTATTAAGTTTTTTATTTTTTGGCCATGCTGAACAGCTTGAATGATCTTAGTTCCCTGACCAGGGATTGAACTGGTGTCCCCTGCAGTGGAAGCACAGAGCCCTAACCTCTAGTCCACCAGGGGAACCCCAAACGTTAACTATTTTTAATGCTGTGAGGAGGAGGGAGTCTGTACAAGGAGTCAAGTCAAGCACCCAGCCTAAGTAAACAAGCGAAAGAATCTGGGCCCTCTATATGCCAACCCTTCCTTCCTCTTTGCCTATTCCAAGATTAAGAGATATGCGTGAACAAGATCACTAAACATTAATGCTTGTAATCAGCATGAACAAAGAACGTACACAGAATATTTGGTTGCAGAAACATTTAATAGGGACTTTTTAACACAAAAGAGGATTCAGATATATCCTACTGCTATTCTGGATAATCTAGAATTATTCCCCACGTTGGAAATAGCATGATCACTGGGTAGGTTAAAATTTATGGTCAGTCATGTGACATTTTTAACAGGCAGGAAGAAACAAGAGTCTAATATGGAAATAACTAAAGCTTAGCAGTAGTTGAAGTAACTTACTCCTTTCTTTATCTCATTAGGATGGAAAACTATCTTTTTGCTTGACAAACAGGCATGACAATGACAAACGCCCTGGGTATCTTCCATTAAATGAAATAAAATACATAGTACAACTTCATTATGGTGACAATCTCTTTCATACTCATTCTTATGATGAAGTGTCTCAGATATATACTTTTAAAAATATAAAGAACATAATAAGCCCCTGGGTATACACTACGCAGCTTAAGTAATAAAACGTTACAAATGTAACTGAAGGCCTAACGATCTCGTTTCTCAGTTCCTCTTTCCCCTGCACCCCAAGGTACTCACCACACCGAATTTGGCATTATTTATTCATGTGGGATGTATTTTCAGGGTTACTTTCTCAGACCTAGATAAAAGAGCTGTGCTTTTATCAGCCTTCAGAGTTAGTCTCCTTGTGCCTCTGAGTTGAATTTACGATGTGGCAAAGGTCTAGTAGTATCAGAATCAGGTACTATTTTTTAAATTAAATCAAAAGAGGGAAAATATGTCATTTTAAGGCCACTCCAACTGTGGAAAGTCAATGATATTTATAAAAAACTTTGTAGATGTGGAAAGAATTCAAGATTTGAGTTTCAGCAATATGGCAGACTATACATTAAAAACCCTCCTGCTAGATCAACTGGAAATGCTGGAAAAATTTGCATAAACTTAAAAAAAATGCACAACTAAACTCATATATTATAAAAGAAAAATATCCAGGTGTCACGAATAATGAAGCTACTTCAAACTGGACTGGCAATGAGGTTACCCTGTGCTTGCCTCAGAGAGGAGTGGTGAGGAATAGTTGCAATCTAGGACTTCAGTTTTTAAGGGAAAGCAAAGGATAGATAACTTGGCTCCTGAAAATAGAGAACTGAAACTAAGATCCCCACATAAAACTGGAAGGTCTAAACACTCAGTTGAAGGGAAGAATTCTGCCCACACACCAAAAGAAGGCAACAGACAATAGGGAAACCCGTTTTCCTGTGCTTGGGCTCTGAGTGGGTAAAATAAATCTCTTGAGAATTCAGAATATGGCCTTGCACAACAGAGGGTTGAATTTATATCACATGTCATCTAGGAAGCCAGAAGCCATATACATATGTTGTTGTAGCTTAGTCCTCAGTCGTGTCCGACTCTTTGCGACCCTATGGACTGTAGTCGACCGGGCTCCTCTCTATGCGATTCTCCAGGCAAGAATACTGGAGTGGGTTGCCATGCCCTCCTCCAGGGGACCTTCCCGCCCCAGGGACTGAACCTGCCTCTCCCGTGTATCCTGCACTGGCAGGCAGGTTCTTTACCAGTGAGCCATGAGGGAACCATATATATAATAGGCAGATTCAGTAGCCAAATAACAGATTGAAACTGAAGACATTAACACAATAGAAATAGCTGATAGAGACTACTAAAGAATTATGACTAAAAGAATTATCACATAACTAATTCGTCCAAGTGAAAAAGTAAAAGTGTTAGTTGCTCAGCTGCATCCGACTCTTTGTGACCCCATGGACTAGAGCCCAACAGGCTCCTCTGTCCATGGAATTCACCAGGCAAGAATACTGGAGTGGGTTGCCATTACCTTCTCCAGAGGATCTTCCTGACCCAGGGTCCACACTGCAGGCAGATTCTTTACAGTCTGAGCCACCAGGGAAGCCCAATTTAGTCTAAATCTCCTCCAAATTCTGATAACTACTACAAATTCTGCATTCCTTAACATATAATGAAAAGTGGATGAGCAGCTGTTAAGGGAAAGATTAATAAGTGCATTTTGAGAAAAGGTCAGAGCAAAACCAGAAATTCAGTTCAGTTCAGTTGCTCAGTTGTGTCCGACTCTGTATGACCCCATGGACTGCAGCACGCCAGGCTTCCCTGTCCATCACCAACTCCTGGAGCTTACTCAAACTCATGTCCATCGTGTCAGTGATGCCATCCAACCATCTCTGTTGTTCCCTTCTCTTCCCGCCTTCAATCTGTCCCAGCATCAGGGTCTTTACCAACAAGTAGGTTCTTCACATCAGGTGGCCAAAATATTGAAGCTTCAGCTTCAGCATCAGTCCTTACAATGAATATTCAGGACTGATCTCCTTTAGGATAGACTGCTTGGATCTCCTTGCAGTCCTAGGGACTCTCAAGAGTCTTCTCCAACACCACAGTTCAAAAGTATCAACTCTTCAGCGCTCAGCTTTCTTTAGAGTCCAAATCTCACATCCTTACATGACTACTGGAAAAACCATAGCTTTGACTAGATGGACTTCTGTTGGTGAAGTAATGTCTTTGCTTTTTAATATGTTGTCTAGGTTGGTCATAGCTTTTCTTCCAAGAAGCAAGCGTCTTTTAATTTCATGGCTGCAGTCACCATCTGCAGTGATTCTGGAGCCCCCAAAATAAAGTCTCTTACTGTTTCCACTGTTTCCCCATCTATTTGCCATGAATTGATGGAACCAGATGCCATGATGTTAATTTTTTGAATGTTGAGTTTTAAGCCAGCCTGGTGGCGCGGTCGGTAAAGCATCTGTCTACGATGAGGGAGACCTGGGTTTGATCCCTGAGTCAGGAAGAATCCCTGGAGAAGGAAATAGCAACCCACTCTAGTACTCTTGCCTAGAAAATCCCATCGATGGAGGAGCCTGATGTCCATGGGGTTGTAAAGAGTGGGACACGACTGAGTGATTTCACTTTCACTTTTTCACTCTCCTCTTTCATTTTCAAGAGGCTCTTTAGTTCCTCTTCAGTTCAGTCCAGTTCAGTTCAGTCGCTCAGTTGTGTCCGACTCTTTGCGACCCCATGAATCGCAGCACGCCAGGCCTCCCTGTCCACCACCAACTCCCGGAGTTCACTCAGACTCACGTCCATCGAGTCCGTGATGCCATCCAGCCATCTCATCCTCGGTCGTCCCCTTCTCCTCCTGCCCCTAATCCCTCCTAGCATCATAGTCTTTTTCCAGTGAGTCAACTCTTCGCATGAGGTGGCCAAAGTACTGGAGCTTCAGCTTTAGCATCATTCCTTCCAAAGAAATCCCAGGGTTGATCTCCTTCAGAATGGACAGGTTGGATCTCCTTGCAGTCCAAGGGACTCTCAAGACTCTTCTCCAACACCACAGTTCAAAGGCATCAATTCTTCGGCACTTAGCCTTCTTCACGGTCCAACTCTCACATCCATACATGACCACAGGAAAAACCATAGCCTTGACTAGACGGACCTTAGTCGGCAAAGTAATGAACGTCTCTGCTTTTGAATATGCTATCTAGGTTGGTCATAACTTTTCTTCCAAGGAGTAAGCGTCTTTTAATTTCATGGCTGCAGTCACCATCTGCAGTGATTTTGGAGCCCCAAAAAATAAAGTCTGACACTGTTTCTACTGTTTCCCCATCTATTTCCCATGAAGTGATGGGACCAGATGCCATGATCTTCATTTTCTGAATGTTGAGCTTTAAGCCAACTTTTTCACTCTGCTCTTTCACTTTCATCAAGAGGCTTTTTAGCGCCTCTTCACTTTCTGCCATAAGGGTGGTGTCATCTGCATATCTGAAGTTATTGAGATTTCTCCCGGCAATCTTGATTCCAGCTTGTGCTTCTTCCAGTCCAGCGTTTCTCATGATGTACTCTGCATATAAGTTAAATAAGCAGGGTGACAATATACAGCCTTGACGTACTCCTTTTTCTATTCGGAACCAGTCTGTTGTTCCATGCCATGTCCAGTTCTAACTGTTGCTTCCTGACCTGCATATAGGTTTCTCAAGAGGCAGGTTAGGTGGTCTGGTATTCCCATCTCTTTCAGAATTTTCCACAGTTTATTGTGATCCACACTTTCTGCCATAAGGGTGGGGTCATCTGCATATTTGAGGTTATTGATATTTCTCCCAGCGATCTTGATTCAAGCTTGTGTTTCATCCAACCCAGCATTTTGCATGATATACTCTGCATAGAAGTTAAGTGAGCAGGGTGACAATACACCACCTTGACCTACTCCTTTCCCAATTTGGAACCAGTCCATTGTTCCATGTCCAGTTCTGACTGTTGCTTCTTGACCTGCATACAGGCTTCTCAGGAGGCAGGTAAAGTGGTCTGGTATATAAAGAACTAAATTTTTACCACTGAATTATTTTGAAACCATGTAATAATATACAGTTGTGAAAGCACTTGAGTTAACTACTGGAGGGAAAATGGCCTCCTCTTGGAAATGTGTAAATTGAGGCTCTTTGTTCAAAAGTACTTGAAAAATACAGAGCAAGCAACCACCTATACAGGATCTGGAGAATATAATCTATAAATCAGAACTAACATGGTAGTTTGAAAGTTGGGAGAGGTAGTAAAGGGAAGTGTTATACTCTCCTTTAAAATTTTCCCTATATATAACTATTTTTAATGCTTATAAATTAATGATCAATATATTCACCATTTTTTCCTTGCCTAATTTATTCTTCTGAGGTTCTCATAGACACCTATATAAATATCTCAGCATGATATCAATATGTTTGTTTAAATCAATGTCTACACTTAAAATTTCTGCCTAGCCACATTTAAAACAGACAATGAATCTTGTCTGTTTTATATTTCCAGTCATTTCCTGTCACTTCCTATTTTGGTCTCTCATCACAGTACACCTGGGTTTCTCATTTAGTAATCAAATATTTGACTGTAGGCTTATCATTTATTAAGCACCCTTGTTATAGACACTATATTATTTTAAAGCATACAGAACCTATCTTTATTGCCTCCAGTGCTTCCTGCTCCAGTTGAATCTTACTGATTTAATCCTCGTAAAACATGTACCTATCTATTCAATATTCAAAATGTACCTATCTATATAAAACATGTACCTATCTATTCTACACTCACCTATCTGTTCAAAATTCATCAGTTGTTTCCCTGAAGGAAGATACAGGTCAAACTTCCTACTTGCATTGTTTGGGCTGCAATTCATGGGGTCACAAAGAGTCGGACACGACTGAGTGACTGAACTGATCTTTCAAATAAGCCATATAGATTTTTTCCTACCAGAGAGTCAAAGTGTATGAAAAAAATATATATTTACAAAAAACATAAGAAATATAAGGATATGAAATGACAGAAAGAAAAGGAATGGAAAAAGACATAACATTTAAATACGAATCACAGGAAAACAAGCATAGCTTTATTAAATCAGACAAAGCAGACTTTATGGCAAAAAAAAAAAGACTAGAGACAAAGAAGTACACTTTATAATACATGGTTTGATTGTTCAGAGAGAAATAATAATTCTAAGTGTCTATGTACTTAGTAACAGAGCCTCAAAATATATAAAGATAAAATTGACAGGATTACTAGAAAGAGTAGGCAAGTCCACAATCATGTGGAAGATTTTCATACAACTTTCTTATTAATCAATAGAATTAGCAGACAAAATAATCAGAATATATAATATTGGACAACACAATTAATAAACCTGACCAAATATATATATATATGGAACATATATGATATATATGGAGCACTATATATATATATATATATATATATAATTTGTATGAAACATGAATAAAAATTTGAGCACATGCTGGGCTATTAAAGCAAGTTTCACCAAACTTCAAAAAATGTTTTCCTTTCACAGAGTGACTGTGCTAGAAATGAATGATAAAAGAATATTTTGAAAATTACCATATATTTGGACAGAAAATTAAGCAACGTACTTCTAAATACATGATGGGTCAAAGAGAAAGCTTTTTACAAATGTTAGAAAATATTCTAACTGAAGATAAGGGATATGTATTAAAACATATTAAACCAACCGGAACTGTGCAAGTCCAAAGAAAATAGAAGAAAATAATAAAAAGCAGAAATTAATAAAACAGAAAATAATAAAAAGCAGAAATTAATAAAATAGAACAAATATACATAATAGAGAGGATAAAACTAAAATTTAAGTCTTAGAAAAGACTAACAGAACTGATAAGTTTCTACTGAGGCTGACAAGAAGAAAATTGAGATGCCACAAATGACAAAGTCAGGAATGATGAGGGATCTACCACCACAGATCCTGCAGACATTCTAAATATCATAAAATGACACTATGAATAACTTAGCCCAATAAATTTGAAAATATAGATAAAAGGATAAATTCCCAATAAAATACAAATTAGCAAAACTTACACAAAAAGAAGTACAAAAATCTGAATAGTTCTCCATCTATTTAAAATTAAAAATCAAACCTATAATTATGCCTTCACAGTGAATTTTATAAAGCATTTAAGAAATCATTAGTCTTACACAAACTCTTCCAAAAAACAGAAAAATTTAAAAACTTTCCAATTTTTTTTATGAAACCAAAAACATGACAAGGACAGTACAAAGAAAGGAATATCACAGGTCAACTCACTCATGATGAAAAAGTCTTAAACTAATTTTCAGCAAACCCAGTGATTCACATGTAGGATTTATTCCAAGAAAGATGATTAATTTAACATTCAAAAATCATCCAATATAATTCAACATACTATAAAATAGAGGAAAAAAATCTCAAGGTTATTTCAATAGGTGCAAGGAAAGCATCTTATACATTCAATATTCATTCATGACTTAAAAATAAAAGAATTATTAAACTAGAAATACAAGGGACTAACATTGATTTTATCAATATTAAGTATTTCTAAAAAAAAAAAAAAACCTAAGCAAACATACGAAACAGAGAAATCTTGAAAGCTTTGCCATTGGGACTGGAAACAAGATAAGAATGACTGCTCTCAATGTTTTCAATTTAATATCTCAGACTTCAATACACCACAGGAGGATGTAGCTAGTATAAATAGGAAATAAAATAAGTAAAAGTATAAGAAAAAGAAAAGAAATAAAATAGCCATCATTTAGAAATGTAAAAAGAATCTACAGAAAATTCTAATTAGAGGTAAGTAACAAATTTGGTAGATATAAAGTGAAAATAAAAAATTAATTTTACTATTTACCAAAATAAAATTTTTAAAAGTATCATCCATAATATCAAAAATATCAAATTCTTAGAAGTAAATCTACAAAACATGTACAAGATGTCTCCCTAAAAATGTATAAAACATCATCGAAAGAAATTAAAGACTCAAATAGATGGGAGTTTTTAGTGACTTAGAAGACAATATTGTAAAAGCATGTTGTTGCTGTTGTTCAGTCACTAAGTCATGTCTGACTCTTCATGATCCCATGAAGTGCAGCATAAATTATCAAACTGATCTATAGATTCATAGCAATCCCAAGAAAAATTCTATCCAGTTTGTGTTTGTGTCCACACATGCACGCATGTACCCTGATATGGTGAATTCAAAATGTATATAATAATAATAATGAAAAATGTCAAGAATACTTGAGAGAGTGTTAAGAAGGAACAGACTGCACTTGATATACCTATACCCGATATCAAACTGTGTTACAAATCAACAGTAATAAGACAAAATGTTTTTGGTACAAGAGACAAATTGTATTGTGTACGGAACGCAAAAACATACCATATACATATAGACACTTGATTTGAAATAAAGGTGACATTGTACAGCAACAGGAAATTATGGTCTTCAGTGAATGGTGCTGGGTCAATATATATGAAAAAAAATTGAAATTTAACTCTTATCATCTAAGATGGATTGCACACTTAAGTCTGCACAACAAAGCAAATAAAGCTTTTAGAAGATAATATAAGAAAATATCTGTACAATTCTCAGGTTGGAAAAGCCTTCTTACTGCACAAAAATCACTAACCGTCATGGAAAAGATTAATAAATTGGTTTATATTAAAAGTAAGAATTTCTGTTCATTAAGAGATCCCATCTTTAAGAGAATGAAAAAGGCAAACCACAGAGTAGAGGACGGTTGCAACACTGATAACTGTCAAAGCATTTACAACCAGAATATGTGAAGCACTTCTATAAATCAACAAGGAAAACAAGATAGAATTTGTAAATGAACTAAAGACTAGAACACTTCACAAAAGACATTATCCAAATTGACAACATATGAAAAGTGGCTTGATCTCATTAACTACTACGAACAGAAAATTAAAACTACAATAAGACAACACTACATTCATCAAAGTGGCTAAAATTTAAAAGACCAACAATACTACACTGGTGAGTATATGGAGAAGCAGGGACTCATGGCCTGCTGTTGCATGTGAATGATTACATGCACTTTGGAAAATGATGAAGCATTATCTGTAAACAATGAGCATACATGTACCCTTTGTGTGAGGTATACAGCTCTTATATACATACGTAACAGGAATACACATGTGATAAGAGTCAAAAGACAAGTAGTAGAATTTCATAACAGCATTATTTGTAATAGCTTCAAAAAGGAAAACACAATAACAAACATCAGTAGAATGAGTAAACAAATTATAGTAGATTCCTACAAGAGGGGCTTCCTTAGTAGCTCAGCTGTAAAGAATCTGCCAGTGTAGATTTGGGCTTGATCCCTGGGTCGGGAAGACCCCCTGGAAAAGGAAATGGCAACCCATTCCAGTATTCTTGCCTGGGAAATCCTATGGAAAGAGAGGCCTAGCAAGCTACAGTCCATGGGGTCACAAAGCAGTTGGATACAACTTAGAGACTAAACAAAAACAATATTTCTACAATAGAATATTAGATATGTAGTGGTAAAAATGAACAGACTACAGCTATAAGATACAGTAATACGAATATATATTACAAAAATCATGCTGAGTAAAAGGAAAATATACTGCACATTGTATATACTAATAGAAAATATACTGCACAAAAGAACATATACTGCACATTGTATATACTAATACATATGGATATTAGTATAATATCCACAAAAGAAAATATACACAAAAGAAAATATACTGCACATTGTATATACTAATACATATGGATATTACATTAGGGGTAGAGGTCAATCTTAGAGGGAAGGAAGGGAACAGTGGTTGAGATGGCACATGAAGAGGGCTTCCAAGGAGGTATTTTAGCCTTTGGCATGGACATGGGTGTCCACTTTGACCTAATTCATTGAGCTAGTGTTTGGTGCATTTCACTGTATATACATTATGCTACACACACACACACACACCTAAAAAGAGAAAAAGCTGATAAAATCTTTAGCCAAAGATTACACAGATAGGGTTTAGGTGCTCATATAATTCCTACATTACTGAGTTACTTCCTTTTAGCTTGCAAATAATAGAAAACTTCACACACATTAAAAGTTTCTTGTATTCACTAGCTATACAAAGCGGAGAAGGCAATGGCACCCCACTCCAGTACTCTTGCCTGGAAAATCCCATGGACGGAGGAGCCTGGTAGGCTGCAGTCCCTGGGGTCGCTAAGAGTCAGACACAACTGAGCGACTTCACTTTCACTTTTCACTTTCATGCATTGGAGAAGGAAATGGCAACCCACTCCAGTGTTCTTGCCTGGAGAATCCCAGGGACAGAGGAGCCTAGTAGGCGGCCATCTATGGGGTCGCACAGAGCCAGACACGACTGAAGCAACTTTGCAGCAGCAGCAGCTATACAAAGAGCATATGCAAAATTGTTTCTATTATTTAAATCAAGAAACTGTGCTTACACTATACCATTCTTCATATCACTAGTATATTTCATGATATAAATCTTAAAAGATACTTCATATCTTTAAAAGGGATTATAGCATGAATGGGTTTCTCTGGTAGCTCAGGCAGTAAAGAATCTGCCTGCAATGCAGGAGATCCAGGTTTGATCCCTGGGTCAGGAAGATCCCCTGGAGAAGGGGACAGCAACCCACTCTAGTATTCCTGCCTGGAGAATTACATGGACAGAGGAGCCTGGTGGGCTACAGTCCATGGGGTTGCAAAGAGTCAGACACGACTGAGTGATTAACACACACACAGTATGAATAATACTGCTTCAAAGACTTCTTCATTTCTAAAAGAAGTCTTTATTTTTGAATCTAAAAGTAATTAGATGTAAGACAAGCACAAATTGGACCCAAAGGACTCAAGTTGTATTTCTACTAAATGATGACTTTGTTTAAACACATAACATATCCAAAAACTCAAATATTTTTATAATGGCCATTTGAGAGCCTTATTTGGAGCTGTGTATAATTTCTGATAGTTTTGCTTTTAAGTGGATTTTTCTAAGAATTCTCTTTATTATCTAAATCTCTGGAAGGAAAGGAGAGAACCTGGAACAATGAATCCAAATTGAGTGGACATTCCTGTGGTTCCACAAGAATCATCCACTGAGCAATTCCCTTTGGAAAAGCACAAATTTCCACCCAACTGTTCATCCCAGGAAAACTTCTGATAGTCTTTTTCAAGGTCCAATCTTAATTAAGACAAGTGTTAAATAAATCTTTTGATTTACATAAAATTAGTTTAAAAAACAGTTTAGTTCCATAGTCTCCTTCACAACTTACAATGGTGGTAGGTGTTAGGCTACCATATTGCATCTTTTCTCTTCCAAAGTTTTAATAAAAATATAGCATTTGGAAATGACGTGAAGAAAAGGGAACCGTCTTGTTCTGTTGGTGGGAATGTAAATTGAAACAGTTACTATGAAGAAGAGTATGGCAATTCCTTAAAAAACTAGGAATAAGACTACCATATGACCAAATAATGCCAGTACTGGGCATATACGCTGAGAAAAACATAATTGAAAGAGTTGTATGTACCTCAGTGTTCACTGCAGCACTTTTTACAATAG
Source organism: Budorcas taxicolor (assembly GCF_023091745.1). Lineage (NCBI taxonomy): Eukaryota > Metazoa > Chordata > Mammalia > Artiodactyla > Bovidae > Budorcas > Budorcas taxicolor. Next base: position 13,779,876 of record NC_068926.1, on the reverse strand, counting down.
CTAGGACATGGAAGCGGAGAAGGCAATGGCACCCCACTCCAGCACTCTTGCCTGGAAAATCCCATGGGTGGAGGAGCCTGGTAGGCTGCAGTCCATGGGGTCTCTAGGAGTCAGACACAACTGAGCGACTTCACTTTCACTTTTCATTTTCATGCATTGGAGAAGGAAATGGCAACCCACTTGTGTTCTTGCCTGGAGAATCCCAGGGATGGGGGAATCTGGTGGGCTGCCGTCTCTGGGGTTGCACAGAGTCGGCCACGACTGAAGCGACTTAGCAGCAGCAGCAGTAGCAGGACATGGAAGATGCTTCATCCATTGACAGACGAACAGATACAGAAATTGTGGTACATATACACAATGGAGTATTACTCAGCTATAAAACAGAATGTAATTTGAGTCAGTCCTAACGAGGGAGATGAACCTAGAGCTACTGTAGAGTGAGAAAGTAGAAGACAAATACTGCATACTAAAGCATGTGTATGAAATCTAGAAAGACAAAACTGACGAACCTATTGTTGCAGGGCAGCAGTGGAGATGCAGACACAGGGAACAGACTTGTGGGCACAGTGGGGGGAAGGGGAGGGTGGGATGAGCGGAGAGCAGCATGGAAACATGTGTGTTACTATATGCAGAACAGACAGCCAGCAGGAATTTGCTGTGTGACACAGGGAGCTCAACCTAGTGCTCTGGAATGAGGTGGGAGACAGGAGGCAAGTTCAAGAGGGAGGAGACAGATGCATACCTGTGACTGGTTCATGTTGATGTACGGCAGAAACCAGCACAATATTTTTAAAGCAATTATCCACCAATACATTTTTCAAAAAATAATATAGCATTAAATGTAATAGGAATGTAAGGGTATAAAACTAGTTACTCATACCTAACAGGGTAAGATTAAACTTTCACTCCATTCTCCCCTACCTTTCTTTCATCCTAAATTAACACGTTACTAAAATTAAAAACCCTGCTTACTGTAATCTGAATATAATCTCCTCATTCCTCCACAAATGCATAGTTTTCCATGCCTAAAATGCCCTCTCATTTCTCTCTACTTAAAACTGCATGCTGTTCTGGAACCAGAGTGTAAATTTAGAAACACTTCCTCCCTATTCCTGATGACTCCCAACTAAAAGGAAAATTGGTTCCTTTACTCTGAGCCACTCTCCACCCCAATACTCCATCCCTGAGGAGGCAAACATTTGATTTGTAAATATAGGAAAAATAAAATTCCATCCTCCTTCTAGGGAGCCTCCTGACTCATTCTGTGCAGCCAGTTATGACCTTGATCTTAACGATCCATTATTAGAAAAGCCCCAATTAGCTAAGACTTAAAAACACATCCATGAATCTGTGGTCTGTCAAGAAAGAAGGTGATACTCTGACCTTTACCTTCACTATTTCTCAACGTGTACATGAGCTGACAAGAAGGCCTCTTTAGATACCCTATGTGCATGAATTTCTCTTTCATAAGAACCTTACTGACTACCTGGGCATTGGTGATATTTATCCCTATTAAAGATACTTATCTGTTTAACTCAATACTACCTTCCTTTAAGTATGCATAAGTGTCTGTTCCTAGCTGTCATCAGCTAATTATAAATTCTTTCTAAGTAGGAAATATGTTTTCTACTTACTTATATTCTACACAGGATATAAGGAATATAATTGTACATGTTGTTTGAAAAAAGATAATTTTTCTCTTGGAAACTATATGCAGTACAATTGACCACAGCATTGTAGAGTCAACATCTTTTTTACTTAATAGGGATAAGTAATCAAGTATTCTTAATAACAAAAAAATGACAGTCGATTATTTCCATCTAAATAAATCTTTATAAAATGTGTTGCATGCTTGCCAACCTTAGTAAATGTTATATGTCAAACTGTATTTCTCTCTCTTCATTGGCACAGTGTTACTAAAATGATCAGCTTTGTTATTAGAGATAGTCTAGGATAGTGACTATTATTCAATTGATTAAAACAGAGAAAATGTACCCAAATGACATAAGAATACAACATTTCTGTTAAAAAATTGGTCTTTATCATGAAATTCCAAAGGGCCAAGAACAAACAGAAGTGGCTAAAAGCAGCTAAGGAATTCAGAACTAGAATCAGCAGTAAGAGTGGGTCTAGGAGACTGGCTTAGAACTAGTTAGACAGGGTAAGAGAACACTGAAGCTTCCTGTTTAGTGTGATACTCATTTCCTACCAATGGGAATGCACATGTGTATTAAAGTACAGGGCTGTGAGCATCTATTCCAGTTTGCAAGATTAGAAAGTTTTATCTGGTACCTTTTCTTTTTCTGGTAAGACTGAATTGACCTAGAAAGATGTGAATGAGGTGAAACTGAAAGTGATAATTCATGTGGAGAAAGAATCTTCAGGGTTTACAGTTACTGAGTATAGAAAGATGAAGGAGAAGATTCAAAAGTACAACCAAATACCAGCCTAGCAGTTGAAGATTTCAACAAAGAAATGAATTTTGTTCCAAATAGCCCAGATGATGGGCAAAAAATGAAAGAAGACTTCTGAAGAATAAGTTCCTTGCATCTCTTATCAGTTACTGAATGTTACCTTAAGAAATAAAGTTTTAAAATAAACATTAAAATCCCTTTCCTTTGTCTTGATAGACACCTGAGTGTGTTATAACTTAACAGCTGTTATAACTTAACGGCTTGTAATCATTCTTCTCTTGACTAAGCCTACAGTCTATTTCGTTTTGTCTTCACATCCATTCAATCTGTGATTTTCATGAATTTTAACAGCTGAAAAACAAACAGCTGGCTGAACGCTCTACTTCAGTCTTTTGAATACTTTGCTTCTTGGTAAGCGATCAGCATTTTGATACTGCTGTAGTAATAACAGGAAATGATCTGTTAAAATCTGGATCTCCAGCTATAGATGAATGCCAGGGTAAAGAGGAGAGCCAGTCTCAGAATAAAGTCTATAAAAATAGTTGGGGGAGTTACTTCTAGGACCACAGGGAGAGAATCGTAATTTGCTCTCAACATTGGAAAAGTAAATGCCCAGTGGAAAAACATCTTATGACGATCACTGAACTCCATCAGTGGAAAGTTTACGGCCACAAGTGCAATAATTAAAACAACTGAGATGGTAAATACTAGAGCTTCAGTGATACATGATGTGAAGTATCATTTCCTGAAATACTAATTCACTCAGAAAAAGATTTCTAAGCAGGTAGACTACCTTTAAATTGGTGTAGTTTTGCTTATGTTGGCAAAATAGTCAATCGGTTCTATTTACCAGAAAGGACAAGGGAAAATAAACAACCATCGTAGGATCAGCCATAGAAAAAAGGGAGAGTAACTTACACATAAAACGAAAATACAGACTGGTTAATATTACTAAAAAATGATTCCAACTTTTCATATAATATTGCCATGGATTATAGACATTTTCTTGAATTTATAGTGGGGGGGAGTCCTAATTAATTAGCCTTCGGATATGTCCTGTTAATAGAATAAGTCATTATCATGGATAATTAATAAAGTAATCCCTGAGGCTTTTGTTGTTGTTGTCTTCTCTCTAATGCTTTCTAGACACCACTGCACAGAGGCAGGCTCAACTAAATGGCAGATCATGAAGCACAGAGAGCCTCCTTGTAGATGGCTGGTAAACAGCCTTGTACAGCGAACATTTCCAAACACCATACCCCAGGGAGTCACAGCAGAAGTGAGGAAAGCCAAAACAACGTGGGCAAAAGAAGGTAATCTTGGTTTAAAAGATCCACAAAGCAAAAGTGTCTCCAAATAACCACAACTGCAAAGTATTATTTTCCCTAATGCTTTACCATATTCTGCAACTCATCATTTTAAAAAGTAATTGATAAAACAAGCTAATAACCAAGAAGTCAATTAAAAATGACATATAAGACGACATTAAGAATTTAAAGCAAAATTTTCTAACACTAGAAACACGTCAAATATCTGTATCTGAGTCAAAACTTTATACTCATAAAAATTTGTAACTAGTAGTCATAAAAACAAAAAGAACAGAGCCATGGAGCCAAAAATTACTTTTCAAGACTGGCCTGTGTTTTAATCTTTGGAAGCTTTCAAACGTACGAAACATCACTGGATTCCTTACATACACATCATCTGTTTCAAATTAATCATTGTTATTCATGTAAAAACGACGATAGCTTGGATTTGAGAATAAGCTTGGAAAGTGAGGAAGCTGGCTGATGTTACAAACAGTCTTTCTTTCCGGAATTCCACCTCCTCCACAGTGCCTTCTCTAACTTTACAGCTTTACCTCTAACTTCTGAACAGGACGTCAACTCTCTTTTCTACAGAGTGATCTTACCGCTCTAAATTCTGACCTGGTTATCAGAGACCTATTATTTCCCTCAGTAGACTAAAAGCAACTGGAAAGCAAAGTCTGCATCAGATTTACTTCGGTTTTATTATTACATCTAATTCAACACTCAATATACGTTAGTGTTTTCATAAGTTGGGTGTTTACTACTCTTCAATGAACTGTTGTATTTTATAATTCCACAGTTTTATGGAGTGTTTCTTGTGACAATATTTCCTCAGGTGATAAACTGATTTAAAGTGTCCAATACTTTGATTACATGTGAAATGAAAACATTTAAATCTCACAACTGCACAGTTTTATTAATACTCAAAAATGTATACTGACTACAGATGGACCCATGAATTTGCTGTCACTGTTTTAACTGTTAAAATGGATTTTCAATGCTAGTTTTATATTCTCAGATTTTATACAGTAAGAAATATAACTACATTGAGTTTAGCATTTTGGGTGATTCCTATGTGAAACAGGTAGAATAAGCTATTTTTTTTAAAGTAAGCTTTATTAAGGCATTTTAAACGTGTAACTTGGCAAATTTTGGTGTATGTACATAGCTGTGAAACCAGTACCACAGTCAAGATAATGAACATTTCTGTCATCCACTCAAGTAATTCATTCCTCTGACTTCTCTCTATACCCCATCCAAGAACCACTGATATGCTTTCTATCACTTGATGAGTATGTGCTGCTGCTGCTGCTGCTAAGTCACTTCAGTCGTGTCTGACTCTGTGTGACCCATAGGCGGCAGCCCACCAGACTCCCCAGTCCCTGGGATTCTCCAGGCCAAGAACACTGGAGTGGGTTGCCATTTCCTTCAATGCATGAAAGTGAAAAGTGAAAGTGAAGTCGCTCAGTCGTGTCTGACTCTGTGTGACCCATAGGCGGCAGCCCACCAGGCTCCTCCATCCATGGGATTCTCTAGGCAAGAGTACTGGAGTGGGGTGCCATTGTCTTCTCCAGAGTATGTGCTAGAATTAAAAAAAAATGGAATCATACAGACTATAGTCATTTTAGTGGCTTCTTTCAGCATAATTATTTGGAAATTTATCCACGTTGTTGTGTATTAATTAACTTCATTTATTTGTATTACTGAGTAGTATTCTATTACATGGATTTACTACAATTTGTTTATACCTTCTCCTGTTGAACAACATATGCTTTGCTTCCAATTTTTAGGTACTACAAATAAAACTGCTATGAACACTCATGTGCAAGTCTTTGTATAGACATACACTTTCTTTTTTCTTTGGTAAATACCTGTAAGAGGAATGATTGGTCGTATAGTATGTATCTGTTAAACTTAAAAAAAAAATTACCAAATTCCTTATCAACGTGTTTATATATCAATTACATCCTTATCAGCAATCTGACATGAGGTCCAGTTCCTCCATATCTTTGCTAACACTTGCAATTGTCTTTTTAATCACAGACATTCTAGTGGCTATGAAATGGTATCTCATTAAGATTTCAATTTGCATTTCACTAACATCCAATGAAGCTGAACATCTTTTCATATGCTTATTTTCCAATCATATGTCTTCTTTGGTGAAATGTTGGCTTAATCTTTTGTTCACTTTAACTGGATTTTTTTCTTCCTATTCAGTTATAAGAGTTCTTTATATATTCTAGATACAAATCTTTTATTGGATATATAATTTACACTTTCAAAAGAGAAATAAAACTGCTTCAGGTAATTATGCATTGTTATCCTTAAAATAAGGGGAACCATTACCTCCATAATCCTCCACTACCAAGTTATCCTATGCCTAATGATGTAGTCAGCCAGCTGGCTTATGGAAAACAGGGAAAGGGAACAGAAGCAGAAAACATACTGATTTTCCCAATAATTTCCTTCAGTTCAGTTCAGTCGCTCAGTTGTGTCCGACTCTTTGCGACCCCATGAATCGCAGCACGCCAGGCCTCCCTGTCCATCACCAACTCCTGGAGTTCACCCAAACTCAAGCCCATCAAGTCAGTGATGCCATCCCGCCATTTCATCCTCTGTCGTCCCCTTCTCCTCCTGCCCCCAGTCCCTCCCAGCATCATAGTCTTTTCCAATGAGTCAACTCTTCGCATGAGGTGGCCAAAGTACTGGAGTTTCAGCCTCAGCATCAGTCCTTCCAATGAAAACCCAGGACTGATCTCCTTTAGAATGCACTGGTTGGATCTCCTTGCAGTCCAAGGGACTCTCAAGAGTCTTCATCAACACCACAGTTCAAAAGCATCAATTCTTTGGCACTCAGCTTTCTTCACAGTCCAACTCTCACATCCATACATGACCACAGGAAAAACCATAACCTTGACTACATGGACCTTTGTTGGCAAAGTAATGTCTCTGCTTTTGAATATGCTATCTAGGTTGGTCATAACTTTCCTTACAAGGAGTCAGCGTCTTTTAATTTCATGGCTGCAATCACCATCTGCAGTGATTTTGGAGCCCCCAAAATAAAGTCTGACACTGTTTCCACTGTTTCCCCATCTATTTCCCATGAAGTGATGGGACCAGATGCCATGATCTTCGTTTTCTGAATGTTGAGCTTTAAGCCAACTTTTTCACTCTCCACTTTCACTTTCATCAAGAGGCTTTTTAGTTCCTCTTCACTTTCTGCCATAAGGGTGGTGTCATTTGCATATCCGAGGTTATTGATATTTCTCCCGGCAATGTTAATCCCTACTACTTTTAGGAGTTTCTTTACAACCTATTAGGATAGTAGGAAATAACAGACTGCATCTGATAAATTATAATTATTACTATTAAAACCTCCTGTACCTTTTATTAGATTTCTCTATATCTTAGATGAAGACCTTGTGTTTACATGAACGTTTTCCTTATCAGACTAACACAGAACATCTAATACAGTGCCAACTATATATTACTCTTCTTACTTCCTTGATTTGCTCCTGTTTTAAAACTCCTATCCATGTTTTTCTTCAGCTCTCTCTTCTTTCCCTCCCAGTACCCCACATCTGTATTCGGGATTAATTTGCTGATCTCAAATGAGTTTTGGTTACAGACTTCTTGCTGACCATATAGTCACCTACCATGCTTCTTACTCTAAGGAGAAAATGAAAATAACAAACTCTTTGTGGAACTCAGAAAAAGAGCTGAGATTCTGCTGAGTGAAAAATATGAAACCTTCACTTTTTATAGCATCCACATAAATCAGTGGCCACAATAAATCAAATCTGCCACAATAAAATCAAACATAATTATTTTTTAAACTTTGCTAACTTAAGACTTCAGTCTACCCAGTAATGCAAGAACCTCTGAGGAATCTTTCCCAAATAAGGGCCAATAAGGGGCGGGAATTCCCTGGTGGTCTAGTGGTTAGGACTCCATGCTTTCACTGCCAAGGGTCCGGGTTTGAGCCCTGACTGGGGAACTAAGAGCTCACAAGCATGTAGCACAGCCACAAAAAGAAAAAAAATGAGCCAATATAGGGAAGTTCTGTCTCCCCCAAAGTAAGAGATATGGGGCAGCAAGTAGCGTTGGGGAAGACATACAGAATCAAATGGATTCATGTTAAACCATGGAAAGAAAACTCATTTAAGCACCTTTAAAATATTTTTATATGTAAAGAATAATTTCATATATTTTAAAAAATTTTGTGAGCTACATTATCCCTTAGGGAATGGGACTTCAGTGTCAGACACAAATTTGAAATTAACTATCCTATAAGCACCATCAGAACTAGGATAAACAGTAGATTATAGTAGCAATCTGACACAATATTAGGATATAGACAACTCGGGTTAAAAATATTTCATGAAAGTACAACAATTATGATACAATTAATAACACTCCCCAAATCAGAGTGGCTCTCATCAGACACTGAATGCTAAGCTGATTTTGACAGGTTTCTAAAAGGCCTAGTATTGGGACTTCTCTGGTGGTCCAGGGGTTAAGAATCTGCCTTGCAATGCAGAGGCTCACAGGTTCGATCCCTGGCTGGGGAACTAAGATCCCACATGCTGTGGAACAACTAAACCCATGTCACAACTAGAGTCCGTGTGCCACAAAGGAAGATCCTGTGTGCTGCAACTAAGACTCGAACCAACCAAATAAACAAATTAAAAAAAATTTTTTAAGGCCTAGCATTAATATAAGACATTCCTCTGGATAGAAAAAACTAATAATAATTTTGACTTATTAAAGATAATACCTATTGATAAAACATAGTTTTTTTTTCCCAAACATGCAATACATTATTATTCTAATGCATGATCACTATATAAAATAATTACCTAGTTAGTAAAAATACTTGTGTATATCTTAAAATTTTTCAGTTCAATTGGTTTTCTTTTGGTATAAGGAAAATTAAATCATTGGTTCATTTTTAATAATTATAAAATATGTGAGCCTTATTATATGTTCAAGAAAATAAAGATATTATGACCCAAAATGTATTTATTAAAGTTACAATAAAATACTTTTCAATGTATACCAAATTGCAAAATAATTAATTTATTTTTCAATAAAGATAACCAGATTTAATATGTACTGATAAGATGTTTAATGACTTTTGTTCTAAGGTCACCTTATTGAGCGATACATCATGAAATCAATAGTTGTACATCTAGGAAATTTACCAATGGAGCTCTCTTCCACTGGTGTGTATATTTTAATCTGTCTCATGTGGGTATCTCTTCCATTTTGGTGATTGGCTAGAACAGCAATCTGTATCATGAAAGTGCGAGTTGGCTTCTTGTGATTATCAGTTAAGGGAACGTGAATCCAGCCACTTGGTTCCACCAATTCAAGTTGCTGCCAAGAAAAGAAGAGTCAGATTATGTTTTCACCCAACAAACATAATTTATTACAACAAATGCATTCTAAAGTTGACTTATAATTAACATTTTTCTCACTGAGAACATGACAATATAATAAACTATCAGTTATTTGGCACTTCTGGCATGGTCCACGGTTTTACAGTTGTTATGCACCTATATGTACCATCTTAGAAGACAAAATAAAAATAGAATTATTTGCAATTCAGTATTTAATGAAACTTGTATAACATACAAGTTTAGATTTAGACATGTATAGATGTATAGGGCCAATGGAAAATCATACTGATACAAGTAAGAAAAGACTCATTATGCTTCTGGTATATTTTATTTTAAGAACCATGCCTAATATATCCAAACTCACCTAACAATAAATCAGATTCTATATAAACTACAAGAATATCAAAAGAAAATTAGTCATTGCATAAGCATCAGACAAAGCTTTTTTTCTTGGAAAACAGTAAGTCATTTATCTAGTATGAATGACAACCTAAACCTAAAATCTAGATTTTTAAAATGTTTTTCCAGATAAACTTAAAAAATTTTTCATTTTATTTTAACCAAGAGTCTAAACTATCCTTCCTTAACAAGAGGAAAAAAATCATAATTCAAAAAATTAACCTAAATTTTAAAAAGTTTTCCTAAATTTATGAAATAGTTTTTATAAGATAAACACTGATTTTTAAATTATCTTAGTTATTGAATGGGCTTCCCTGTGGCTCAGCAGGTAAAGAATCTCCCTGCAATGTGGGAGACCTGGGTTCGATCCCTGGGTTGAATACACATGAAAGATACGCATTACAGATAATACATGATATTATTACAGATAGTACTTATTAATCCATCCCAATAGCAATGAATATCAAAGAAACTCAATCCAGATTCCATGAGTTACTCTAGAAAAACTATTAAGTGAACACCACTGTCCCTTTTTTCCTTCTCTCCCTTCTTTTCTTTCTTCTCTGTTTCTTTCTTTCGTCTTTCATTTTTTATGAAGGAGGGTGAGCAGACAAAAGGAGAGCTGGGCAAGAGACAGAGAATTGGCATCTTAAAAAAGGTAGTCATTTTTAAGATGGAATAACTTCTTTCTTTTAATTTTAAAATATAAGAATAAATGAATCCCTACCCTTCATGGTATTTTCAGTCAGTCACTTTCTATAAACTTCCATTAGCAGTAATTTAAAATAGCTGAGTCAGAAATAAGATATACCTGGTTTCTATGACTAACCTTTTAATCACTCAGGCAGTAAATATTGTATACTTATGATAAAAGTACAGTTAAGCACAAAAAACATAACTAAGGCCTTATTTCACATCTTTCAATAAAGCTTTAGAGGCAGACAAAAACAAACAGCCTTTCTGGTTTCATTCAGTTTTTCACAAATAAAGTAAAGGGACTGGACAAGTTTTCATCCAATGCCCCTTTTAGCTCTGACATCCGATGATTCTAAATAAAAGGCAAAAGATGTGGTAGGAAGAATAATGGGTCCCTAGGGATGTCCATGCCCTTCCCCAACTTCCCTTAATATGTTAACTGCCACGGCAAAATGACTTTGCAGATGTGATTACGTTACAGACCTGGGGATGGGAAGATTGCCCTGGATGACCTGGGTAGGTGAACGTAATCGCAGGGTCATTATAAGAGGAAGGCCAAGACAGACTGAAAAGGAGATGTGGTGATGGAAGCAAAGACTGAGTAAGGCAACCACAAGCCAAGGAATGTGGGCAGCCTCTAAAGGATGGAACAGGCAATGAACAGCTCTCCCTTGCAATCTCCAGAAAAGAACCCACCTTGCTGACACCTGATTTTAATCCATTAGGTCCATTCTGCACTTCCTTTTTTTTTTTTTTAATTATTATAACTAGGCTCACAACTTTATTAATCAAAATAGGAACCGTTACAATCAACACATTTTTGCCAATGAGAAATAAGTTTGCTTATTCCTATACAAAGAAAAAAAAATCATGCTTTGGGATTTGACAAACTCTTGGAAAGCATTTTCTGTGTCCTGTTGGTTATGGAAGCATTTTCCCTTCCAAAAGTAGTCGAGATGCTTGACCAGAGGTCAGGTGAATATGGTGGATAAGACAAAACTTTGTAGCTCAATTCATTCAACTTTTGAAGCATTGGTTATATGATGTGCAGTCAAGCATTGTTGTGGAAAAGAACTGGGCCCTTTCTGTTGACCAATGCCGGCTGCAGGTATTGCCATTTTCAGAGCATCTCATCAATTTGCTGAGCGTACTTCTCAGACATAATGGTTTCGCCAGGATTCAGAAAGCTGTAGTGCATCAGACCAGCAGTAGGCCACCAAACAGTGACCGTGATCCTTTTTTGGGTGCAAGTTTAGCTTTGGGAAGTGCTCTGGAGCTTCTTCTCGGTCCAATCACTGAACTGGTCACCACTGGTTATATAAAATTCACTTTCCATTGCACATCATAGTCGGATCGAGAAATGGTTCATTGTTGTTGTGTAGAAAAAGAGAACACTTCAAAAACAATAATTTTTTGATTTGGGATCAGTTCTTCAGGCATTCACTTATCGAGCTTTTTCACTTTTTCAATTTGCTTCTAAGGCCAAAGGAGGACAGAATGGTCAACGTGGAGTTCTTACACAACTTCTCATGTAGCTGTACGAGGATCAGCTTCAATGATGCTCTCAGTTGGCCATTGTCAACTTCTGACAGCTGGCCACTGAGCTCCTCATCCTCAAGGCTCTTGTCTCCTTTGCAAAACTTGAACCACCACTGCACTGCGCATTCATCAGCAGTTTCTGGGCCAAACGTGTTGCTGATGTTGAAGTTGTCTCCGATGCTTTATGACTCATTCCCAAGCCATCTCGCTCCTTTATTGGCAGCCAGTTGAATCTGGACTCTCTTGAGGGTGACATGGTAAATACCTCCTTCCTCTACCTCTTCCCCCCAGTCCTGAATCGAGCTCATTTTAGCTTGCCAAAGCAATTTCATTCTCAGTTTTCTCTCCAGTGTGTGGACGCGGCATGATGCGCCTCGCTCCCAGGCAAACGTGATCCCCACGCGTCTCCGCCGCGGCGCCTCCAAGCCTTGGCCCATTCTGCACTTCTGACCTTCAGAACTGTAAGATGATAACCATGTGTTGTTTTAAGCCACTAAGTGTGTGGCTATATGCTATAGCAACAATAGGAAACCACTATAATGGATACCCACAGGAGTTCAGAGGAGGCGAAAAGCACTCCCGGCTAGAAAAATCTATTTTCCAGGTAAGTATGCAATAATGAATCTCAATAATGACAAAAAAGTAAAACTAAGATTCTGTTCAACTCCTTACTGTTGTTGTTTAGTTACTAAGTTGGGTTCAACACTGCGACCCCATGGACTTAGCTCGCCAGGTTTCCCTATCTTTCACCATCTCCTGGAGTCTGCTCTCACATCCATTGAGTTGGTGATGCCAACTACCTACCTCATCCTCTGTCACCTCCTTCTTCTCCTGCCCTCAATCTTTCCCAGCATCAGGGCCTTTTCCAAGGAGTTGGCTATTCACATCAGGTGGTCAAAGTATGGGAGCTTTAGCATCAGTCCTTCGAATGAATATTAAGGGTTGATTTCCTTTAAGGTAGACTTTTGATCTCATTGCTGTCCAAGGGCCCTCAAGAGTCTTCTCTATCACCACAATTCAAAAGCATCAATTCTTTGGCTCTCAGCCATCTTTATGGCCCAACTCTCACATCTGTACACGACTACTGGAAACAACACAGCTTTGACCATATGAACCTTTGTTGGCAAAGTGATGTCTCTGCTTTTTAATACCCTGTCTAGGTTTGTCATAGCTTTTCTTCCAAGGAGCAAGTGTCTCCACAGTGGTTTTCGAGCCCAGGAAAATAAAATCTGTCATTGCTTCCACTTTTCCCCCTTCTATTTGCCATGAAGTGATGGGACCAGATACCATGATCTTAGTTTTTTAAATGTTGGGTTTTAAGTCAGCTTTTTCACTCTCCTCTTTAACCTTCATCAAGAGGTTCTTGAGCTCCTCTTCACTTTCTGCCATAAGGGTGGTATCATTTGCATATCTGAGGTTACTGATATTTCTCCCATCAACCTTGATTCCAGCTTGTGATTCATCCAGCCTGGCATTTCACATGATGTACTCTGCATATAAGCTAAATAAGCAGGAGGACAATATACAGCCTTGACATTTTCCTTTCCCAATTTTGAGCCAGTCTGTTGTTCTATGTCTGGTTCTAACAGTTGTTTCTTGACCTGCCTACAAGTCTCTTGGGGGACAGGGAAGGTGGTCTGATATTCTCATCTCTTTAAGAATTTTCCACAGTTTGCTGTGATTCACACAGTCAAAGACTTTAGCATAGTCAATGAAGCAGACGTTTTTCTGAATTTCCTTGCTTTTCTATGAGCTGACAAATGTTAGCAATTTGATCTCTGGTTCCTCTGCCTTTTCTAAACCCAGCTTGTACATTTGGAAGTTCTTGGTTCACATACTGTTACAGCCTAGCTGGAAGGATTTTTAGCATTACTTGCTAGTATGTGAAATGAACACAATGGTACTCAATGCTACACAAAAGTCTGAACATTTTTTGGCATTGCCCTTCTTTGGGATTGGAATGAAAACTGACCTTTTCCAGTCCTGTGGCCACTGCTGAGTTTTCCAAATTTGCTGACATGTTGAGACATACTGAATGCAGCACTTTAATAGCATCATGTTTTGAATAAATTTAACCAAATTATCTATCTACTTCTACTTCTGATAGACTCAATGCTATTATTGGAGTATTTTTTAAATGCTTCAATGTAATGTAAGTTATACTAAGATTCTGTAGTGTATAATTTGGGGCATGATAGTACAGAATTGTAAACATAGTAAATTATTCAATAAATATTATTAGTACATTATTTCTTCAAAACATAAGAAAATTACTGATCTCAGTCACTAAAAGTATATTACAAAGTATGTATAGCTATTAACATCTCTCAAATAGCTTCACAATCAACTACATTGCCTGAGAATCATAAAAAACAACTCATGTATCGACTTCAGTTCTATTGTCTCCTGTTTAAACTTCTCAGTCATCTCCAAAGAGTTATTATTCTGATCCTGCCATATTTTAACTTATTTCATGGATTAAACAAAAACATGTGTAGTAGATATAATTTTAATGCCTTTTTTATAACAATGATTAAAAGACTAACATAGTTTAAGTGAAAAATATTTACACTGTTTGTATTTTTAAACAGAAAATTAATAAAAGATAAAATTCTGCCAATTTAACTTTCTTCTTTTCCCCATTTCTGATTTTGATGTCAATAAATAAAATTTCCATGACCATTAAAATGTAAATTTTTCTATATTCCTGCTCATTCTTTCTTCTTACCAACTCCCCTTTTGGCTCTTTTTCCATATATACCCTCATTTAACATTTTTTATTGGCTAGATACCCCCAATTCTGCTAACTATAGATGTAGGGCAGGGGTTGGCAAACTTCTCTTATGAAGAGTTTCTCTCAAGTGATCTCTCAGCCTGGCTCCAAGATCTTCTGCTTCCTATCAGCAAACTCTAAGTCACTAGCTCTACTCTGGCTCTGATTTATTTCAGGATATCCTCTAAGGATACGTTGATTTAAAGGATTAACTCCACCATAAACAAAGCTTACCTTAAAAAGGAAAAAAAAAAGAAATAATTTGTTAATGAAAATCACATCAAATATCAAATACAAAGCTGCTCATATGTCGTTTCCTATTGCTAATCACAAATCCCTGGAAAATAAATGAGAGAAGGAACAATGACTTGAAAGTTGCTTCGAGAAAGTGGCCCTCTGCTCTCCTCTCTCACCACCTCATGCTCCTTCATTATCCACAGCTGTGAGTTGATAAAATTCTACAGACTCTCAATATGAGGACTGTTGTACATGAAGCAGCAGATTCTGGCATTTTAACCATCCTTTCATTTCAGAAGGAATACAACCAGTTAACTGCAATGATGACCTACTTGTAGAGAAAGAAAGTCTAACAGGATCCAAAAGAAACTTCAGAAGTTCCAAATTTGTTGAAAGTAAGGATACCACAAAGGCAGCTTAACAAGAAAGACAGAAGCCAACTAAAAGAGCTCACTATGGAAAGCAAGCTCTTTGACCCTAGTGAAGAAGGTGACCCCACCTAAGAAAGTCACCCTGAGGTCAAAATCAGTCACTCTGCTACAGAGGGTCAAGACATTAATTCTGGACTTGTAAGTCGGCAAGAGTTTTTATATAGAGACATTTCCTCTAGAAAGAGTTCCTGGAGAGTCAAGCTTACACAGTTTTTAATGGTTTAAATCTTAAAGTCACCTGTTTGAAAAAAAAAGAGGCATAACAAAGATAAGAACTAGATAGACTGTTCTACTAATCTACAGGAACAATTCTGAATTAAATCTGAAGTGAATGTCAAAAACAATAATTTCACCAAAAGCCCAAAATGGTGAAGAAGTGTTAAGAAATTGCAGAAAATCTCTGGAGGACAAGAACAAGTTAGCCACACTTAAGTATCACTGAAAAGAAAAACCGATAAGGTAAGTACTAGGGATGCAATGTATACCATGATGACTATAGCTAACACTGCTATACGATACCTTGGAAAGTTGTTAAAAGAGTAGGTCCTAAGAGTTCTCATCACAAGGAGAATTTTTCTTCTTCTTTTCATTATCAGACAATTCAGTTCAGTTCATTTCAGTCGCTCAGTTGTGTCCAACTCTTTGTGACCCCCATGAACTGCAGCATGCCAGGCCTCCCTGTCCATTACCAACTCCTGGAGTTCACCCAAACCCATGTCCATTGAGTCGGTGATGCCATCCAACCATCTCATCTTCTGTCGTCCCCTTCTCCTCCTGCCTCCAATCTTTCCCAGCATTAGGGACTTTCTGAATGAATCAACTCTTCGCATCAGGTAGCCAAAGTATTGGAGTTTCAGCTTCAACATCAGTCCTTCCAATGAACACCCAGGACCGATCTCCTTTAGGATGGACTGGTTGGATCTCCTTGAAGTCCAAGGGACTCTCAAGAGTCTTCTCCAACACCACAATTCAAAAGCATCAATTTTTTAGCGCTCAGCCTTCTTCACAGTGCAACTCTCACATCCATACATGACTATTGGAAAAACCATAGCCTTGACTAAATGGACTTTTCTTGACAAAGTAATGTCTCTGCTTTTTAATATACTATCTAGGTTGGTCATAACTTTCCTTCCAAAGAGTAAGCGTCTTTTAATTTCATGGCTGCACTCACCATCTGCAGTGATTTTGGAGCATCAAAAAAATAGAGTCAGCCATTGTTTCCCCATCTATTTGCCATGAAGTGATGGGACTGGATGCCATGATCTTTGTTTTCTGAATGTTGAGCTTTAAGCCGACTTTTTCACTCTTCTCTTTCACTTTCATCAAGAGGCTCTTTAGTTCTTCTTCACTTTCTGCCATAAGGGTGGTGTCATCTGCGTATCTGAGGTGATTGGTATTTCTCCCAGCAATCTTGATTCCAGCTTGTGCTTCCTCCAGCCCAGCATTTCTCATGATGTACTCTGCATATAAGTTAAATAAGCAGGGTGACAATATACAGCCTTGACGTACTCCTTTTCCTATGTGGAACCAGTCTGTTGTTCCATGTCCAGTTCTAACTGTTGCTTCCTGACCTGCATACAGGTTTCTGAAGAGGCAGGTCAGGTGGTCTGGTATTCCCATCTCTTTCAGAATTTCCCACATTTTGTTGTGATCCACACAGTCAAAGGCTTTGGCGTAGTCAATAAAGCAGAAATAGATGTTTTTCTGGAACTCTCTTGCTTTTTTGATGATCCAGCATCTCTTCAAATCATCATTTTAGAGTTGTCAGAGAACCACTAAAACAAAGAGGACTATAGGAGGCCACAGTCTGGGGAGGGGAGAACCTCAGGGAGGTAACTTGTCTTTCTGTACTCAGTTGAAGCATGTGGGTGTTTGCTGATTCTAGGACAAGGTGAGATGTTACAAATCATGGTTTTGCCCAAATAGAGAGGTGCTTCTTGAAACACATGGCACTATGACTAGTGTGGTCTTTCAGAAGACATGCTTAGAAACCTCAAGATCTTTAAGCACACGCCCTATTTTCCCCTCAAAATATCTGCTAAATTGTGAAGTTATTTAGAACAGGAGGGTGAACAGATAAGCAAAGGGTCTCTCAGAAGAAGAGCAGAGTGTCTGGCAATCTCTGAGGGCTGAGAACTACATTTTAAACAGCACAAAGAAAACAGGTGAATTAATTTCATTTTAGTATCATTTCAACATGTGATCTATGTAAAGTTACTGAGCTATTTTACATACTTTTTTTGGTACCAAATTGCTAAAATCTGACATTTTACACTTATACCATACATATCTCAATTAAGATTAGCCGAAAGCCACATGTGGCTAAAGAGCACAGATCTAGAGTCTAGCCTAGCAATCAATCAAAAAATCATTACTATTATTAACCAAGCTAAGAAGAGGGAAAGATGAATAAATGAAATGATAATTTCATCTGAGAATTAGAATATACTTTTAAAATAGAAATGGTAGAGCTGAAAATAAAATATCTGAAATTAAGAATTTATCAGACTGACTCAACAGATTATACATATATATAATATATATATACACACATGTATCAGAAGACAAAGTCAACAGGCTCCTTGAAAAATACAACTTATCAAAAATAACAAAAAGAAGACATAGAAAATCTGAATAGAACTATATCTATTTTAAAAATTGCCTTGTAATTTAAAATACATTGCAAAACTCCAGATCCAGATGGCATTACCATTCAATTCCCCCACATATTTAATGAAGAAATGGTATCAACTCTGTACAAATGCTTAGAGAATAGAAAAGGGAGGGATATTTTTAAAAAAATTTAATGAGGCCAGAACAACTTTGGTTCCAACAAGTTGTTCTGGCCTCATAAAAACATCATAAAAATATCCCTCCCTTAAGAAAAAAAAATTATAGACCACTTTTTCTTATGAAACATAAGAAAATCTAAAACAAGAGAGTAGCAAGTCCAACTAAGTGGAGTTTAACACAGGTACACAAAGTTGGATTATCACTTAAAAATTAATCAATGTAATTGACTTTTATTAAGGAAGGTTATGACCAACCTAGATAGCATATTGAAAAGCAGAGACATTACTTTGCCAACAAAGGTCCGTCTAGTCAAGGCTCTGGTTTTTCCAGTGGTCATGTATGGATGTGAGAGTTGGGCCATGAAGAAAGCTGAGCGCTGAAGAATTGATGCTTTTGAACTGTGGTGTTGGAGAAGACTCTTGAGAGTCCCTTGGACTGCAAGGAGATCCAATCAGTCCATCCTAAAGGAAATCAGTCCTGAGTGTTCACTGGAAGGACTGATGCTGAGGCTGAAACTCCAGTACTTTGGCCACCTCATGTGAACAGTTGACTCATTGGAAAAGACTCTGATGCTGGGAGGGATTGGGGGCAGGAGGAGAAGGGGAGGACAGAGGATGAGATGGCTGGATGGCATCACCGACTCGATGGGCATGAGTTTGGGTGAACTCCGGGAGTTGGTGATGGACAGGGAGGCCTGGCGTGCTGCAATTAATGCGGTCGCAGAGTCGGACATGACTGAGCGACTGAATTGAACTGAACTGAATAGAAAAAAGAGAGAAACTCATATAATCATTGTCAGACACAAAAAAGGTATTTGACAAATTCAACATCCATTTATGACTTTAACTTTTAGCAAATAGGAACAGAATACAGTCTCTTTAATATGTAAGGGAATCTTTTAAACAAATAACCTACCCTCATCATATAGGTTGGAGAAATATTAAAATCTTTTCTAAAGAGATTATAAGAAGACAATCATCCACTATGACCCCTTCTATTTAACATTGTACTGGAGGTCATGAACAGCACAATAATGCAAGGAAAATGGAAGGGAACAGAGGAGGGAGGGACAGAAGGAAAGGGAGAAGATGAATAGGATTGGAAGGGAAGAAAAAATAATATTACTTGTAAATTATATGACTATACATCTAGAAAATTAAGAAAGAATCTATAAACTATTAGAATTAATAAGAAAGTTTAATTAGCAAGGCCACTGGATACAAGGTCAACCTAAGTGATAACCGCAACAGTACAGATTTCGTGCAAAGACAGACTAACAACCCATGAGATCAGAGTTCAGGAACAAACCCACAAATTTACAAGACATCTGATTTTTGTCAAAGATGACACTCACTGGTGCAGTAGGGAAAAGATAAACAAAAAGAAGAAATAGAAGTTTTAAAATCCATCACAAAACTATGTATATTTTTGTTATATATAGGTTTGTTATTTATGTAAGTTTCTTTAAGCAATGATGCTGGATGAACTGGATTTCCATTTTGAGGGAAAAATAATAATCTTGATTTCTTCACTTCTCACCATAAACAAAAAATCAGTTTCAGATGAATTTCAATTTAAATGTCAAAGTCAGAAACTAAAGCTTCCAAAAGAAAATATCTTTGTAACTCTGGATTAGGTAAAATTTTCTTAAACAGGACACAAAAAGCATCAATCAACAAACAGTGGTCAACTATTTCAGAATTAAGAACTTCTGTTCATCAAAAGATATAATCAAGAGCGTGGAGAAAACAAGTCACAGATTGGGAAATATGCCTATGCCTATGTATAGAAAAGGAATCCTATCTTAACTATTTAAAGAACTACTACAAATCAAAGAGATATATACCCAACAGAAATGCATACATATATTCAACAGTGTGTATATGAAAATATTCACAGGAGCCCCAGCTAGCCAAACCACCCAAATACATACCAACAGTCAAATGAATAAGTTGGAGTATATTCACAAAACATAATGTTCTACAGGAACGAAAATGAACAATCTGTAGCTACCCAAATATACAGATGACTCTTACAAACATGCTGAATAAAACAGACAGACAAACAAGGTTAGCCACTCAGTCGCATTTGCCTCCTCTGTCCATGGGATTCTCCAGGCGAAAATACTGGAATGGGTAGCCATTCCCTTCTCTAGGCGATCTTTCCAACCCATGGATCAAACCCGGGTCTCCTGCACTACAGGCGGAGTCTTAACCATCTGAGCTACCACAGAAACCCAAGTAAAAGCAAGCCAGACCCCAAAAGAGTATATACAAAATATGATGCCATCTCCTAATGCAAAACACTGAAAGATGAAAACAAAAACAAAACAGATTTTTTTAAAAATCCAAGTGAAAGTAATCCATATTGTCAGAATAATGATTAACCTTGAGAGCACATAAGAAAGCATAAGGAGGGTTTCTGGATTTTTATTGGTTGCTGATTATATAGATTTCTTTAATTCATGAAAACTCAATGAGCCTTTCACACAGTATGTGGACTTTTTGCATCCATGTAAAAATAAAAAGTTAAAAAAAAAAAAAAAGGCCCAGACCTTTCTGCTCTGTCATACATACTCTGTTGTCCATGATCTCTGCAGCAGCTGCAAGCATCATGTTCTCACACACCAAATGTCCAAAAAGGCTTTCTCCTGTTTTAATTATAGAGGAAAATGTTTTCCTGAAGCTATCAGATTTCCCATTGGCCATTTCTGGATCACATGCCTCTCTGCACTAACTGCAATGGAAGCTGGAAATGGAGTGCCAGGCGTTTTCCGTCTTTACTGTGGGAAGTGGTCTCTCCGGGCAAGGAAAGGAGATGGGGGCATGTGGCATTGGTAAGCAGCAATACCTGCTGCTCAGGACTGTTTCTAGTGACCTCTCAACCAATTTTACTGTAGCTGCTTCTGTCCTCCTCCAGTCTAAGCTCAGATTAGCAGCAGAGTCATCAGGCAAAAATGTAAACCTGAAAAACCTTTCATTAGTTTCTTGTTATAGTTAAGAATAAATCCATGATCCTTAACACTGTAAGCATGATCTAGACTCTGCTTATCTCCTCTGCCTAATGTTGAATGGCCCTTGACCCACATTTTAGCCATATAACCTGCAGTCGGGCAAAAGCAAATTTACACTGTGCAGGAAACTGACTGAAAATATTCCAGAGATCACGAGTGGGCAAAGGGACATTGACTATATGTCATCTAAAATGGGTCAAGTGTCTTGGATATGCTCTAGTTTAGTGAATTCTTTTTATATTTTTAAATATAAGAATAATACAAGCACTTCTGGTCTGTCACATGAGAGCCTGGCCCCCCAACTCTAATTTTTCTTTAAGTCTGAAGTTCACTAACTACATAACCTTTTACCAAGATTTTATTTCATTTTCAAAACCCTAGCACTCATGGTTAATGTGAACAACTATTCCAACTTATGGCCCTCTGCTTTTCAGTCCCCACACTCTACTCCTTAAATGCTAACTGTAGATTCCAATTAGGTTTACATCTTTTTTCACATCTCTCCTGATACGAGAAAACATACAAGTATACAAACACATACACAAAGTACTTTTAGACTTTCCAAAGAGGATATTTAAATGCCATCATACTACTGCTCGAATCTAGTAGAATCTGTTCATCAGTCAACAAAGTGTGGACTTAACTGTGTCCTGGATTACTGGAAACTGTGACCGGTGTAGTAAGAGGAAATTATCAATTTATTGGAAATTTATTTATGTTCAGGAGTTCTAGCTAATCATCCATTATTTCTCATGCACATACTATTTTGATGAATATAATTTATAAATCCTTTGCAAAATAGTTTAGGGAATAACAGACTCCCAGACACCAACAAAAATGACAGCTAAAGAATTTGAAAAATGTATAAATCCACAAAAGCAGGCAGGATGGGAGAAGTCAAGAAGCACGGTGCACTGTAACCTAATATCTCTGAAAGTGAAAGCACCAGGTAGTTCTGAAGGTAGGAGGGTCAGGTTAGGTTAAAAATAAACAAATATGCAAACAGGAAAACAAGTTATCCAATTAGGAAACAGTTGGATGTCAAGATTCACACCAGTCCCCAGCTTAAGTAGGCAGGTGACCCTCCCTTTCCTACTCCCATAGAAAACTAAAAGTTCATATTATCTGTACAGGTTAAAGAAGGGAGGATCTAGATTGAGGTAAAACAAGACAAGATGGCAGCATATATATATATTTTTTAATGGAGTGAATGTCTAGACATTTAACAGTGAACCTCAGCTCTCTTCATCTTACTCAGCTACAGGGCTGCTGAATCCCAGGCAGATCACCCTGGAGCCCCTTCCACATCCCACCTCCTATCCTTCACCCTACGCCTCTAGGCCAATGAATGAACTGCTATTTTCTGGAAAAAAATAAGACCATAAGAAAAAGAGAAAAGCGAAAAAAGAACAAATCTGTAAGATGAGAGGTACACACAGTGATGTGAGTATACCCAATTTAATTAAATATTTATTGAATGCCTATTTTGTGCTAGGCACTATTCCAGGTGGTTGGAAGATATCAGTGAAAATAAAAATAATAACAAAATCTCCGCTCTTATGGAGCCAATACTCTATGGAGGGAAGACGGAAAATGAATAACAAATATAATAAATAAGGTATTATATAAGTACTAGGTAATAAAAGTGCTCTGAGGGGAAAAAAAGCTTTGGGGAAAATACAGAGCAGGAAAAGAAGGATCAGAAGCACCAGAGGGCAGGTGTGTGCAGTTTTAAATACGGTAGTCACAACAGGCCTCATTGAGAAGGTGGCCTGTATGCACAGAGGTGAGGGTGCCAGCCTGGCCACACTGCTCTAAGGCCTGGTAAGCATCAAATTCCATCACGAGCAGGAAACTGCTCCCCAACTGCTAATCTGTGCCTCACGCCTAGGCTATGAGAAAATAGCCAAGGCTCTCCATGCATGTAAAAAAAAAAAAAAGAAAAGAAAAACAAAAAACAAAAATTGAAAAAAAGCAAAAACAAAAAAGGAAATCTGACGAGAAGCAATAAAGGGAGGACAAGAAATTTAAAAACAAAGCAAAGCTTTATTAGTATCTTCAGCTTCATAAAGGAAAGCATCCTTAAAACAAGAATAGAATGCTATTTTATAAAAAAGACCAAGAAGCAAAAATAGGTCTTAGAAATATACATATACACTGTTGTGTCCAACTCTTTGCGACCCCATTAACTGCAGCACGCCAGGCTTCCCCATCCTTGACCATCTCCCTGAGTTTGCTCAAACTGGTGTCCACTAAGTCAGTAACGCCATCCAACCATCTCATCTTCTGTCACCCTCTTCTCTTCTTGGCCTCAATCTTCCCAGTATCAGGATCTTTTTCAATGAATCAGTTCTTTGCATGCATGCACATGTGCACGCACACACACACGTGTGTGTATGTATATATGTATGTGTATATGTATGAATGTACATATATATACACACACATACAGGGCTTCCATGGTGGCTCAGACAGTCAAGAGTCTGCTTGCAATGCAGGAGACCCAGGTTTGATCCCTGGTTCTGGAGGATCCCCTGGAGAAGAAAACGGCAACCCACTCCAGTACTCTTGCCTCGGAAATCCCACGAACAGAGGAGCCTGGAAGGCTATAGTCCATGGAGTCGCAAAGAGTCGGACACGACTGAGCAACTAACACATACACACACACATTTAATTATACAAAGTTATATGAACTGCTTGGAATTTGAGAACAAAAGAGAAAGAAAATAAGAAAATCAGTGGCTCAATGCAGGAAGAATCACTGCTAACAAATGTGAATTCAGAAAGAGAGAACAGAGAAAATAGAAGAAAACTATGAAGGAACATAAGAGCACTTCCCAGAACTAAAGGACAGGTGTTTCCACACTGACGCGAACCACAAACACTCAGTAAGATGAAGGAAACACACACACACACCATGGCAGAACCATCATAAAATTTCTGAACATCAAAGGTACAGCAATTTTAAAAGCCTCTACAGAGAAAAACAGGTCACAGGCAAAGCATCAGAAATCAAAAGTGGCATTGTATTTCTCAACATTTATACAGAAAACTATGAGGCAATGGAGAATGTGCTTAAAATTCTGATGAAAAATTATTTCCAAACAAGAATTCCATACCCAGCCAAATCATCCCTCGAGGGTGAGATTAAAATAAAGTTTTCAGTCATGCAAGGTTTCAACAATTTTACCTCCCATATGGAGGATACATTTCACCAAAAGAGGAAGAAAGTCAAGAAAAATGAAGACCTGGGACCCAAGGAACAAGGAATCTACCAAAAAAGATGAAGGAAATTCCCAAGATGATGTTGAAGGGATGTCTTAAGAAGATAGTTGTTTGTCCAAGTCCTCTGAACAGACACCAAGACAGAAACAGATATACAAGAAATTTATTAAAGGAAACATCTGTGAGAGAAAGTGGGGAGGGAGCCAGGGAAGGCTGGAAGAGCTGTTAGGCAGCAGTGCAGGTCTGAGCCGAGGAGAAGGAGATGGGGGAAGGAGGAGGGTGGGGTCATGTGTGATACTGCAGTGCAGTTCTCGTGAAAGTCTGGCATGGCTGTCCAGGAGTCCTTAGGCCACGGCTGCCTGTCAGAGGACTCCTGTCAGCTCACTCCAGGAGTAAGCCTCAGTTAGTACCCCTGCTGTTCTCACTCTGGGGCACTGATGGGGTGCTGGATACTGAAAAGCAGCAGCTGGGGCCATCAGTCAGAGGTCTAAGAGAAACGGCCTCCAGGCCACCACGGTGGCTCCCTACCATGCCAGCTGTGCTAACCCAAACTGCATTTTCTGGAATCCCTTTCCTGGCATGTTTCCGGTTAGGTGAGACATGAGAGAGATTTTCGTGCAAGGTTTCGACAGCAGGAGTGAAGCAGCGGCCATTCTGCATTTGGAGGTAGGTGAGGCTACAGGCTTTGTAGATCATCAAACTAGGGACCCACGTAAGTTGTCACTACATGCTGACACACCCCGCTGTCATGGGTCGGCAGCCAGGCCTACAACTGCTCCATCTTCCCCTGAGTCTTCCTGTGGGTTCTCTGCCTCCCAAGACGAGTGTGTGTCTGCTCCATGAAAAAGGGCATCACTCCTTCCATAGCACACTGACATCACAAGGTGAGGGGCAGTGAGAACTGATGTGGATCTCAGCTCCTCGAGTTGGTGTATGGGTTCCAGCTTGGCCCTGCCCTTCACCACTTTACCATCTTCACTTCTGACTTCCTGCCCTGTGGATTTCAAGCTCTAGCATTCAGATGTGAAAGCAACAGCCTTGCAGAATTTATTTAACCAACGCTTACTTGTGTAAGACAATATCCTTCAAACAAAACTACTCTATACAATACCAGCCCTCACACACACACACACACACACACACACACACACACACACACACAAGCATATACCAGTGCTCTGCTTCTCTGAATGAACTTCCACTGACTGACACATGGACACAGTAGCCAGGCTGAAGGTACAGTAGGGATGCTTACATGAAAAAAAAAAAAAGTGAAACTGAGAAAGGATGTATGACTGTTTCCAGAAGTTTTCAAAAGATCTGTCAGAGAACTTAGGGATATATCAATAGCTGATAACATTTTTAAAATTCAGATGAAAAAATGAGGCAATCATTAATTCTACAAAAATAATGATTTTGACTAATGTGGTCATGACAGTGAAAATGGGTATAATGACTTAGTAAATAGCAAGAAAAGCTATACTAGGAAAATAAAGAAAAGTTTTTGAGAGAAGAAATAGGATTACAGGGCTAAATTCTAATATTTCATAGTAGGAATCTGCCTGCCAATGCAGGAGACACAAAAGATGCAAGTTCGCTTCCTGGGTCAGGAAGATCCCCTGGAGGAGGAAATGGCAACCCACTCTAGTATTCTTGCCTGAAAATTTCCAAGGACAGAGGAACCTGGTGGGCTACAGTCCACGGGCTTGCAGAGTCAGACATGACTGAGCAACTGAGCAGAGCACAAGACCTCATTAGACCGTGTCTTTATAGATATGTACACACACACTATGTGAGATTATATGAAACTAAAAGATGCTGACTCCTTGGAAGAAAAGTTATGACCAACCTAGATAGCATATTGAAAAGCAGAGACATTACTTTGCCGACTAAGGTCCGTCTAGTCAAGGCTATGGTTTTTCCTGTGGTCATGTATGGATCTGAGAGTTGGACTGTGAAGAAAGCTGAGCACTGAAGAATTGATGCTTTCGAACTGTGGTGTTGGAGAAGACTCTTGAGAGTCCCTTGGACTGCAAGGAGTTCCAACCAGTCCATTCTGAAGGAGATCAACCCTGGGATTTCTTTGGAAGGAATGATGCTAAAGCTGAAACTCCAGTACTTTGGCCATCTCATGCGAAGAGTTGACTCATTGGAAAAGACTATGATGCTGGGAGGGATTGGGGGCAGGAGGAAAAGGGGACGACAGAGGATGAGACGGCTGGATGGCATCACGGACTTGATGGACGTGAGTCTGAGTGAACTCTGGGAGCTGGTGATGGACAAGGAGGCCTGGCGTGCTGCGATTCATGGGGTCGCAAAGAGTTGGACGCGACTGAACTGAACACATATTATGTAGATCTGCACATACATCATTTAGAAATATGAAAGCGAATACCAGAAAGAACTCCCCCAAATGGCTAAAATAACTCAGAATAAGAGCTGTGCTCCTGAGGAGTAGGATGGAGGTGTGGGGTAGAGAGAGAAGTGCTGTTCCTGTAAGTGCTGTCATGGTCCTTTCAGACTTCTAACTTACATGCATATTTTATGGTAGCAAAAATAAACTAAAAAAATAAAACTTAAGACAATTTGCAGTATAACTGAAAATTAGAGAACAAGACTGATTAAGTTGGCCAAAAAAAAAAAAAAGAAAGAAAGAGGGGGAAGGGAGAAATCTGACAATACCAAATAAACCAGTTAAGAGATCAAAAACAGACACGAATCTATTGCTTAGGGATGCAGGCAAAGATGGGAAAACTTTTTTTTTTTAACTTAAGAAATTATCATAACAGGTTATGACAGTGATTACCTCTAAAAGATATGGAAAGGATTATGACAGGGATGGGAAGAGGTACACTTTAGCTTTGGGATGCGCATAAAGCTCTTTTTCTTGCATTAAGTAAGCTACATGTGCACATGGACGATCTGTGGTGCTTTCCTGACCTGGGGGAGGAGGGAGAGCCAAGCACACAGAGAAACAATTGCAGCAATGCCTGCACATAGTTGCAGGGCTTCTCTTGCCATACGAGGCTCAGCTTTTTCCCAGGCCTTGAGCTCCCAAATAAATTATGATGTGCTATTAAATGAGTTCTAAAATAAACAAATGCACATTTCATTTACATTTTACATTAGTTTATCTTTTATCCTAGAACACAACTGAGAAACAGAATTTGTATGCATGGTAGATATGTTAAAACCTTGTGTTTGTACGTCTAGCATACTAAGACTTTTCACATGTGTGAGTAATTTTTAAGTAGCAACTTTAAAACATATATCATCATTTTAACACCATAAATCTTAATAGTAAACAAATACTCAAAACAAGGAAAGGTTAAAGATAGCCTTTAAATATACATGGCAGAATTATATCTAAGCAGACAGGCAGTTTGACGGCTTACAGCTAGATTACAAACCACTGGAAAAGAGATGGGGGGATCAGTAATTTAAGATACCAAAGAATCACTATAAAATACTTTTCATATAAATCACTTAACCACTAAGTGAATAATTGCTTATTTAAGAAAATCCAATTGAAGTAGAAGGATACACGGAGACCCTACTACCTTCTGAAAAATAGTTTAGAGAAATACAAATATGGTATGTTCTCATGTAGAATGTAAAAATGCCAAACCCATTGAAATAGGGAATACAATGGTGGCTGCCAGGGGCTGGAGTTGAAGGAACTGGGGAGATATTGGCTAAAAGGAACAAACTTCTAGCTGTCAAATGAACAACTTCCAGGAACCTAATGTCCAGCATGGTGACTATAATGAACCACACTAAAATATAATTCAAAGCTGTTAACAGAGCAGATCCTAAATGTTCTTGCCCACACAGAAAATGGCAATTATGTGAGGACATGTGGGTGTTAACTGACTTTGCTGGGGGTAATCATTTCACAATAATACATGTGTATCAAATCATCACACTGTACATCACTCAATTTGTCAACAGGATTGACATACAATTCTATCTCAATAAAGCAGTAAATAAATATATAACTAAATAAGAAAAAAAGATGTTTAGAATCTCCATGGAGCCTTTAAAAGGTCTTTTCACAATCAAGTTGTCTTTAAAAGGACTGTTTAAAAAACTAACCCAAGACCTAAACTGGAAGGTGATAAACTCAACAAATACTTTCTGATCAAGAGACATGTAAACATTTTTCCTGCAAGTAGGTCACAATTCTATGGAGTTAATAACTAAAAAGTAGAATTCTGACTGCATTATAATCCTATAGACACTTTCAGGAGATGTGGAGCTCTGAAGGGGACTAGAAAGCAAAGTAATGGGGATTATCTGGGAGTGGATGAAAGAGACATCACTAATTAAGGCTGACTCCAAGTTTTCTGGCTCTGCGATTTTTCCTCTTCTATGAGATAATATCGGAGAAGGCAATGCCACCCCATTCCAGTACTCTTGTCTATAGAATCCCATGGACGGAGGAGCCTGGTAGGCTGCAGTCCATGGGGTCGCAAAGAGTTGGACACGACTGAGCGACTTCACTTTTACTTCTCACTTTCATGCATTAGAGAAGGAAATGGCAACCCACTCCAGTGTTCTTGCCTGGAGAATCCCAGGGACGGGGGAGCCTGGTGGGCTGCCGTCTATGGGGTCGCACAGAGTCGGACACGATTGAAGCAACTTAGCAGTAGCAGCAGCATGAAATAACGTAACAATTAACAGCAACGAACATGTTTGGAGCACTTACTCTTTGCCAAATATTGTTTTAACAGTTTTACAGGTACTGAGTCATTCCAGCTTTGCAACAGCCATGTGAGATACACTAATTTCACGTTCATTTGATACACAAGAAATTTGAGGCCCAGAGAAGCTAACTTTCCAAAGTTTAGAGTTAAGCGGCACAATAGGAAGGAACCCAAACCCAAGCAGAAGACTCCAAAGCCCATGCTCTTAGTATGTTTATCAACTCAAATATACAAATGCATATCCAACAGCTTTGTGTAACTGAAGCTCTTAGTTTCATGAGATTTTATAGAAAGGCACTGAAGCGCACGCTTTCACAGCCTAGGAGAACACTACTTGTTTCCAAGGCTTTGCTCCCTACAGCTACCATTTAGTGACCTCTACCATGTGTCAGGAAATTAACTGATCTTTGATTTAATCATCCCAATGCCACAGGCCTGATTTACAGCTGAGGAAGTTGAAGTTCATAGAGAGGTTATATAATTTGCTGAGGGTCACCTAGTTCATGAAGGATGAAGCCAGGACTTGAAAGTGATTTCCCTGCCCAAACTCTGAATATCACCGAAGGAATAATGTAGTCTTGAAGTATGTCTCTCTGGAATAAAAAATGAGGCTATGATATATTCTGAGATGAGTACAAGGGAATAAATTATTTGCAGTTCAAGTATAACCCTACATGTGCTTTAAAGAGATGTGGAACTCTGAAGCGGATTGGGAGGAAAAGAAAGTAACCCAAGTGCGTGCAAGTCCCACAACACTCATCGTTTCCTATTAGTTACGGTGCCTAGAAGTAGAGCATGATGTTGGGAACAAATGAAGTTCTTCTTACAGATCCAAACAGAGGTAAAAACCCAATATACACCTCCAGGTACATTGAAAATTACAATGCAAACATCTCTAATATTCTCAATAAAGGATTTTCAAAATAAGTGAAGTAGTCCCTCATACACTTTGCAAGAACAGTGATTTCCATTGGCCCAATAACTCATATATGTAACAGATACTGTTAGCAAAAGTACAAAAAAGAACCACTCTTTACTTTCAAAACTGTCTACCCAAATCTAGAACATCTGTCTTGAACAGTTAAGGTGAAGACTACAAGATTAATATTATAGGGTAAGAAATAATGAATTTTATTTTACGTTACTTTTAAAAGCATTGAACTAATTCTACTGCTTATTGCTTAGATATATAAAGTTTGACTTTACCTTGGCCTGAATGGCTATCATCTGAAGAAAAATGTTAACTTGTTCCCTAAAACTGCAATCAGCGGCAACTGAGTAGAGAAAGCAAAGACATTTCTGTTCTATTCACAAGCACCAACAAACAGCCCAGTGGGGGAATGGCAGTGTGCCAGGCTGCTCTGTGAGCAATTAGGCTTTGTGGCAATCAGCACACTCAGGAGTCTTAGGCCCTTAGGAAACTAGCATGTTAAGGACTTGGTGTTCTTACGCCCCTTTCTTGGAGGCATGTTGAGATATACCTTGTTTAAATGACAATCTCTTCCATCTACAAGACTGAAAAAAAGATTAAGACAACTAATAAGTAGCAAATTGAGGAGAACATGTGAGAGATTTGAATGCAAGCATCACTGCTTACTGGACTAAGTATGATAACTGATTTCAGACAGTAATCTCAATTTAATAGTCAGAAGAATCAATAATTAGAAGGTTCATACAATTACTATAAAATGTGAAAGTGCATTTTAATTGGTGAAGAAACTCAGTGAAATTCAAAGGCAAAACCACCTGAAATTCTCTCTTGATAAAAAATAGTTGAAATGGATAAAAATTCAGTTTCAGCAAAAACATGTGTATCATTACTCCTTTACTAATTTTTACATGGAAAGTTTCTAAGGGAAAAAAAAAAAACCTTATGCGAGACTGTGGGCATCAACTTCCATTTCACCAAATTTAAACCTGAAGCTCCCTAGTATTTCATAAATACTTTCTCTTTTTGATATTTTATGAGTCTGAAAGAAAGGTTGAAGCTGTCAACACTCTGGATTATATTCTGTAAATCTGCTATCTATGTCTTATAAGAAACCAGCAGCATAATAAGAATAAAAATAAATGAAGTATATAAGATTAAAAGTGAAAAAATTAATCTAAGGACCCATAAATATATTTTCCAATATATTTCTTGATTAGAGCAATTAGGTAAGGTCAGTTTAAAGATTTTACTAAATCAATATTGTCAAGAAGCCACCATATTTAAGTATTTGAATATTAAACATCTGAATTTGTCCTGAAGTACAGGACATGTTTATGATATTTGTATATTCATCTCGCCAAGATACACTTTACTTTATAAATAAAATAGGTTTTGAGGGGCAAAAGTCAATATTTAAATCAATCCTTCATATATCTCTTCAACAAAAGCTCGTTATTTCTCACCTTTACTGCTTTATAATTTCATTTAAAGCTTTTCATTTAAAGTTTTTCATTATTTTATAGTCCATAAACATACACGCCTTTTCTCTACTTCCCGATGTGCCAGAAACAATCGTGTAATATACATCTATGACAACTTAGCCCATAAACAGAATTCCTCACAAATTTAAAATATAAGGACCAACAAATGTTTCACTACACTCAGAAAACACAGAGTCTTTATTCTGAGAGGAATTTTCAGTAAAAAAAATGATGTGTGAACAGCAGACACTGATGTTCACACAAGCATACTGCAGACAACCCAGCAGGCGGTTTTCTGTTTTTTTTGGATTATGCTCTGGAGGTGCTGGCACAATGGAATTTCAATACCATAATTGCTTATTTCTCTGTGTATCTTTCAAATAGCAGGTAAAGAAGAAAAAAAAAATCAACTACAAAAATAACAAAACAAAATTGTTTTTCATTCTTCCTTTCAAAGGATGTAATTTATAACCATTACACAAATAGAGAAGCAGCACAAAGGGGGGGAGAGAAATAAAGTAATGTTCCAAAGGTTCAGTTTACAAGGACCTCACACTAAGCTTTTTTTTTTCTCTCTGCAACTCTTACTAGAAACAGTATTATTTGCTAAAAATGCACTAGCTGCCAAGAGCCATGGTCCATCTAAAGCAAAATGCTTAAGATGGAAATAGAGTGTTAAGACAGAAAAAAAGGGCAAGATTCAGTATACAAACTTCTGTAAAAATCTATTAAAAAAAAGAATAAGATGAATTTGATTTGCTATTTTCTTCCTGAAACATAATTGCAATACTAGATAAAATACTAAAATATATATATATATATTTCTGTATTAAAACAATAAGATGTAATCAAATTCCAAACTTTCTAATTAAAACTCTTTTTTTTTTTTAAGTTATTGGGAATTCAACACTAGTCTTGGTTCACATGATAGAACAATGGGAAAATTTTCCGAGTGGTTGAACACTAACCCTGACAAGTGTGGAGAGCCAACTACAATACATTATATGGTAGCATAACCTGCCACCCACGTTGCTGAGAGAACAGCTTTCAAACACATGCACTGAGCTGTAAAACCACAAAATCCCTTATTACACATTGTCTTTTTTACTCTAGGTGAAATATACCATCAACTCTTTCCATTATAAATCTTTTTTTTAATTACTATTTTTCAAGCCCATTTAACAATTTGTCTTTTTCTTATAATGAAAAAGATGTCTTTTTAAAAAAGGAAAATGAGACAGGAATGTTATCACTTTCCTACAGTATTACAATGAAGGCTGATATCGGCTGCACAGTTTCGCAGGGCTGATTTTGTAAATCCCTATTACCCCAAATGAGTTTTAAGCTAAGTTCTTTTTTTGTTGTTTTTTCCCCTTTAAAGACCAAGGCCTGATACTGGTTCACTAGCATTTGAAAAACACTTGCATTCTTTAAGACAGATGGATATATTGCTTTGGTTCTTTAATAAAATACATGGTCTTCATCATTACTCTCCTCCATCCCCACCCCCAAAAGAGAGAGAGAGAGAAAACAAAAACATCAAAATCTGTCATGAAATGAGTGTTCTCTCTTATTCTGCATCTCTTCCCCACATTGCTCCCTGCCCCAACTCTGGCACAAATCCAAACCTGTACCAAAAAACAAACAAACAAAAGCAGAGTTATTTTAGAATCCAGGATATAACAGTGCCCCAGATAATATCCTTCTTACGTTGCTGGTAAAACATGTAAATAAATCAAGACAGTAGCATGGCAAACATGTTTCATCCTTGTATTACAGAGCTGTGCTTCCTCAAAGACGTGTTCTTCCTGCTCAGAACTCACTGCAATAATGACTATCAGATCTATAAAAAAAGAGCCAGACATACAGAAGAAGGGTGAAAAAAAAAAAAACTTAAAGACACTAATTCACAGAAATTCAAAGACACCCGTTTTTAGAGATTCAAGACGGTTAAAATTGCCATGGGCAGAGTTCCGCTCATTCTGAAACTGTGTGTTTCTTTCTAATGTTTCGCCTGATTAGCTTCCCTCCAAAATTCTCTCTCCTATCCCTTATACCCCTCACCTCCCCAACTTCCACACTCCATGACCCACCTCCATCCACAGTCTGCTAACTGAATCACAGCATTATAGGACATAACAGTTTCTTCTGGGGTTTTCATTTGCAATGTTGTTAGCAAAGAGAATTTTATCTGTAAGTGTTTCTATTATACTGACAAGGTCAATTAGTTCCGTGAACTATTGGTCTTTCTGCCTGATAGCTCAGTGGATTATTCAAGTGGAACCATTCATAATCTATAACTGAATGCAGCCAATTAACCTCTAGAAACATGACAATACTGGTATCTAATGGGATTTTAAGTTTATCTTAATAACATGTCACAGTAACGTCATTTTCCCCAAAACTGGCTGTTGATTATATGATAGAAACTCTACATTTGTCTAAAATTGAATTAATTTGTAAATTATGATTTATAAATTATATACAGCAACTTCTATTTTATAGAAGTTTACCATAAAAATGTTAAAGCTTTTGAAAAACAATAATCAGCTATGTCTACATTTGCTTATATGGTTTATACAACTAAATATAGAATAGGAGAACCCTTTAAAATGCAACATCCAGTACTTTTATCAAGATTTCTAACAAGGTGCAGAAAGCACTACTACTCCCCCCACGGAAGATACTGCGGAAATTAATTTGTATTTTACTTCAAATACTTACAAAAGCTTTAAGTTGCCAAATATTGCTTATTTTTTAAAAACACAAAAGAGAATTTGCATTAATTGAGTGTTTGCTACATGACAAGCAACATAAATAAGCACTTTGCAAACTTTATTTTGACTCAGAAGCCCACTGGAAAACACTGCTATCCTTATCCTACGCATTAGGAAGCTAGTAAGTGGCAAAATTGATGTATGAAGCCAAATCTATCCAGTCTGCCAAAGTGTGGTCTTTCAACATCACTTGGGCAGAAAAATATGAGATAATCCCCCATCATCTCACAGTATCATCTTGTAGTATCTGGACCACAGAGTATTGCCAGCTTCAAAACTGTCCTGTAAAAGAATGATGCCCTGTTATTACGGAGCAACAACTAGAAAAAGATGAATGAATATGGGTAACTGATACCCATATAATTATATCAACACTAAGTTTTATTAACGGTAAGTCAATCCTCTAGTTTTTTTCATTTCACTTCCAACCCAAACGTACTCCCACGTATATGAATGTATAAGTGATCCACACACAGGCCTGGGCCCATATATTTCCTGCTCATACATACAAAATCATCTGAACTGTCACACTCAATACTCCCAGTTTCTAAGCCAAAGGTATTGTCTATTATGCTGGGCCACAAAGAAGTAAAAAGCTATCTTAATACTATATCAAGATATCAATTTCTTTCCAAAGGATTTTTAAAATAAGTTTTAAGTTTTAAATAACTTTTTCATAGAGTAATTTTTAAATCATTTGACCTAGCGAGTCAACTTAACGTATGTTCTAGCAAAAATTGTATTGTGATTAACTCCATTTTTGCTTTATGAATTTCAAAAAGAAGCAATCTGTTCAATTGTTTGGCCAAACTGCCCTAAAAGCAAAAGCCTCCCAGCTCGAGGAGCACACTGTGCATTTCCAAAGTCAAATACTGCTCTCAAATTCTCTGTTCTAGGAGCCTTCAGATTGGCAAGAGTGACTTTCAGGGCTTCATTCACTGCTCAGTGGAAATGTTTGCAAAAATATTTATGCAATCAGGACAGACAGAGCTTTTTTGAAAATACTGGCTTGGCTAAAATTCATGGCAGTTAAGATGTACATAAATACATTTTTTAAATGGCATTTATACCCTCCTACTCTATAAATGTATTACTATAAATACTGTATTAATTCAAAAGAATACGTTCTCCAGAGAAAGGATTTATAAGGACCAAGAAGCAGAATTCAGAGTCATCAGTATTAAGTCAGCTTTGCTTATTTTTTAAATAAATCGAAAAAAAATGTCATAAGCACAAAAAGTTTCAAGAACAAAATACAAAATCAAAGGAAGTATCCACATTAGTGAGCTGTTACCTTAGTAAAGAAAGCTCCAATATTTTGACACAATGGCTCAATGTGTGCTCCAACAGATTTTACGCTATTAACTGGATCATATCAGAAAGATTAAAACTGCTATTCTTTTACAAAAAGCACAAAATAATGCTGTAGTTTTAAAGGATTATTCTGTATGTTTAATCCAATGCCAATGAAAATTTCATTAAGGTTTAAACAAAACAAAAACAAATAGAAAATGGCATGGAATATATGCTCTATGTAACTTTGGACAATTGATACACAAATACCAAATATCAACACTAAATTTTTAAAAAGCAACATGTCATGTTTAGGTCTGACAGTGAGGAACTGAATCCAAGACAACCTGTCTACTCTCCATTACTAGCACCACGTGTGTGTGTGTGAAAGTTGCTCAGTCATGTCCGACTCTTTATGACCCCATGGACTACAGAGTCCATGGAATTCTCCAGGCCAGAATACTGGAGTGGGTAGCCTTGCCCTTCTCCAGGGGATCTTCCCAACCCAGGGATCGAACCCAGGTCTCCCACATTGCAGGTGAATTCTTTATCAGCCGAGCCACAAGGGAAGCCTTATATAAGACTTTCCAACCTTGTGCAATCTTGGAAAGGAGTATCCTTACTATGAGTAAGGATAAAGCAAGCAGCCATCATAAAACTTGAGAAAAACGGAGAATGGAAGGACATAAACTTGAGAAACTTAGTATCTGACACACTGCAGATGTTGTTACACAGTTATCTTCTTTAATCTTCATGACCACCCAAACAAGAGAGGTATTGTGATTCTCATTTTAGTAAATAAACAAAGGCTCCAAGAGGACATAGGAAATGCACTGTATCACAAAATAAGAAGTAGTAGTACCACGATTTCAACTCTGATCTGACAGACTCCAAAACCTACGATTAAAGCAGCATGTGGCAAAGACAATCCAGAAACATGTTCCTTCCTCTGGCTCAAGTCTCATCCTTCTGTCCCACTTTAAATACAATATTTAAAACCCAGGCTGCAGATTATGAAACAGACTGGGTTTTGCCCCCATAAGCCAAGGTTAGAGAACTCTGTGTTCAATGGCAAGTACAATATGACTCTGGGGGAATAACAAGTTTCAAATGACTATGACTTCAGGTTAAATGGAGTTCAGTGAGTCATGGTAATTTCATGCTACTGATAATCCTGATCCTAGTCAACAGAAATTTTAAATCTGAATTCCATATTTGCCTTTGATAATTCTCTCTCAACATAAGGCAACTCTTCATTCAAAATAAGTATTTTACAGCCAGGAACATCTCTCAACGCCTTTCATTATTCATTCACAGAGAAATGACAAAAAATTTTAATGGATAAAGCTAAAGCTAACGTTTAACAACTAGATTTTACAAACTAGCTAAGAATGATTTTGAGTTGATTTTTATCCTTTCATTATCTTCAATGTGACACAACCTCCCAAATACTAAGTTGAAAAGTGAAGGCAGGCAGAGACTTCTTTTCATTCATCAGCCTGTTCTTACTCCCTAAGTGCCTCTCTTATCCTACTTAACCTGAGTTTATCACCCTTGGGCCAGGTTAGTAAGAGGTAAGTTACAAGTCTCCTAGATTCTCCTAGGAGGTAAATTATATTCCCTGTAGTCACCATCTTCTCTGGGAGCACACACTTACACCAAAAAGTGGGGCTGCCAGGGTGGAATCAGTTTAAGAACTAATCTGCCTAAAATTCTTTTAAAGATAAAACAGATGTCCCTCCGCTATCTTTAAAATAAATACTAGGACCATTGCCGAAGAAAAAAAATTGCACAAATATTAACTGAGCACCTGTGTGCCACATACTCAGGCATGAGGGTGATTAAGACAGATACTGTCCCTGTGTTAGTGGAAGCTATCAAAGATTTGTGGCAGCTGATAAGAAATATAGCTTAAAATTATTAAATGGCAGAAAGGAAAGATTAGGCACAGAAATACACCCAGAATTGTTATTAAGTAGGTCACAAATTTGGCTACACAGTTCCTGGCAGTCAGAGAAGAGTGGGTGTCATTATTGGTTCTGACAGTACAGAGATTCTTCTACTTAATTATAGTCCAAAGAGCTATTATTAAGTCCATTTAGTCATATGTGTGATTTTTAACTATAAAAATCAACTGCTAATACCACATATTGGTAACTAACAGAGCTGATGAACTTCTTCCCCTACTCACTGCTCTCTTACAACAGTCAGATCTTCATGTCTATTAAAGTCCTTAAGCTGAAAAGTTCTTCAGTAGAGGAACTTGTGTGTGTGTGTGCGCATGCATGCGTAATAAGATCCAAAACGCTTTTCCTGAATTCAGATCTGGAGGAAATTTTTACTCTGGATCTGTACAAAAAGGCCACTTTGTGATACAGTAGACGACATTCTCAAAAATATTCCTAACAGAATTACAACAAATTTCATAATTTCTTATGTATCTCAAAGTAGGTCTATTGGTTAATACTAAAGAGAAATTCTATAAGAGCAATTTTATAAAATAATGCAGCCAAAGTATAATGGTTTTAATAGCTAGAGAACATGCATGTCTTCAAGAAATTCCCAATTTTAAAAAATGAGGAAACTCAACTCTTGGAAAATTAGTCTGAAGATCTAAAAATAAGCTTTAGAGACTACTGGCAACTCAGTTATTTTTTACACAAGTTTTATGTGTAGTATCTCTTTATTGTAATTCGCAAAACATAGGAAAAGAAAGCTTTCATATTAAGTTTTAAGAGGTTAGCAATATCTAAAATGAGTATAATACTTAGTCAACAATGAAACCAAATGCAACCTTTTTTTTTAAAGGACTATTCATTTAAAGGGTACTTCATGGCAAATAGAAAGGGAAAAAGTAGAAGCAGTGACAGATTTTACTTTCTTGGGCTCCAAAATCACTGCAGACAGTGACTGCCATGAAATTAAAAGATGCTTGCTCCTTGGAAGAAAAGCTAGGACAGACCTAGACACCATAATAAAAAGCAGAGGCATCACTTTGCCAACAAAGGTTCGTACAGTCGAAGCTATGGTTTTTGCCAGTAGTCACGTACAGACGTGAGAGTTGGCACTGTACCATAAAGAAGGCTGAGTGCCAAAGAATTGATCCTTTCAAATTGTGGTGCTGGAGACGACTTGACTCTTAAGAGCCCTCTGGACTTCAAGAAGATCAAACCAGTCCATTCTAAAGGAAATCAACTCTGAAAATTCACTGGAAGGACTGATGCTGAAGCTGAAGCTCCAATACTTTGGCCACCTGATGCGAAGAGCTGACTCACTGGAAAAGACCCTGATGCTGGGAAAGACTGAAGGTTGGAGAAGGGGATGACAGAGGATGAGATGGTTAGATAGCATCACTGATTCAATGGACACGAATTTGAGCAAGTTCTGAGAGAAAGTGGAGGACAGAGGAGCCTGGCGTGCTGCAGTCTGTGGGGTTGCAAACGACTGGACACAACTTATTGACTGAACAACAATATTCAATTTCCTCACAAATCTCAAAGAAAGTACAATTAAGGGAATAAGTCAAAGGTCACAGTTTTTATTGTATAAGGTTAGTGTAGAAGAAACACTACGTAAAAAACCCATATTGATTGGCAAGATTCACTACAATTAAGTGAAATGGGAGAAAAAGAAAAAACAGAATCTTGAAGGATGATATACTCTGCCTGAAAAACTTAATTTACTCTATATCTACCATTAAACAATCACAGAGTACCTTTTCCTCAACTTCAGAGGAGTCTACCAAATCTGAATACTTAGGTAAACTCACACAAAACTGAAACTCAGTAAGTCAAAAAATACAAGATTATCTGAACAGGGATTCTTTGAAAATTAGACACTAAACACACTAATGAGTCTAAATATTTTAGGGTTAGAACCTATGTATTTTCAAAGCTGCTTTCTAAATAACAATAAACGTATATACGAAAATAGCATTTTTAACAATTACTGGCTATAAGTCTGTTATTATTTTATTGATTTCTATTATAAAATTGGAGATGTTTTCTACAGAAAAAAAAAAATCAGGGTACTTATTATTATGAAATCTCATCTGTTTATTCAGCAAGCATGTTCTTCTTCAGGGAAGAGGTAGGGAAAACATTAGTTGTCAGTTTGTTATAATTACTATTTTATATGAGTTCAGTGTGCCAATTAAACCCTAAGAAAACTGCTTACTCTCAGTGGTAGGGAGATAAAGAATATACTATTTTTTACAAAGATTATTTTTTAAAGCAGTTTTTTGTTCACAGCAAAAGAGAGACAAATGTATAGATTTCCCATATACCCCTGCCCCACACAAGCATCAGTTCAGTTCAGTTCAGTCACTCAGTCATGTCCAACTCTTTGCGACCCCATGAATCACAGCACGCCAGACCTCCCTGTCCATCACCAACTCCTGGAGTTCACTCAAACTCACGTCCATCGAGTCAGTGATGCCATCCAGCCATCTCATCCTCTGTCTTCACCTTCTCCTCCTGCCCCCAATCCCTCCCAGCATCAGAGTCTTTTCCAATGAGTCAACTCTTCGCATGAGGTGGCCAAAGTACTGGAGTTTCAGCTTTAGCATCATTCCTTCCAAAGAAATCCCAGGGCTGATCTCCTTCAGAATGGACTGGTTGGATCTCCTTGCAGTCCAAGGGACTCTCAAGAGTCTTCTCCAACACTACAGTTCAAAAGCATCAATTCTTCGGCGCTCAGCCTTCTTCACAGTCCAACTCTCACATGACCACAGGAAAGACCACAGCCTTGACTAGATGGACCTTTGTTGGCAAAGCAATGTCTCTGCTTTTGAATATACTATCTAGGTTGGTCGTAACTTTTCTTCCAAGAAGTAAGCGTCTTTTAATTTCATGGCTGCAATCACCATGTGCAGTGATTTGGAGCCCCCAAAAATAAAGTCTGACACTGTTTCCACTGTCTCCCCATCTATTTCCCATGAAGTGATGGGACCTCTAGCCATGATCTTCGTTTCTGAATGTTGAGCTTTAAGCCAACTTTTTCACTCTTCTCTTTCACTTTCATCAAGAGGCTTTTTAGTTCCTCTTCACTTTCTGCCATAAGGGTGGTGTCATCTGCATATCTGAGGTTATTGATATTTCTCCCGGCAATCTTGATTCCAGCTTGTGTTTCTTCCAGTCCAGTGTTTCTCATGATGTACTCTGCATAGAGATTAAATAAGCAGGGTGACAATATACAGCCTTGACGTACTCC
The DNA here is from genome assembly GCF_023091745.1 of Budorcas taxicolor. Taxonomy (NCBI): domain Eukaryota; kingdom Metazoa; phylum Chordata; class Mammalia; order Artiodactyla; family Bovidae; genus Budorcas; species Budorcas taxicolor. The sequence continues at coordinate 13,739,245 of NC_068926.1, read as the reverse complement.
TTTTCCTATTTGGAACCAGTCTGTTGTTCCATGTCCAGTTCTAAATGTTGCTTCCTGACCTGCATATAGGTTTCTCAAGAGGCAGGTCAGGTGGTCTGGTATTCCCATCTCTCTCAGAATTTTCCACAGTTTATTGTGATCCACACAGTCAAAGGCTTTGGCATAATCAGTAAAGCAGAAATAGATGTTTTTCTGGAACTCTCTTGCTTTTTCCATGATCCAGTGGATGTTGGCAATTTGATCTCTGGTTCCTCTGCCTTTTCTAAAACCAGCTTGAACATCTGGAAGTTCACAGTTCACATATTGCTGAAGCCTGGCTTGGAGAATTTTGAGCATTACTTTACGCGCGTGTGAGATGAGTGCAGTTGTGCGGTAGTTGGAGCATTCTTTGGCATTGCCTTTCTTTGGGACTGGAATGAAAACTGACCTTTTCCAGTCCTGTGGCCACTGCTGAGTTGTCCAAATTTGCTGGCATATTGAGTGCAGCACTTTCACAGCATCATCTTTCAGGATTGGAAACAGCTCCACTGGAATTCCATCACCTCCACTAGCTTTGTTCGTAGTGATGCTTTCCAAAGCCCACTTGACTTCACATTCCAGGATGTCTGGCTCTAGATGAGTGATCACACCATCATGATTATCTGGGTCGTGAAGATCTTTTTTGTACAGTTCTTCCGTGTATTCTTGCCACCTCTTCTTAATATCTTCTGTTAGGTCCATACCATTTCTGTCCTTTATCGAGCCCATCTTTGCATGAAATGTTCCCTGGGTATCTCTGATTTTCTTGAAGAGATCTCTAGTCTTTCCCATTGTGTTGTCTTCCTCTATTTCTTCTTATTGATCACTGAAGAAGGTTTCTTATCTTTTCTTGCTATTCTTTGGAACTCTGCATTCAGATGCTTATAGCTTTCCTTTTCTCCTTTGCTTTTCGCTTCTCTTCTTTTCACAGCTATTTGTAAGGCCTCCCCAGACAGCCATTTTGCTTTTTTGCATTTCTTTTCTATGGGGATGGTCTCAATCCCTGTCTCCTGTACAATGTCATGAACCTCAGTCCATAGTTCATCAGGCACTCTATCTATCAGATGCCCTTAAATCTATTTCTCACTTCCACTGTATAATCATAAGGGATTTGATTTAGGTCATACCTGAATGGTCTAGTGGTTTTCCCTACTTTCTTCCATTTGAGTCTGAATTTGGTAATAAGGCACTCATGATCTGAGCACAGTCAGCTCCTGGTCTTGTTTTTGTTGACTATATATAGCTTCTCCATCTTTGGCTGCAAAGAATATAATCAATCTGATTTCACTGTTGACCATCTGGTGATGTCCATGTGTAGAGACTTCTCTTGTGTTGTTGGAAGAGGGTGTTTGCTATGACCAGTGTGTTCTCTTGGCAAAACTCTATTAGTCTTTGCCCTGCTTCATTCTGCATTCCAAGGCCAAATTTGCCTGTTACTGCAGGTGTTTCTTGACTTCCTACTTTTGCATTCCAGTCCCCTAGAATGAAAAGGACATCTTTTTGGGGTGTTAGTTCTAAAAGGGCTTGTAGGTCTTCATAGAACCGTTCAACTTCAGCTTCTTCAGCATTACTGGTTGGGGCATAGACAGCCTCCCCCATTATCAACATCCAGCACCAGACTGCTACATATGTTACGAAGGGTGAACCTCTACTGACACATCATAATCATCTGAAGTCCAAAGTTTACATTCAGAGTTCTACTCCTACCTTATATATTCTATGGAATTGGACACATGTATTAGGTTAGAGCTGAAGTAACTGTGGTTTTGCACTGTTGAACTTTGCATCTGATCCTGGAATACATTCTTGTAGTATTTGCTCAGCGTTCAAATGATCTTTCGATGAATTTGTGGGGAAGAAATTGGTCTCTCCATCCTATTCTTCTGCCATCTTAGGACCGCCCCCTGGAATACTTTCTTAAATAAATGTGGTTATGTTATACATCATTTTAATGCCCATTTCTCACTTTATGTGTTTTCTTTTTTTTTTTGCTAGTGACATTACTTGCTATTTATTTTAGACTAGGGAAATGACAGACAAAAAGCAAATCAAGCGATTTTCTTATTTGAGTTCAAAATGGGTCATAAAGCGGCACTGACAACTTGCAACATCAATAGTGCATTTGGCCCAGGAACTGCTAACGAACATACAGCGCAGTGGTGGTCCAAGAAGTTTTGCAAAGAAAACAAGGGCCTTGAAGATGAGGAGCATAGTAGCCAGCCATTGTAAGTTGACAATGATCAATCAAGAAGATAGTCGAAACCGATCCTCTTACAACTACAAGGAAGTTGCCAAAGAACTCAGTGTCAACCATTCTATGGTCATACAGCATTTGAAGCAAATTGGAAAGATTAAAAAGCTCAGTAAGTGGGTGCCTCATGAGCTGACCAAAAAAAAAAAAATCGTCATTTTGAAGTGTCATCTTCTCCTATTCTACGCCAACAATAATGAACCATTTCTCGATTGGATTGTGACATGTGATGAAAAGTGGATTTTATACAACATCCAGCGAAGACCAGCTCAGTGGCTGGACAGAGAAGAAGCTTTAAAGTACTTCCCAAAGCCAAGTGAAAGTTGCTCAGTCATGTCCAACTCTTGGTGAGCCCATGGACTACACAGTCCATGAAATTCTCCAGGACAGAAAACCGGAGTGGGTAGCCGTTCCCTTCTCCAGGGCATCTTCCCAGCTCAGGGATCGATCCCAGGTCTCCTACATTGCAGGCGATTCTTTACCAGCTGAGCCACCAGGGAAGCCCCTCATAGCCAAACTAGCACCAAAAAACCGTCATGGCCACTGTTTGGTGTGTTCTGCTGCCAGTCTGATCCACTACAGCTTTCTGAATCCTAGCAAAACCATTACATCTGAGAAGCATGCTCAGCAAACCAATGAGATGCACTAAAAACTGCAATGCCTGCAGCTGGCATTGGTCTTCAGAAAGGGCCCAATTCTTTTGCATGACAACACCCGATCACACGTCACACAAGTAACACTTCAACTTTTTAATTAACACTCAAAAGCTGAATGAATTGGGCTATGAAGTTTTGCCTCACCTGACCTCTTGCCAACTGACTACCATTCTTCAAGCATCTTGACAAGTTTTTGAACGGAAAATGCTTCCACAAATAGCAGAAAGTGCTTTCTAAGCGTTCGTTGAACCCTGGAGCACAGATTTTTATACCATACGAATAAACAAACTTATTTCTCATTGGCAAGAATGTGTTGATTGTAATGATCCCTATCTTGATTAATAAAGATGTGTTTGAGTCTAGATATAATGACAAAAATTCACCATCCAAAACCACAATTATGCTTGCACCAACCTGATACCATGACATGTATCCATCTTTATAGTATCACAAAGAGTATCTTCACAGCTCTAAAAATCTTCTCAGTCCCAGCTATTCATCTTCCCATCACACCCAACTCCTGGCAATCTGTGATCTTCTTATTCCCCCCTCCAGTGCGCCTCTTCTAGAATGTCACACAGTTAATATTATATAATATGTAGCCTTTCAAGATTGAAACTTTCCACTAGCACTATACATTTAAGGTTCCTCCATGTCTTTTCATGGGATGAGAGTCCATTTCGTTTTAACACTGAATAACATTCCATTGTCAGTTTATTTATCCATTTACCTACAGAGGGATGCCTTGGTTGCTTCCATTTTAAGAATTGTGAATAAAACTGCTATAAACATCTGGGTGCAGGATTTTGTGTGGAAATAAGTTTTCAAGATTTTGTGTGGATTTTTCAGGATTTTGTGTGGCTATAATTTTACAAGACCTTTTAGAATTAACACCCAAAAAAGATGTCCTTTTCATGATAGGGGACTGGAATGCAAAAGTAGGAAGTCAGGAAACACCTGCAGTAACAGGCAAATTTGGCCTTGGAATGCAGAATGAAGCAGGGCAAAGACTAATAGAGTTTTGCCAAGAGAACACACTGGTCATAGCAAACAGCCTCTTCCAACAACACAAGAGAAGACTCTACACATGGACATCACCAGATGGTCAACAACGAAATCAGATTGATTATACTCTTTGCAGCCAAAGATGGAGAAGCTCTATACAGTCAACAAAAACAAGACCAAGAGCTGACTGTGGCTCAGATCATGAACTCCTTATTACCAAATTCAGATTCAAATTGAAGAAAGTAGGGAAAACCACTCACCATTTAAGTATGACCTAAATCAAATCCCTTATGATTATACAGTGGAAGTGAGAAATAGATTTAAGGGCCTAGATCTGATAGATAGAATGCCTGATGAACTATGGACTGAGGTTCATGACATTGTACAGGAGACAGGGATTGAGACCATCCCCATAGAAAAGAAATGCAAAAAAGCAAAATGGCTGTCTGGGGAGGCCTTACAAATAGCTGTGAAAAGAAGAGAAGCGAAAAGCAAAGGAGAAAAGGAAAGCTATAAGCATCTGAATGCAGAGTTCCAAAGAATAGCAAGAAAAGATAAGAAACCTTCTTCAGTGATCAATAAGAAGAAATAGAGGAAGACAACACAATGGGAAAGACTAGAGATCTCTTCAAGAAAATCAGAGATACCCAGGGAACATTTCATGCAAAGATGGGCTCGATAAAGGACAGAAATGGTATGGACCTAACAGAAGATATTAAGAAGAGGTGGCAAGAATACACGGAAGAACTGTACAAAAAAGATCTTCACGACCCAGATAATCATGATGGTGTGATCACTCATCTAGAGCCAGACATCCTGGAATGTGAAGTCAAGTGGGCTTTGGAAAGCATCACTACGAACAAAGCTAGTGGAGGTGATGGAATTCCAGTGGAGCTGTTTCCAATCCTGAAAGATGATGCTGTGAAAGTGCTGCACTCAATATGCCAGCAAATTTGGACAACTCAGCAGTGGCCACAGGACTGGAAAAGGTCAGTTTTCATTCCAGTCCCAAAGAAAGGCAATGCCAAAGAATGCTCCAACTACCGCACAACTGCACTCATCTCACACGCGCGTAAAGTAATGCTCAAAATTCTCCAAGCCAGGCTTCAGCAATATGTGAACTGTGAACTTCCAGATGTTCAAGCTGGTTTTAGAAAAGGCAGAGGAACCAGAGATCAAATTGCCAACATCCACTGGATCATGGAAAAAGCAAGAGAGTTCCAGAAAAACATCTATTTCTGCTTTACTGATTATGCCAAAGCCTTTGACTGTGTGGATCACAATAAACTGTGGAAAATTCTGAGAGAGATGGGAATACCAGACCACCTGACCTGCCTCTTGAGAAACCTATATGCAGGTCAGGAAGCAACATTTAGAACTGGACATGGAACAACAGACTGGTTCCAAATAGGAAAAGGAGTACGTCAAGGCTGTATATTGTCACCCTGCTTATTTAATCTCTATGCAGAGTACATCATGAGAAACACTGGACTGGAAGAAACACAAGCTGGAATCAAGATTGCCGGGAGAAATATCAATAACCTCAGATATGCAGATGACACCACCCTTATGGCAGAAAGTGAAGAGGAACTAAAAAGCCTCTTGATGAAAGTGAAAGAGAAGAGTGAAAAAGTTGGCTTAAAGCTCAACATTCAGAAACGAAGATCATGGCTAGAGGTCCCATCACTTCATGGGAAATAGATGGGGAGACAGTGGAAACAGTGGCTGATTTTATTTTGGGGGGCTCCAAAATCACTGCAGATGGTGACTGCAGCCATGAAATTAAAAGACACTTACTCCTTGGAAGAAAAGCTATGACCAACCTAGATAGCATATTAAAAAGTAGAGACATCACTTTGCCAACAAAGGTTCAACTAGTCAAGGCTATGGTTTTTCCAGTAGTCATGTATGGATGTGAGAGTTGGACTGTAAAGAAAGCTGAGCGCCGAAGAATTGATGCTTTTGAACTGTGGTGTTGGAGAAGACTCTTGAGAGTCCCTTGGACTGCAAGGAGATCCAACCAGTCCATTCTGAAGGAGATCAGCCCTGGGATTTCTTTGGGAAGAATGATGCTAAAGCTGAAACTCCAGTACTTTGGCCACCTCATGTGAAGAGTTGACTCATTGGAAAAGATTCTGATGCTGGGAGGGATTGGGGGTAGGAGGAGAAGGGGACGACAGAGGATGAGATGGCTGGATGGTATCACCAACTCGATGGACATGAGTTTGGGTGAACTCCGGGAGTTGGTGACGGACAGGGAGGCCTGGCGTGCTGTGATTCATGGGGTCACAAAGAGTCGGAAATGACGAGTGACTGAACTGAACTGAAGTTTTCAACTCGTTTGAGTAAATTTCAAAGTGCAAGGCTGCTGGATCATATGGTACAAGTACATTTAGTTTTATAAGAAACCGCCAAACTGTCTTCCAACGTGAAAGCGAACATGGCTCAGTCGTGTCTGACTCCTTGTAACCCCAGGCTCCTCAGTCCATGGATTTCTCCAGGCAAAAATACTGGAGAGAGTAGCCACTCTCTTCTCCAGTGGCTCTTTCCAACCAGGAACTGAGCGCAGGTCTTCTGCATTGCAGGTGGACTCTTTACGGTCTGAGCCACCAGGGACATGGCTGCACTGTCTTGCCTTCCAACCAGCAGTGAGTGAGAGTTCCTTCTGCCCCACGTCCTTGTGAGGACTGGGTTCACTAAGTGCTCAGGACTCTTGCCATCCTAGTAAAATGTGTACTATCATCTCCTTTTAGTGTGCATGTCCCCGGTTACATATGATGCAGATCATGTTTTCATATGCTTAGATGCCATTCGTGTATCTTCTTTGGCGAGATGTTTGGTAAGCTCTTTGGCCTATTATTAAAATCAGGTTGTTTGTTTCCTTACTGAGTTTTTAAAGTTCTCTGTATATTTTGGATAACAGTGCTTTACGAGAAGTATCTTTTGCAAATATTTTCTCCCAGTCTGTGGCTTGTCTTCTCATTCTCTTAGCATTATATATTTCAATCTGAGGTATCTGTAACTATATGATAATTCTGTTCATTTGGTGGCAAAGAATGGGAACCTACAGATTATGTAAGATCCAGAATAAGAATTTATAATCTTCATTATCAAAAATAAGGCAGTAGCAATTTTACACAGCTATTTAAGAAACATCATATTAATTTAGAACAAGATAAGGCTTCAGACAATAAGAATTGTTAGATAGCTAACATCTAAACAATTTCCCTACTACTGTCTCAAAGTTACAGTATCATTCAGTCTGATTCTAGATCTTTTCTTATGAGAAGTACTTTGAAGGTCGCCTCTCCCCTACTTAATTAAGCACCAGAGACCAAGATTAGTTATGGACCATTTTAGCTAATTATCATTTTTAAGCTAATTACAAAGTAGACAATTTGTTCTGAAAATAGTACTGAGATAGTTGAACTACTGTTTCTGTTTTCCACCATCAACTATAATTGTAAATGTAAGAGGAAAGATACCCTGTCCCCAAAAATCTACAAATGCTTGTGGCCACAGAAGGGTTCCTACTCCAATATTCTCACTCTTTTATTCTTAAACTTGGAGGTTTTTTTCATTTCTCCTTAGGAATCTTATTCTCCAAATTACCCTGATTAAAGGTCTTTATAAAATCATTAAGCAAAAGCAATCAGCAAAAAGAAAAGCAAATATTTACAAACATGTATGCCAACAACGGGCTTCCCAGGTGGTGCCAGCAGTAAAGAACCTGCCTGCCAATGCAGGAAACCTAAGAGTTGCAGGTTCAATCCCTGCGTCAGGAAGATGCTCTGGAGGAGAACACAGCAACGCACTCCACTGTTCTTACCTGGAGGATCCCATGGACAGAGGAGACTGGTGGGCTACAGTTCACACACAACCGAAGTGACCTAACATGCACGCACACACGCCAAAAACTTTAGCATTACATGTATCAATAATTTTCAAGAGGATATACCAAGGGAGTAAACAATTTTTAAATACATTTTGAAAATCAATAATCAATCTATCCCACCACTTACTAATTAGTACTAACTAGTTCACTTCCTCAGGTACAGATTTCAATTTTTCTTTAAAACTTGATGAAATATCTTGGTAACTTGTAATCTAATGTGATTTTTTTTTTTTAAGGAAAAAAATGAAAGAAATACATAATGTTCGTTGGTTCCCAGCTAAAAACTGCTTTGTTGTGTGACCCTGGGCAGCTTACTTCACCTCGTGGTGTACTGCTTGTAAGTAATGGCATCGTACTTGGTAAGAAGCTGCTAACTGGTGGCCACATCCAGCAGTAAATATACCTTGTTTGCCCAGCATGTTTTAAAAATCGGGAAATTTCATATTCAAATCCAGATTTAGGATTTCTCTTTAAAAACTGCAAGACTGGCAACCCTGCACCTATATTCCCTGAGGTAAGAAAGGCTGCAACTGAGTTTGTTCAGCATCTGAGTTCCTAATGAACTAAATCACCTCTGAAGCCCCATGCAGTCCTCACGGTCTCATGTTGAGCGTGAGCCCTACAGCACAAGATCTACTTCGCCTCTCTAAGCCTCAGCTTGATTTGAACATGGGGATGATATCTGACCACCACGTGAGCTTCGGAGAGAAAAAACGTACTGTGACTGTGACTGCTTAGCACAGGGACGTGTGTAGGAAGTACTTAATGAACCACAAAGCTAACAATAAACACAAATAATAGTGAACACAACAACTCAAAAACGATTCTAGGATGGTCAATCCAATCTAAATCGAAACTGAGGGACTTCTCTGGTGGTCCAGAGGCTAAGACTCTGCACTCCCAATGCAAGGCGCCCGGGTTCAATCCCTGGTCAGGGAACTAGATCCCATATGCTGCAACTAAGAGTTTGCATTCCTCAACTAAGACCAGGAGCAGCAGATTTAAAAAAATAAATATTTAAAAAAAAATCAAAATTGATATGCCAATTCTTTTCTTCCAAATGCAACACTGGTCCTATAAAAAAATCAACTATTTGCCCTAATATTTGGAGAATATGAATTCTTCATTTAACACGTGTGAAATAAGAGGCTGACAAAAAAAAAAATGAAAGTCTCTGAGTAGGCTCACCTCAATTCAATATATATTTAAATTATGAAAAATATTTTCAGCAGGTATCTCTCAGCAAGAAACACTGCAGCTCTTTCTGTTGCTACTACTGTTCTGATCAGGGTCATTTTAGTAGCCAGAGATAAAAACTCAATCAAAAGTCTACAGGAAGCAGGAGATTATGGAAAAGTTTATATATACATGGGAAACCAGGAGAAAATAAACACCCAGGTATCAGAAAGGTCAGGAAATGAAAAATGCTGGGGCAGCAGCCACTTGTCCCACCCTACTTGTCTCTCTCCTGGTGTCTCTGTCCTTATACCCACTCCATTCATACGCCATCCTGCCCACTCCTGTACCTCACAGCTTATAATCTTCTAACTTCAAAGCTTCAGTGGTGCATGGCCCTTCACCTTACCCCTCCTTCTTCAAATTACTATGTTTTTCCATCAAGTCTTACTGCTAACTTGCCTGTTTCTTACAAGCCATCCTTTGGAGAGAGGCAAACAATTAAAAAATAGAACTATCATCTGATTCTGCGATTCCACTTCTGGATTTATACTCCAAAGAACTGAAAGTAGGGTTTCAAAGAAATATTTGCCCACCCGTGTTCAAAGCAGCATTATTCACAATAATCTCGAGGTAGAGGCAACTGAGTGTCCATTGTCAGGGGGATGGGTAAACATAACGTGGTCTATATATACAATGGAATATGACTTAGCCTTAGAAAGGAAAGGGGTCCTGTCACATGCTACAACTTGGATGAACCTTGAAGACATCGTGCTAGCTGAAGTATGCTAGTCACGAAACGACATAGACTGTATGACTTCACTCCTATGAGGTATCGAAGGCAGTCAAATTCAGAGACAGAGAGCAGACTGGTGGTTACTGGGGTCTGAGGGGAGGGAAATGACAAGGACTTGTTTTAATGGACACAGATTTTCAGTTTGGCAAGATGAAAACATTCTGGAGATCTGTTATATAGCAATGTGAATATACTTAACGCTACTGGACTATATACTTAAAAACGTTAAGATGACAAACTCTACGGGCTTATTTTTTTATCACAATTGAAACATTTTTTTTTTCCTGAGAAGGAATCGACTGGATTTATTTAGATAACCTTTTTGAAGTGAAGTATACAAACATAGGTCAGTGGCAAGTCTATGGACTGACTGCTGGTTTGACTTTTTTATTAAACTCTACTGTTTCCGACACCTGCTGGGTTTTCAGTCAGGTGCTCAGTCCTGGCTCATTCAGCTGCTCACACTCAGTAAGCGTTCTTTACATAACAGGGGTTGATAATCCATATCTCACTTTCATATTTGTAAGGAAAGCACATAATAAAGTGCACTTTATTGCATTTTTGTGTTACATCCTGCCATGCGTGTGTGTGTGTGAAGTCTCTTCAGTCGTGTCTCTTATGTCTCCTGCATTGGCAAGCAGGTTCTTTACCAGCAGCACCACCTGGGAAACCCACATCCTGCCATATGATTAAATAAAGTGAAAGTGTTAGTTGCTCGGCTGTGTCCAACTCTTTGCAACCCCGTGGACGGCAGCCCTCCGGGCTCCATGGGATTCTCCAGGCAAGAATACTGGAGTAGGTTGCCATTCCCTTCTCCAGGGAATCTTCCTGACCCAGGGATCAAACCCAGGTCTCCTGCATTGCAGGCAGATTCCTTACTGAGCCATCATGGAAGCCCAGGGTTAAATAAAGGGCTTTCTAATTCTGTTTTTTTGTTGTTGTTTTCTTTGCCCTTGACTGTTACTACTGTCACTCTGCCTAAAAAAATCTTTTTAAGTGCAGTTTTTCCATAACTGCTGTGAAAATGCTCTTGAAAAAAGCAACTATACAGCACAATGCTCTTGAAAGAAACCCCATCGACTTCACAGTTTCTTTCAAGTATGCATCAGCAGGACAAAACCTTCCAATTTAAAGACTTATGAAACAAGAACACCCATCAGAATCTTCTTAGCACAAATACTATGATAGGAAAACTTAGAATTCTTGCTACAAAAGCAAATTAATTTCATTAGTCTCCAATCTATTAATATAAATTTAGAAACTATCCCTCCAAAGAGTGACTAAACTACTTGCAAGAACTGCTTTAGTTCACAGCTGCATTAAATACATTGCCTATTACATGTCACACAGGCTTAGGAAGGAAACTCTTCAGTTCCTATCTAACTGAGTTCTTGACCATTATCAGTTCTGTGACATTATATTTTCTTGATTTTTATTTTCATCTCTGGCAGTTCCTCTCAGCATTTTTCATTGGATGACCTTTTACTACCCAATCCTTGAATATTGGCATTTCCCACAGTTTCAGCTCTGGTATTCTTTTCAACCATACACACTCCTTGAATGACATCGAAACTCACACCTAAGCTGATACTTACACATGGATGATTCCCAAACCTATACCTCTAACCTAGACTTTTTCCCTCGGGTTCAGCTTCATGGACCTGACTACCCACTGAAAAAGTCTTCCATCTGAAAAGATACAAGAAATCAGAGGCAAAATTAATCTCATTAGCTTAAACTTTCTCTCCATCCCCACCTCTACGGTCCTTACTCTATATTCCATTTCCAATTAAATCGCAATATTCAACCAGATGCCAGACATGAAAAGAATGCTAGATGTGCCGTTCTACCTACTTGAATCACCTGCGGATACTCCCAGGTAGCAATCATTCACAAGTCCTTTGCATTCTACTTCAAACACATCCCCTCCTCTTGGACCCAACCGCTCTCACCTTAGGTAAATCCTCGTAATTTGTACCCTGATCCCCTGGAGGAGGAAATGGAGACCCACCAGTTTTCTTGCCTGAAAAATCCCATGGACAGATGAGTCTGGTGGGCTACAGTTCAAAGGGTGGCAAAAGAGTTGGACGCGACTGAGCGAGTAAGCCTGCACTCACAGGACTACATGCCTGGTTTTCACATTGCTCCAGTCCCACCATAGCCAGGATTTCACTTTATCAGTGTTTCCTCATTTCAAGTCTAAGCTCCCTAGAAGTCTGACAGCAGGCACAATCTGACTTCACCCATATCATTTTCAGTGGAACAAATGTATTTACTCTACAAAAAAAGGTAAACTCCTTATGTACACAGGCCATTACCATCACAGTAAGTATGCTGAAAGAATAAACACTCCTCCCGTCTTTCCTGAGACGCCTCACACATACCCAGCTGTCGGGCATGCTAAACTCCCGGCAGTTCTGCCACCAGGCCAGACCTGCATGCCTGCATATCTTTGTATGGAGCCTTTATGTTGGAACAGCTCCGCTTTATCCTCCACCTGAGGAGGCTTCACATCTATCCTTCAGATTCAGTTGAACCATCACCTCTTTTAGAAAAAATGTTCAAACTATCATTATCATTAAATTAAAAAAACTTTAAACTATTGTGTTCTCATTCACGCTGCATGTATTTACTAAATTGTAATTGTTGATTTATTTGCCTGTCTCTTCCACCAGACTGCAAAGTGCTTGAAGGCAGAAATAGTGACTATCTCTGCTGTATCCCTTGTACCTAATACAGTGTCTGGCACTTAACAGCCTCTAAATAAATATTTACTCAACAAAGCATGAATCTGTCTTACGTGGGAATTGCCAGGCTATGCAAAAAATCTATAGTTTAAGTTTGTGGTCAAACAAAAAATAAGAGATACAAGAATGTTCCTCTCCTAAATATATATATACTATTCTATTCTGTAATATATTTTAGTTTCAAGATGAAACATATGCCAAATGCATAGTTATCTCAACTCCATTTTAGAAATAAGTAATGTATGCACTGATGATTATGAATATTTTTCATTATGTTCAGAAAGGGATAAAAGACAACACTATTTCAAAAAAACTGTGTGTACCACACCAAAATATTCTACACTCATTTCAAAATGTCCTAAAATTAGTTATAAAAACTGATTTTAAAATATATTTTCTTTCCAATTAGCTAAATTCAATAAAAACTATTTTTTCCAAAGGCTCAGTAAATTAAACACTGTCTTATCAAACCAAATTATGTCTGTAGATACTGCCTAAATCACTCTACTTTATATCAAGTTGTTTAAAATAGGCCTCTCATAAGAAAGTAAATAAAAGTAGATTTTAAGATCAATGGAGAGAGTCAGAGCCTTTGTCTGCATCTCCGCACTCTACCACACACATTAATGGAACGCAAATTATAATAGTAAATGTTATTTTAACAGAAGAGCTGACTTATTAACCACTTCTGTCAAAGTACCATATATGGACTCTCATAGCCATGCTACTGATTTAAGACACAAGGTAGACAGCCAAAATGCTCACCCACATGGAAGAAAAGGAAAATATCATTATGGCTCTCTTAACATTAAAGACTTGTTTCAAGCCTCCTCTTAAAAAAAGAAAAAAGAAAAAAACACTTGGTAAGAGCTTTATTATCTGAAGACAAAAGCAAGGCTTAAAATTCACTTAAGCACTCAATTTTGGGCTCTATCAGTACTTTATCCTCTTGTGGCTACAAATTTTAGAAGTAAAATACTAACAATGAACCAAAGAACAACTTTCACATATGCTGAAAACATCTGCTTAACCTTAAATTAGCAAGTTGTTTTTCATAAACTGTGTAGAAGTAATTTTGAGAGTTGCCACTATATGTCTAATAAACGACTTTCATTTTATATTTGAGAACAAAAATTCCTACAATAGCTTTTTTTATGGGAATGAGAATACACACAGAGATAAAAAGAGAACTGTCTTTAGTAATTTTTTAAAAAACCTTTTATCTTGTATTGGAGTATAGCCGATTAACAACGTTGTAATAGTTTCAGGTAAACAGCAAAGGGACTCAGCCATACATACACATGTATCTATTCGCCCAGTTAGAAAACTTAGATTTTAAATTTTCTTAGATTTTAGCTGGGGATGTATTCTAAAATGATCACATTTAATACATAGTAGTATTCTGGTTCCTCACACTAAACAACAAAAAATTTCCTTCTCACAGATTTTCCCTTCTGAGAGCAAAGAAAAAGAACAACATCAAACCAAAACATAATGCTAAAATATAAAGGATTTAAACAGTTAAAAAGAAACTATATCTTTATTTGAAAACATCTCTAGAATAACTTCCTGGAGAGCATGAACATGATTTCTTGCATAAAAGTAACAGAACTGAGATGAAATATATTGAAAAGATAATGACACAGACTCTGAAATGCTAAATTCTTACTTCCATATAGAAATAGTCTCTTCTGCAGAAGCAATCAATTATAAACATAAAATGTTCTTAGGCTGTTGGTTTCCAATCTGTGTAGGATACATAATTTTGAAAACAGGAAAGCAGAATGAGCAGCATAAATAAATTCAACTCTGGTACAAAAAATGTTCCAATTGGCCAAACCTAGAGTCAGTATCTTGCATCCATTAAACAGAAAGTCTAAACTTAATTTCTGTGTTAACTTTCTCTTCAGGAATACAGGTTAAAATATGCATTCTAGAATAGTAAAGGAAGGGCCTGATCTTTTTGCAGAGATTTTTCAACAGAGGAAACAAAGATCTACATATAACGACATACTTTATAACTGAGATGAAAGAAAATATATGCTAGAAAACTAGAAATCCTGGTTAAACAGGATGACCGATAAGTTTTTCTTACCCTGAGCTATAATTTTTTTCAAAGTTGCTATTTCAAATCAATAACAAAGCTACAGAAAATAGGCTTTAGAGTGTTTCAAGTAAACAAATCCATAATTTCTAGTAAAAAAGGAAAACCTATTAAAACACTCCAATACACACTACACCCTCCGGTGGGCAAGCATCCATGGAAAAATATAAAAAGATTTAGTTGGATTTTCCACTCAGTTAAATCAGTCCTATAACTAATAAAATGATGGTTCTAAAAACCTCATAAAAGTTCACACTATTTTAATCACTTGTCTTAGTATCTGAGTTAGAAAAAGCAAAGATTTTTTAAAAGTAAAAATTTAGATGTTATAGAAGAGTAACATTAAGAAAATAAAATATCCTTTGCTTATCTTTCCTTTAAAAACAAAGTGCTATCAAATTCTTAACTTCTTCAACTTACAAAAGAAAAAAGGTAAACAATAAATCACGTATAAAGATGTATAATTAAAGATAAAAGTATTCTTTATACTATGAGCTGCAAAGGCAGCACTAATATTTTAAAGCAAAATCCAAAAATTATGGTTCCTTAGCGAGAACTGTGGCAGAGAAACAGTATGTTCATTAAGTTTTTCAGGAAAACAACTTACATTATCACCTGGTAATATTTATTATTATTGGTCTCATGAGGCTATGTGGTCACTACACAGAAATATAAACACACTTAGAGACTATTTAAAAGAGCCCTTATTCTATATGGCTAATGTTTCATGACTTAAATGATATAATAAAAGCAAAGACTAGATTAAAAGTATTCTACAATGGTCCAAATATTCTTTAAAGTTTCTATAATTTACAAATACAAACATATATTTAACACATATCTAGAAATCAGACATGAAGACTACAGTTCCCAAAATGCATTAAAGAATTTTTTAATACACTCTTGAAAAAACGAGTGCAACTAGGACTACTTGAGGTATTCAACTTAATCTCTAAGTTTAGGAGAACAGCAATTAAAGGACAACAGTGACATCTAGTGGACGTTATAAATATATGCCATACATGCTGCTGCCGCTGCTGCTGCTGCTAAGTCGCTTCAGTCGTGTCCGACTCTGTACGACCCCATAGACGGCAGCCCACCAGGCTCCCCCGGCCCTGGGATTCTCCAGGCAAGAACACTGGAGTGGGTTGCCATTGCCTTCTCCAATGCATGCAAGTGAAAAGTGAAAGTGAAGTCGCTCAGTCATGTCCGACTCTTAGCGACCCCATGGACTGCAGCCTACCAGGCTCCTCCGCTCATGGGATTTTCCAGGCAAGAGTGCTGAATTGGGGTGCCATTGCCTTCTCCAAAATGCAAGCTAACATTATACAAATGTGCTTTGAACCCCAATTCTGACTACTTCATTTCCTTTTAGCAGTCTCTGTAACAATTCTGAGATAAGAAAAGTAGCAGTGTTCTAACAGGCTCTTTTTGGAGGATTCAACCATACATATCTTGGATCAAAACATTTTCTTCCTACTGTTTCACTTATTTCAACCTGTCTGAAGAACTGTATGACAAATCTTTAATTCTAAATCAAAACAAGCTGACTCTGCTCCCAAAGGCTTCTCAATGTGAGTGACCCAATCATGTGATAAATATAAAATGTTTAATAATTGAAGTATAAGAAGTAAATATCTCAAGGCTCTAAGCACTGTTAGTTACATGACTAACTGACTAATAAAAGTCTAGCAAATGGTCCAATATGACTATGATAATAAAATTTTTAATGATTCTGAATGAAAAAAGTAAAAATTGAAAAAAATTTAAATGAAGAAAATTCAGAACTGATCTATTTATGAATTTATTCAAGCACAGGAAGTACAAATTAACAGTATGGTCTATCAAGAGAAAACAAGAAATGTTTTTAAACTAGAATAAGACTACCTCTTTTATGGCAATTTTTCAAAACCAATTAGTCCTTGAGAAAATTTACAGAATTACTCTTTAAAAATAAAGGAAGATAACTTCAGAAGAAGACCAAGTATTCATCTCAAAAAGCAATGAATTTATTTCAAAGAAGATCAAACAACAATAATACCTGTGGACAATGTACTTACTTATTATTTGTTAATATATAAGCAAGATTCACAAGAGAAAAACACTGTGCTTAATGAGAAAACAATGAAAGTACATATGATTTTTATTAAGTATTCTACTACTAACTCGGGGAAGAAATATAAATGTAGATAGATCTAAATATAAACACCAAGTCAAATAAGAGTCCAGGCCACAATTTAACTAGAAATCTTTCTCAGAACCACCCAATTTAAAAGATTTTAATGACTATTTGAGCTCAAAGATTTTCTGAAAAGAAAAAATGCTAATAAGGGTCACAATTTTCCAAGTGTACATTTCAAAATCACTGAAAATATCTCTGGAATGTAAATATTTGGGGATTAATAAAATTCAGGTCACAAAAGCACGGTCCTATTGGCTTCAGAAAGTTGTCATAAGATAAATAAATTGTAGTTTATTCAAACAATGGATTACAACTCAGGAATCCAAAAAATTAAGTACTGATACATGCAACAACATGGATGAATGTCAAAAAAATTAGGCTGAGCGAAAGAATCTTCACATAAATGTATACTCTGTATGACTCCATTTATATGACGTTCTAGAAGAGGCAAAACTGATTTGTGGTATGAATGAATGAACAAAAAAATCCCAACAGTTGCCACTGAGGGTAAGACAGATATGGGGACTGACTAGAAAGAAATATGCGGGAATTTTCTGGGTAATGGAAAGTTCTATATCTTAACAGGAGTTGGGGCTATACAGATGTATTATACATTTGTCAAAACTCACCAAATAATATAATTAAGATCTGTGCAAAATTTACATAAATTTTACCTTAACAAATGAACCTTTAGAAATATTAACGACTCTAGTTATCATATACCATGCTAAAGTATTTGGAGTGACTACAACCTATTTTGAAATGCACATAAAAATTAGATAATGGACAGATTATAACAAAGCAAATATAGCAGAACACTAACAATTGTATAATCTAGAATATGAGTAAGAGTATGTTTGGGGTTCACTGTTTTGTTCTTTCAGCTTCTCTGTATATCTGAAATTTTCCGTAATAAAATACTGGAGAAAAAATACAGATGACAATCAGAATTCAGAAGAAAATGAAAAATATAAGAAATATAAAGTGTTTTCTAAAATATTAACACTTTCCCTTTTATAAATTAACATTTTAATCTGTTTAGTGTCAAAAGTGACCATCTTCTAAACAGCAAATGTTACTGGACAAAATATTTTTAAAAATTTTAAAGACATACCCGAATTTCTTGAAGGTTGTGAAAATTATTTCCTACTCTGACTGAGATCTTGCTTGGAGTGTAGCTTTCATCAGATTTGTAATCCGCATAAATACATAATGTCTTCACTGTTGTTTTTCTTCTAAAAGCAATAAAGTAAAAACAACATGCTTTAATCATGTGCAAAGATTATATCCCAAACATCTTATCTTCTGATTTTAAGTCATATTTTGCTAACATGAGTATCTGGATCAATGATTTCCATGTCCTTTAACAATAATAAAAATGAAGAACATGTCACAAAACAGATACATGTTACTTTTACAGACATCTCTCACCTAGAACATGGTCAAGAGCCAGATGCTAAAGAAGGACCAGTTAAGCCAAAATAGGTACCTTAGAGTACAAATACGCATTGAGAGTTTCAGTTCTCCTCATTTGTGTTTTAGACAAAGAAGATTATTCTAACAAGCTTGGTTTTCTTTTCTAGTTAGTACTTACTTAATTTCCTATGTTAAAATACTTGAAAATAACTAGCTAAATGAGAAACTAAGTCTAGCAAAGAGAAAAACGTTTAAAAATTAGAAAGCATAATCTTACTACTTAGTTCAAGAAATAAACCTCTACTCTTTTAAAATATACATCTTAGAAAAATAAGTAAAGACTATGTAATAAAAATTAATCTCAGAAAACTGCTAGTGGCCAAAAAAAAATTAAAATATGTTCAATCACCAATAATCAAAGAAACAGGAAATTAAAACATAGACTTTTTTTATCATATTGGAAAATATGAAAATAACTGATAATACCCAAATATGATTAGGGAAACGTACATTCATTGCCATTTAGTAGAGGCAAAGTCTTTGACTCACAAAGAACTTCTAAGAATGTATTAAAAGACAATAATAACACAACTACTCTAAAACAGATAAAGAGAAATGTTCATGGTCCTGCAGCTAAGTCACTGAAAAATTATAAATAACCTAAATGTCCATCTCAATAGACAATTAGTTAAACAAATTATAATACACCAATTCAATGAAATATTACACAACTATTTAAGATACACATAGATATATAGTTAAAGAAGGGGAAAAAGCAGATTATAAAACAGACTGAAAAAAAGGATGTCATTTTGGGAAAAACAAAAAATTTTAAGGTCATATAAACCTACATACGTACAAAAAAAGGCCTATATAGAACCATACAAAAATAGTAAAAGTGAGTATTCTGATGGCATAGAGCTTATTTTCTTTTTTATGATTTCTGTATTTTCTGAATAATGTTTTAAAATAAGCATGTATTACCTTGGTCATTGGGGGGAAAAACAGACAATTTAAACATCAAACAAAATAATCATTAAGAAGTCTATTTCAATGTGATTTAAAAGTTAAGATCTGGTATAAACTGGCACTCACTTAATAACAATGAGCTACTTGAACAAAAGCAGTCTGTGTCAAAAGTCGGTCTATAAAAACAGCAGGGGATCTGTAGCTTAGTGAGCTCACCAAACTTCTATAGCCTAAGCTTTTCATCAGAAAGGAATGGGGAAAGTTAAGGGCTGTTCCTCAAGT
Source organism: Budorcas taxicolor (assembly GCF_023091745.1). Lineage (NCBI taxonomy): Eukaryota > Metazoa > Chordata > Mammalia > Artiodactyla > Bovidae > Budorcas > Budorcas taxicolor. Next base: position 13,719,748 of record NC_068926.1, on the reverse strand, counting down.
AATAAAGACAGATCAAGATGTAAAACGCTAAATACTCAGGAATTGCTGACAGGATAAATGCCATTACTAGATTTTCAAAAGAGGCCAGCGGCATCAAACAGACATCATTCTCTGTCTGCTGGGCCAGGAAGGAGACAGGAGGGGAAACACAGGAGGAAGGGGAAATTTTGAAGGGCGTACAAAAGATCTTTTGCCTGATACACCAGCCGTAAACAGGCAGTGAAAGGTCTTTCTTATAGTGGCAAGATCAAAGATCATGAAGACAACTCTTAAGGATTCCTTTTTCTTTCTTAACAAAAGCAGATCTAAAGGACCAAACTTTCTGCTCAGAATAATTTCATCTCTGTTATTAAATTCAGGATAATTTAGTCACTGAACCTAAAGATAATCAGAGTTAGGTTACAAAGGCAAAGGATAATAACAACACTAATAATTTTAAACACAACGCAACAGCAGAAACAGCGAGTGAATAACTGAATATGCTCTGTGTCTGGCCCAGAATCAATGTTTTATATATATATTATCTCATTGACTCCTCAACTCTGTGATACAGGAACTATTACCATCTCAATTTTACTGATTAAAGGGAAAAAAAGTAACCCTCAGGTTAGTAACTGGCTTAAGGTAACAAAGCTAGTAAGTCGGCAGAGTCGGAGTTCACACATGTGTCTGCCTGCCTCACAGGATCTTAACTACCATCACCTTTCTATTAATTGAATTTTAGCTTATTCAACATTGCTGTTGACATCATTTAACAGTAGCATGTAGATGTTTATAATTCTTTAAATTTGATCTACATCATGGGTTCTTACCCTCAGGTCTATGATTTAACGGCTCAGTTACGTCTGACTCTTTGCAACTCCATGGACTGTAGCCCACCCGGCTCCTCTCTCCATGGGATTTCCCAGCCAAGAATACTGGAGTGGGTTGCCATTTTCTTTTCCAGGGGATCTTCCCCACCCAGGGATGGAACCTGGGTCTCCAGCACTGCAGGCAGATTCTTTACCAACTGAGCTACCAGTAAGCCAGGTCTAGGTAGCCCCAGAAATCATAGGTATCAGTTCAGTTCAGTTCAGTCACTCAGTCGTGTCTGGCTCTTTGCGATCCCGTGAATCGCAGCACGCCAGGCCTCCCTGTCCATCACCAACTCCCAGAGTTCACTCAAACTCATGTCCATCAAGTCGGTGATGCCATCCAGCCATCTCATCCTCTGTCGTCCTCTTTTCCTCCTGCCTCCAATCCTTCCCAGCATCAGAGTCTTTTCCAATGAGTCAACTCTTCACATGAGGTAGCCAAAGTATTGGAGTTTCAGCTTTAGCATCATTCCTTCCAAAGAACACCCAGGGCTTATCTCCTTTAGCATGGACTGGCTGGATCTCCTTGCAGTCCAAGGGACTCTCAAGAGTCTTCTCCAACACCACAGTTCAAAAGCATCAGTTCTTCAGAGCTCAGCTTTCTTCACAGTCCAACTCTCTCATCCATACATGACCACAGGAAAAACCATAGCCTTGACTAGACGGACCTTTGTTGGCACAATAATGTCTCTGCTTTTGAATATGCTATCTAGGTTGGTCATAACTTTCCTTCCAAGCAGTAAGCATCTTTTAATTTCATGGCTGCAGTCACCATCTGCAGTGATTTTAGAGCCCCCCCAAAAATAAAGTCTGATACTATTTCCACCGTTTCCCCATCTATTTGCCATGAAGTGATGGGACCAGATGCCATGATCTTAGTTTTCTGAATGTTGAACATTAAGCCAACTTTTTCACTCTCCTCTTTCACTTTCATCAAGAAGCTTTTTAGTTCCTCTTCACTTTCTGACATAAGGGTGGTGTCATCTGCATGTGATAGTTCTCCCGGCAATCTTGATTCCAGCTTGTGTTTCTTCCAGCCCAGAGTTTCTTATGATGTACTCTGCATATAAGTTAAATAAGCAGGGTGACAATATACAGCCTTGACGTACTCCTTTTCCTGTTTGGAACCAGTCTGTTGTTCCATGTCCAGTTCATAGTTATAACTTATACTATATAGGTAGTTTCATTAGATTTGCGAAGTAAACTGTGCCTCACCAAAAATTTAAAACTATTACTCCATAAAGCCTTTTAAACTTATTTATAAATTTTATCTCATGGTAAATTTAAAAACTAATATTGCATACAAAATCATGCTGTTTGTCCAGTGACAATGCATGTGGGAAGGGTAAATGCATAGATTATGAGACAGTGACAGCTACTCAAATTGCTCAAATCATCATAATAATAATCACCATAACTGAATGCTTACTATATACCAGGCATCTTAGGAAAGATGTAAGAAAGGAGAAGAAAGAGTGTAATGCTTTCATTCTGATGATGTAAGTAATCTTCCCAGCCTTTCTCTATCCCCTCACCCACTACTCTCCCCTTCCTCTGAGAAAGAGTCTTTCAGGAAGCAAACATGCGCTTAGATCCTTCACATCACACATTTAATAGGGGCTGGCTCCACCCGTCTAGCACTTTCATGACTGGATGGGTAAGTCTGTTTAATTTTAGGGTTCAATATTATTGAGCCCTAAATATAGTTTGCCAGGCCTAAAATATTTACTGTCTACCCCTTTACAAAGAGTTTGCTGACTTCCACCCTAGAGTAAAAGGTACTCTAAGTTCCCAATAAAGAGGCTTAAAGTCAAGCCTAAAGAAGACCAAGTTGATTCTTTTTTTTAATAAAGAAACTAGGTTTTTTGTTTTTTTTTTTCCTTTTGCTCTGCTGGGTCTTTATTGCTGCTTGGGGTTTTCTCTAATTTCAGTGCACAGGCTTCTCAGTGCAGTGCCCTCTCTTTTGCAGAGTACAGGCTCTAGAGTGCACAGGCTTCAGGAGCTATGGCATGTGGGCTGAGCAGCTGTGGGGCCCGGGCTCTAGAGTGTGGTGCACAGCAGGTGGTACCTTTTCGGACCCAGGATCAAACCCATGTCTCCTGCATTGGCAGGTGGATTCTTTACCAGTGAGCCACCAGGGAAACCCCATCAACTTTATTCCTGAGTAACTTAGCTGACTGCCAGAGCAAAGTCTAATTCCCTTAAAAAAAAAAAAAATCCAACACTCACCTTGGTAAAATTTACTATATTCAGCATCTAATAAAAAACTACTATGAAGAATCAGAAAAACCACTCTTATGGCAGAAAGTGAAGAGGAACTAAAAAACCTCTTGTTGAAAGTGAAAGAGAAGAGTGAAAAAGTTGGCTTAAAGCTCAACATTCAGAAAACAAAGATCATGGCATCTGGTCCCATCACTTCATGGAAAATAGATGGGGAAACAGTGGAAACAGTGTCAGACTTTATTTTTTGGGGCTCCAAAATCACTGCAGTTGGTGACTGCAGCCATGAAATTAAAAGACGCTTACTCCTTGGAAGGAAAGTTATAACCAACCTAGATAGCATATTCAAAAGCAGAGACATTACTTTGCTGACTAAGGTCCGTCTAGTCAAGGCTGTGGTTTTTCCAGTGGTCATCCATGGATGAGAGAGTTGGACTGTGAAGAAAGCTGAGCACCGAAGAATTGATCCTTTTGAACTGTGGTGTTGGAGAAGACTCTTGAGAGTCCCTTGGACTGCAAGGAGATCCAACCAGTCCATTCTAAAGGAGATCAGTCCTGGGTGTTCATTGGAAGGACTGATGCTAAAGCTGAAACTCCAGTACTTTGGCCACCTCATGTGAAGAGTTGACTCATTGGAAAAGACCCTGATGCTGGGAGGGATTGGGGGCAGGAGGAGAAGGGGACGACAGAGGATGAGATGGCTGCATGGCATCACCGACTCGATGGACATGAGTTTGAGTGAACTCCGGGAGTTGGTGATGGACAGGGAGGCCTGGCGTGCTGCGATTCATGGGGTCACAGAGTCGGACACAACTGAGCAACTGAACTGAACTGAATGAGGAAAAATGAGTCAATTAAGTCAATTAAGACTTAAAAAGAGAAAACATAAATATGTACCTATAAGTATATAACAAACCACGTCAAAACTTAGTGACTTAAAAAAATAATTTTTTTGTTTGTTTATGAATCTGGAATTTAGACAGGACCCAGAAGGGAAGGCTCCACATAGCACTGGGTGTGACTACTTGACTTGAGAGCTGAAGGATGAGCTTCTAGGTGGCTCACCCATACAGCTGGCAAGCTGTGCCACTTGTCAGCTGGGAGCTTAGGTGAGGACTTGGGTTATGATTCATTTTTTTTAATGGGTTTCTCTATTTGATATAGGTTTTCTCACAGCATGGTAAATGAGTACCAAGGGAAAGAACCCATTAAAGAGACAGAGAACAAGGAAGAAAGTGACTGTTATGACCAGGTCTTAGAAAGAACAGTATTATAACATCCATATTCTATTAGACAAGAAATCCACAAAGGCCTGACTAGTTTCAAGAAAGGAGTCATAGATGCCATCTCTTGATTAGGAAGTATCAAAGCTAAAGAAGAACATATGCAATGGGAAATAATAATGTGAAGTGTCAGTCGCTCAGTCGTGTCTGATTCTTTGCGATCCCATGGACTGTAGCCTGCCAGGCTCCTCTGTCCATGGGATTCTCCAGGCAAGAATATTGGAGTGGGTTGCCATTTCCTTCTTCAGAATAATGTGAACATACTGGAAAATACTGTCTCCCTTTCCTGGAAATCACGGGGTGGGACTGCAAGTTCCAACCTTCTCGTCACATGGCTAATTCTCTCCACAACTAGCTCCCACCCTTGAGCGGAATCCAAAAGTCCCCTTCCCTTAAGTGTTTTCAAGAACCTGAGAGCAAGAAGTCAAATATCATCCCATTGCTCTTATCATTCAGGAAATCCCAAGAGTTTAGGGAGCTCTCAGCCAGGAAGTATGAATGAAGACCAAGTATATATGAGACATCTGAATAACCAAGTATGTATCTTTCTTACAAATCACACTACTGTGATAATGGAATATTGGTAACAGCTTTGGGCCAATAAATGAGATGAATTTTGAAAACAACTTATCAAAACTGATTCAATAAAACAGATCATCAGCAAGAACCTACTATTTTACTCAATATTCTGTAATAACCCATATAGGAAAAGAATCTGAAAAGATATATATATATATATATATGTAGAACAATCACCTAGCTGTATACCTGAAACTAACACAACATTATAAATCAACTATACCCATATATAAAATAAAAATTACACTGAAAAGTAATTTTAAAACCTGCTGACAACTGAGGCATAAAAAACTATTTTTCTGGAGGGAGAAATGTAGCAATGAAATGGGAGAGAAAACTGGTAATTAAAGAGAAAATCTGTGCTATGGCAAAAAAGAAAGCTGATTCAGGCATAGAAAATAAATTAAAGAAATAATAAATTGTATGTTTAAAAAAACACAACTCCCTATAAAAACCACTGGGAACAGATAGCTTCAATGGTTAATTTTATCAAATACCTAAGCAAGTGCTGTGCTGTACTTAGTTGTGCAGTCATATCCAACTCTGCAACCCCATGGACTGAGCCCATGAAGCACCTCTGTCCACGGGGATTCTCCAAGTGAGAATATTGGAGTGGGTTTCCATGCCCTCCTCCAGGGATCTTCCCATCCAGGAACCAAACCCAGGCGTCCTGCACTGCAGGCAGATTCTTTACCATCTGAGCCGCCAAGGAAGCCCATCTAAGCAAGAAATAACAGCAGTTCTATGTGAATCCTAGCGAACCTGCCTGCCACTGCTAAAGACATACGAGATGCAGGTTTGATCCCTGGATTGGAGGAGATCCCTGGAGAAGGGCATGGCAACCCACTCCAGCATTCTTGCCTGGAAAATCCCACGGACAGAGGAGCCTGGTGGGCTATAGCCCATGGGGTCGCACAGAGTTGGACATGACTGAAGCAGCTTAGCGTGCAGGTAGACTAAAAAGCAACAGAAAAGAACAATGAAACTAAAAGCTGTTTCTTTGAAAAGATAAACAAAATTGATAAATCCTTAGCCAAACTCATCAAGAAAAAAAGGCGAAGGGACCAAATCAATAAAATCAGAAATGAAAAAGGAAAAGTTACAACCAACAGCACAAAATACAAAGAATTTAAAGAGACCACTATTAGCAACTAATAAAAGGGACAACCTAGAAGAAATGGACAGATTCTTAGAAAGGTACAACCTCCCAAGACTGAACCAAGAAGAAACAGAAAATATGAGCAGAGGAATTACCAGTACTGAAACGGAATCAGCAATTTAAAAACTCCCAGCAAGGAGAAGTCTAGGACCAGATGGCTGCAGAGGTGAGCCAGGAACTATGAACTTCATTTGGAGAAGAGTTACATCTTTCTTAAACTATTCCAAAAACTTTCAGAGGGAGAAATACTACTATACTCATTCTATGAGGACACCATCACTCTGATACCAAAACTGGACAAAGATACCACAAAAAAGGAAAATTACAGGCCAATATCACTGATGAACACAGGTGCAAAAATTCTCAATAAAATATTAGCAATCCGAAACCAACAATACAGTAAAAGGATCATACACCACAATCAAGTGGGATTTATCCCAGAGATGCAAGGATATTTCAATATCCTCAAATTAATCAATGAAGTACACATTAACAAACTGAAGAATAAAACAATATCATCACCTTAAGAGATGTAAGTAAAGTTTTTGATAAAATTCAATATCCAGTTATGATAAAAACTCCAGAAAGTGGGCATAGAGGGAACATACCTTAACAGAATAAAGGACGTATACAACAAAACCACAGCTAACATCATAGTCAATGGCAAAAAGCTGAAAGCACTTCCTCTAAGATCAGGAACAGGACAAGGATGCCCACTCTTACCACTTTTATTCAACAAGGTTTTGGAAGTCCTGGCCACAGCAGTAACAGAAGAAAAAGAAATTAAAATAATTCAAATTGGAAAAGAAACTGTTACTGTTTGCAAAATTACATGATGTTATACCTAGAAAATCCCAAAGACACTACTAAAAAACTACTACAGCTCATCAGTGAATTCAGTAAAGTTGCCGGATACTAAGTTAACAGACAGAAATCTGTTGCATTTCTACATACTGCAATGAAATATCAGAAGAGAAATTAAGGAAATAATCTCATTTACCATCACATCAAACAAGAATAAAATACCTAAAAATAAACCTACCTAAGGAGGCAAACCCTGCTTATTTAACTTATATGCAGAGTACATCATGAGAAACGCTGGGCTGGAAGAAACACAAGCTGGAATCAAGATTGCCGGGAGAAATATCAATAACCTCAGATATGCAGATGACACCACCCTTATGGCAGAAAGTGAAGAGGAACTAAAAAGCCTCTTGATGAAAGTGAAAGTGGAGAGTGAAAAAGTTGGCTTAAAGCTCAACATTCAGAAAACGAAGATCATGGCATCTGGTCCCATCACTTCATGGAAAATAGATGGGGAAACAGTGGAAACAGTGGCTGACTTTATTTTGTGGGGGCTCCAAAATCACTGCAGATGGTGACTGCAGCCATGAAATTAAAAGATGCTTATTCCTTGGAAGGAAAGTTATGACCAACCTAGATAGCATATTCAAAAGCAGAGACGTTACTTTGCCAACAGAGGTCCATCTAGTCAAGGCTGTGGTTTTTCCAGTGGTCATGTATGGATCTGAGAGTTGGACTGTGAAGAAGGCTGAGCACCGAAGAATTGATGCTTTTGAACTGTGGTGTTGGAGAAGACTCTTGAGAGTCCCTTGGACTGCAAGGAGATCCAACCAGTCCATTCTGAAGGAGATCAACCCTGGGATTTCTTTGCAAGGAATGATGCTGAAGCTGAAACTCCAGTACTTTGGCCACCTTAGGTGAAGAGTTGACTCATTGGAAAAGACCCTGATGCTGGGAGGGTTTGGGGGCAGGAGAAGGGGACAACAGAGGATGAGATGGCTGGATGGCATCACCGACTCGATGGACATGAGCTTGAGTGAACTCGGGGAGCTGGTGATGGACAGAGAGGCCTGGCATGCTGCGATTCACGGGGTCCCAAAGAGTTGGACACAACTGAGCGACTGAACTGAACTGACTGAAAGAGGCAAAAGACCTGTAATCCAAAAACTGATCATCATAAGATGGTGATGAGAAAAGAACACACACAGATAGAAAGATATACTGTGTTCCTGGACTGGAAGAATCATTATTGTTAAAATTACCATAATACCCAAGGCAATCTACAGATTCAATGCTATCCCTTACAGATTACCAATGGCATTTTTCAAAGAACTAGAACAAAATATTTTTAAAACTTGTATGGAAACACAAAGATGCTGAATAGTCAAAACAATCTTCAGAAAGAAGAATGGAGCTGGAGGAATCACGCTCCTTGACTTTAGACTACTACAAAGCTACAGTCATCAAAACAGTATAGTACCAGGACAGAAACAGACATACAGATCAATGAAACAGGACAGAAAGCCCAGAAATAAATCAATGTGTGACTGTGTGTGTGCTAAGTCACTTCAGTCATGTCCGACTCTGCAACCCTATGGACCGCCAGGCTCCTCTGTCCATGGGATTCTCCAGACAAGAATACTGGCGTGGGATACCATGCCCTCCCTCCAGGGCATTTTTCTGACCCAGGGATCGAACCTGCATCTCTTGCATCTTCTGCATTGGCAGATGGGTTTTTTACCACTAGCACTACCTGGGAAGCTCTAAATCCATGCACTTATGGTCAATTAATCTGCAGCAAAGGAGGCAAGAATATACAATGGAGAAAAGATGGTCTGTTCAATACATGGTGTTGGGAAAACTGGACATCTATATGTAAAAGGATGAGATTAGAATAGTCTCTAACACAACACACAAAAATAAATTCAAAATGGATTAAAGACCTAAATTTAAGACCAGATACTGTAAAACTCCTAGAGGAAAACATAAGCAGAACACTCTGTGACATATATTGCCACAATATATTTTTGGATCTGTCTCCTACAGGAAATAAAAAAATATACAAAAGAAACCTAATAAAAGCTTTTGCATAGCAAAGGAAACTATATATAAAATGAAAAAACAACCTACAGATGGAGAAAATATTTGCAAATGATGTTACCAACATGGGATTAATTTCCAAAATACACAAACAGTTCATAAGGCTTAATTTAAAAAAAAAATCAAAAAGTGAGCAGAACACTTAAACAGATATTTCTCCAAAGAAGACATACAGATGCCCAACAGGCACATGAAAAGATTCTCAATATTGCTAATTATCAGAGAAATCAAATCTACAATGAGGTATCACCTCATACCAGTTGGAATGGCTATCATTAAAAAGTCTACAAATAATAAATGCTGGAGAGGGTGTGGAGAAAAAGGAACCCTCCTACATGGCTGGTGGGAATGTAAATTGGTGCAGCCACTATGCAGAATAATATGAGAAAGGAAGTGAAAGTTGCTCAGTCGTGTCCGACTCTTTGTGACCCTATGGACTATACCGTCCATGGACTTCTCCACTCCAGAAGGGATCTTCCCAACCCAGGGATCGAACCCAGGTCTCCCACATTGCAGGTGGATTCTTTACCATCTGAGCCACCTGAGAAGCCCAAGAATAGTGGAGTGGGTAGCCTATTGCTTCTCCAGGGGATCTTCCCAACCCAGGAATTGAACCGGGGTTCCCTGCATTGCAGGCAGATTCTCTACCAACTGAGCTATCAGGGAAGCCCTAGAGAACAATATAAAGGTTCCTCAAAAAAGCTAAAACTTGAGTTACCATATGATCCAGGAACCCCAATCATGGGCATATATCTGGAGAAAACTGTAATTCAAAAAGGGTGAGGCACCCCAATGTTCACTGCAGCACAATTCATAACAGTCAAAAGATGGAAGAAACTTAAATGTCCAAAGACAAATGGATAAAGAAGACATGGTATATATGCACAGTGGAATATTACTCAGTCGTAAAGAAGCACGAAATAATGCTATTGCAGCAACATGGATGAACCTAGAGATTAAGTGAAGTAAGTCAGACAAAGACAAATATCAAATATCACTCACAAGTAGAATCTAACAAAATGATATAAATGAACTCATTTACAAAACAAATCCACATATTGACAGAAAACAAACGTATGGCTGCCAGAGAAAATAGCAGGGTGGTGGGGAAGGGGAGGGCAGACAGATAAATTAGGAGTTTGGGATTAACATACATACACTATTGTGTATAAAATAAATAAACAAGGACCTCTACCTGGTGGCTCAGATGGTAAAGCGTCTGCCTGCAATGCAGGAGACCTGGGTTCAATCCCTGGGTCGGGAAGATCCCCTGGAGAAGGAAATGGCAAGCCACTCCAGTACTCTTACCTGGAAAATCCCATGGACGGAGAAGCCTGGTAGGCTACAGTCCATGGGGTCGCAAAGAGTCAGACATGACTGAGCGACTTCACTTCACTTTACAATTACTAATTAGAACAGCTAAATTCAGTGATTAGGCACTGCCTACAGCTGCTTTCATGCTATAATGGCATTAATGAGTAGTTGCAACAGAGACCAGACGGCACAAAAGGCCTAAAATATTTACTACTGGGTTTTTTCATAAGAAATGTGTTGATCTGTATTCTAGGACAATGAAAACAAACTAAAAATACTATATACAGAATGTTAAAATAGATGGTGTATATGGAGCAAGATAAGCAAGTTAACTGGTTTCTATCAATAAATTCAAAGCAACTGACAAACACACGGCTGTTTTTCATTTACAGCAAAATTAAGCATTTCAAAACTGAAAGTGTTCTTAAACGTAATAAGTTAGAATAAAGTTTTCTTCCAAATGGAAGTACAAATATGAGAAGTTACATGAACAGTTTATACCTAACAAACTTAACATCATCACTTCTGGTATACTTAAAGCAATTCACTAAGGCGTAAGCAAAGCATATTTTTCTAATATAAATCATACTGCAAAGTACATCTGACAAATATCTACATTAAAGGAACTGTGTAAATACCATGAAAAATACATAAAGAAAACAAGGTCCTACTATATATAGCACAGAGACCTATTCAATATCCTAGGATAAATCATAATGGAAAAGGACAGTCTAAAAAAAGATGTGTATATATATATATAAGTCAATCACTATGCTGTATGGCAGAAATTAACATAACATTGTAAATCAACTATACTTCAACAGAAAGTATTGATTAAATGGAAAAAAACAGAATTCATAATGGATAAGACAGAGGAAACTTAAAACACAGAACCTAATTGAGTAGAAAAGTAATCTCTGAGGCTTATAAAGAGCAGAGTTAAGTGCACTTCACTATAATTTCTGTATTTCTTTAAATTTTCTGTCAATAAAATCAACTTCTTTGTCCACTTATAACCTATACAAATTGAAAAATTTTTTTTATGTATTACCTGAATTGTATGTTCACTAAATGAGGCTGGGATCCATCTGATTGCCAGTAAGTTTCTAGATTGTCATCTCGTAACTGATCCACTCCAAATCCTAAAATCACAAGCAACAATGAATTCTCATGAAAAAGAAAGAGCCATATATTCAAAATATAAAACTACTATGTATATTTGTCCAGCAAGTGTGATAAAGAGGATGGTCAGTACTGTGTAATTTAAATTAACCAAAATTATCCTGTCCTCTTAACCAGACCTCAATTCTTAGAAGCATAAAAAATTAATAAACAGAAATTTCAATTAAACAGATTTGGGAGACCAGAGGGGGAGTTCTGACACCCTGTGACGATAGCAGCACCAAAACGAAGAAGAAAGACTCCTCTCCTTTCCTGGCAAGGACTCAGCCAGTGAAAAGCCATGGGCTTTCTGTTTATTAAAGCCCTCCCCACTTCTTTTTCCTTCCTATAAAGGGTACTACTTCCCTTCATTGTGGGAACTTGCACATGATTTACTGTGGTTGCAGACCCTGAATTGCAATACTCTGCTGATCCTAAGCAAACCCATCCTTGCTGGAGAAATATCTGGCAGAATATTTATTTCAGAACAAATATTCTGAAATATTTGTTCTGAGAAGTGGCCCACACAGGGACTGGGGAAGAGCCCCCAAAGGTCCAGGACTGGTGAGCAAACAGGTGCAATACCCACAGTGAACCCACTCACTGCTTTCTTGCTGACCCTGGAGTATGAAAGTAAGTCTCTCTCTTGGATTCTGAGCACATGCCCTCTTTGCATTTGAAGCTCTCCAGGCTTTATTTGGGATCTATCCTAAGGTTTCATCTCTTTGGTTAAGGCTTCATCTCTTCGGTTAAGGCTTCATCTCTTCAGTTAAGGCTTTGTTTTATATACAAGTATTCATTTGGCAAGTCACTCTAATTTTGAGATCAGACTGTTTCAACCAAAGCTGGCTGAAAATACCTTTGGCCCATTCATTTGGGAACAGGGGCTGTTTCCCTGAAACTGTTCCAGTTTTCTTCATCCTACTCCTTTGGAAGGGGCTCTCCTCTGGAAACTGGCTTAAAAAAAGTCTTTGGCCTACCTCCTCCAAACCAAGCTGTCTCCTTCAAACTGGCTGGAATTAGCCTGCAAGTTGTTTGAATTGAGCTGTCTGTGCTGTAAGCTGTTTGGAAATTGTTCTTTTACTCCAGAGAAAAACTTCAGAGAAATGAGATCCTAGCTATTTAAACATTTTGAGTGTGTCCGCCCCCTGGGAGGACTCCAGATGATTTTATGTTTAAAAGCCCAAGTCCTTCCTCAGGCACATTTCTAACTAAATGGACCAACTTGACCAAAGGCAATTTAGAATATTAACGGCCATTACAGAGAACTTTTGAGATTCCTAACTTAATTTCCTTAGAGCTGAACTGGACTACAATAGCTCAAAAATTTCCAGAACTGAGTGTAATGCTTATTTTGGTTGTTATTTTGAGGCTCCGCAACATTATGAGGAGTCTAAAATGGTCTCTCTGCAAAATCAAATTTTAAGGTGAACTGAGGCAAATAAATGATTAAAGAAAGATAAAATGGCTCCTGAAGCCTCAGGCTCTTCTTCCTTGGCTGCTCATAGGCACCACCTCAGGCACCATCTTGTCACCCTCCCACAGCTCCTGTGGCTAGACTCCACCTCTGGTGCCATCTTCCTCTTCCTCTTCTGTGCTGACGACACCTCCTCTGCTCCTTTAATTCCCCCATACTAATTCTCTCGCCAACCTTCCCCTTGTCTCTTAAACTCTGCCAACTCTCTTTTCTTTAGAATTTGTCAGAATGTTCCTCTTTAAGCCTCCTAAGGATCTAGAGGCTAAACCCCTAATTTCTCTGTCTTCTCTTTATATTTTTTTAATTTATTTTAACTGGAGGCTAACTACAATATTGTGGTGGGTTTTGCCATACACTGACATGAATCAGCCCTGGGTGTACATGTGTTCCCCATCCTGAGCCCCCCTCCCACCTCCCTCCCCATCCCATCCCTCTGGGTCATCCCAGTGCACCAGCCCCAAGCACCCGGCCTCATGCATCGAACCTGGACTGGTGATCTATTTCACATATGACAATATACATTAAACCCTTAATTTCTTATATTCCCCAGACCAAAACTGAACTGCAAGCCAAACTGATCCCAAGCCAAAAATGATCCCAAAGTAATTGAAGATTCTTACATATTCGCTAAGGAATTTAATACAGTCATTAAAATTTACCAACCTGGTTTCTCTGATTCCTATCAACTAGTTCAAAGATAACTGGTGAAGGCCAGGGCCAGCACTGGATGAAAACCACTAACTGGGAAAATCCTGAAAGGTCTCTAGAATTACAACTGGGAGACCATCCTGACAACTTATTATGTGACCAGCCTCAAGCAACCAATAAACAGCTTCACTGAGCCAGTCCCGGGGCTTTTCCAAAGCCTGTTGATTGGAACAAAATTCAGACTTGCACACAAAAATCTGATGAACCTCCTTATGATTATTATAATCAACTTCTAATTGTTTCTAAAGAAAATTCTGGCCTTCCATCTGAATGTTGATCCCACTCAGGTCACCTCTACTTCTGTTTATTAATGGGCTGACTCTTGCCCTTCTAGTAAAAAGGACCAGGATAGAATGGAAACCTATGTTCACTCCAGATACAGTTAATCTGGTGAGCTAGTTCTCTTGCATTTTAGATGAGTCACCTCAAAGGAAGACTGCCTAAATTCTTAATTTTCAGTTCTAGCAAATGAAGGCTCCTAGACAGAACCAAAACCCTCCTAGTTTCTGCTACTATTGCAAAGAGCTACAACACTGGAAAAAAGACTATTCCAAATTTAAGCACTTTAGGTGCTTTCCGCCCTCTAATCAGCCTTTCCAGTGTCCTCCCAATTTTCCATGATAGGGGTCTGAGGAGCTACAGGGACTCTTCTCAATCCTCTCAGTCAGTCTGGAGAAACATTTCTCCAGAATGGAAAGGAATTTCTTCCAGTCCTGACAGTGGAGCCACTCTCTATACCCTACTACTATAAAACAGCCTCTGTCTCAGAGAACTAATAAACCAGTTCAAATAATGGGGATCTCTGATCATCCTCAGGAGGTTCCTGAACTTTTCCCTTTTGTCTAGGCCCTTTGAAGAGTTAAGACTTTTTCCCCCTCAGTTCCTCCACCACTATTCATTTATTAGGGGCCAAGACTTCTTAGACAGTTATCATGCCAGAATTTCTTTCTTTTTTCCAAAAGAGAAAAATTATTAGACACTGACAGCAGCAAAATAACAAAGTATTATTTAATTTAATTAATAATTCAATTATTATTTCAATTATTATTATTATTTCAATTCAGTTATTTAATTCAAAATAATTACATTTTGAATTTAAACGACCCTTTGACCCTTAACAGTTAATTAAATGACCCTTTAATTAAATGATTTAATTAAATGACCCTTTGACATCTTTTGTTTGCTCCATCTCTGATGGTACTAGAGCAGATTTCAGAAATACCGAGCATTTTATCCCTATTAAATCAACTACTACCCTCCTTATGGGCAAAATTGTCAACTGATACTAACGAATTCCTAGCATATCTCCCATCAAGATTCAAACAACTCCTCAAAACCTCCTCCTAGAATTAATCAATACCTTGTAAGTAAAAATGTCTTTCAAGGCATAAAGCCAATAATACAAGATTATAAGGTTCAAGACCTCATTATCTCTGTAAAACTCCCATTTTATTGGTAGAAGTTTGTCCAGGACCTACTAGCAATAAGCAACACTGTTATTTTTCCCTGAACATCTTGCTGTTTTTAATCCTTGTATGTTACTAACATCCATTCCCATCAGGAATAAATTCTTTAACTGTAACTGATTTATGCTGTAGAAGGCAATGGCACCCCACTCCAGTACTCTTGCCTGGAAAATCCCATGGATGGAGGAGCCTGGTAGGCTGCAGTCCATGGGGTCACCAAGAGTCAGACACGACTGAGCGACTTCACTTTCACTTTTCACTTTCAAGCACTGGAGAAGGAAATGGCAATCCACTCCAGTGTTCTTGCCTGGAGAATCCCAGGGATGGTGGAGCCTGGTGGGCTGCCGTCTATGGGGTCGCACAGAGTCGGACACGACTGAAGCGACTTAGCAGCATCAACTGATTTATGCAGTGCACTCCAGCTGATGAAGTGAGCCAATACATTTTTGCCTTCATTTGGGAAGAAATACAAGTCACCTAGATAATAAAGCCTCAGGGTTTTACTAAGGGTCCTTCTTTTTTTCTCACAAATCCCAAAGGCTGGTCTGGATGACATAAAATTCCCTGGGGGTTCTGAATGATTTGCTTCTTTGCGCTCCTTCTCAAGATTTCTCACAGGAAAAGAGCCACCACTTAAAGCTCTCAGCCTTAACCCCTGTGGCAGAGGGACACTCTCCACTTGCCTTACAGCCACTGTAGCCACTGCCCTTTTGGTTCAGGTCAGCAAAACAATCATTGTGGAATCCCCTTCAACCACTTTGGTACCTGACGCAGTAGGAGCGCTCCTGAATTCTCAATCCGCTGCCTCACCTTCTAAAACGTCCTTTGTACGCTATTCCTCACACAACTCTCTTACACTGTAAAAGCCTGAACCCAGGACTCTTTGCTCCTGTCACTAATGAAGTCCTTCACAACTGCTTAATGCTGACAGACCACATCCTGACTCCTTATGATGAGTAAATTCCTCTAGGTAACTCTGACTTCTCATGGTTCACTGATGGTTATTTAAAAGGTGACAATGGGAAATACTGTGCTGGGTAAGCAATTACAATTCCTCTTGATGCTGTTGAGGCAGCATCTTTACTATGGCTACCTCAGCCCCAAAGGCTGAATTCTCTGCTCTTACATGATCCCGTACTTTAACCAAGGACAAAGCTGCCGATATTTAGTGACAGTAGATATGCTTTCAGAGTAGCTCATGATTTTGAAATGTTGTGAAACCAACATGATTTCCTTAATTACAGCAGAAATAAAATTTAAAATGGCCCCTAAGTTCAGAAATTATTGAATGCGATACTTACCTCTGCTTTAGCTATTAAGACTTGGGGGAATTCTAAACATGACTCTCTGGAAACGAGGGGAGATCACCTTGCTGATATTTTTGCAGGAATGCTGCCATTAAAGGGACCAACAGCAGTCAAACCTCTGTCATAGTTTACAAGGATATTTCTCCAAATGGTAATTTAGAAAAACTGTCTAGAAAAGCCCAACTGTTGGCCTCAGAAAAGAAAAAAACAAGACTGAAAATTCAGTAACTGTTTGATAAAAAGAGATAATCCAGTTTTCCTAGAGACTCAAATTCCCACTCCCCACCGCTGTAGCATTGATCTACTGACACAATGAGAGTCTTCATGCATCAATACTGGTGAGAACACATTAAGAAGGCTACAAAGAGTGCCTACCTCACTTGTCCCACTTATTTGAAGTACAAATTTGTGTACTGCTCCTACACATATTAAACTGCTTAATGGACCATTTGAGGTCTAGCAAATGGATCACATACAACTTCTTCTGTCTCACTGATATAAATGTTTTAGTCATGGTCTCTATGTTTTTTTACCAGACTGAAGTCTTGCATATAAGCTACTCCTTTTCTGTGGCTTAAGCCGTTTAGCAAATGATTATCCCTACCTAAGAGGTTCTCCTGAATTTTACAGCGAGTGAAGAACCCAATACACTGGCCTGGTATTTCAACAAGTCGACATGGCTTGGCCAGTCTTATAGCGCTCCTATCATGCTCACCACCCTCAATCATCTAGTTTAGGTGAACGCACAAAAGGCATTAAGACTCAACTGGCAAAATTTGTACAGTCCCTCCAAATACTGTGGCCAGAAGCACAGTGATTGGTCCTTCTAAGTCTCAGACCCACTCATAAACTCTCGCCCTCTGACATAATCATGAGATGCCCAGTGCACCTGGCTCCTGCATCTTCTGACCCACAACCAATATAAGGAGAGGCGCTCCAGTACTGCAAAGGCCTAACTGCTTCTATTAAGAATAACCCTGCTTTGGTACAGCAACCTTTCCACAGTGTGCTCCTTGGAGATGAAGACCTTAAGCATCATACCTTACACCTTAAAGATTTCATCTATTGCAAAACATACCTCCAGAAGAACTCTCTTCGACATTGCTGGAAAGGACCCAACAGGTACTGCTAACCAATCTTTGTGCCAACAAACTCTAAGAAACAGACTCTTGGATTCATATGATTCACCTTGTGCCACCAAACTTGGGAAAGATCTCAATCAAAAGAGGGAAATGTGAAACATTAAACAGAAACCTCAATTAAACAGAGCTGGGGGACCAGAAGGGAGAGCTGACATGCCCTGGGACCACAGCAGAGCCAAAGAGGAAGAAGAAAGACTCTCGCTCTTCCCTGGCAGGGACTCAGCCAATGAAAAGCCATGGATTCTTCATTTACTATAGGCTCCCCCCGCTTCCTTTTCTTTACTAAAGTATGCTCCTTCCCCTGTCACATGGGAACTTACATGTGGCTTGCCGTGGCTGCAGACCCCCAAACTGCAATTTTCTGCTAATGCTGAATAAACCCCTTTGTTGGAGAAATATCTAACAGTCCATTCCTTTCAGGTCAAAAGAAAACATATTTGCACACAAAAGTTATTAGGACCACCTTTTCTTGGTTGTTGGTTTTAATTTTTAAGAAAAACTTCTAAATATATCCTAAAGTATGTATTCAAACCCAGTTTCTTAAACTTTTTACAAGCTGGTAAGAATGACCCACATGTCCTACAAAATCCTCAGAAATAAAACAGGTTTTATTAAGTTCACTATGTCAAGAAGCAACAGTTAGAACCAGATATGAACAACAGACTTGTTCAAAATTGGGAAAGGAGTACTTCAAGGCTGTATATTCTCACCCTGCTTATTTAACTTCTATGCAGAGTACATCATGCAAAATGCTGGGATGGATGAAGCACAAGCTGGAATCAAGATTGCCAGGAGAAATATCAATAATCTCAGATACACAGATGACACTCCCCTTATGGCAGAAAGCGATGGAGAACTAAAGAGCCTCCTGATGAAGGTAAAAGAGAACAGTGAAAAAGCTGGCTTAAAACTCAACATTTAAAAAAACGAAGATCATGGCATCCAGTCCCATCACTTCATGGCAAACAGACGGGGAAACAATGGAAACAGTGAGAGACTTTATTTTCCCAGGCTCCGAAATCACTGCAGATGGTGACTGCAGCCATGGAATTAAAAGACACTTGCTCCTTGGAAGAAAAGCTATGACAAAACTAGACAGCGTATTAAAAAGCAGAGACATTACTTTGCAGACCAAGGTCCGTATAGTCAAAGTTATCATTTTTTCAGTAGTCATGTATGGATGTGAGAGCTGGACCATAAACAAGGCTGAGAGCCCACAAACTGATGCTTTTGCATTATGGTGTTGGAGAAGACTCTTGAGAGTCCCCTGGACTGCAAAGAGATCAAACCAGTCAATGCTAAAGGAAATCAATTCTGAAAACTCATTGGAAGGACTGATGCTGAAGCTGAAACTTCAATACTTCGGCCACCTGATGCGAAGAGCAGACTCATTAGAAAAGACTCTGATGCTGGGAAAGATTGAGGGCAGGAGAAGGGGTTGACAGAGGATGAGAGAGTTGGATGGCATCACTGACTCAATGGATGGTATGAGTTTGAGCAAGCTCTGGAAGATGGTGAAGGATAGGGAACCCTGTCAGGCTGAAGTCCACAGGGTCACAAAAAGTCAGACTGAACAACTGAACAACAACTACAGTGCCATACTTAATGTGACAAGAAAAAGAGAAAACTTAAAAATACTGTCAAAAGTCATATACATTTTGAAACCAAGTGTTTCTGATTAACATCTGATTAATCAAAAATTAAATTTACCCAGAATTCTAAATTATCCAGTCATTCTAGATAATGGAAAACTATCCTATGTAGTTCTTCCTGATTAAAATCACAATAACTTACACTAATTAAAACATAATTTTCTCATGGCTGATTCATGTTACTGTATGGCAAAAACCACCACAATACTGTAATTACCCTCCAATTAAAATAAATAACTTTTAAAGAAACATAATTTTCTGATATGTATTAAATTTAGCTGAATCTACTAAATCCATTTCAACTATCATCTGAGTGAGATACTGAATATTTCCAAAGAAAAAAATGACAGTTTTGCAAAGCCATCTACCACCAACCATGCTATAGCAGTGAGGTAAACCTGTATCTCTCGAAGACTGATACTAACATTTTGGAAGTTTATTAAAATTCTCCCTTCTATCAGTGCTCTCCTGAATTACCGCATGTCTCTTAACTCAGTTCTTTACCTCGAATATTGCTTCACTTCAGGCCATCCTCCACAATTCTCAAATTGTGAACACTGTGCTGTTGTGCTAAAATTGTTCAGCGGCACATACTATATATACAGTGAAATTCAGAAAATGAAGATCATGGCATCTGGTCCCATCACTTCATGGGAAATAGATGGGGAAACTGTGGAAACAGTGACAGACTTTATTTTTTGGGGCTCCAAAATCACTGCAGATGGTGACTGCAGCCATGAAATTAAAAGACGCTTACTCCTTGGAAGGAAAGTTATGACCAACCTAGATAGCATATTCAAAAGCAGAGGCATTACTTTGCCAACTAAGATCCGTCTAGTCAAGGCTATGGTTTTTCCAATAGTCATGTATGGATATGAGAGTTGAACTGTGAAGAAGGCTGAGTGCCAAAGAATTGATGCTTTTGAACTGTGATGTTGGAGAAGACTCTTGAGAGTCCCTTGGATTGCAAGGAGATCCAACCAGTCCATTCTGAAGGAGATCAGCCCTGGGATTTCTTTGGAAGGAATGATGCTAAAGCTGGAACTCCAGTACTTTGGCCACCTCATGTGAAGAGTTGACTCATTGGAAAAGACTCTGATGCTGGGAGGGATTGGGCGCAGGAGGAGAAGGGGACGACAGAGGATGAGATGCTGGATGGCATCACTGACTCGATGGATGTGAGTCTGAGTGAACTCCGGGAGTTGGTGATAGGACAGGGAGGCCTGGCGTGCTGCAATTCATGGGGTCGCAAAGAGTCGGACATGACTGAGCAACTGAACTGAACTGATGAACAGTTTAATAAAGTCCCCTCTGATCAGGTCTCTTCCTAACTAGTTCCACCTATGCTCCTCTGCTCTGTTCTGCTCTGCTCTCTCACTGACTATTCACAATTCTTTGAAAGCACCATGTTCTCATAGCAGCTAGGCTGTACATCTTTGCACAGACCGTTCCTCTTGCCCTCAGGTACTTCCTCAGTGACATTCTACCTTACCCCCTCATCCAGATGTAAGTCATCTCCATGAACACATCCCTGATCCTCCACGGCAATCCTCCTGGCCCCTTCTCTGGCCACCCTGCACTGAGCCCACTTAGTGGAAAGCAGTACGACCCAGTGCAGACTGGCTGCCTTGAATCCCAGCATCCCCACTTACCAGGTGATATTTGCCAGATTACTTAATTTTTCTGGGCTCTAGTTTCCTGATGTGGAAAATGATTTTTAAAAATAACAGTAAATAATACTTCATATGACTTTCAGAGACTTTATTGAGATGGTTTATGCATGCAAAGTACTTAAAACAGAACCTCACTCCAAAAGTTATACATGACTACATTGTATAATAATGACTAATTATTACTTTCTCCACTAGACTGTGAACTCCTTGACAATAAGGTCTTTTTTTATTTTTAAATCTCTAACACTGTTAGAGACTTCAGCGACTGTCTGCTGACTTAAACTGGAAAACATCTTACTATAAAGAACCAAAGTGAAAGTTAAACTTTCTCAGGCTGTTTCTCATTAATAAAGAGTATTCAGTCATTCATAACATATGAAACGATCATCACATAATTATCTCTCACTGATGAGCCCAAAGCCGAAAGTCACAGAAACGAAACACGTGACAGTGCACTGATGAATTTCATGCCCTTCCCACCCAACACGATTTCAAGCGATCTCACCGTTCTTCCGGCACTGTCAGCTATTGTTCTGCCCTGCAGCCCCAAGACGTCAGACAGCGGGGGCATCTTCAGGGAACCAATGACCTCCATGTGCTGCCTTCTGCCAAGCCCCACAGCATAAAACAGTGTGAACTGGCACTGATTCCTACCCTGTCACTGAGATTGCCATGGCACCAACTGAATTATGCTACTAAGGAAAGCAACAGAAGATTCTCAATTTGAGCAAATTCACAGAAACATTTGGTGTTATAAAGAATGTTAGAAACTTCTGAAGCAGTCTAGAACTTATGAAGCTATAAAAAGGCACAACCCTTACTCAAACAACAAAAAAATGGCTAGATAAACTAAAATCTCATAATTTTTCTTGGAGACATGAGCACTTAAAACTATGCAGCAACCAAATACCCTGAAACCCAAGAAGGATCAGTTTGCAGGTTGAGAGAGAAAGGATGGACAGCCACTCCCAACTGTGGTAGAGCATGGGAGGAAGAACAGCGACTCAATACACACATGAAACGGGAATCAGGCAGAACTTTAACAAACTGCTAAAGGCTAAGTGTGGGTTATCATAAAAGAATAGCAGCCCTGGGAGTCTCAAACACAAGGTGAATTCACACTCTCAGATTCTTGTCTAAGAGCCCTCACTGTGCACATAAGAGGACACTTAGCGGGGAGAACAGGAAATTGGGAAGTCAGTGGTGCAAGCATGGAGGACGGGACTGACTGCCACTGCAGGAAAAGCAAAAACCATCCTCCCCTCAAAGCCTTCTCTCCTACAGAAAAGAACTTAAGCTGCTAAGGGAAGAGAATCAGACCTGCTGACTCCAGCACACAGAACAGATCCAGACTTGCTGGGAGAGAAGGAAAGGAAAAAACCCTATATGCTTGGAAAAGGAGCAGGAAACACTCCTTCCTCTGGGACAGGACAGAAAACTCTCCCCTAGGAAAGATCAGAGTTTCCCTATCATAGGTAAAAGTGAGGTGAAAGTCGCTCAGTTGGGCCAGCTCTTTACGAGCCCATGGATTGTACAGCCCATGGAATTCTCCAGGCCAGAACACTGGAGTGGGTAGCCTTTCCCTTGTCTAGGGGATCTTCCAACCCAGGGATCGAACCCAGGTGTCCCAAGTTGCAGGCGGATTCTTTACCAGCTGAGCCACAAAGACCAGAGTTTCGCTATCATAGGTAGGAGGAACCAAAACGCTGAGAAGGTTCCACTCTGGAGACCAGGCACCCAAGAGCTATCTAGGATTGAAGTTGGACTAGAAAAACAGAGAAGTCCTGCCTCTGAGCCTCTGCACTGAGTAACAACCATCACATTTTACCACTGGAGGCAGGGCAAGAGCATAGAGACAGACACCCTTGAAGCCCAGGGATAGAGAGATAACTGAAAACGATTACGGAGGAGGAACACTAAGAAAACTCCTCTGGCACAACTGCTCCTGCCACAAACACTGGAATCTTTAGAGGAATCTGAAGGTAACTATAACAAAACAGACCAAAAAAAAAAAAAAACCCAATCTAAAACCCAGGTCAATTCCTCACTCAACTTCCACTATAAAAGTCTGACAGTAGAAAAGAGGTTATCATTTCAGAATGTAACTACCATTTTTTTCAATAGCTACTAATGTTTCAGTTTAGTTTAGTTCAGTCGCTCAGTCGTGTCCGACTCTCTGTGACCCCATGGAACATAGCATGCCAGCCTCCCTGTCCCACCAACTCCTGGAAGTTAGTCAAACTCACGTCCACTGAGTCAGTGATACCATCCAACCATCTCATCCTCTGTCATCTCCTTCTCCTTCCGCCTTCAATCTTTCCCAGCATCAGAGTCTTTTCAAATGAGTCAGTTCTTCACATCAGGTGGCCAAAGTACTGGAGTTTCAGCTTCAGCATCAATCTTTTCAATGAATATTTAGCACTGATTTCCTTTAGATGGACTGGTTGGATCTCCTTGCAGTCCAAGGGACTCTCAAGAGTCTTCCCTAACACCACAGTTCAAAAGCATCAATTCTTTGGAGCTCAGCTTTCTTTAGAGTCCAACTCTCACATCCATACATGACTACTGGAAAAACCATAGCTTTGACTAGACGGACCTTTGTTAGCAAAGTAATGTCTCTGCTTTTTAATATGCTGTCTAGGTTGGTCATAGCTTTTCTTCCAAGGAGCCAGTGCCTTTTGATTTCATGGCTGCAGTCACCATCTGCATTTTGGAGCCCAAAAAAATAAAGTCTGTCACTGTTTCCACTGTTCCCCCATCTATTTGCCATAAAGTGATGGGACCAGATGCCATGATCTTCGTTTTCTGAATGTTGAGTTTTAAGCCAACTTTTTCACTCTCCTCTTTCACTTTCATCAAGAGGCTCTTTAGTTCCTCTTCACTTTCTGCCTTAAGGATGATGTCATCTGCATATCTGAGGTTATTGATATTTCTCCCGGCAATCCTGATTCTAGCTTGTGCTTCCTCCAGCCCAGCGTTCCTCATGATGTACTTTGCATATAAGTTAAATAAGGAGGGTGACAATATACAGCCTTGACACTTCTTTTCCTATTTGGAACCAGTCTGTTGTTCCATGTCCAGTTTTAACTCTTGCTTCCTGACTTGCATACAGAGTTCTCATGAGGCAGGTCAGGTGGTCTGGTATTCCCATCCCTTTCAGAATTTTCCACAGTTTAGCATTTGGTAAACATTTATGACAGACTTCCTAGATGGTGATAGTGGTAAAGAACCCACCTGCCAATGCAGGACACTTAAGAGATGAGGGTTCGATCCCTGGGTCAGGAAGATCCCCTGGAGGAGGGCAAGCAATCCACTCCATATTTCTGCCTGGAGAATCCCATAGACAGAGGAGCCTGGCAGGCTACAGTCCATAGGGTCACAAAGAATCAGACACGACTGAAGTTGGACATGACTTAGCACAAATGACACACTTACACTTTAGCATTTATGACACACAAACAAACAAGAGAAACAAACATTATCAAGAGATAAAGCAATCACTAGAAATAGACTCAGAGATGAACACGATGTTTAAAATAACAAAAAGGGACTTTAAATAGCTATGACCAATATGTTAAGGAATTTAGGGGGAAAAGTAGATGAAACAAAGAAACAGGGAATTTCAACACAGGGAAAATTCCTTTAAGGGTCAAATGAAAAAGCCATAAATAAAAAACATAGCAAAGATGAAAGATTCCTCAGAATCATTAGTAGATTCAATAAAGCCAAAGAAAGAAGTAGTAGACTCAATGAAGCTAGACCAATTAAAAAACCCAAAGCAAAACACTAAGAGGAAAAAAAGGGGGAAAAATAGAGCACCTAAAGCAAAGGGACAAATACCGACTGGTTTACCAAAATTAAATGCTCTGCTGCTTTAAAACTCAACATTCAAAAAAACTAAGATCATGGCATCCAGTCCCATCACTTCATGGCAAACAGATGGTGAAACAATGGAATCAGTGATAGACTTTATTTTCTTGGGCTCCAAAACCACTGTGGTTGGTGACTGCAGCCATGAAATTAAAAGATGCTTGCTCCCTGGAAGAAAAGCTATCATAAATCTAGACAGCGTCTTAAAATGTAGAGATACCACTTTGCCGACAAATGTCCTGTCTAATCAAAGCTGTTTTTTCCAGTAGTCATGCACGGATGTGAGAGTTGGACCATAAAGAGGCTGAGCACCGAAAAGTTGATGCTTTCAAACTGTGGTGCTGGAGAAGACTCTTGAGAGTCCCTTGGACTACAAGGAAATCAAACTAGTTAATCCTAAAGGAAATCAACCCTGAATATTTATTGGAAGGACTGATGGTAAAGCTAAAGCTCCAACACTGTGGCCACCTGATGTGAAAAGCCAAGTCACTGAAAAAGACCCCGATGCTGGGAAAGATTTGAGGGCAGAAGAAGAAGGGGGTGACAGAAGATGAGATGGTGGGATGGCATCATCGACTCAATGGACATGAGTTTGCGCTAACTCTGAGAGGTAGTGAAGGACAGTGAAGCCTGGTGAGCTGCAATCCATGGGGTTGTAAAGAGTTGGATACAACTGAGTAACTGAACAACAACAAGAACAAGCATATGTATAATTAGATTCCCAGAAAGATGAGGATGGGGCAAAAGAAAAACCAGAAGAAATAATGGCAGTGAATTTTCAAAATAATGCAGGACATCAAACTAGAAGATCCAAGAATCTCAATGAATCTCAAGCAGGATTAAACACATACACACACTTCATATCTTTACTGCTAAATATTAAAGATAAAATCTTAAAAGAAGGCAGGGGGGAAAAGCCACATTGACTAGAGCAGACTTTTCTTCAGAAACTATGTAATCCAGAAGATACAGAATATCATCTCTAAAACAGAGAGATGATAACCTAGAATGCTAGATGATAGATAACCTAGATGCTAACCTAGAATTTCATGCAAGGAAAATATACCACAGTAATAAACAGAAAAATGAAAATTTTTTCAACCAAACATTGCTAGTAGACCTGCAATATAAAAACTGTAAAGAACGTTCTTCAGGCAGGAAGAACATGATACCATGATAGAAACCTGGATCTATTCAAAGAAATAAAAAGTTCCACAAATTGAAAAAGTTAAAGGTTTTGTTTTTAAATCACTCCAAAACATAACTGACCTTTTAAAACAAAAGTAGCATCAATGTATCCTGAAGGTTTTAAATGTGCAAAAAATAAAATGTATCTCAAAATAGCATAAAGGATGGGAGAGAGAAATTGGAAGTATACTGTTAAAAGATCTGTATGCCTTATCTATAGCAGTAGTATGTTACTTGAAGATAAACTGTGACAAAGATATATAGTGAAATCCGTAAGGCAGTTCCTCAGAAAATTTCAAAAAGGAGGTATAACTTATGAATCAGTTGAAAGATAAAAGAGTCACAAAAAATACTGAACTTATCCAAAATCAGGTTAAAAAGGAGAGGAAAAAATGGACAAATCCCCCAATTTCAAGATAGTAGTTTTAAATCTAATTTCACCAATAGGTATATTAGGTGTAATGATCTAAACACTTTCAGTTATAAGACAAAGAATGTCAGACTAGATTTTTACAAAAAACGTCTATATTAAATCCACTACAAATAAAACGATACACATATTTTAAAGGAAAAAGGAAAAAGAGCCTGACTTGTAAAGAGCAAGGAGAATGTTACTCTCACTCTCACAACAACAAAAATAAAAAAGCTCAATTAACTGAACATTCAAAAAACTCAACATTAAAAAAGCTAAGATCGTGGCAAATGGTTGGGTCACTTCATGGCAAATAGATAGGGAAACAGTTCAAACAGTGACAGACTATTTTTGGGGGGCTCCAAAATCACTGCAGATGGTGACTGCAACCATGAAATTAAAAGACATTTGCTCCTTGGAAGGAAAGCTATGACAAACCTAGACAGCATATTAAAAAGCAGAGACATTACTTTGCCAACAAAGGTCCATCTAGTCAAAGCTACGGTTTTTCCAGTAGTCATGCATGGATGTGAGAGTTGGACCATAAAGAAAGCTGAGTGCTGAAGAACTGATGCTTTTGAACTGTGGTGTTACAGAAGACTGTTGAGAGTCCCTTGGACTGCAAGGAGATCAAACCAGTCAATCCCAAAGGAAAACAGCCCTGAATATTCATTGGAAGGACTGATGCTGAAGCTGAAACTCCAATACTTTGGCCACCTGATGCGAAGAGCTGACTCATTTAAAAAGACCCTGATGCTGGGAAACACTGAAGGCGGGAGGAGAAGGGGATGGCAGAGGATGAGATGGTTGGATGGCATCACAGATTTGTTGGACATGAATTTGAGTATGCTCCGGGAGTTGGTGATGGACAGGGAAGCCTGGAGTGCTGTAGTCCATGGGGTCGCAAAGAGTCAGACACGACTGAGTGACTGAACTAAACTGAACTGAAAACCAATAATTATTTAGGTCCAACAGAGGTCACAAGGCAAACCACCACCCAGAAAACTGAAGAAACAGAAAATAGAGAATCACATCTTACCAGGAGCAGAAACTATCACTGGAGTTAGCAACTGGTAGGAAAACTGAACAATAGGGAAAACTTAAGAGTAATTCCTAATTGACTAGTTGCTGGAGACTGAGCACAGACTAGCCTGAGAGAGTGCAAACACCTGGCTGCCCAGCCTCAGAGAGCGCTCCACATGTTCAGGAATGTTACCTCTAGGAGCCCCACAAGGTTCTTTCTCTTCATGGGAAACATCCGGGAAAATTCTCCAGGAAATTCTGCAGGAGGCAGACAGAGGAGGAAGGTAATCATTGTGAATCACACCAAAAGCATTCTCTTTCCCACAACAAAGGCCTGACTTAAAGGAAAACTGTTTTAACAGAGCCTAACCAATATGTTTTTTTGTTGCTGTTGTTTTTTCACCGGAGCCCAACACAGGGGGCTTCCTTGGTGGCTCAGACAGTGAAGAATTCACCCGCAATGCGGAGACCTGGGTTTGATTCCTGGGTTGGGAAGATTTCCTGGAGGAGGGAATGGCAACCCACTCCAGTATTCTTGCCTGGAGAATCCCATGGACAGAGGAGCCTGGAGAGCTGCAGGCTATGGGGTCACAAAGAATCAGACACAACTGAGCAACTAAGCAAAGCACGGCACCACTGACGCAGGGAAAGGAAAACACCTGACTCCATCCTCCTCTAGCCTTTCTGTCTCACCTAAGTGGGGTAAGAAAAGGTGAGAAGCACTTGAAAAGGTACAGGCACAGACACAGGCCCACTAAAAGACTGAGATCTAATCACAGGATTACGGAACATTTCCATTCTCCCCATAACTTAACACCATATCAACAGGACTCCAATATAGTATCAGTGGGTTAAATTCAAAGAACTGCAAGCTTAGATGCCATTTAAGGAGTCTCTAGAGAAATTCAAAGATAACTAGGGAGACAAAAACAAGGACACTAAAGGAATTTTAGCCTCTGAATCTTAAACCTTTATCCATTAGGCAGAAAATCAGTAAGCGTATGATTGAACTGAACCAGCACCATCAATCAGCTATATTAACTTGATATTTATAGATTGCTTCATCCAATGACAGGAGAATGCATGGTTATTCTCAGGTTTATGTGTAACATTAACCAAAATGGACCACATTTTGTGCTATAAAACACACATAAAAACATTCAAACAAATAGATATCATACAAATTGTACTCCCAGACCACAACAAAATTAAACTAAAAATCAATAACAGAAAGCAGTGCTTTCTGAAATTTACTGCATTTATAGCATGAAATATATATATATTAGAAAAGAAGAAAGCTCTAAAGTCAATAATTTAAGTGTTCACCTTAGAAAACCAGAAAAAGAGGAGCAAATTAAATTCAAAATAAGCAGGAGAAAGAAATAATAAAAATCAGAAAAGAAATAAAAATCAATGAAACTAAAAACAGGAAATTAATAGAGAAAAATCACCAATACTGCAAACTTGGGTCTTGGAAAAGGTCAATAAAATCAATAAACCTCTAACCAGGCTAAATATGAAAAAAAGAAAGAAGACATAAATTACTAATATAAGAAATAAAAAAGGGGCCATCACTATTGATCCCATGGATAAAAAGGTAATAAAAGAGTATTATAAGGAGCTCCAAGCCCACAAACTTGATAAATAAAATGGACCAATTCCTTGAAAGACGCAATCCACCAAAACTTACACAAGGAGGAACAGATAATCTGAATAAAGCCTATATCTATTATAAAAATTGAATCAAAAGTTAATAACCTTCCAAAGAAATCACTAGGCCTAAATGGTTTCACCAGTGACTTCTGTCAAACTTAAGGAAGAAATAATACCAAGTGTCCAGAATTTTCTTCAGAAAACAGAAGCAAAGGGAATACTTTCTGATTGGTTCCATAAAGGTAGCATTACTCTAAAAATGAAACCAGACAAAGACATTACAAGAAAGGAATAATATCTCTCATGAACACAGATGCAAAAATTCACAAGAAAATATTAGCAAATTGATTGTAAGTATAAAAAAAAATTATTCACCATAATCAATTGGAATTTATTCCAGGTATGCAAAGTTGGTTTAATGTTCTAAAATTAATATAATCCATCAAAACAACAGGCTAAATGAGAAAAACCATATTATCATACTAAGAGATGTTGAGAAAGCATCTGACAGATTCAACATTCATTCAAGGCAAAACTCTATCAGCACATCTACCGAAATTAGGGGGACTTCCTCAACTTTATATATCCATAAGAAACAACAGCTAACACCGTACTTGGGGCTTCCCTGGTGGCTCAGCGGTAAAAGGTCCACATCTAAAGGCAGGAGATACAGGTTCAATCCCCGGGTTGAGTAGATCCCTTGGAGAAAGAAATGGCAACTCCAGTATTCTTGTCTGGAAAATCTCATGGTCAGAGAAGCCTAGGGGGGCTACAGTCCATAGGATTGCAAAGAAAAAAAAGTCGGACACGACTTGTGACTAAACAACAACAACCCTTTTTGCCATTTCTATGTAACATCATATTGAAAGTCTTAGCTCATGCAATAAGACAAGAGAAGGAAATAAAAGGTATGGACTGGAAAGGAAGAAATAAAAATAAATTAACCCAGCCACTCTACTCTGAAGTATCAAGAAAAATAAAAATATGTCTACATAAAAACCTGTACATGAATGCTTATGGTAGATTCCTCCATAATCCCCAAACATTGGACGCAACCTTATCTTAGTTAACTTAGCACCTTGAAACACCAAACATGCATCACTTCACAATTTCTATGAGAGAGGAATTTGGGAGCAGTTTGGTTACCCAGTGGCTGGAGGATCCATTCTAAGGTGGTTTAATCATATGACTATTGCCAAGAGGCCCCAGTTCTCCACTGGCTATTGTCAGAAGGCCATGCCTCTCACCACATCAACCTCTCCACGGGTCCCCTTGCTCCCTCACAGAATGGGAGCTGGTTTCCCCTAGACGGTGTGATCCAAAAAAGAGCATGGCAGAGCCACGATGTCGTTTATGATCTAGTCTCAGAAATTGCACACTGAGACTGCAATCTGCCATATTCTCCTGGTCCCAGAGACTAACCCTGACACAGTGTGGGAGAGGTCATCAGAGGGGCATGAAAACCAGGAAACAGGAATCACTGGTACCATTTGGGAAGCTGACTACCACAAACCTAAAGGTCCATTAACTGGTGAATAGGTAACAAAATGTGATACATCCATACAATGGAATAGTAATCAGCAATAAAAAGGAACCAACTCCTAAAGGAACAATCACAAATGTACTATACTAAGTGGAAGAAGTAAGACCTCAAAAGCTACATAAAATATGATTACATTTATATGGCATTCTGAGAAAGGTAAAAACCAAAGAGACACAAAACAGATCAAGTTGTCAGTGGTCTGGGACGGGGCAAAAGATTGACTACAAAGAGACATGAGGAAATTTCTTTAAATGATGAAAATAATCTATGTTTAATTGTGATGGTGCTTTAATTTGTGATGTGCTTGTTAAAATTCATATAACTGTACATACAAAAAGGGTGAGATTTTCTTAAGTAAATTATACCTCAAATTACTCATAAAAAGAGAGAGAAAAGAATCTTAAGGAGAAACAGAAGAGGCTGGGTTGGGAAGATGGTTTCAGGAGTCTTAATGTGTAAATAGTAGAGCTTTCTGAGAGAAAAATGACTACTGAATCAATACCATTATCGTTGAAATTCCTTAAGCTAAAAAACTTTCTCTGAGCTTGAGTCTACAGATTGAAAATGCCTATCATATTACAGGCTATATGGATGAGAAAAGATACACATGTATACTGGCAAAAGTCTTGAACTCTAAGAATCAATAGAAAGAAAGAATAAGTTACTTAGCAAGTAAGGCAGATATACACCATCTTACTTGCAACATGATAAAAAGGAAGTGGTAAACTAGCACGCCCAACTTTTTGAGAGAAGGACTGCCACTCAAGAATTCTATCCCAGGGCTTGCTTTGACAGCACATATGCTAAAATTGGAATGATAGCCAGAAGATTAGCATGGCCCCTGTATAAGGATGACACGCAAATGCGTAAAGCACTACAGATTTATTTTGCTTTAGGTCCAGGAAAAGGATGCAGTGTTAAGTCCATAAAGAAATTCTCTGTCTCTGGTGATGTGAGTTCTAGCGTGAATACTACACATTAAATGGGGAGAATTAATCCAACTTCATCCTAGTCAAAGTGTGAAGTGACACCTTTCTCAAAATAGAAAAAAAAAAAAAATGTACTTTATCACACTAGGGGAAAAAAAAAGAAAGAGAATTCTATCCCAACCAAGAGTAAAATAGTTATTTGGGGATATATAATCACGCAAAAAAAATGTATCATTCATTTATCCCATCCAGAGAAATAGTCAAAAAAATGCTAACCAAGTAACTAAATCATAGCAAAAAGAGGAGAGGATAAAGGGACCTTATAACATGTGCAGTTAAACTGAAGTGGATACTAGTAAAGCAATTAAGAAGAGATATGTAACAAATGAAAATCCAATTAGACTTTAAAATTAAAATAAAGCCTCTGAACAAAGGGCTTCCCTGGTGGCTGAGACTGTAAAGAATCTGCATTTAATGCAGGAGACTTGGGTTCAATCCCTGGGTTAGGAAGATGCCGTGGAGAAGGGAATAGCAATCCACTCCAGTATTCTTGCCTGGAGAATTCCATGGACAGAGGAGCCTGGCGAGCTAAGGGTCGCCAAGAGTCGAACACGACTGAGTGACTCACAAACACACACACACACATCTAAACAAAACGAATATTAAAGTCAGTCCAGTGTACAAGGAAACTTTCAGTAGTTAACACAAACAGTTTCTTTCTGTTTTGTTTTACCTGGTTTACAAGATGAGAGTGACCAAACAGCTTGTGACCCAATTTCCCGTACTGTTCCAGTCCTTTCCAACTGCTTAGGGTCAGCACCAGGAGGTGTCTTGTTTGGTGTGGTCATTTTAAAAATATTCTATGCAGAAAAAAAGAATATTCACATTACACCAGGACCTGAGCATCTTTCTACAAATGGTAAAAGTTTAACAGCCAGTGTATCACTAATGTAACCTGGATAGTAACCATCTATTTTCAAAAGCAGTTGACATAACCACTGCAATTTAAAAGGCCTTAGAATTCAGTCTTGTTTCTACAATGTAACATTTTGTTTCTACAATGTAACTGACAAGTTGTGCAAAGCAGCAAAATACAGTAGTCAAAACGCCATAGGATCAGGATGTCAACTCAAGGCTCGCCTTTAACTAGTCTAGACTTTCGAGCGGTCTGGGCTTTCCCCTTTCCTGCTAAAGGGGCTGATGTGTAACTCTATAATGCTGTGCAGTTCTATACCTCCATGAGCAAAAATTTCAATTCAAATGCAGTTTTTTCCCTAAAAAAGACTGAAATCTTAATCCTGGAGTATGTAAATATTGGTCTACATCTTATATAATCCATTAAGTGATGCAGAGAAAAATCGCATCTCTTCATTAATTGTCAAAAATTCCAATTACATGTGCTCTTACCGTAGAACATGAAGTCAGAAGAATGCCTTTAATGCCTAGAAGTAACGGGCCTGTTCTAAACCACAAGTTTACTTCATCCTTCACACCTTTTGTTAGTTAATCTTGGTAACTGTGTCCAAATGTGGGGGGAAAAAAAAACCCTCCAGGATAGTGAACACGTAAGACTGCTTCAGCAATGCAAAGTTTCAACTACTAAACATCGTTATACATACATGCTATTATGAACGTGGCCCAGAAGGTTTGCACACTGTCTCTTTGATATTCACCTTCTGTCAGATCTCAGTTGTTCCCTAACTCTTCAAACTTGATACTCTCTAAATAATACCAGACACTGAACTACAAACTGGAAAGGACTGAGGCTTAAACGATCTGTTAGCAGTTTTCTGAATGAGTACATGGATGAATGGATAGGTTCAATAATAAACTAAAGTATTCCCACCTACAAGTTAAGTAAGATCTAAGATGAGGCAATTAAACCTACGGTCACATGTTCAAATGTCCAAAAATGTCAAACTGTCCCCCCAAAAGGCCCATCTCTATTTTGGAGCAGAAAAGGCCCATCTCTATTTTGGAGCATAATTCACCTGCCGAACTTGGCACTGGATGCCACCAAGCGGAAAAAACACGGAGCTCGAAGAAGAATGGGTTCCGGGCCATTCCGTTCAGGAGCTAAGGTCAAGGAGAGAAAGCCACCGCGAGCAGTGTCTGGTCCAGACTCTGTCGGTTCTGCTTGACACCTCTGCCAGAAGTGCTAAAATGGGCCACCTCTAAAGATCCATTTCTGACCCACGGGCCTTGAGGAAATGGCGTAAAAGAAGACTGACAATGCAGAAGAGGTGTTCGCTTAAGCTAGAACCATTCTCCCCGTCGGGGAAAGCCCACGCACTTACAGCTTGCGGACTCTGCTTGCCGCCACTCGGTTTTTCTGGATCCGCCGCAGCTCCGCGCCACTCCCACTCGGCTTCCCAGGCCCGTCTAGCTTCCCGAGACGTCCCTGGGGTCGCAGTACAATGACGTCAGTCCCAGCCGCCTCTCTCTACCTCTTTCCACAGCTCCGCCTGGCGCGCCCTGGCGCGCACGCGCGTTACGTCCTTGTGGCATGCGTGAGGCGGCGGCTGGGCACCGCCATTTTGGCCGGTGGCCGCAGGAACACGCTGTGTGGCTGAGAAGTGAAAAGCGAGCGCCGATTTGATCTCTGCGTTCCCCTCCGCCAGGGGAATCTGTTTCTCCAGGTACGTGAATAGCCTGGAGGGGTTTGGCCTTTAGCTGCAGTCAGCCACGGTCTAAACACCGTGGGGACATTCTCCGAGAGCCTTTGGTTAGGCCTCAGGTGGCGGCGGCAGCGGCGCGTGGCAGCCGGCTTGGACGAGACAGCTGGAACCGCCGGAGCGCGGGTGCCGCCGAGCGCTGGAGGCGCCTCGCCCTCTCCCTGCAGCTGACCCGGCTCTCGGCCGCTATGGCCCGCCACCCCCGCCAGGGGACATGGAAATGGATATAGGTGCCATTCTCTCGGTGGTCCACTCCCCGCCGCCTCCACTCCCGCCTTGACCCCGCGCCTCCCCTAGCCCTGAGTCTGTATGAAAGCCGCCTTTATAACTTAGAGCGTCCCCTATTGCCCCGGCTCTTCTGGCACAGGTGGAAGCCTTTTCTTCGCGGTTTGGGGATTGTGGAATGAGTCACGGCATCCTACCGCCAAGAAGTCGGATCCTCCTCGTCCACTCCCAGTCTTTATAGAAATGATGGCCAGACTTTTCTCACAGCGGCTTGTACTCTGCAGTCACCATGGTGATCTCAAATAATCTCCCAGTTGAACGCATTTTGCATTTCGCAGTAGTTTTTATGACACTTGGTGATTTCTTCGATTTCCCCGTTATCGTATCTTAAACCTCTGGAGATCAGGTACTATGTCTTTACTGAAAGTACCTTTATTTCCCCTTCAGTGGTTCTTGCATCGTGGGCGCGACGGCTAAAGTCAATTCCCACATCCCATAAACTACCTAAGCAGGTTTTCTCATTTTTTATGGTAAAATCGGTGAGAGAGAAATAACTGTCAAAACACTGTATTTGGTTTTATTGGGGGGAGGGGTGCTTTCTCTTCCACGGGACTGCTAACTGCATTTATGAGAGTGGCATCTGTTTTGCAGTCCTCAGTACTTTTGTCCCTGGTTCTGAGAATATGCATTCTATACCAGCTACTTGACGATAATGCTTCGTTTTTGTCAGTATTAACCAAGGGCTCTTGTCTTATCTGAACCAAAAAGTGTTGTTTGTTTTTGTTTTAGTTAAAATCCTTGTTCCCCCTATAAAAAATATTTTTAGGAAGAATATTTAATGTAATTGCTGGTATGGGGCAAGGATAAAGTTATATTAATTCAGCGTCCCTTCTAATTGTCTTCAGTTTAAGACTCTGAAATCAGAGTTGTGCACCACTCCCGACTTACACGTTTTATAAATTTAATAACCTGCAATAGCATAGAATTTTATAATATTTCACATGACATAAGCATCATTCGTTTTCATATGCTTTCACAGGGTGTTAAAATAATTTTGGTTTTAGACTACAAAGTGAAAAGTCGCTCAGTCCTGTCGGATTCCATGGGCTGGTTCTTGAGGCCAGACTGGAGTGGGTAGCTTTTTCCATTCTCTAGCGGATCTTCCCAACCCTGGAATCGAACCAGGGTCTCCTGCATTGCAGGTGGATCCTTTACCAACCGAGCGGGAAAACTCCTGGGACTTCCTTGGTGGTCCAGTGGTTAAGACTTTGCTTCCCTGGTGGCTCAGACGGTAAAGCGGATGGATGATTCAATCCTTGGGTCGGGAAGATCCCCTGGAGAAGGAAATGGCAACCCACTCCAGTATTCCTACCTGGGGAATCTCATGGACGGAGGAGCCTGATAGACTACAATCCATGGGATTGCAAAGAGTCGGACATGACTGTTCGACTTAAGTTTCTTTAGACTACAAATGCTTTCTATAAATGTCTCACTTCCTTTTTTCCTTTCAGCTGGAAGGATGATAGAGGTCATTGTTTAAGTACCTGTTTTCAACAGTTTGTTTTCAGATTTGAGATAGCTTCAGATCCCTGTTTGTTCCTAGGAGTCTGTAACTACAGTCTTCCCCTCCAAGCTTTCCTGTACTGTAGCTTTCTCACTGAAAAAGAAAGGAGGGGATCCTTCTTCCCAATTCTTGAAACTTACATAGAAATTTAATTAACAATAGTGTCTACACTTTGCTGTGTTAATTAACAGTTCTACAGAGAATCTGTATTCATTTTTCTTAACTGCATTATAATTTATCATTTTAAAATATAAATCAGCTTATTAACCATCTCTGCTGCTACTGCTAAGTCACTTCAGTCGTGTCCGACTCTGTGTGACTCCATAGACGGCAGCCCACCAGGCTCCCCCGTCCCTGGGATTCTCCAGACAAGAACACTGGAGTGGGGTGCCATTGCCTTCTCCAATGCATGAAAGTGAAAAGTGAAAGTGACGTCGCTCAGTCTTGTCTGACTCTTAGCGACCCCATGGACTGCAGCCCACCAGGCTCCTCCATCCATGGGATTTTCCAGGCAAGAGTACAGGAGTGGGGTGCCATTGCCTTCTCCATTAACCATCTCTAGTATGTTTTATTTTATAAAAATCATCTTCTACAGTCATTTGGTTTTTTAAATGGTTTGAAATAGCAGTTAAAACAATTTGGTAGTTTGGCAGAAATAAACTTTATTGTAAACAGTTTCATTGATAAATCAATGAAGATTTATCCCCTGCAGGGGAATTCATCATGCTCATTCACCATAATTTGTATGATCTCTAGTTTTATTATTTTTAATAGCTGAAGAATCTTCAGTCTCTTGGGAGTTGTCTCTTCTAGAATGATAGCTTTTTTGGTAGCAGTTCGTAAATCACTTATTTTCTTATGCTGATCTTTAGATGAGTTTCTAAAAGTTATAAAGAGGTAAAGTGAACCTATCCATTAATGTAACTCTGTTACATACGATGTTTGTCTCATTTTGGGTGATTTTTAAAAATAATATACTTTAGTGTTTAACTGTCACTATAATGTATTGGTAACTTGCAAAGACTCCTAAAGTTGTTATAACCTGTAGGAAATTTATTTACTATATTTAAATTCATTTTCACATTTCATTCAATAGAAATGTTTGCTTTCCTACTACATAGACACTGGGCCAGCCACTGAAATGAACAAACAAAATTCCTGCACTCGTGATGGGCTACTTTGTAGTTGGCGAGGGAAAAATATTGTCTGTGTGTGTGTAGAGAGAGAATACATAAATGCATATACACACACAGTAAATTGTCGTGTCAGACTCTTTGCGACCCCATGGACTATACAAGGGGAATTCTCTAGGCCAGAATGCTGGGGTGGGTAGCCTTTCCCTTTTCCAGGGGATCTTCCCAACCCAAGGATCTAACCCAGGTCTTCCTCATTGCAGGGATTCTTTACCAGCCGAGCTACAAGGGAAACCCAGGAATACTGGAGAGGGTAGCCTATCCCTTCTCCAGCAAATCTTCCTAATCCAGGAATCAAACCAAGGTCTCCTGCAATGCAGGCAGTTTCTTTACCAACTGAGCTATGAGGGAAACCCTATATATACCGTATACGTACATGTATATGAAATATATACTATGTAATATAGTAGGAAGAGCTAAGAAGAAGAAGACAACAAGGCAGTTTCACAGCTAGAGAAGACTCACTGAGAATCAACATTAAAGACTTGAAGGAGTGAGCCAGTAGTGGGAGTAGCATTACCCGCAAAGGGAGCAGAAAATGCTAAGACCCTGAAGCAAATACCGGCAACCGTTTGCTTTAGTCATGTAAAATACAGTGATGACCTGACAGGCTGTTAGAAATGATGGACGCTAATGTCTGCAGTGGATTCCACAGAAAATACCTAGAGAAATGTGAACTCTTTTACATCTGAGTGTAGGCAATTCGTTTACATCTGAGGTTATTGATATTTCTCCTGGCAGTCTTGGTGGAGAAATGAAGCAGTGGGGGAGGTTGGGGTCAGGTAATGAAGTGTTTGAATGCTGGGAATAAGCTGGTGGAAAGACTGAATAATTGATGATGTTACAGATAGGAAAAAATTGTTGTAACCTTTTCTCTGGTGGATGGATATCTTTTAGTTTGCAAAGGGACTTAGCTATGGAAATACATATAGTGTGATGGCTAATTGGCATAAAGGTTCACTTGAGATAATACTAGTCAGCATGGCTTTATTTTTTCTCTTGCCATCTGTGTGCAGGTGAAGAGTTGAATTTAACCAGAATTATAGATAAGGGTGTAAGTGACTGACAATTTTATGTGGGTACAGAAGAAATCGAAGATACAAAGGGATGAAGGACAGTGGAAATTTAATAGAATCTAGAGACAGTTACTGGAGAAGGCACTGCCAACCCACTCCAGTACTCTTGCCTGGAAAATCCCGTGGACAGAGAAGCCTGGTAGGCTGCAGTCCATGGGGTCGCTAAGAGTTGGACATGACTGAGCGACTTCCCTTTCACTTTTCAGTTTCATGCATTGGAGAAGGCAGTGGCAACCCACTCCAGTATTCTTGCCTGGAGAATCCCAGGGACGGGGGAGCCTGATGGTTTGCCGTCTGTGGGGTCGCACAGAGTCGGACACGACTGAAGCAACTTAGCAGCAGCAGCAGCAAAGACAGTTACAGGTCTGAGGAGTGAGGGGAGTTCAAAGGGTTGTTGGATTGTTGTATATGTGAGTGGTGAAGTGAAAAGATAGAAAAGATGGTTGGAGAATGGCGTATTTGAAAGGTCGGTTATAGAAAAATGCAGTTATTCAAAATGATGAGGTAAAGGATTTGGCCAAAGGAAGAAGGGCCAGGTAGGGTAGGGTAAAAGACAAGCTCACTAGAGGAAAGTGGTTAATAAACTGAGAGGACAGGCTATTAATAGAAGGATCATCTATGAACATATTGAAATCACCAAGTATTATGACAAGAGTTGGTAAAGAGTGAACATTAGCCAAGGGCTGGAGTCTTCAAAGGATATGAGGGACTGATATGGTTGGAAATGACTAAAGCAGATGGATGACCTAAGAAGCAAAAGCTGGCTGTTTTTAATGAGAAGGGAGAGATAATAATTGTCTGGGAGCAGCTCTAAGAGCAACATCTCTTAGTCCTCTCCAAACCTAACGATACTGAAGGGATGTGTGAAAGACTGGAGAGTAATATAAGAGGAAGCTTTCAGTCAAGAAAAATCTGGATGGGGGTTCATAGTCATGATAGAAAAAGCCAGCAGAATGTCTTTGTTGATCAATAATCTATTGGCTTGAGGTTCTTTCATTACATATTGGAATAAACTGGAGTAGAAAGGCGCTTTTTAGAATTACTTTGATCACATTCTAAGAAAATTAATTTCTATCACTAAGCCCAGTATATAGAAGATTATGTTAACTTTGACCTCAGCTCTGTAATTTATGGTGCTGTTAAATATCAAGACTTTAAAAGCTCCAAAATTATATACGTATAGTTAATGGCACCCCACTCCAGCACTCTTGTGGAAAATCCCATGGACGGAGGAGCCTGGTAGTCTATAACCCATGGGGTCACAAAGAGTCGGAAACAACTGAGCGACTAAGCTTTCAAACTTTCAGCTACTTGGTTACTTGGTCTCTCTTTTGTGTGTGTGTGGAACAGTTTTAAAGTCTTTATTGAATTTGTTACTGTATTGCTTCTGTCTTATGTTTTGGTTTTTTGGCTGCAAGGCATAGTGGAATCTTAGCTCTCCAACCAAGGATCAACCCTCACCCCCTTACAGTGGAAGGCAAAATGCTAACCTCTGGACCTCCAGGGAAGTCCCCGGTCTCCTTTTCATATCAGCGCAGTTAACATAAAATTCATCTTGACCATATTTTCAGTTCCCAGCGAAAGCAGTTTTTACTTTTTTTTCCAATTGACCAACATAATGGTTAAACCCTTGCTAATTGCCACTTCCATCAGTAGTATCATAGTCAAATAGATAAGACATGAAGTGATGATTAGTTTGAGGGAGGAAGTAAACATCTTTATCATATGTATGTTTCATGTCAAGTCTTTCTGTTCTATTTTATTGGTCAGTATTCATCCACTGGTATCTGCATTAATTACTTAGGCCTTATATCAATTTTTTCCATATGTCAAGTATAGGTTCCCCTGACCCCTTACTCTTTTCCCATTTTCCTGGCTATTACTACTTTTTGCATAAGAGCTTTAGATTTTATTT
Organism: Budorcas taxicolor; assembly: GCF_023091745.1. Taxonomy (NCBI): domain Eukaryota; kingdom Metazoa; phylum Chordata; class Mammalia; order Artiodactyla; family Bovidae; genus Budorcas; species Budorcas taxicolor. The sequence goes on along the minus strand of NC_068926.1, from coordinate 13,679,583 downwards.
GTCTGATTCAGTTTTTTCCCTTTGAGATTGAATTAAATGTATAAATTCAGGGAAGATTGAAAACTTTGATATTGACTATTCTCTTTTGTGAAAATTGAGACAGCATACCATTCTATTTGTTCAGGTCTTTTGTCTTTCAGTGGTAATTTTGAGTTTCATCACATTTGTATATACTGTTGAGAGTAGTATTTTTTTCCTTCTTTATATAAATTTTCTGATTAATGATATATAAGTAAAATTTTGTTTTTCCAGACATAACAAGTTATTTTATTGCTTTCACTAGTTTGTTTGTTTTTTTAATTAGTTCCAGGTATTAATATCTGAAATAGTGATATCTCCTCCTCTCAAACTTTTTATACCTGTGACTTACTTATCTTAATAAACTGCATTGACTATGCCATAATTTTGTTACTCTTTTCTTTAATAGAGGAACTGGATAGTCTTACTTCTTTAGAATCATGGCGGATAAATTAACAAGAATTGCTATTGTCAACCATGACAAATGTAAACCTAAGAAATGTCGGCAGGAGTGCAAGAAGAGTTGCCCTGTGGTTCGAATGGGTAAGCTGTTTTGTGGATCATTTAAGGATAAGAGAAAGTTTTAAAAGAATGCATTATCATCATGGTTCTCTAGGCTTTAGTGTACACTTTTCACCCCTGTTGGTTTCTTTAAAATGTAAAAATAAGACCAGATTTTATTCTAAATTTCTTTAAATACCTTGTGACTAAATGACCCTGTTTAAGCTCAGTTCAGTCGCTCAGTGGTGTCCAACTCTTTGCGACCCCATGAACCACACACAGCACGCCAGGCCTCCCTGTCCATCACCAACTCCTGGAGTTCGCCCAAACCCATGTCCATCAAGTCGGTGATGCCATCCAGCCATCTCATCCTCTGTCGTCCCCTTCTCCTCCTGCCCCCAGTCCCTCCCAGCATCAGGGTCTTTTCAAATGAATTACCCCTTTGCATCATGTGGCCAAAGTATTGGAGTTCAGCTTCAGCATCAGTCCTTCCAGTGAACACCCAGGACCGATCTCCTTTAGGATGGACTGGTTGGATCTCCTTGCAGTCCAGGGGACTCTCAAGAGTCTTCTCCAACACCACAGTTCAAAGGCATCAATTCTTCAGCGCTCAGCTTTCTTTATAGTCCAACTGTCACATACATACATGACCACTGGAAAAATCATAGCTTTGATTAGACAGACCATTGTTGACAAAATAATGTCTCTGCTTTTTAATATGCTGTCTAGGTTGTCATAACTTTCCTTTCAGGGAGTAAGCATCTATTAATTGCATGGCTGCAATCACCATCTGCAGTGACTTTGGAGCTCAGAAAAATAAAGTCAGCCACTGTTTCCCCATCTATTTGCCATGAAGTGATGGGACCTCTTGCCGTGATCTTTGTTTTCTGAATGTTGAGCTTTAAGCCAACCTTTTCACTCTCCTCTTTCACTTTCATCAAGAGGCTCTTTAGTTCTCCTTCACTTTCTGCCATAAGGGTGGTGTCATCTGCATATCTGAGGTGATTGAGATTTCTCCCGGCAATCTTGATTCCAGCTTGTGCTTCTTCCAGTCCAGCGTTTCTCATGATGTACTCTGCATAGAAGTTAAATAAGCAGGGTGACAATATACAGCCTTGACGTACTTCTTTTCCTGTTTGGAACCAGTCTGTTGTTCCATGTCCAGTTCTAACTGTTGCTTCCTGACCTGCATACAGGTTTCTGAAGAGGCAGGTCAGGTGGTCTGGTATTCCCATCTCTTTCAGAATTTTCCACATTTTGTTGTGATCCACACAGTCAAAGTCTTTGGCATAGTCAATAAAGCAGAAATAGATGTTTTTCTGGAACTCTCTTGCTTTTTCCATGATCCAGCGGATGTTGGCAATTTGATCTCTGGTTCCTCTGCCTTTTCTAAAACCAGTTTGAACATCTGAAGTTCACAGTTCACGTATTGTTTAAGTTCATTGACTGTAAAATCAAACCAGTGTTCAAATTAGTGAGAGTCTTACATTTCTGCAAAATCTATAGTTACTTTAAGTCATGAAGAAAGAACTACCAAGATGTTTGTGTTTGATAATATTCTTTTTAAAAACAGCTTAGTATGAATGACTGTTCATGAGCTTTTGCTACATTTTCAAGATTAAATAAATTCTCAAAAACTCAGAATTGGTAGTCTTTAAAAGCTATGCTAAATAATTGTTACTTTAAATATGCTAGTGAGAAATAAACTTACTAAATCTTAAAAGAAACTTTAGATGTCATGTCTTACAGTCTACTGTGCTATTCAGAAATGCCATTATTGATATTCTTAATGCTAAATTTAATTTAGTCTGTGTATTAGATGCGTGTCTTTGGGGAGCTTTCCTGATCTAGCTAATGTATTGCATTCTCCTGTCAGGTGTATAATACCATTGTCAAGGCATATTTGGTGGATTAAATATTCAGGTTAGTCAACTTTTAAGATCAGAAATAGCAACCCCTACGACTTCCCTGGTGGTCCAGTGGCTAAGACTACATGCTCCCAGTGCAGGGGGCCATGGTTTGAACCCTGGTCAAGAAACTAGATCCCACGTGCCACAGCTAAGATCCAGCGCAGCCAAATAAAAAATAAGTAAATATTAAAAAAATAAAGAAGAAGTGGCAATCCACTCCAGTATTCTTGCCTGGAAAATGCCATGGATGGAGTCTGGAGGGCTACAGTCCATGGGTCACAAAGAGTTGGACATGACTTAGTGACCCAATAACAACAAATACTTTAACCAGCATCTTCTTGCAGTAAATTAAAATAAGCATATTAGTCACCTCTGTCTTACATGACGAATATTCATATAAGTAAATAAGTCGAGCAGTCTATCCATACAAAGCACTGATTTAAGATATTATCTCAAATGTATTTCTTTTTGTGATCTTTGAAAATTTGATTCTGTATGGAAATTTGGAACCAGAATTGCTGAAATAACAGTGTTGTCAGAAAATTAGACTATCAGAAGAAATGACTTAATTCTGTCTTTTCCTTTGCAGGAAAATTATGCATAGAGGTTACCGCCCAGAGCAAAATAGCCTGGATTTCTGAAACTCTTTGTATTGGCTGTGGTATTTGTATTAAAGTAAGTGATATTATTTATTGTATTAAATTATAACCTAAAAATGAAATTTAAAAATTCTGAATACATTATAACTGTTTGTAAAGACCCAAGTATGAAACAGTGAAAAAATCATACAAATTTAGAAAAATGGTTTTCTTATATTAGTAATATTATTGCAATTTCAATTAATTAAGCCACCCCATTTAAACATTATCCTTTAAAAAAATAAAAGTTATCCTTGCTGTATGCAATTTTGTAAAGCCATTTCCAACCAAAATTAATTTCTCTTTTTCACCCTCTTATGAGAAGAACATTCTCCAGAGCTTTACCAGAACTTTTTGGAAATATAAAGACAAAAAATATGAGTCATATTATATATTATTTTTTTCAAATCTGTTTAATTTTAAATTCACACTTTTAAATAAAAATGGACACAGCCAAAAACTTTTCTTAGTTTAACCTAATCCTGAAGTGCTGCTTTTGCTGTATTCTTTTATTGTTGAATTTATTCCAATAGTGTAATTTTTCAAAATGCTTCAGTTTTTGTTATATTGAATAGTTTGATTAGGGCTTTTTTTCAAGAGTGATGGGTTTCCAACTTTGGTTCTTAAAAGATATTTAGGAGCCAGAGTATAAAGGTCTTAAATTAGTTATTTTTTATTTGCACATAATGTATTTTAGAAAGGACCTTTCCTGGAATATGGCTACCACCTATTATTTTTTCTAATTAGGCTCAAGTATATTTTAAATTGGTTTCTGAATTTTCAGGTAAGTATCCAGAAGTACCAAGCTTGGTACCTGAAAGCGTTTTTTCTTCTTTTAATAATATTTTTTGCCTGCCAATGTTGTGGGTGCTGGAAATCTTTTTTTGAACACTGTATTTGATTTTATTTTCTTTCTTGGCTACTATAGCATATTGAGATTCCAGAATTTGGGTATGTACTCCATGGCAGAAAAGATACTGATGTAATGAATCTCTTTGGGGAGAAGGGTAGTGTATACTTCCTGAACACTTAGGATACTTGTAATGCAGCATGTATATGAACAACATGGATATTTTTTCTTTGAAGATTAAGAGAAGTTTAAATTACTTGAAGCCTATAAGCATTTTATGTACATTGATGGAATAATAGAGAAGTCTGTAAAATGGCAGTGACTCCATTTGTTTAAAAAAAAAATCTTGCTTAAGGAATTAATACTCTTTGTTAGAGGTTGATGATTTTGCTTGAAAATAAGAGTTTTGTTTTTTAAACTTCTGTGTTCTTATAACTTAGAAAATGGGAATTCACTGAAATCTTTGTATATAGACTTTTGAATTAGTTCCTTAAGCTCATTGAACAGTTCTATCAAACAGATTTCTAATCTGCATTTATACATTTTGCTTGTATCCTTTTGGTTTTATTTGTACTTCTGAGGAATTTTTCTAGCCACATTACCACTCTTAAATCACCTTCCAATTTTTACCATTCTTATTCCTTGGGCATTTATCTGATTGACAGTCACCATTTGAATAAGTTTTTCTATGAATAAATGTTTTTCTTTTTATGTGAATTTACTCACTTGGAATATGAATATCTTTTTCATGTGGGATGGTTAAAAATCACAATGGAAAGACATTAGTCCTTGCTCTGTTGCAGATACTATGCTCTGTTGAGACGTAAATAGACCAAGAAAAGTACAAACTTAAAGGACTTTACAAAGATGAAAAGGAAGCATACAGAAGACAGGAAGAAGGAAATAAAGGGAGGACATTTCTCATTGACTGTGTATGAAATTGTACGCTCAATAGAAAGAAAAGAAAGATAGCACCAAGTCGTGTCCGACTCTTGCCATCCCATGAGCTGTGTAGCCTGCCAGGCTCATCTGTCCATGGGATTCTCCAGGCAAGAATACTGGAGTGGGTTGTCATTTCCTTCTCCAGGGGAACTTCCTGACCCAGGAATTGAACCCAGGTCTCCAGCATTGCAGACAGAAGCATTACTGGCTGAGCTATGCCAGATAATCAAGTTTTATCTTGCTCTTAACCTTCTTTTATCTAATAATATTTTTTTTTAAACGCAAAAATCTATCTCCAGGTCTGTAAGGTTTTCACGAAGTGTTAAACAGATTAAATCTCCAGCATTTTGCCAGTTACTAAGGGGAATACAGATATATTAATTACAATTCTTGCCTTTGAGTAACTTAACTTTTTTAAGGAAAGGAAGTAAAACAGTACTTAACGTCTGTGTGAAACTCCCACATTTGGAAAACTAATTGTAAAAACTTCTTAATCTGTTCATTTTAGTCATGCATATGTTTCTAAAAATTAACGGAAACTTAATTCTTTATTTTAAATAACAGAAATGCCCCTTTGGCGCCTTATCAATTGTCAACTTACCAAGCAACTTGGAAAAAGAAACAACACACCGATATTGTGCCAATGCCTTCAAACTTCACAGGTATGTTTCCAAGTCAACATTGTTCTTTACTTCAGTCAAGAGTAAAATACATTTGAAATTTTCAGAGAAATAAAAAAATGGAAAAAAAGTGGTAATAACTTTTGCATCCACTAAAGCAAAATATAATATTATAACATCATGCAGAATAGCATTGTATATGTCAGTGGTTCATTCAGGCTGACATTAAAATTACCTGAGAGTCTTTTTAAAAGTACTCATGCCCAGGTAATTTCAACCCAGTTGAATTAGTCTTATCTCTGGATGTATATTCTGGCCGTTTGTAACCTGAAAAGGCTCCCAGGTGATTCTAGTATACAACTGGGGTGAGAATCATTGTTGTTATAAAATCCTTCTCCCCAAAATAATTTTTAAGGGACCTTGTGTGGATTTTATTTATCTATTAATCTCATGATCTACAGAGAATATTACTCTGAGCTTCAACATATACTGTTATTGACATTCTTTGAGGTTTTTAATCTGCTGAACACTAATATTTTGAATCTGGGAGTCTAGATTTAACTAATAAAAAGGTATTTCTCAACCTGCCAGCTTTAAGGGGCCCTACTGCAGCAGGGAGTATGAAGTGGAATATTTCTGGTTCATGTGGCACTTCTCTCCTTGTAAGTAAATGGCAGGCCAAAAAAAAGAAAGAAGGAAAAAGACTGTGAGGTTGCACCTGCTCTGCAGTTTTGTACCAAAGCATTTTATTGTACATTAAAACTGAGCCTTATATGTAAAGAAAAATTGTTACTTTAGACTTTGAGTGAAAGTTGAATAGATAAAATTTGGAGTAATATTGGTCATGGATGCATTTCTAACAATTAACAGTCTTGGCTGCCGTTTTTGTTTTTTCCTAATAGCCAATAATATCTGACATATTTCTCTTTTGGCTTATTAATGAATGTGTGTGGAGTGCAAGTGCATCAGAAGACATCGTTCTGGTATTATGTAGTTTTTTCTACCTAAGTCTGAGTTGTTTCATTATTTTTGTACACTTGTGACAGGTTGCCTATTCCTCGTCCGGGTGAAGTTTTGGGATTAGTTGGAACTAATGGTATTGGAAAGTCAACTGCTTTAAAAATTTTAGCAGGAAAGCAAAAGCCAAACCTTGGGAAGTATGATGTATGTATTGCCACCTTATAAAAATGAGTATCTTGGGTCAGTTTTATGAGGCTGTGAAGGAGAGAGTATGTGTGATTTTATTTTTTAATGTTCTTATTTTCAAGATTATTTGTGTAATTAGTGCTGAGAAACTATAAATGAAACTCCTTTTTAGTTAAAAATGTGTTAATGCTACTTAATTGATAATTCTGAGATTTTGTAAACTTATGTTCCTTGATTTGAAAAAAAAAAAAATCCACCTCTGGTATTATTAGTATGTTAGAAGCAAAAGTATTCTATTTGGATATATGTTCTATTTTGTATAACATTTATCCTCTTTGCAATTGTATTACTAAATTCAGATAACTGTACATACATTTCTAGGATCCACCTGATTGGCAAGAAATTCTGACTTACTTCCGAGGATCTGAATTGCAAAATTACTTTACCAAGATTCTTGAAGATGACCTAAAAGCCATTATCAAACCTCAGTACGTAGACCAGATTCCCAAGGCTGCAAAGGTCAGTTGCTTTTTAGGAGATGTGTAGTGGGTATTACAAATATTGGTGGACATATGAAAGATAAATCAAAGTAAACTTGTTTTACTTTGTGACTCTTCTTAATATTGAAGGGATTAGTATTGAAGGAAAATAATAGTAACTGTTACTGATGTATTGTGACAGGGGACAGTGGGGTCTATTTTGGACCGAAAAGATGAAACAAAGACACAAGCAATTGTATGTCAGCAGCTTGGTAAGTGTTTATTTTGTGTATATGTTTTAATAGGCCATGAACTTAACTCTTAAGGACTGATATCTTTATATGGATTACTGAAATAAATGGGAAAATCTCTAGTAATTGTCATACTTTCAGCTGAAATATTCAAATGCAGGATGATTTGCAATGCACATTTTACCCTGAAGAGGTAAAACAGAATAACACTAAAGACAATTCCTCTTATAGACCTAACCCATCTGAAAGAACGCAATGTTGAAGATCTTTCAGGAGGAGAGCTGCAGAGATTCGCCTGCGCTGTCGTCTGCATACAGAAAGCTGATATGTAGGTCACTTTATATTCTTGTAAATCTTATCCTTACTTTAGAGTTTTTATTTATAATGCTGCTAAAAGAGCAGTGGTTTGGGATAAATTGTTAGTAATAGAAGGAGTAGTGAATGTTTTAACTCTTGAGTTCAGATGTTGAAGCAGCTGTGCATCCATTGCCCATTCCCCTATTACTCCATCAGGGGTAAAAACTTTACAACTTATGAATTCTAGAGCTTTTTAATGTAAAGTCAGGTATTTTGTCAACTCTGTTTATACATAGGAAGATTATTTTTTTAAGATGTAAGCTCTCCAACCAGGCCGGCAAGGTATTTAATAGTCAAGTGGAACATGAGGTCTTCTAGGTTATCCTAAATCAGGGTGGCGTGCCATGTGAGACACAAATGTAAAGGCGAGTTTCCTTCCTACCTTTTAATGCCTCTCTTTTCCCAGATATTTTTTGCTCTCATCTTTTTCCACACTTCTACTCTGGCATCCAGTGCAGGCTAGTTTTTCTTCGTAAAGTATTCTATAATTCTGTGCAAGGCCCTCCTTTCCAAAAACTGTTTGCTTTAGTGCAACTGACTTCAGCCAATAAGGGAAGCACTCTGAATTACTTTGGAATATATCAGAATAGCTTTCTTGAGGAGATAACAGTTTGTAAGTTAGCCTAATCTGTGAGTCTCTCCCCAGACTTGATATGCCGTCCTGCTTTTCATAATTTCTTCCTTCTGCTTCTGAACAGAATACAGAAATTTTTACCGTTATGGGATTTTTGTTGTTAAATCAGAAATATTTCAGTGCTTTAATGTGCAAGATAGAATTATTATCATACTTGCCTTTCATATTATGTTTGCTTTTCTTTTTCATAGTTTCATGTTTGACGAACCCTCTAGTTACCTAGATGTCAAGCAGCGTTTAAAGGCTGCTATTACTATACGATCTCTAATAAATCCAGACAGGTAAGTAAAATTTGCCATATGCCTATGCCGTTCTGTTTGAAAAGTTTTACAAATTTCTAAAGATTCAGCACCAGGACCATCCATGTCATATACATGTGCATATATTCCATCTTGGTTTTGAAGCTGTCACTTGAACTTAAGCTTCCTCTGTACTACCATACCTGTTTCCAGGGAGCCTAAGAATACCCTACAGTGATATACAAATTTTTGACATATATTTATGGGTTTTCAGGAAGCAGATCCTTAGCTTTTGTCAGATCCTCAAATGGATATGTCGCTTATACACATCATTTAGAACAGAGAAATTCCAGTTGTCCCAGGACTTTACTGAGTACAAAAGAGTTCTTAAAAACTTCTTACTAGTCACAACATCATGTATTTATAGAATGCTGTTGTAGTCTGAAGAGTTTTTATATCCGTTATCTCATCTGAGCCTCATTAATCTTATAAGTTAGAATCTTTAGATGGTATTACCATATTGCAGATGAGGAAGTTTTCAAAAAATTTAGTTATTTCTAGGTTTTGAATTTATGATACGGTAAGACTATGGCCAGAACACAGAGTGTTTTTCCTGCATAGCATTTTCTGTTCCTCTCTTTAGTAGTTGATTTCATAATTTCTTTCATAAGAGAAATCCCTGGGGATCAAAAAGCAAACAGAGAACTATAAATTACAGGGGAGAAACAAGGATGGCTTTCCTAAAGGGTTGTGCTTGTCTCTGTAATAAGTCTTGAGCTTTAACAACCATTTGTGGGCAGGTAGCAGGGCCTTCTTTTGAACTGTCACACAAAATGCCAGGACTCTCAAACAGCTGCTTTCTCAGCAAAAGAGCAAACACATGAGGATGTTAAGGAAACATACTCCTGTCACTCAGTGAGAGCCTTGGGAATGGAGAGATGGTTCCCCTTCATATCTGTTTATGGACTGGCAGCTCACATGGATATGGAATTGAAATTTATGTAATCAGGGATGTCTAAAACCCTCCATGCTAAGAAAGTAACACAAAGAGAGTCCTGGAATCGTCAGTTCTATGGTATATAGACGATGCAAATATAAAAACACTCCAGAGACATACGCTCTCAACCCTGGTCACACAGGGTTTCTACAGGTAAAGACCGAGAGCTTTAAACCCAGGGTTATCAATGATGGAAGAAAACTGTACAAGTGAGTCAGTAAACACAACAAACAGCAGGACTTAGATCGTGAAGAACTGAAAGTAGCATTCTCAGAGACTGTAAGGCAGTATTTCAGACCATTCAAAACATAAAAATTTAAAGCTCTAAGAATATAATAGTACAAAAAAAGTAACAGGTACATGTTTTAAAAACCCAAACAAATCTAGAAATTAAAAATATAGTCATGACATTGAAAACTCACTAGACAAATTAGACAGGTTAGGACAACAGAAGAGCATCACAAACTTTAAAAGTTGACCTGAGCAAGCTACCAGAGTACAACAGAGAATGAGATGGAAAAACAGGAGGAGATTCAGGGACATGGAGAATAGAATGAGACAGAGAACAGAATGAGAAGATGATTGCATATGTCTTTATAGGCATCTGAAAAAATCAAACTGAAAAGATAATGGCCAGGTATTTTCCAGAATTGAAAAACTTGACTCCTTAGATTCAAGGAACAAATGATTCCTATACATACTTTGAAGGAAAACTTAGACTGTCAGTAATAAAGAGACAGTCTTAGTTGAGGTAAATGGTGACCATCATTTTCACTCCATGCATAGTTCAGGGCATTATGATAGGCTCTTTGGGAAATTGTTGCTGTTGTTTAGTCACCAAGTCACGCCCCACTCTTTACGACCCCATGGACTATACCCGACCAGACTCTTCTGTCTGTGGGATTTCCCAGGTGAGAATACTGGGGTAGGGTACCCATTTCCTTCTCCAGGAGATATTCCTGACCCAGGGATTGAATCCATAGCTTCCTGCATTGGCAGTTAGGTTCTTTACCACTGTGCCACCAGGGCAGAAGCCCCTTTGGGGAGTGTAAGAGGATAAAATGCGGTCCCAATATTCAGGGACCTTAGGATCTGGTAAATTAAAGAATACATAAGCAGAGAAATAAAAGGATAATAATTTACAACCAGGTGACATGTATTCATTCAAGTCACTACTTTCTACGTTATGAGAGGGCAGTACATAGTGGTAAAAGGGATAACATACCAAAACAGATTAGATTGACAAAGTGAAGAAAATGATTGTTAGATATTTTCTCAGTTGTGCTGGGTCTTGATTTTATAGGCATAGGGTCAAAATAATCTCTTTGTAGTGATAGACTTGGTAATAAGTTTCAGGAAGTATGTCTGCATTCTGAAATTCTATGATGTATCAAGGCACCCATTCAGTCTTTAATACTGTAAAAAGATTTTGAAGACTGTATCCTTTAGGAAACAACAAGAAATAGAGGATGGATTAGTGAGAGGAACAATAATGCAAGAGGAATATTAAAATCCAACAAATAACCCAAAATTAAGTGTAGGGTATAAATTTTCACAGCATAGATTTCTCATTATGCTGTAGATTATTGTTTGAAACCCTCTGAAAATAGAGTGAGTCTTCTAAATATTTTTTAATAACATTTAGGACTTTTGCATAAGATTCATATGAAAGTAGGGAAAGCAGGAGGTGTGACTTTTTTTTTTTTTTTCTTTTCAAAAGTACATTAAAAACCACTAGATAAAACTATGCTGCCATATACTGGGCCTTGAAGATTTCAGTGGTAAAAAAGCAGAGAACTATTCCAAGTAATGGAACATTGCCAGTAAAGATACCAAGGCAGGATAAGTATTGGGTCATTTGGGTGATTTGCTATTTTCATTGATGCTTAGCACTGTTCAACAGTGGGGGAAAGTTTATTTATTTGCACATTAAGGAGGGTGTTTCTGTTGGAGGTAGAATTTGAGGTGAACCTTAAAGAGTTATATAGGACTTCAACAGATGAGGATTGTAGGCAGGAGACCCATTCGATCATAGACTAACCCTTAGACACACAGAGATAGAAGAGTAGATTATTCAGGAAACAAAGATCCATTTTTCAGTATATCCTATATACAAATGTAATAAAGGAATGTACAGATACTGTGATTCAATTCAAGATTTTTTGACTTTACAGTGTTGGGAAGGCAGTACATATCCAGTGGAACTATACTTCAGCTTTTGGTATTCTCTTGGTTTGTGGTGCTGAGCAGCAGCAGCCAGCCGCAGCTTTCAGTCAGCCACGTGTTGAGAGGACAGACAGCTGGCGCCCTTGCCGCCATTCTGTTGCTCACTTGCAGTGTAGCCTTCACATTACATGTGGCAGTCAACACTGTATTTGAAAATAGGCGATTATGTAAGTGTTCTGAACACATGTCAGGTGGGCTAGGCCAAGTTTGTTAGATTAGGTTAAGTATGATGGATTTATCAGAGTGTAACTTTATAAATTGAATATCTGTAGTAGCTATAGTTTTGGAAGGTCTTAAAAGAAGGTCTGAGGATGTTAAATTTGTTCCATCTGGAACTAAGAGCCTTACTGGGGCCCTGGAAAAAAAAATGAGATTTGTTAAAAGCATATAGCAATATTAAATAGAAATATGCCACCCTGAATTAAAAATCTCGATAGAGAAAGAAAACAATGAATTAGACATGCTTGACAATTTAAACAGTATAGCATTGTGAATCAAATTGAGTCAGTTTTTATGGGAGTAATGATTTCATTAAATGATTAAATGATCTCATTAAAATAAAAATATGGCTGGTTTTTGTACAGAAAGCTGATAAATTGGAATTTGATGTCTGCAGGTCATTGCTTTTTGAAAATCTTAAACTGAGTTGACTAGGAATGAAATACTGCATAAAAGCTTTATGACTATTATTTATTTACCTGACAGTTTCTACTAGAAGTACTTTTTTTCTTACTAAAAAGTCATCTCCTGTTCTATCTCATTTATTAAGTGCTCCAGTACCCACACTAACCTGTTTCCTTCCTTTCATTAGGTTTTTATCACCTGTAAAACATTTTGCTACGTAGTCTTTTTGGTATTGTTTCATATCAATTCCTAGTCTGTGCAGCTAATATTGAAAGTTCTCAGATTGAGGATTATGTCATATTCTCTATGCATCCCCTACTACAACTATATTGCAACTAGTGTGGGATAGGACAAGTAGAAGGGTTTAATACATAAATTGAATAGCATAGTAAACAGTTTAGGTCTATTATAATTATATTTCTGCTTTGTAAAGTTTAAAAATGCCTTTAAACATTTTTAGTTAAACATTTAGTAAAAAATGCTTTTTTATTAGCAAAACATTTATTTCTTATATTCATAAACTTTCATGTTAACCTTTTTCTTTTAGTTTAGAAAACAGTTTGAAATGTGAACATTGATTTAATCTATATTGATTTGCAGGTATATCATCGTGGTGGAGCATGATCTGAGTGTATTGGACTATCTCTCCGACTTCATCTGCTGTTTATATGGCGTACCAAGTGCTTATGGTGTTGTCACTATGCCTTTTAGTGTAAGAGAAGGTAACTTGAAACCTTTTCACAATGCTCTTTCACATTAATGCTTAGAAAATGTATTGTTGATGCTAAGTAAAGTGTTGCTGTCATATTACTTATCCAAAACTCTGGCCTTATTAAATTTAATCTCACAATAGAATATAAATATATAAGGTTCTATATGCCAGTTGTTAAACATAACCTGTTTCTTTTTGGAGAAGTTTTTGTTGTGGCTAAAAATATTCTATCAGTTTCACTATTTATTTGCTGTACTAAAATGTTCTTTTATATTTTAGCCTCTGTAGCATCCCTGTATTATTAGTCATCTTCAACTTTATCTTTGATAGGCCAGTACCAGTGGGAAAACTCTTGAAATTCATTTAGTGCTCATATTGTTTTCATGTTTCAAATTTATCTTTAATCTGGAGCCTAAGTTTGTGGAACTAAGGTTATCCAAAAGTCTAATAAAATAGTTAAATATATTATAGTCTGGTGAGTGACTAAAATTCTAATACAACAGCTCAGTATGTGTATTTTCACTTATTCCTACTACTTGCAGGAAAGAGGGACTAGGGACTGTCTCTCTGTTCCGTGTGTTTTCCCTACCTAAGCAAGTTGCTGCTGCTGCTAAGTCGCTTCAGTCGTGTCCAACTCTGCGACCCCATAGACGGGAGTCCACCAGGCTCCCCCATCCCTGGGATTCTCCAGGCAGTAATACTGGAGTGGGTTGCCATTTCCTTCTCCAGTGCATGAAAGTGAAAGTGAAGTCGCTCAGTCGTGTCCGACTCTTAGCGACCCCATGGACTGCAGCCTACCAGGCTCCTCCGTCCATGGGATTTTCCAGGCAAGAGTACTGGAGTGGGGTGCCATTGGGCAAAAGTAAAAACTAGCCTACCACTAAGTGGCTCCTGAAGCAAAATCACTACACTCTCCACCTGGTATGCCTTCTTCCTTTTAATTTCTTTCCTGTTTTCCTTCACTGCTTCCTCACTCCTATTTTTACTTTTTATGTTTCTTCTCTCCAGCTATGCCTTAAACTGATAATCTAGACATGAAATGTCTCCTTAGTCCATATCTTGAAAATCTGCCATATTCTATAAGAATAATTATTGATGTAGCTTTATAGTTCCCTCAGTTGGACAGGCTTTTCTTTTTTAAAAGCTATAGAAAGGGTGTAAATAATTTAAGATGTGGGGAAGGACTTACTGTCCCTTTCCTACCAATATATTTGAGATAGATACTATCCATCTATTGAGATAATATATTTTAGAAAAAACTCGTGAGTGTGCCCAGTTTTCTTACCAGTAGTCTTAAGAGATGATTGCAGTAGCAATTACTGTTTTTTTCTCCTCAGTTAGCAACTAATATCAGAGTATCTACTCTCTGCCTAAAGTATTAAGTAGTTCTAGAGTCATATTGATAATAACGACACGGATACATGGCAGTCACTTTTCATAATTTTAGTTAGAGAAAAGTGAAAGTCGCTCAGTCATGTCCGCCTCTTTGCAACCCCATGAACTATATACATATACTGTCCATGAAATTCTGCAGGCCAGAATACTGGAGTGGGTAGTCCTCCCAACCCAGGGATTGAACCCCGGTCTCCCGCATTGCGGGTAGATTCTCTACCAGCTAAGCCACAAGGGAGGACCTGAAGGTGAAAGGCACTCAGTCGTGTCTGCCTCTTTGTGATCCATGGTTGCTAACTCTATATAACTGTATAATAATAGATGCCTTGTCTAAAGCATTTGCTAGGAAATAGTTCCTGGTGAGGTTTTAATATTCCCTATCCGCTAAAACTATTGAACTAACAAACTGCACTTAATCTTTCTGCTTTCCTTTAATATGCTGAAATTAAAATGTATGTAAAATTCTTTATGAACTATAAAGGAATTTTAGCTTAAACTCATTTTTAAATAGAGAAACATTGCAGTTGGAGTGTATAAAGCTGATGTGTTGTTTTGTTTTGTTTTTTTTAACAAAGTCACTTCTCTGAGCTTTTGTTTTCTTACCTAATGGATTGGGCAGTTGTACTAAATGGTCACTTAGGTTCCTTTGAGTTTATATTTTTATTTAATGTTTGGTTTTAATTTTTTAACCTCACGTTATTCTTAACATGAATTCTTAATTCATAAATGGCTTAAGATCAAAAATGCTAATTTGGGCAGAATAAATGGATCTGTTGATTTGTTCTGTCAGTATATATTTATTGAGCACCTGTGTTCTAGACTGAGAAGGCCTAGATTTGGTTCTTAATTGCAAATGAAATGAATAATATCCTAGACTTTCTTTCAAGACCTTCTGAAACTTCAGCTACTGTTCTTCTGTTACACATAGTAAACACAAAAACAGATCTTTCCATTGTTTCCCAAATAACCCGCTTTTCCATTTCTGTGCATCTGCCATTGTGGCTCTTAACAACCTTAGTGTGGAGGGATTTTCATGTACCAGTATGTTAGTTTTTGTTCGGTTATTAAAATCTGTTTAGATTATGTTGTTTGCACAATAAAGCCAAGAAAAGTTCAGTGAAGTTCTTAAAAATCTGCAAAGCTAATCTGAAAACAAATGCAGTAAATCCTAAGTTCCGCATATGGTTATGTCTCACATGAAAGTGAATGCTTATAACTTAAATTCTTAACTGTGTTACTTCATTTTATATCACTGTGAAAATATTCCATTTTACTTGTCATTTTTTAAAGAAAAATTGCAATTTTTAATTTTAAAATACAGAATAAATGGCATCACAGCCTTTCACATAAAATCTGATGGGAAAAGTCTTATAAAAATCACATAATAATGAAAAGATGTGCTTTGTGTATGTGTGTTTGTATATATAGGCATGTGTGTGTGCATGAATTAAACCTGGTATTAGGTATGTGAAACACCATGTCGCACTGCTTGCTATTTAAATCTATGTATAGATTACTCACAAGAGAGCCTAGGGTTTGGTTTTTATATAATTTATTGCTGTGGGAAAAGTTTAGTCTTTAACTGATCTTTGCTAATCTATTTCAATAACTTTCCAATAGGCATAAACATTTTTTTGGATGGCTACGTTCCAACAGAAAACTTGAGATTCAGAGATGCATCACTTGTCTTTAAAGTGGCTGAGACAGCAAATGAAGAAGAAGTTAAAAAGATGTGTATGTATAAATATCCTGGAATGAAGAAAAAGATGGGAGAGTTTGAGTTAGCGATTGTAGCTGGAGAGTTTACAGATTCTGAAATCATGGTGATGCTGGGGGAAAATGGTAAGTTTCCCTTATTCTGTGATATTTGAAAGTTGATTCTGTTTATCCAGGGGCTTCCCTGGTGGCTCAGGCAGTAAAGCGTCTGTCTGCAATGCAGGAGACCTGGGTTCGATCCCTGGGTTGGGAAGATCCCCTGGAAAAGGAAATGGCAGCCCATTCCAGTATTCTTGCCTGGAAAATCCCATGGACAGCAGAGCCTGGTAGGCTACTGTCCATGGGGTGGCAAAGAGTTGGACCCGACTGAGCAACTTCACTTTCACTTTGTTTATCCAGTAACTGAGTTTTAATTACTCTGAAAAATTTTGACTCAGTTATATTATAGGTCTGGGAACAAGATTGAATTCCTGTATTTCTCACTGTGGTTCACATTTTGTGACAGCGTATGGTATAATTTGTCATTTAATCAAGTTCATATTTCTTATTTTGTTAACCTTCAGGGAGAATTAGATCTTTTTCTAAGCTGGTTTTTCTATGTATATTGATACAGTGACATTTATTCATCCTAGAAACTGACCAGAAAGGAAAGAATTGGTAATTCTAAAGCAGTCTAGTTTAAAATGTTTTCCTTGCAACTTTGTAAATAGTTATATTACTGACATTTTTAAATAATAGGTTACTGTCATAAATACAGTTATGAGATGATTTTGAGTGCTGATGATTTTGAGATGATTTGGGAATTTTATGCTTACAACTTACATAACTGTAGAAGAAAAAAAATTTTCTGGAGATTGTTGCAGTATATCAGTCTTTAGTCAGTGTATTTGTCTTTAGTTAATATATGTCTTCAGCTTGGTAGCAATTAAATATTTCATGTTAAATGGCCTTTGTGATGACGGTGTCAGTCATAACAGTTATTGTCCTGTTTTAACAATAAGTTGTGTTCATCAGTACTTTAGCTAAAAAAGTCTTTCAAGAATCAACCCAAGACTTTATAGACCCATTTAAAATGGCCATTATAAACTTTAAATAGTATGTATTCCTCCTAATGAGTTTAGAATGATGCTTAAGAGGTGAATCAGGAAAGTTCAAGTAATTTTCTATATAGCCTTCAGAATTCTGTAGTGTCAGTGTATTTTTTCAAAACTAGTTTCCAAGTTACAACCCAGTTTAATGCAGTGATTTACTCTAAATGTGAAACATTTTTCACGTCAGTTTGTTTTCTGTTGCCAGGTACTGGTAAAACGACATTTATCAGAATGCTTGCTGGAAGGCTTAAACCTGATGAAGGAGGTACTGTTGTAATCTTGAGTTTTTTTACTCTTTTCCATGTAGTAGACTCTAAAGATTTGAGCAGTTTTCAGTGTCTTATTTATTTGCATTATTCTGCAGGGGAAGTTCCAGTTCTAAACGTCAGTTATAAGCCACAGAAAATCAGTCCCAAATCAACCGTGAGTTATACTGGTATTTTTTTTTATTATTATTAAAGAAGAGTTTATATGTATATATACCTAGAGCATTACTGTTACACTATATCAGAATGTTTCTCCAAATCAGTTTCTGTCTGTCCCCCCCCTCCTCAAGTGGCTCAGTGGTTAAGAATCCACCTACCAATGGAGGAAACAAGGGTCTGATCCCTGGGTGGGGAAGATCCCCTGGAGAAGGAAATGGCAGCCCACTCCAGTATTCTTGCCTGGCAAATCCCATGGACAGAGGAGCCTGCTGCTGCAGCTGCTAAGTCACTTCAGTCGTGTCCGACTCTGTGCGACCCCATAGACGGCAGCCCACCAGGCTCCCACCATCCCTGGGATTCTCCAGGCAAGAACACTGGAGTGGGTTGCCATTTCCTTCTCCAATGCATGAAAGTGAATAGTGAAAGTGAAGTTGCTCAGTCGTGTCCGACTCTTAGCGACCCCGTGGACTGCAGCCCACCAGGCTCCTCTGTCCATGGGATTTTCCAGGCAAGAGCACTGGAGTGGGGTGCCACTGCCTTCTCCAACAGAGGAGCGTAGTGGGCTACAAGTCCATGGGGTCGCCAAGAGTTAGGCATGACTGAGCGACTGAGCACACACACAGGTGTAATAAGGTGGCTAAGGAAGATATTAAGACTACTGCAGTCCTTAATTTCATTTCCACTACTGGGAAAACTATTTTAAGTCTGTTTGGCATCTTTTACAAAATAAATCTTCAAAAACCTAATGTGTTTGGTGGTGCAAATGACATCAGGGAAGTGAAAGGCTACTCACAAGACTGGAGAAACTGTTTGCAAATGATATATCTAATAAGGTACTCATATCCATATATATCTAATAAGGTACTCATACATAAAGAACTCTTAAAACTTGATTTTTAAATGCCCGAAGGATTTGAATAGACATTTTTCCAAAGAAAGGAAACAAATGGCCAATACGCACATGAAAAGATGCTCAGCATTTTTAGTCATAAGGGAAATGCAAATTAAAGCCACTGTGAGACACCACATCACACCCACTAAAATGACTTCAATCAGACAAGAACAAGTATTGCTGAGAATATAGAGAAATTTGAACCTTATAGATTGCTGGTAGGAACGAAAACCAGTAGAGCCACAGTTATTCAGCCACAAAAGGAAGGCATTGATATATGTTACAATATGGATGAGACTTAAAACATTTCGAAATTAACTTCCTTTGATTTCTGCAGGTATTGTAATGAACTTATTAACTTCTGTACCTCAGTACTCATATTGAAAATATTTATGATGACTTGGCTTACATTAAAAATTTCATCATTGATGTTTTTTATAAACTTAGCTTTTTAAGTTCTCAAGACATCTTATATTCATCGCTGTCATACTGTTGCACATTTGTGTTACCTCCCAGATTGCCTAAGATTACTTGATACACATATTGACCTTTAGAAGTATTCCTAGTTTAATGATTTTTCCCTTGAAGCAGTCATTTATTTGTTCCAGATTTTAAGATTATTGCTTTTATTTTTCTTTACGTGGACATGATGGGTTTTTAATTTTTTAAATCTCAAAACATAACCTAGCTGATCGATAAGGTGCATAATCAGAGTAGTTTTGTACTGAAATAAAATTTGAATACTTTTCCCTTAAAAACAGGGAAGTGTTCGCCAGCTACTGCATGAAAAGATCAGAGATGCTTACACTCATCCACAGTTTGTGACTGATGTAATGAAGCCTCTGCAAATTGAAAACATCATCGATCAAGAGGTACTCTTAAGATAATTTTTGTTGTTTTATCATTTTAAATGGTGGGGGTATCTACATGGTTTATTGAACTTCTTCTGCAAATAGGTGCAGACATTATCTGGTGGTGAACTGCAGCGAGTAGCATTAGCTCTTTGTTTGGGCAAACCTGCTGATGTCTACTTAATTGATGAACCATCCGCATATTTGGATTCTGAGCAAAGATTGATGGCTGCTCGAGTTGTCAAACGGTAATATCCCACTCATAAGTGTATTACATGTGATCATGTGTACTAGCAGACAAATGTGCTTAATATAGCATTTGACTATTTGATGATATAAAACTAAGATCTCAAAATCATGTGTTTTAGTTTCATACTCCATGCTAAGAAGACAGCCTTTGTTGTGGAACATGACTTCATCATGGCAACCTATCTAGCAGATCGAGTCATCGTTTTTGATGGTGTTCCATCCAAGAACACAGTTGCAAACAGGTAAACTATTTTCTAAACCATTCAACCTGATTATAAGTTCCAGCACTTTTCCAATCAGCATATAAACATTAGTCATACTATTGTAATTTTTAGTAAGGAAAACTCTTGAAGTGATTTTGTAACTCCCAAGAGTATTCATATACCATATTGGATGACATTAGAATAGCGGGTTTTAGACTGGTATAGCCCTGACCCAGGGGAATAGGGATGCAGAGCTTTGGGGCCTCACCTTCTCTTTCTGGTTATGTTTTGTCTGCTTCATTATTTGGGTACGTGACTTGCCCAATTTACAGTGTTAGTGGTAAAGCTTACTAACCCCCAAATATCTGCTATAAACGTACAGTCGAGTTTAAAATGAATGATTTTACCTCTCTTTTTTCTTTCATTTCTTCTTATTGGCTTGATAGCACTTGAAATATAAAGAAGCCTAACTTTCACAGTTCATGAGAAAATTCTTTTTTTAATGAGAAATTCATTATGCTTTTAGTGCTTAAATCTTAATAGGTTGAACTATATGAATTATGGATATTCAACCATTTGGCCTATAAAAACAGTAAGTTCATGTGATTCCAATGCAATATTTCCTGGTTTAGGGAGGAATGGGTTTGCTGTTTGAATAATGCATCCAAGAAATAAAAGTAAACTTCTTAAAATTCTTTTTTTTTTTAATTTAAAAATTGTCAATTATTGAAAATAATGTACTTTGTTAGGGAAATTTCATAGACTCTGTGAAAAGAAAAGTGAATGTGTTAGTTGTTCAGCTGTGTCAAACTCTGCGATCCCGTGGACTGTATAGTTTGCGAGTCTCCTTTGTCCATGGGATTCTCCAGACAGAATACTGGAGTGGGTAGCTATTCCTTTCTCCAGGGGATCTTCCCAACCCAGGTCTTCCCCATGGCAGGTGGATTCTTTACCGTCTGAGCCACCAGGGAAGCCTTCAAATAATGATCCACCCTTTGTATTTAAAAAATACTTAAAATGTTCCACAAGTATGATATGGTGTAGGATGATTTTAGTAGTAGTTTAGGTGAGCAAAAATGATTAGTATAGAAATAGTATGGAAATTTTAAAAGGAATTATTACTAAAAACCATTATGTTGTACATACTTTTCTCAGTGCCAAGTTTCTAACATAATTGTACCTTCTCTGTTAAATTTTCTTCTCCCCTGAAAGTCTTAAGATTTGAAATTCTGCATCACCTAATTTTTCTAAAGTAGTACTTCTGGCTAAATGTTTTTTTCCATATCAGATACATTTTAAACTCTATTTGTTTTGCACAAAAATACAGCCAAACTAGTCAAGCAAAGACATTTTTAATATAGATTTATAATATACTGATTATACTATTATTGAGATGACTTAAGATTGAGGAATTAGAGGAAACAGTTGTTCTTAATATTCTTCTTCCTAAAAAGTAATTAAATTGGGGAGGGGGCAGTAAAAATCAATTGTAATTGATAGACTCTCTTTTTCACCTTAGTCCTCAAACCCTTTTGGCTGGCATGAATAAATTTTTGTCTCAGCTTGAAATTACATTCAGAAGAGACCCAAACAACTACAGGCCAAGAATAAACAAGCTCAATTCAATCAAGGTATGTAAAAAGCTATCTCGAGTCACGGGTACTTCTCAGTGTGGACAGTTGGAGAGTATGTTTTGAAGTGAAGACTGTGTCATTAAAATTCCGTCATTCCCTTAGTTCTGAGATTCATGCTTTCCGCGTTTTAGCCTCTGCTGGCACACATCAGTCTGGAAGGCAGCGCTTGGGAGAGAGCTGCCACTGCTGCACTCTCTCTCTGAGTCACAGCCACTGTACTGCTTGTGTTGAGGGTGCTTGCCATTAAAGTGTTTGCAGGGAAACTACACTTAATAGAGAAGTTTTTACAGTTTTTTAACGCATTTTTTGTGCTTGCATAAGAACAACACGATTAAAATGTATATTTTAAGAGTCTTAAACAGACTTCTTCAGTGAACATTAAATTGTAAACAGTAAAACAAGAAATTTGGTTAAATCTGCAGTCTTTTTAATAGGCAGTTTTTTTTCCTTTGTGGTATATAAAGTAATTGTGCACCCTATACTTGATGTTAAATATGGTTTTTAGAAAGCAGTCATTTCTTCATCGCCCCCAAAAAAATGCTAAAAAAGTGTTTCTGTGTTTCTAGTATGCCTGCAATGAATGCCTGCTTAAAGCACAGCTTCTGTTTCATGGCCCTCTAGCCATCGCCCTTTCATATTTTACTCCCCTAGCTTGGCTACTAAAACGTGAGGCCTTGGAAAGCAAGAGACACAGAGCATATCACTTATTCTTAAGCACCTAACACCGTGTCTGGATGCCTTTAGCCTTCACTATAATATTTTATGTTTACTCTCTAGCCAGGATAATGAAATGCAAGTTTTAAATTAAAGCTGAATAGTTCCTCAGTTTTGAAAAGTGAATTAAGCAGAAGAAAGGAACTAAATTTTAGAGCACGTTCATAAGAATCTCTTCTGAAGCCTTACCCTTTGTGTTGTAGTTTTCTTGGGTAGAGACTCAGTTCAGTCCCCAAGGACACTTATTCAGGAGAGTCTCTGTATCAATTCATCCTAGACAACCACACCTGAGTTCTAATAAGGGAGCTGCTAGGCAGATAGGTAGATGGATCATTACTGGCCAGTCTGCAAATGGTACTGGGAAAAACTATTTTTATATACATTTTGTATACTAGGCAGTTCCCAAACTGACATGGTTACATTTTTATCAGGAGCTTAAAGTTAGAAGGATGAAAATGGAATTTTAATAGTTTTTTTGGAAACAGAATTTTATATAGCAAAATTTTGTACGTGTAAGGTATTTTATGTAAAGGAATTTTGTGTGAGGTGTACACCAAGGAAGGTGTCTTTGGTAGGTAGTGGAGGTGGGTAGCAGAATAGTAACCTTGCCTGTGAGCAGTGGGATGAGGAATTTCCAGAAGCAGCCAGTGAGTGCAGAGGAGATTGTGTGACGCTGCTGTAAGCACCGGTAATACTGTGGGTAATCCAGCCCTGGCATACCAGAGAATGGTGGTGATTTCTGTTGCGTCTGTGTTTGTTGATTTCTGTTTGCTTCTCTTTGTTTTTTAGGATGTAGAACAAAAGAAGAGTGGAAACTACTTTTTCTTGGATGATTAAAGTGAATTGGAGAATATTGATAAGCCATTTATTAAGAGAAACATTTATTGAGATTTTTGTCATATAAAATTTAAATCAGGTTTTATACGCCACATGCTCTAGAGCTTGAAGTATAACTTACTGTAACATCAAAAGCCAGTTGTGTTGTAAATTGTTGTCTGAATACAGAAAATGCCACTTTTCTGATCTTGATGATAGAACCCTTTTTGTGCATAAGATTCTAAAATGAAGACATTTCAAGCTATACAAATTACCTCCAGGTTTCCATAATGTATAGGAAGATTTTCAGTAGGTTTATTATATATTCATGTACCAAATGCTGAGCAGTGTTGCCCCCTTTTAAAAATCTTAAAAAAGGTTTCTGCACTTACATGGTTTGCCAAGTATGCAATTATAATGAAACTGCCCTTATTTTAAAATCCAATTGATTACTTCACTGATTAAATTTGATAAATAAACATCAGGATTATATTTGTTTTCAGTCTTTGCATTAAATTGTCAGTATGTTTAGACTTTCAAAGGAAGATTACTGTGGAACACCACTGCTGGAAACAAACTATTACCAACTTTAGCATTGTTTACAGTGTTTTTGGTGCTTATAAATATCTTCAGCAAAAATCATTTCAACACACCCTCCTCTTCCCTACCCGAAAAGAAAAACCTAGCTTGATTCTGAATTAGATGTAGCATTCCATAAGATTCTATATTCTGTAGTTATTCTCAAGGTAATGTCATTCTTTAAACATACCTTTGTGTAATCACTGATCAAGATTTAGGAAAAAGTTTTTTAAAGAACGTTTGTTTCCTTTAAAAGTACAGTACAAGCTCAAAATCTTTAGAGTTGGTCCCTAAGCATCTATATTTTTAAACTTCCACAGATTTCTGATGGGCAGCCAAGGACTGTGAGCCACTTGCCTAAAGGCAACAATACCGCCAAGGAATGCCCAGATAGCAATACAAAGTATCCCTTGGTACCAAATATATTTATTTCTAGGTTTTGAATATAGAGGATGTTATCTAAATCTGTTTGACTTTTTTAAGTTTTAGATAGTGTGTAGCAGGAGTTCTAAACCCTGATCCAGACTTCTTGAACAGTGGGATACCTGTAGTGTGAAGCCACTTTCAGGTATACTTCTGCCTAATGCCCTGAACCGGGACTAACTCATACTACAAGTGAGAAAAGGGGTTTAGGACAGAGAACAACTTCTAGCGCTCCCGGAAACTACAGAAGCTTTAATTAATATGCAAACAGTTGGTGACGAGTGGTTTAACTAAGACCCATTAGGCCTTTTAAAACATTAATTTATGTGAGTAATCTATAATGTTTGTTGTGAAAATTTCAAATATACAGAAATAAATGGAATAAAGAATTATGATTTCCCTTCATTTTACCCTCCCAGAGGTTACCAGTGTTTGTTTAATAATATATATCCTTTTATGCTTTTTAACTAAGTGTGAATATGTAAAGGGTTTGCTTTGTACATAAATGAGATTATATTAAAATAAGTAGTGCCTATTTTTAAGGATAGGTTAAACTTGTGAATGATTATTTCAAATATATTGAATAAAATAAGACAGAATCTATTTTTAATTACTTATTCTGTACTATGTCCTTAAAATATTTTTGATATAAGAACCCAGTTCTTTTCTACTTATTACTGATATAGAATGTGTATCAATTGTAGTATTTTTCATCTAAATGAAAATTTTAAAAAGGAATTCGATGTTACTTAAAATTTTATACAGCAATAGAAAAGGACTTAAAATATTAATACAAAGAAAAGTGTTTTATAAAATCTGTTACCAACTCAAATAGCAGATGTTAACTCTTAAAAAGAATGAGACTGCTCGATTATATCATTATATCCCGATTAGAAAAAATTTCTAAGCAAAAAAGCATGGTGCAACGTAAGTTTATTGTAAGACACCACTATTTATAAAAATGCATGAAGTACTAAAATACATAAAAGGATACTCAAAAACAACGCTTTTGAGAAGGATAACTTGATGGTTAGGAACAGAGAACAAAGGAAACATACATACACACACACACCTATTGCCTTTTGAATTTTACATTTGGTACATATCAACTGTTCGTAGTTAACGTAGCATGTAGCAGTCTAAAAAAGTAGTGTATGTGCAACTTAAGTTAACCTAATTTTACACCATAGCATCTTGAAGTCCAGTACCTTCTCTTGCTTACAAATTCAATGTGTAGTTTGGTGTCTTGACATGTAGTTTTGCCTACTGCTGTGTTGAAGGGATCAATCTACTCATCAGAGGTTCTGTTTCTATAGGAAGACTAGGCAACTACTTACTTTGTTACATAATTTCACTCCCTCATTGGTATTTCGTGTACATGTGTGTAAAGCCCTGAACCCCAGTGTCTGGTGAGTTATGAGTACCACATGGTTCTGAAGAGAGAGTTCTGGGTTGGAGAGTCAGAAAGGACTACAAAAGAGGAGGCAGCTGCCAGGGAAATAGAACCTATGAAGATGGTAAGATAATCCCTGTGAACCAGAAGACAGGTCAGGTCACATATATCAGTGTGGGCACCCAAGAGCTTGGTGAGAGGGAAGGATACAGGCAAAAGTGTGGTGAACTTTCAGTGCCTCCAAGATTTAAGGTGGAAGTTTTTACATGGTCTGAGTAGGAATAAATGAGAAAACAAAACCAGCTAGAGAAACAGGTTTGTCAAATAATCAGTTCAGCAGCTTACAATTCTTTAATTTTCATTTTATTATTACTCACCAGTACCTCCCCTTCTTTGCCTAATTGGTAGGATAAGCCGTGTACTCAGCTGCAGCTGGTGGATCATAATTGGGCTAAGGCCATGATGACAGTCCTCTCCATAATATCCTTGTTGCTTGCAGCTCAGCATGCCATGTTGACCAGTTCTAGCCAATAAGCTGAAAGAAGCCTCTTGAGAGTTTCTGGAAGCCCTTTTGCTTTCCTAACAAAAAGAGATATGTATCTGGCACACTTTTTTGTGGCTGTGTTGTGCCCACAAGGTGACGAAAGGGAAATGCTTAGTAAGTCACAAGGATGCTAGCCCTGCCGTCAAACACCACACGATGCCAGCAGCCACATTCCTTCCAGATTTCTTAGGAAAACAAATCCCTGTTTAAGCTGATAAAACTCATGGATTTCTCTTGAGGTAAGAACCTTGGCTCTGAGGTCTCTTCAAAGGCTTCCCATTTACTTGTGCCAGACCAGCTCAGAACCACTTTTCATCTTAGCTTGCAGATTCCTGGACATCAAACCTAACTAAACAAGTATGACTACAGTCAGTGGGTTTTTGTTTTTCCTTAAGAATCTGGAAACCAGGCAAGGAGAGGCTTGTCTGTAGGAAATGTTTAGTTACCACTATTGCCCCTCTGACTGGGGTGCTCCTGGTGGTGGTGGTGTAGTTGCTCAGTCGTGTCTCACTCCTGCGACCCCATGGACCGTAGTACCCGGCCAGGCTCTTCTGTCCATGGAATTCTCCAGGCAGGAACACTGGAGTGGGCTGCCATCTCCTTCTCCAGGGGTACTGCTGATGCGAATGCAAACGTAGGAGTCCCAGCTCCCAACTGCACATGCCTAAGTCTGCCTCCCGTATCTATTCATCTTCACCTAATGAGACTGGCAACCACGCACATCTATCCCCTGGTGGAGCAGAGCCTTGTGTCATTTCATGTCTAACTCTGGTTTCTAGTCTCCATTTTTGGCCCCCGATTTCTGAACGTATAAAAGTATAAAGGACTAAGTTATACCACTAGTAAGAGGCATATCCTAGGTAAGTACTAAACAGCATTACTTTCTTAGCCTAGCTGAAGGCATTTAATCCAAAGCCAAATTTTTCATTTTTAAAAAACTAGCTTACTACAAAGATTTTTGTTATTGAAATCAGTTAATAATTCCCTAGTTCAGTATTTCAGTAATTTCCTAATTCAACATTCGAAGAGAGATGAGGCCTAAGACCCACACTGTTTACTATACTTAACCTCCCTAAGATTTTTTCTAAATGTGAAAAATAAAATGTGATCCTAGTAGTGACACATATTTTAAAAGTTGATTTTTTAAAAAACAATAAAATTTGATTTTTAAGCTCCAGTTTCTCTAATGAACTCAAAGGATCAATCTAAAAAACTGACATTCATACCAACATCTGTAGCTTGATGATTCTGAGGAGTGCATGGTTCACTTTTGGTAGAGCTTATAAATTAGTTAAGGTCTGTGAAGGGAAATTGTACTTCTTCTTTTGCAGTTTATTCACATTCTTGTATCATTCCCTAGAACTGCACTTAATTCAGTTAGGAGAAAAGTAGAAACTTAGGCTTAAAAGTATTTAAGTATACTGGCTACATTTTCAAATAAAACTTCCAAACAATGCTTTATCTAACTTAAAAATTCATTTAATCTATAAATTATTCTCAGATATTCTATACATTCCCATTTCATTTAATGACTGCCGAGAAAGAGAACAGGACTAGCTCTCAAACCACTTGGGGCTAGGTTCAAAACTAAATTCTACCACCTACTAGTCGCATGACCCCAGCTTTATTATATATGTAACGTAAGGAAAAGAACAGTACTTACCCCCACAGATTATAAATCCCACGTGGTGTTTAAGTGCACATACTATTTTCTGCATGGAAACTCTTAAGAATTCCACTTAAATTCCTCCTAAGATTTATATGCTATATTATATATTACTGGTTAAAACCCTAGAGCCAAAGAATCACAAGTGGAATCGAGAGACAAAATTTAATATATGCACACGGTTTTATATATAATGCAGCATCACACCATGTAGGGCATTTACTCTTATTTTATACATTCAGATATGTTTGAAACACTTCTTAAGGCTACAAAACAGAACATAGAAAAATAAACAGGAATATATTCAACACTTACAAAAAGTGATATGATAAAGAATATAAAGTACTATTTTCCTTTCAACACTTCAAAAGATGTATATATACTTTTTTTTACAAGTAACATCACAAATAATCACATCTTCACATGCTTTAAGTATTATCTGTACTCAGTGTAAGGCTATTATCATTTTTCATACATAAAATTTTTTTCTAGCTCTGTAACAATGCAATTTTTTATCCATTCAAGTAAATTCAACCCCAAAGTTGCTGTTTCCCAGCATTAAGACATGCACCCACCCCTCTTGTAGGATTTTCTAAACTTTGTATTTCAGGGGAGAAAAAAACCTAAATTAGTGGGAATTCCCAGTTAGTGAGAGAGTAACTGGCTTACACTAACAGCAAAACCTTAGTTCTTTGAAACTGACATACTGGGACTGAGCCATTATTAAGATTTGAAACAACACAATAGCATTTAGACGTTAAATAGGAAGCAAAATACAGTAAACAGAAATAGTGTAGCCAAATATGCATTCTTTTCAGCTACACTAAAATGGACCTTGCTTAGTACCCATAAGTGAAAGACTAAGGTAAAATAAATGAGGCATAAATAAATATTGCTAGTTCTAGGATGGCTAAATGTTTTCTAAACCAGAAATGGTTAGAAAGGAACTATATTGCACCAAGTCAATCATAAGCAAGTTTGCAGTTCACAGGCATTATTCAACCTTGAGTCACAAAGGAAACACACTGCAAGAATATAGAGTTGGCATCAAATATGATGACATATCAGTAGGGAAAACCTACACCAGCCAGGCCCCAGCAGGGTCTGAGCTTAGGTCAGCCGTGAAAACGCACACACAAGATAACAGGGAACAACAGGATGAGGACTACCCAGATGCTAGCATCCTGCCGCCAAGGGGTATGTGGAACAAGAACTGAAGATCTATCTGAGAGGAAATGAAGAGAAGAAATAGACACAATACTAAAAGGAAAGGGGCTGGAATCAAGTTTAGCAAAAGCCAACAAAAATGAGAAGAAGTGAGCTTTGGTCATGCTAAACGTTTGTTCTTCAAAATGTGTATGATCATTAAGAGAGTAAGTCATAATTTCCAACTCAAAGTACAAATGATTCTCACTTCTAAGCTTTTGCTTTTCTCTGAAACATTTTTATCTCATGTCAACATACCATATAACTCAGTTAAAATGGAGGAGGACAAAGCTTGCTTGGCCCTAGTTTGACCTCAGCATAAGGCAAACCCCTGGACTGATACGCTGAAAACAAACCTAAAGGGAAAACAAAACAGACCTTCCTGCAAAGACTGATAATTTTAAAGCCTAATAATCAGAAGTCAGAGTTCTTTCTTCTTATTCCAGAGGTCACTGACTCAAGTACCAACTGCTCCGAGTTCTCCTTCAGCAGTCTCCACCACGTCCTGGAGGGAAGTATGGGAAAACAGGAAGCAACTCGGCATTTCCTTCAGGAACTATAGAGCGTTCTGTTACTCAACTGAGGTAAGACAGAGTAACAGCGAAGAAACAAAACAGTATTCTCTCCTATCCAATTTTAAAACACTTCCAGAAGAAACGGAGATCAAATCCCAGTCAAGAAAACCAAGGACACAGGAAAAGAATGAATTTTTTTTTTTTTTGGACTCCTGAGATCAAACATACACTGCTGAACTTTTAAATGTTGTCACTATAGCTAATATAATTTTCATTAAAATGATCAGGTAAGCTAATCTCACATATAAAAGCATGAGCTGAAAGTGGAGGACCCTCTCATCTTCTCATTCCATAACAACTACTGATGGTGACTACGAAAAAAATTCTTAAGCAGTACCTTCCCCAGTTATCTGGCTTAGGTGACAACAGAAATTCCTTTCAACAGGTTCTCTCAAGAATCTTTTTCTTTTCCACACAACAATCCCAGTCTACAAATTTCTACCTAGCACCATCATAATAAAATGTTATCTTCCAAAGTGCTCTCTAAAATCCTATGTTACAAAACATCTACACACTAATCTCTACTCAAATCAGCAGTTACACAGACATCAGGTAATTAAAACAAAGAGGTAAATAACCATTACAGTACAGCGGAGATTCACTGAGCCGAGCTGGCATCCAAACATTCCCGTAGGTTAGCAGAGAACCCAGAAAACTCATCTGCTTCAGTTTGTCAAATTCAAGTGAATTGTATTTGCTTTTAAAGGAATTTGCTTAAAAAAAAAAAAAAAAAACTACTTTTGGCTAGGTGTACTACACATGGCATGCAAAGAGAAATTACTACATTATTTGCATAGCACTCAAACTTCCTGATCAAAGGAGAACATAAAAAAGGTTAGAATTTCACATTGATATGTACAAATAAGAAATACAAGCTACAGCAATTTTTTTACACAGTAACATAGATGAATGAATGCTGTGTTAATTCAGAGAATCGAAACTCCTCAAATTGGGAACAGAGTGCAACGTGCAGAGGGAAGTTCTAAATGAATACTGCAGAGACTGGAAGGAAGCAGGATCAGAGACACGTTACCAAAGGGGCATCAAGCGACATGATGCAAAGCAAATCCATAGTCTAGCAGCACCCTCTAGAAAAGGAACTCACAGTCACAATCATCCTTTTTTGCACAACAGTTCCAGCTGAGACAAACTGAACATGCAAGTATCAAGTGGTACACATAAACGGATGGTGCAAAAGAGAAAAACCAAACACAGTAACTCTATAGAAACCTGTCAGGCTAAAAATTTTTTAACATTTCTTCTCACAAAATACTTAAATCTGTCAGTGCATTAGTGTTAAAGTGGCATTAAAAAACTTCTGCAGTTTTAACAGATGCAGATTATTTTCAAAATGCATAGCATCGACATTTCTTTCGAGTAGGCACCATGATATTTACACCAGTGCTAAGAATTCTTGGTGGGAACAGCCATTTCATTAGATTTCCTATGATTTCTTAAACATCTATTCTTGTATGCAATCTCAAGTTCAACAAATACTCAGCAAAATTCAAAAATATACCCTATGAATATTAAAAGAACTATATACAACATTTCTAAGACACAGGTTAATAGGCTGCCTTATGTGTAATATTAAAGAGAAGACATCATTCAAGTTTGACAGATATTGAGATGAAAGGCCTTTGGGTTGGAAGCGTTTCAAAAGACAACAGTGTTTTAGGCTAAGACCTGTTTGAGCCCAGTTTATGACTAAGGCATTGCATAATAAAATATACGTTTCTATTTGGTGCGATGTTATGTTTTGGAATCTATAGTGTGTCGAATGGTGTATTTGTCACTTTAGTAAACACTACAAAGCACACATTTCCAACATCTGAAATTAAACTTATATAAGGAAAAACAGAAATCAAACACTAAATCTATAATGGTTCATATTAAGCTGTTTATAAAAAATACTTTAACAAACTTATTTCCTACTTTTTATAGGGGCAGTCACCCGATAAATAGACAGGTTTTGTACGCAGAAAAATGGCAACACCAGGAATTCACCTGCCCCCGTGAACACATATCCAAAATCTCCTGTCCAGAATGAGCATGAAGGTAAAGGGGAGGGGTGGAGAGAGCTCCAATTTGGGTTTTTATTGGTTTTTGTTGTTTTGTTTAAAGCCTTCAGAGACATCCCACCTAAGCAAGGGCTTCCGCTCTAAGCGGCAACGGCGTCAGGTGTGCTGCCCCCGATGGCCGTCCCCCATCCCCGACCTCCTCCTGTCCCCCCGGTAGGGCCGGCCGCGGGCGTTCCGGTGGTACTGGTAACCCTCGTCGCGGCTCCTGGTCGGCTGCCCCTTCCAGGACTCCTCGCCTCGCACGTGCGGGTACCCGCCGCGGCCCGAGTAGCCCCAGTCGCTCTTATACTTCCTGCCCCCGAAAGTCTGGTTATAGAACTGCTTGGACCGACCGCTCCTCAGAATGTGAGACACCTCGTTTTCATCCTCTGAGCTCTCTTCTTTTGGTCTCTGCACAGAGTTGGCCCCGCTGACCACATCAGCAGCAGTCTTGGGCTCTTTCCCTTTTTCTGGTTTCTCTTTCAGGCTTGGAATGGTCCTTTTGGGCTCAGCGGGCCCAGCTTCCCTCTCTCTGTTTAGAAGCGGAGCAGGAACATGCGCCTCGCCCTCGGCTGCAGGAGGGCCGGGAGCCGGGGCCGGCTCCACCTTCGGCGTCTGCGAGGAGCGCTCAGCCCGGCCATCCGACTTGCTCGCGCTGGCTTCAGGGGGAGCATGGGGGTCCTCGCCCCCGGCCTCGGGAAACTCCTCTGCTGCTGACACAGAAGCGCACTCTTTAGAGAGATCCAGGTTTTCCAGGGGCAGATCCAATTCTCCTTTCTCATCAGAGGGCAGAACGATATTCTGCCTCATGACTGGATTCTCGATGAATCCCTGAAAAGGGTACCCATACCAAACGTGAGGAAAGAAAGGTGGTGCGATGGGGACCGGGCCTAAGAACGGGTTCGGGCCAAAGGACGGCTGCGGGAACATGTTCTTGCCACTTAGCGACTCCTCATACTCGGTGTGAAGGAGCTGCCCCGCATTCTCTGCCTCTAGGTCCGCCTGGTAGGACAGCTGTCCGTGACTGTCAGACACCTGAGACGGAGGGATGACCAGGGGTGAAGGAAACGCGGGCGGGCCCATCTCTGCCTGTGGCATCTGGCCGTTCACGCTGCCCTCGGGCTCCATGGGGAAGTGAGCATCTGGACACGTACAGTCACTCTCGTTCTGAGCAGAAGGAGCTTCTTGGAACCACGGGTTTTGAGGATACATAGGGACAGGGACCTTTGGGTACATCCTGCAGGCTGCCAGGTAGGCCTGGTGCAGAGGGTACAGGTAAGAGTGTGGGGCCCACATAGGACAACTATATGCCTAAAAGAGACACACACACAAAAAAAAACAGTAAGATAAACTACATGGCAGGGGGTTTGCAGGGGGAGAAGTTTGAGTGAGCTCAAGGTAAGTTTCTCACGTCTGCAAAGACCAAAGACCCCTCTGACACACAGCAGGCAGCGGAATCACCAAGTTAAGTCACTGCCAAGACTGCATTCCTTGTTCCTAGCCTGAAACCAACTCACAGCCCTGATACAGATGCTTGACCGGAGACAGCAATGAGCACAGACCATCGTGATCAATAATTCCACCCTGCAGATCTAACTGCACAGAAGGAATCTGGGGTGACAGATCTCAAAAACCACCAGCAGCAATCAAGCCTCCAACTTCCAACATCTCAATCACTGGCTGTTTGGGATGACCTCCACTCATGTTCTGGCCCTACCACTAACTCAGGATGTGACCCCGTTAGCCAACTAGCTACCTAGACTGGACAGGTTCTATCATTAAAAACGCTGGTACAGAAGTAGGTGATCCCCAACATTTGGACTCCGTGGTTACAGGTACCCCCAGAGCAATCCAACTGCAAGGATTAAATTTAGATCTCTGCTGCTAAGTTGCTAAGTCACGCCAGTCATGTCCGACTCTGTGCGACCCCGCAGATGGCAGCCCACCAGGCTCCCGTCCCTGGGACCCTCCAGGCAAGAACACTGGAGTGGGCTGCCATTTCCTTCTCCAGTGCACGAAAGTGAAAAGTCAAAGTGAAGTCGCTCAGTCGTGTCCGACTCTTAGCGACCCCATGGACTGCAGCCTACCAGGCTCCTCCGTCCATGGGATTTTCCAGCCAAGAGTACTGGACTGGGTTGCCATCGCCCTCTCCAGACCTCTAGTCAAGTAAGGCTAAATAATGAAATGAAATACTCCAAATTGTTGCCCCGCAAAAGGTTCAGCCCAAACAACAAAACAAAGAAAAATTTACCAGATTACTGGCTAATCAATCAATTAGCTGTACAGCCAACATTTTCTAGAGAAATATAAACTAGGCAATGAATGTAGCAGATGAAGAAATTGATCAAGTCTGTTTTTATGAACTGTCTGTAGGCCATGGTAGCACTTGATGTTCTAACCGTCCAGAACCCACAGAAACGAATCCAGACAGGAGACAACACAGCGCTGACAAGAACTGAGCTCTCCAGCTCTTCCTGAGACAAGCCACCTCCAGGCCGGTCACCTCCCGCAGGAACCTCTGCTCTTCCAGGGAGCCCTGCCTTCCACGGCTGGCTTCCTCTCAGCCTTTCAACGACTGAGTCAGGGAAGAAGAGCCCCACCCCGTTCCATAAACGCCAACAGGCAGGCTCCGACACACTCCAGAATTCGCCCAGGGCCCAAAGTGCAGACCTCTCACCTAACTCAAGAAGCACTTCCGCTAGGCTGGTTCCCAAACACACTCACAGGGTTAAATCACTGTCAATTACAAGGAAAAGCAGGCAAATGGTGGAGCCTCAATCACCACAAAAAACAAACTGTAAGGCATTAAAAATGCTAGAAGATTAAGTAAGCCTTAGGTTATTGACCAACAGGTTAGAATTAGTAATTTAAAACAGTATTAAAAAAAAGGTATTAAAATAACTTTAAAATAATAAAATGTAAATACCTTTACACCAAGATTGAAGAAGAATCGAAGAATGTTCTTATCTGAAAATAAGTAACATCAACACTAAAATTATACATTCACAAAAAGCTTTTTCTCATTATCCTCAAATGATACATAGTTCTAAGGATAATTTTGCCTACTTGAACTGTTTTCTCTCACCTGTAATACAAAACATGGATTAAAAATTATAACCAAAACTAGGCTCCATTACTATAGGGTGATTCCGGGTTCAACACACTTTTTCTACTCTAACATGCAAGTCCCAACATGGCTTAAACTGAGATTTTTCGTGTCCGACTCTCTGCGACCCCATGGACTGTAGCCTATCAGGCTCCTCCATCCATGGGATTTTCTAGGCAAGAGTGCTGGAGTGGATTGCCATTTCCTTCTCCAGGGGAATCTTCCTGAGCCAGGAATCGAACCCGGGTCTCCCGCATGGAAGGCAGACACTTTACCGTCTGAGCCACCAGGGAAGCCCTGACTAAAAGCACATCTGTACAAAGAAAACCCACATGTTCACTGCATTTTTTTTTCAACTTCTCTGTGGGGTTTAAAACATCATGAAATAAAAATGTTGGGGGATAAGAGTAAAAATCAACATAACACTCATTAACTAGATTAGTAGCATAAGAGTAGCTCGGGTATTCATTTAACATTAGCCAGTTACCCACAGACTC
The DNA here is from genome assembly GCF_023091745.1 of Budorcas taxicolor. Classification (NCBI taxonomy): domain Eukaryota; kingdom Metazoa; phylum Chordata; class Mammalia; order Artiodactyla; family Bovidae; genus Budorcas; species Budorcas taxicolor. Next base: position 13,644,407 of record NC_068926.1, on the reverse strand, counting down.
AAACATCAAACCGCTAATAAAATTATCTACAACTATCCAGGTAAAGAGCAGTCACTGCATTACTCTTTCAGTTTTGCTGATAGGAAAGTTCACAAACACAAACTAAAATCTCTTTAGAAAACAGGACAAATTTAAAAGGAATTCCTTTAAAATATACATACATATACGTATATACATGATTGCACGCAGCACTATAATGACAGCTATTATGTTACACTCGTTTCTTATAATCGTTTCATGGACATGAAAAGAGTAGTTCCAAACACCTAGCCACTGATATGAAAAACTCAGTAATGTTTAGTTGTCTGGTTAGTAACACTATTAAGACTTAATTCAAAATGCATTCAGGCTTTTTGCAAACATGATGGGGGATGCTGCAGTTACCAGACGTATAAAAACATATCCCATCATAGAGAAGCTGAAACAAGAGTGGGTGATAGACAGACAGCCGCACCTCTGCTGTCCTCCCCAAGCAAGTCTTCCCCAAGCAAGTCCTCCAGCTTACTCAGCAACCTGACCTCTGCCCTCTACTTACAGTTCTCACTGAACTCACAGCAGTATTTCGTAACTAAAGTTAACCTGAACTTGGGAGGAGGCACTCACCTTTAGGCAGGTCCTCCCCTGTGTGACACAGTGAGTAAGGTGGTGCGATGGCTCGATCTCCCTTCTCGTTACAAGGAAACCCAGGATACAGTGGGTCCTGGTAAAGGCTCAATGTCTGAGGCAAAGGCATCAAGGGCTGGTTCACGGCCTGTATTGACACAGGAACTGGAGAGGGTGTCAAATGAGCTTGGGACACAGCACAATCAGGTCCGGTAGTCAGAGTCTGTGTCACTGACAAGACAGGAATTTGGGCAGGGACACCTACAAAAGAAAGGGAAAGGAATCAAAAGCTATGAAGAGGCAAAAGACAATTCTCCTTTGCAAATAAAAGGTAACGTTAGGCTAAAAGGAAAGGAATGCTGTATCATTACACAGCTGGGAAAACAGCATGCGCTTAAGCAATCTAAAGAAGTACTTATGTCAACCAAGCACCCTCCCGGCCATGCAGGAGGAAATGAGGCCAAAAAACCAGCTCTGAGCCAGTAACAGCTCTTACAGACACATGTAAGACACACAGCCTGTGTCTCGTGGGGCCATAAAGAGCTGAGGGGGTTGGAGCGGACTGAAAACAACACTGCCAGCGCCGGGCAACCAGAGCTCATAGGCCTTGCTCCCGAGACCGTTGAGGGCGGCTCTTCAATGAGCACCACGTGAACCCAGCCCTCCACCACGGGAAACAGAGCAGTATGGAGGGTCACAGAAAGTCCTGAGGCTCCGTGCACCTGATCCTGCTCTGAGGTCAAGCTCACACTCAAGAATGCCAAGACTTGGAGGACTTTTGCTGCTTGGTTCCATCAACTTTTAAAATTTTTATCTAACCTGTTGGTCCAAACGTTGTAGGTTCGCTCGGCCAGGCGGGCACAGTGGCTGGTAAGGAAGGCACCGCAGGAGTTAGATGCACCTCTGGAGAAACTAGAAGGGGAGCTGGATTTGACAGAGACACATGTTCTGCTGGCTTCTTCAAGAAGAAGGGGTGCAAAAAGACAAGAGTTCATTGTGCTTAACACTAATTCATCCACCAAATGCATCATGAGTTGCCTGCCTCTTACACAGCTGCAGTTTCTACATAAATGGTCTTTCTTCTGGTCTTCGAAATGAAAGAAAAATTACAGGAGCTAAAAATTCCATACTAACAAATTTGATCCAGTGATTGCCCACCAAAAGTCACAGAAGTCACCGGTGGGGTTAAAAACAAACTATAAAGCAACTTGAACCAAATGCTTTAAGGCAAAGGAGCAAAGTCACGGAAATCACCCTGAAATTCATGAGTCTAGAACAGCTCCTCACACAAAGAGCAAACATAAAATCATACGTTTTCTACCCGACACAAAGGATGTTAACTGAGAGACAAAGGATAAGAACTTTCTCTACTCCTGTATTAGACCAAGAACCAAAACAATCTGTTAGAACGCGGGTTCTTCCGTCGTTAAATCTGTAAGCTGGCAGTGCTGCCCTTTAGACATGTGTCCTCTCTAATCTCTTCAGTCGTTACATCCCTTCCCTTCTATGGAATGACTGGTAAGCATACAGAGATGTCTCTTTAAGTTCTGAAAGAAACCAAATTTCCCTTCAAGAATCTTATTTTCAAGCCAGCTCATCACAAAGGCAACATAATGTACCAGATAAAAACTTATCCAAATTCAAGTCAGAAGAATGGTTTCTATGTCCAGGAAACATTCCATTGAGACCATTCCAGACTAACCAAGAACAGAATTAGAGAAAAATCATAATTGCATTCCAAATTATGATCTATTAATAAGTTCTCTCATTTCCTATTATTTTCTGTTTTTAAATAGCATTCAGTGTCAAATGCAACAATGTACTTACTTGCTCTGTAGGAGGTGGGCACTCTAATTTCTTTGATTTTGATGGTGATGAAATTCTTGCACACTTATCATTGCTAATATTCTTTGGAAGCAAAAAAAAAAAAAAACGGGGGGGGGGGGTTATGCTCTATTTCAAACACCCATATTCTGGGATAACTGTGCTACCTTTATAGCTCACCTATCTGCACCTGACTGACTCCTCTAACAACTGAGCATTTTTTTCAATTGTATCTGGTCTTCAACAGGTAGGTAATTTTGCCTGCATGTCTTTATCACATCAAATTATATGGCAGTTTTTACCAGGAGCATGGTTCCAAAATAGCATTTTTCCCTTAAAAATCTGTAATACTATGGAGTAATGGAAAGTAAAGGTCATCAAAATGTACCCTAGAAGAAATGGTTATAATTTGTGAGTGCATCGATTTTCCTCAAGCATTGTAACTTTCTCCCGAATTTTTTTCTGCTTTTCTACTTCCATAATACTTTGCTGCAGCTCCCCTGATGGCTCTAGTAGAAAACCTGCTTGTTGATGTCGAACCCAGGGGGTTCCACCCCTGGGTCAGGAAGATCCCCCAGAGAAGGAAACGGCACCCCACTCCAGTATTCTTGCCTGGGAAATCCCACAGACGGAGGAGCCTGGTGGGCTACCGTCCATGGGGTCACAAAAGAGCTAGACACGACTTAGTGACTCAACACCACTTGTTATAAAATGATGAAATCATCTCCATCTTTTTCTGCACTACCACAGTGTTAAGGGAGAAGAAAAAGACGTAATCAGTATTTGAAACATTTACCTCCAGTGTGCCTGGCTCAGGTTTTTTATCCAAGGAAATATGTCCATGGACAGAGTCTATAACAGATCAAGATTAAAAAAAGACAGCATCAGCCACTAGTCAGGTGTGAAGACAGAACAACAAAGCATGAAGGCAGAGAAAGCTGGAAATTCCATGTTAACCATGATCAGTCAGCAAATAATAGTTTTCACAATTACACACCATGCTTTACTTAGCCTGAGTCAAGGCTTCTCTGCAACAGTGAGATGTGACAGTACATTGCTCAGTCATTAAAAAGTGAGAGTTCTTTTCCCCATGCCTGACTTTAGGCCAGAAACAGATCTCCAGCATCTGCTTTCAAATGATGACATAACATACCTTTATCTTTCCGTTCTTCAGTGTCCATTCTCCGCCTGCTTCCTTTTCGATCGCTTCCATGGGATGATTTTCTCTGGACGCCTGGGTTGCTACTCTGAGAAGCTGACTGGCTGACTGATGAACTCTTAAACAAAACCCAACATTTTGTGTTAAAAGATTTACTCACAAGTATATGAACAGAAGTCTTTTAATTAATCTTACTGTTCACACATCCGACTAAAAATCTCAAAATACATCACCTTGTATCTATAAACTTCCCAGATTACAAAAAAAACACAATCTAGGGTTCCTATTAAATACTCTACAGTAACTGGCTTATTAATAAGCCAAAGGATGAGGCAGTCAGACGCTTGGCCTAGTAGTTAAGACTTCATATGCCCACATTTCAAGAAGCCACTGTGACCAAACCTGTACTATGCAACTTGTATTTCCAGTCTCTGTACAAAGAATAGCACCCTTCACACCAACCTTCAAAAGCAGCCACTGCAGAGCCACAGTCCTTTGGGGAAGCGGGGGAGGCCCCAAGGGCAAGGGGCAGATACAGTCACTAGGACTCTTCCCACTAAAGTATCGCTGACTGTCAGCAAACCCCTCCAAGCCCCGCATGAGCTCCAGCTTCTATCTGGTGAAGCACAGGGGCTGGAATAAGTCTGGCTTTTCAGCTCCATTACCACTGAAGGCCTCTGCTCTACTGGATCTGTGAGGAAACGCTACACACAGCTGAGAAGAGATCTCAGCCAAGGTGGCGGGTGTTTTCTAGAAGACAAACCTGAGTCACTATCAAGTCCAAGACAGGATCAAAAAAGCCTATTTAAACACAGTGAGTATGAAAACCTCATTTTAACAATCAAAACATTTCAGCCATCTATTCCCACATTATAGTAGTTCTCATCATTCACTAACTGAAAAAAAGACAAAAAGCTGTGAGTAGAAGCTTAAAAGATCAGTAGTTTTGTCTTATCTAAATATTATGGGAAAATAACATATCACAGAGATAAACTACACTCAGAATAGAGACCATGCCTGATTCACATATGAATTTGGGCACGTCTTCCAACGATTCCTAAACGCCAATCCCTGTGCCAGCCTGAACTATACTACTCCAAGTGAGCTGGTTTCAGCTCAGCCTCTCCACCTCTTTAAGAATTCCACAGAGGCCAGAAAACAATGCGTGGAGATTTAATGTTTTATACTGATATAAATATACATACCAACATATACATACACATATACACATACATATATATACTATAAGGTAGCTTCTATAACATTCCATTTTGCTTGTTTATTCCACTGTTAAGAAAGTGTTCCAACCACAGCTCAGGTGCCTCACAGGTGCTCACAGCTGCGTCACAAGTCATTTAGTGCCACTCACCATTACGCCAGACCACAGGCTCAGGGAGCCCAGTGCCCCCACACTCAAGCAGCTACCCTGCCCCTGTGTGCCAATGACCTTCCTCACACAGCATTACTGTTTCCCCTTCTGACTCAAAAGAATTAAGACACTTAAAGGCAGAGAACGTTTGTCTCTTGTCTCATCAAGAAGTCACAGCTCAACATCTGACACAGGAAGCAAGGGCGAAGCCACAGGGCTGCACTCACCACCATCTCTAGCACTGACCGCTCTGAATCATAGCGCTCATTTGTATGTACCAGGTTTTTCTTAATAGGTCCTAGATATGTTTAATAAGGAACACTGAAAAGAATGTCCCAATTTTACAGAAGTATCCTGTTAACTAAATCGTACACCTCCACTGCTTAGGGTAAGTCACTGGCTTTGGCTAGCAAAAACAAACAAGCTTCAGTTCAAAACAAAATACTCAACTTGAAGTTAGATAAACAATCAACTCGCCTCAACTCTGCCACCAACTAGAAATGTCTTTAGACCTCATTTGCCTCATGAAGATGAAAAGGAGGGGCAGCTACATCATCCCCAAGGTAACCTTCAGTGTAAAAATGATTCGTCTCCCATTAGAAACTATGGCTGAGTACAAAAACTGGATTAAGGAGAGACTTCTGAAGGGTAACTTTTCCAATTCCTTTTTATATACATACAGAAAGGGCTGGGAAAGCCTGTTCATCTCTGTTCTGAATCTCATAGAGTAAGCGAGACTCTTCTATGGCTTGCTTCTCTCTGCGCTCTTCTGGAGAGAGGCCGAAATAGTTAGGTTCTCGGGTCGTGGCATCAAAATCCTCAGCTCTCTCACGATCAGGTTTTCTGTCAAATAAGACATTCTTGGATGAAAAAAAGACAATGTACTGTGTATCTAAAATAATCTAAAATAACATTTTTAGCAATACAAATATTTGCTATCTTAGCTACACTGTCACATTACAGAACTTTTAGCTGCCCGAGTAATAAATGCTTAGCAAAAGGAAGCACCTCAATTATTAGGATTTCAGAGTCAAGATGACAAACTCACAATGCAGGAAAAGAAAAATATAACTCACTTCCAAACGATAGACATGATCACAGATTTTTCTTCTCATTGGAGCGTAAATATAAGCATTGTATCTTTTCTTTAGGCCATATTCCAACATTTTCATAAGACTTCTCTTTCAAAGGAAAGGGAAAGTTACTAGTTTAGGCCTCACAAGCATTCTAATTTTCTGTTCTAAGTAAAGGACAATGTTAAAAGAAACACCAGGACCACCTTCCTGCTTTTCAATGACACTATCAAGAGAAGATGAAAGCTGGGGGGGAAAAGAATGCACGAGGTGAGATACTAATTGCACTGCTATCATCTCAACATAACTTTGGTCAGAGGAGACAAGAGTTCATGAATAGAGTCGAGTAGCCCATAACGTGACCCTAACATTTCACTATTGCAGGCAATAGGAGTACTGTTTCCTCCATGTCTAACGGTTTCACAACAGTGGGAAATGGAAATCCAAAGCCCACAAGAAAAACATGTGAAGAGATACCATCTCCCTCAAAAGACTGGGAAGGACACAACTGATAGCATCTGATTCTTCTCCTCTGAAAGAAAGAACGGCCATTTCCTGTCCTCAGTCCCACTTAAAACCACATCCTAACTCCAATGGGGCGGATGTCAACCCCAGAGTCTCAGGGGAAAACAAGACGGGAGCATCTTAGACCGCTCCTTCTCAAACCCCTGTGGTGAAAGACTCCGAAGACGACTCAGCAACAGCCAGGAGTCTCTGCACAATCAACCACTGTGCACGCCTCCTCACCCGAAGGCGCCAGCCCACCCCGCCCATCAGCCACAGAGCACCAAACCCGCCCTGCCTGGGCCGAGCTGGAGGGGCGTATCCAGCCTGGCAAGCCGATCACTCTCAGCACCTGCGTACTGAAAGCTCACAACGCAATCCCACTGGTTTCTGTTATACAGTTTTCTTCTCAAAAGGAAGAGATAATATCAATAAGAAATTTTAAAAGAGTGAGAGGTCACAAGGTCTCATGTCCAACATCACTGATCTTTTATTCTATAATGAGTATTCCAAATTACTGTTAAATATTAGAAATAAAGTCAAGATGAATTCTAATGAACATTAAATCGAGTATTTAGCTATAAAATTCTAAATTTTGACCATAATTTTTTAAAATCTTACTTTATTCAATCATCTGCAGTCTCTAAATTTAATACATTGGCAAAATTCATTCTCACACCTACATCCGTGAAGGCTTACTCACTGCAAATACAAGTGGGTTCCTACACCATCAATCACAATGTCAAAAATTCTCCCAAGCTTCACATCTATGCACTATCCACTGCCTTCTGCCATCAAGTGTTTTTATATACCAAGTAACATATGCCTAAGATAAACAAGAAAAGGGCAACATCTGTAGGATCACTCAAATTCCTATCAGACTGGACAAACCACTAGAAAACACACTGGATAAAAATTCAGTTTGTGGTAAACGAAAGTGCATTTAAGTCAGCCATTTGGGAGTCTCTGTATTTACTCCTCTTAGGCATTCTGCCTGTAGTGAGGAAGCCTTCAGATGCTGGTGGAGTCTGGTCAGTGTCCACATGTCAGACTTAAGCCACAACTAGGCGATTAAGGGCATCAGTTTCATCTTTTGGGGGAGGTAACCCACCACAGGCCCCCATCGCCCCTTCCTAGCATCCCTGGATATGCCAAGAATGCAAGGCCCTGATTACTCTGTAATCAGGTCATTTCTCAGGGCTGTGTATGTACTGACCACCCTTGAGACATGAGGTAATCCTCTCTTATGATTGATTTTTAATCATTTGTTCGCATTAGAATTTCTGGACAATCAGATTATGAATACATACATACTTTTTACACATGCTCAAATATCCCTGCCCTTAGGATACACAAGAATCTGTTAACACTGCCTCTGCAGAAAGAGAAGGAGAAGACTCTTAAGAGTCCCTGCCGCTGCTGCTAAGTCGCTTCAGTCATGTCCGACTCTGTGCGACTCCATTGACAGCAGTCCACCAGGCTCCACCGTCCCCGGGACCCTCCAGGCAAGAACACTGGAGTGAGTTGCCATTGCCTTCTCCAATCTATGGAAGTGAAAAGTGAAAGTGAAGTCGCTCAGTCGTGTCTGACTCTTTGCAACCCCATGGACTGCAGCCCACCAGGCTCCTCCGTCCATGGGATTCTCCAGCCAAGAGTAATGGAGTGGGTTGCCCCTGCCTTCTCCTTAAGAGTCCCTAGGACAGCAAGAAGATCAAACCAGTCCATCCTAAAGGAAATCAACCCTGAATATTCACTGGAAGGACTGATGTTGAAGCTGAAACTCCAATACTCTGGCCAGCTGATTCGAAGAACTGACTCACTAAAAAAGACCCTGATGCTGGGAGGGAGGACAGGGGGAGCAGGGGACAACAGACGATGAGACAGCTGGATGGCATCACTGGCTCAATGGACATGAGTTTGAGCAAATTCTGGGAGATGGTGAAGGACAGGGGGGCCTTGTGTCTCGGTCCATGAGGTCCCAAAGAGTTGGACACAACTTAGTGACTGAACAACAGCAACTGCAGAAGGAAGCTGGACAGTTTGGATGAACAGGGATGGCAAGGAGAATTATCACAACAAATTTTTGAGTGTTTTGGATTTTGAACGATATCAATTTTCTATCCTAAACAGTTTGTTCAAGTAAAAAGAAAAATGTAATGGATGTGAGGTACTGGTATGAGTTATGAATTGGAACTGTGTCTCCCAAAAAGGTTATGCTCAAGTCCTGCCCCTTGGGGTCTGTGCATGTGACTTTATAAACAGGGTCTCTGCAAGCAAGAGTAATCACATCAAAATGAAGTCACTATGCAGCAGGGTAGGCCCTAAACCCACTGTAAGCGGTTCCTCACTAGAAGAGAAACCCAGGGAGAACGTGTGATGGTAGCGGCAGAGACTTACAGCCACAAGCCAAGGACTGCCCAGGGCTATGGACCACACCAAAAGCAGGAGGCGCCTGCAACAGACTCTCCCCTAGAACCTTCAGAGGGCAGGGCCCCACCACACCTGACTTCAGACTTCCAGCCCCCACAACTGTAACTCACTTCTGTTGTTTTAAGCCTGTCTGGGGTAGCAGAATGCCACAGCCCCAGGAAACCACACAGTACTGGCATCATGCCAGCCTAAGAACCCACAACTCTGTCCTAGAGACAGTACATGAACCATCTTCAATGACAACGTGTTAAGGACTTTCCCAAGAAAGGGGAATGCCCAAAGGCCAAAAATAAAGAAGCTGAAGACCAGAGCTTGGCAAGCACATGAGCCAGTGCTGCAGCGGTTCAGGTAACTGGGGAAGTCGACCTTGGATGGGGAAGGTATCAGCCACAAGCACCCACAGGAGACACGGACAAGGCTGCAGGACAAGGGCGGCCTCCACTGCAGACACACTCTCAAACAAAGCCCCTCTGAAGAACAGGAGCTACTCTACAGCTCCATAAGCCACTCGGAAGAAAAGCAGATTAGGGAAAACTCGAAATCAGCAACACAGGAAACCATGACCCGGAAGTATATTCAGAAGCCCATGCCTCTGCACATTCAGTCAGAATGCTGATCGTGATCCCAACAACCTGTTCAGCATTAGACACGTGACCGCAACCGGTCATAACTTACCAGAACAAAGCACGCTGGCCGTTTTGGCTGATTTACGTTCATATATAAAAGAAAACTAACCTTACCCTGCAGGGAACTAGCAGTGTGAGCTGGAATTCAATATTTAACACATTACAGACTACCAGAAAACTACGCGGTGCCAGGAGATCTGTCTTGGCTAAGATCTAAATCACTGAAAAAAGTTATTCAAAAGTTAAGATGTCTAATTTCTAATCCAATCCTGAGAATATAAAGAAATACTATGTTATTTAAAAAGAAAAAAGTTAACGTGATACAGTATTATTAACTATACTACAGATTTTGTTCAAATTTCACAAAATTTTCTGCTAGTGTCCATTATTTGCCTTCATACTTTACTCAAGATTCCACACTGTGTTTAGCTGCACTGAGCAGCTTCAGCTGCCTGCAAAAAATTCTGATAAATTCTTTTCATTTTTTTTTCTCCTACAAATATTTTCTAATTTTCCTTCTTTTAGCTTCTTAGACACACCCATCATTTCAAAGTGGACATTTAAGTTTCCGAATACATGGGGTTTTAAAAGTATCATTGAAATTAATTTCTCATTTTGATTTAATTTTTCATTTAAAATGCTTTCTTCTCTGCAATCACCCTCTATGTTTTTCAGTCTTTTAGCTTTACTGAGGCTTTCAATGGCTAAGTCAAACATCTCTCTTAGTAAACATCACACTGCACTTGAAAGCATGTGCTGCTGTTCGGTCACTGAGTCGTGTCCGGCTTTGCAACCCCATGGACTGCAGCCCACCAGGCTTCCCTGTTCCTCACGGTCTCCCAGAGCTTGCTCAAATTCACGTCCATTGTGTCAATGATGCTTTCCAACCATCTCATTCTCTGAAAATATGTGGGTTATTTTCAAACATCTTTTGATATTGATTTCCAGTAGAATTCCACCAAGATAAGAGAACAGACTCTCTATGATTTCAATACCTTTAGACCATGAAATTTCTGCACCTCGCTGTAAGTCCCTAGGTATGTTCCAGCGTCTCCTGGTTTATAATCTATGGTAACTCGAACACAATTTGTATCCTGCTGTTGTGTGAAAAATGAAAAAATCAAAATGTCTTAAACTATAAAATCACTTTGATTTGTGTGATGAGAGTAACGAAGAACTGAAATCCTCACATTATTTATCAACAATACTCTTACTATTAAATATTAAGGCTTTAGACAAGTATATGAACAAAAAATTGTAACTTTCTAAATGCATGGAACACAGCAAATAAGAAATGCCGGCTCTCTTAACTTCCAGCTCTCTTACATTCAGGAAGGTTACCTTACGATCTGTGAGGGTGTTCTGCTGAGACTTTTGTGCTCGCTGGAGGTTTTCTGGGCCTGCGGCGCAGCGGAGTGGCTGGAGGACGCGTGCTGCCTCGCTCCTGAAGGGTGCTGCAGGCGAGGAGGTAGGGCTGACGGGGCTTTCACTGGCTTGCTGGAGTTCTTCGGGCCTCTGTAATCCACATCTGTGACACGAAGCCAAGAGTCCTTTGTAACCCTCCGCCTACTGTCAACAACTCCAAGTGCCATCCCCCTCCCCCAAAGGAGGCTAGCTTGCTGAGCTCCTACCAGAATGGAAGCTCTGTCCCGAAGGGGGCTTCTTCATCTTCTTCCCTGACAGTGTGTTCCAGCTTTCTGAGGGAGGCGGCCTGAGGCTCTTCGGTGGGTATCTTTAAAAAGAAGAGAGAGACTTGAAGTAACTAAAGTGCTCTACTGAGACTGTGCACTTAAGTATTCTACATAAATCTTTTATGTTCAATTTACCTGAGAATTTCCAGTCTTAGTTCTTATAGTAAAAACACACTATCAAGTACAAAGCATTCAGCAATCCACATGTAATTATAACAAGTGACTAAGGTCAAAAACATATTTTCTAACCCAAAAGAACAGAAGATTGAGAGGCCTTAATCACAGTCTAAGCAAAAGATTAGGTAAGGAAGGAAAGAACACTATTCTGTGAGGTGTGACAACAGCACTGTGGCTAAGGGTGGGGAACGGAGAAGCCTTTGCTGTTAGAGAGGCACACAGACGCACAGCACCTATGAGAAATGGCGTGGCTTTACTTTAAATGGGATTCACTTTCAAATATTCCAATTCTGCTCCTTTCTTCTGCTTTAAGGGGTTAGGGAGAAGAGATTAGAAAAGACGGCAAACCTGCTGTTAGCTATGGAGCTAGGGTGACAGTTATCTTGGGGTTCACTTGACAACCCTCCTCAGTTGCGTATGTTTGAAGTTCGCCATGGTAAAGTCTAGGTGGAGCTTACTACCCTTCCCTCAAATAAAGGCTGCAGCAGCTGAAACAAAAGTTGCTCTAAAATAACACTGTATCGTGGCAAGAATTTCACTCCACCAGATAATCATTTACTGAAAACTACATGCAAGGCAGCAATGAATGAAATCAGAAATGAATACTGACCCTGTCCTCCAAAGCTTCAGTTAAAATAGGTTAATTTTCTAAACTGCCTTAGTCAAGAATGGCACATTTTAAACAGTAAGCAATGAAATAAGTATCTTTTATTTAAAGTACCATAACACATAAACACTAAATTTGAACTCAAACTATTTTTCTAAGAGATCTAAAAAAGTATATTTCTGTATACACCCGCAACACATTTAACTGAATTCGCAAATACACAGGGACATTTAGAAATGCTCATGATTACATCAGGCTAAGTGGAAGAGAAAGTGGATTAACACCTTAGCTGCGAACAGTACGTACTTCTTTCCAAGTTCTGCGACCAAAACTGGCCCATTCTCAGAGTGAACCCCTTGAAAGTCTGCATTAGAAAATTTTCCATTGTGATCCAACCTAACCTGTTGAACAAATTCGCAAAGAAAAATCAGTCACCTGATTCGTTTTTAAACTGCCATTTCATTTTCAACTCAAGCGTCGATGAACATACATAGTTAAAAACAAAACTAAGTTAAAAGAGTATACCATAATGCCTCTGATCTCCCAGACCTGTGTATCTCGTTCCAAAATACTTTCCTTTGCTTACTTTTCCATGTTTTTTCTAAACTGTCGAGGTTCTGAAGGCAGGGCTGTGGCACCATACACACACCAGGATTCCAGGTCCCGCTTTTCTACTCAGCAGCAATATGACCTCAGGCAAGTAACTTATCTGGTGCTTCACTGCGCTCGTATGCAAGACGGGGCTAATTATAGTGTCTGCATCACAGGCACCACAGAGGCGCAATGAGGCACACACGATGCATACAGAAGACACCAGCCTGTACACAGCGACCGCTCAACAAAGGCGAGCACCTGCTATGGAAATTATATTATCTTCTCACTTTTCCAGTATTTCAAATGTTGTAATATGTAAATGTGACCTTTTTGCTCCCTAAAAATAGATGCATCGTCTCTCTAAAATACAGTTGGTTATTACACAATGGCACACCAGGACAGGAGAGTCAGCCTTTTACTTTCCTTCTGGCAGAGGGCGCCCCCAACCCTGCTCTAGCAGCTGGATGGACACAGCCTTGCTTAAAACCATCTCCAGTTATCGGTACCACTAGCCCTCAGCATCCACAGGGGGACTTGGTCCAGAACTCAAGAACACCAGAACTCCTGGATGGGTACTGAAATGGCACAGTACAGTCATCCTCCCCAGCCAGAGGTGGAGGGTCAGCAGCTGCCCATTCCAAGCCCTCAAGCTGACATTTCATTCTTTGGTCACAGCAGGACACTGCTTCCCTCTCCTCAAGAGCTGAACAATAAAAAAGATTTTCTGAAGCTAATTTTTATTTAAAACTGAAACTACATTTATATGCTTACTCAGATATGCAGATGATACCACCCTTATGGCAGAAAGTGAAGAAGAACTGAAAAGAACTAAAACTTGATGAAAGTGAAAGAGAGTGAAAAAGTTGGCTTAAAGCTCAACATTCAGAAAACTAAGATCATGGCATCTGGTCCCATCACTTCATGGGAAACAGATGGGGAAACAGTGACAGATTTTATTTTGAGGGGCTCCAAAATCACTGCAATGGTGACTGCAGCCATGAAATTACAGACGCTTACTCCTTGGAAGGAAAGTTATGACCAACCTAGAAGCATATTCAAAAGCAGAGACATTACTTTCTCAACAAAGGTCCTTCTAGTCAAGGCTATGGTTTTTCCAGCAGTCATGTATGGATATGAGAGTTGGACTGTGAAGAAAAGCTGAGTGCTGAAGAATTGATGCTTTTGAACTGTGGTGTTGGAGAAGACTCTTGAGAGTCCCTTGGACTGCAAGGAGATCCAACCAGTCCATCCTAAAGGAAATTAGTCCTGGGTATTCATTGGAAGGACTGATGTTGAAGCTGAAACTCCAATACTTTGGCCACCTGATGAGAACAGATGACTCACTGGAAAAGACTCTGATGCTGGGAAAGATTGAGGGCAGGAAGAGAAGGGGATGACAGAGGATAAGATGTTGGATGCATCACCAACTCAATGGACATGGGTTTGGGTGAACTCTAGGAGTTAGTGATGGACAGGGAGATCTGGCGTGCCGTGATTCACGGGGTCGCAAAGAGTCAGACACGACTGAGCGACTGAACTGAGTAAATAAAAGTCACCTTTGAGTCTGAGACTCTGGTGGCTCAGATGGTAAAGAGTCCACCTGCCAATTCAGGAGACCTGGGTTTGATCCCTGGGTCAGAAAGATCCCCTGGAGGAGGAAATGGCAACCCACTCCAGTATTATTGCCTAGGGAATCCCATGGATAGAGGAGCCTGGCGGGCTACAGTCAGTCCATGGGGTTGCAAAGAGTCAGACATAACTAAATGACTAACACTTTCACTTTCACACTTTCCGTAATAAAATTTCAATTAAATTTTATCCAAGTGAAATAGTCAAGTAGTAGAAAAGGAAAATACTCTAAAAAATTAAAAATTAAAACAAGTACCTGCTTTACCTTCTGCTTTACCAAGAACTGAAAGCTCAAATGAAATATGCTCAGTTTAAAATAATGAATAAAACAATTTTAGCGAGAGTATAAACTAAGTACTTTCTCTTCTCTACTGAGGAGGGTGGGGAGGGTGGGCCCTCTTCTCTTTTGTTCTCTGCCAAGTTCCCCAAATCACTATAGTAAAAGATTCCCAGATTCGGTTCTGTGCTTAGAGCACATTTCTGACAACCTTAAAAGAATCACATCCTCTTCCTCTACTTTCAAAACACCCTCGAATCAGAACACTGCTCAAAGTTCTTAAGGTAAAGTCTGTCACTGATACCCAGAAACAATCCTGGTCCCCCAGATACTTTTCACAAACCACTTTAACATGAAGGAATGACTATTTCCTCCACAAGTCAAGAAGAAATGTCTGTCAATGGCGATTTCAAAATAGTTTTTAAAAGGTAACACTTTTTATGAGAACCATTCTTGATGACAATTATCTTCCAAATAACAATATTTTTGGTGTATGGGGGTTTTTTTGTTTTAGAAAGAGTCATAATTTTTCACAGAAGTTTCTCCAGTCTTGGCATTAGTAACACTTTGGACCAGATGATTCCTTGCTGTGTGTGTTGGGGGTGGAGGGGTGGGGAAGGAGGGGGTGTCCTATGCATTCTAGGATGTCTGGCACCATGCCTGGCCTCTACCCACTAGGTATCAGTAGTACCTTCCCAGGTGCAATGACCAAAAATGTCTGCAGACATTGCTAGAGGGGAGGCAGGGGTGCAATATCACTCCATGTAAGAAACGCTGACATAACTCAACTTTCCCCTTTAACAGTCAGCTGCAGTAAGCCCAGAGCAGCAGCTTATTCAAAGTAAAAGGCAAAACTTCTCTAACTGTTCCCTTTCTTTTTCTCAATCCAACAAAAGAACTACGTGTTGTATCAAAAATTTCCAGGATCACTTTCATAAACCAAACTGACCTGTAGTGTCAAGTCTGAATCAATGTCAGTACATTATCTGCCAGCTATGAAGAAAATATCTAAAAATCTAAAAGGTTACTGCTACGTCTTTGAAGCAAGTACTATCAAAGACTGAACTGCTTTAAAGACCATGTGAAGGGTCGCACAGTTTTAGATATACATGATTTTGGTAACGTATTCAGAAGCTAAATATTTTTAACTATTAAAATGTATACATGATAAAATATATTCTGAAATCTCAAATTAACAACACATCCAAACTTGAGCTGTTTTTTAGTTCCTATTAGAATAAGGAAGATTTCAAGTAAAATCTTTTCTTCCTCTACATAATCACTTACCTGGCATTTATCTCCAACTTCATACTGTAAGCCAGCAGCAATGGAATAATCATGTTTTTGTTGAGCTGTAAAGAATATCAGCATAATATCAAGTTGATGTAATCATTTTCAAGGGCCTCAAAGTAAATTTCTGGAAAATACAGATTTTTTTTTAACTCACCTTGTTTAGACTTCAGCCAAATTTCATATTCCACATTTCTATAGACTGCTGGACTGAGCGACTTAAGAACCTTTCTAGACAAAGGGAGGCTAGGAGAGTTTCCACTGCTTTTCGGACGCTAAGTAAAAGAAGTCAAGAAGCCCAATCAACAAAGAAATGCTTTTAAAACATGTTTGAGATACGTATAAGAGAAAAATCAAAAGAATAAAGCTTTAAAAATTAGGAAGTCACCAAAAACACATTTTACGAGATGATCCTGACTCTATTGAAAATGTACCAGAAAAGAGAAAAAAAATTAAGGCTATAAACTTGTATGCTTTCTTATATTGAAGAGATAGTTAAAAACCATTAAATAAAAATACCTGATCACTTGACAAAGTTTTAAATCCATTCACATCATTAATAGTGGTAGGTTTACTCCTGCAAAGGAAGAAATACAGGTATCATTAGGAGTACAAAAATGTTCACACACATTTCACTTACTCTAACCTCACAGAAAAATCTCAGAGTTATAGTCCACAAAGTCAAAACTATATTCCAAGGAGCCCAAGCAAACGGAAGTGTGCACATGTGTATGTAAGCACAAACAGAGTGTACATGTGCATATGCGTATATACATATAAGGCAAAGTTTTTTTTCCTTTAAGTTTACCAGTTTATTGCTACCAACCCATCTCCTCCACTCTCCTCACGCATGCGTGCTCAGCCATACAACCCCCAGGACTGCAGCCCGCCAGACTCCTCTGCCCATAGACTTTTCCAGGCAGGAATACTGCCTGGGTTGCCATTTCCTTCTCCAGTCAAAGATTTTTATCAGTAATTCGTACTGACTTAATCAACAAGAAGACAGGAACAGAAATAAACTGTGAAATGTGGGATGATAGAGTAACTGAGTTTATAAAAACACTGAATGTAAAAACTTCCTTTCAAAAATGTATCAATAGATACGTGTGTACGTATGTGTGTGCCCTCAGTCGTGTCCGACTCTCTGTGACCCCAGGGACTGTAGCCCGCCAGACTACTCTCTGTCCACGGGATTTTCCAGGCAAGAATACAGGAGTGGGTTGCCATTTCCTTCTCCAGAGGGATCTTTCAGACCCGGGGATCGAACCTGCGTCTCTTGTGTCTCCTGCATTGGCAGGTGGGTTCTTTACCTGCTGAGCCACCAGGAAAGTCCATCAATAGATGAGGCTCCATTAAACAAAATACCCCACTACAAGATACACAATCCGGTGAAGTAGACACAAGCTAAATAAGTTATCAGTCGTCATTAACGCTGGTAAGTGCTTTGGGGGAAGAAAGATAGAAAAACTACAGTGTTGAGGCCCTGCTCAAATAATAAAAAATGGGATAAAGAATGATGTCTTTTTGAATTAAGAATTAAAGGTGACGAGAAAGCAAACCATAGGCTGTTTAGTACTGCAAGCAGACGGGAAGCAAGTGCAAAGAGCCTGGGGCAGCCAAGAGGCTGGTGAGGCTGGGCAGAGCGATGGCACACGACTGGGTGAGAAGGTGAGAAGCCACCTGGATTCTTCTGTCATATAATTCCTCCTCCTTCATAAATCAATCTCTAGTCTTTAGGAGTCACACCCCTAAATGCAGCAATAATTAAGAGACTCCCACTATCTAGAGTCTGGATTTAAAAAGCACCCTAATTGCTAATCCTCCCAGATTCACCGATACGAATGTGAAAGGAATCCAGGCACAGAAGCACAGTGGCGTCCTTGCTTTCTCCTCATTACGATACCATGCCTATCTGTCTTGCCATGATTACGGACCCATCTCCCCTAAATGAAGCTTTGTCTTCCCTAAGCCAGACACGACACTAGTAAAGAAAACCTTAATAAAGCAACAAAAAACTCATCAGAAAGGCTTTCCTGCTCCCAGGGCTACAGCAATGCGGTATAAAGAGGAAAACTGACCACGACAATGTACACACCATCCCTGGCAGACCTCTACAAGCTTACCAGCCTCCACTCCGCACTTCTTCCACTTCACCCGCCAGCTGCCATCCCAGACCCGGATTGCTAAAGCCATCAGTAGCACCAACCACAGGGCATGTGCTCAAGTCCCCCCACATCAACTCATGGCGACAAGCTAAACCACCGAGTCATCATTCTCCCTCCCAGCTTCCCATTTGCTCTATAACATGCCTTAATCACACTGGGCACCTGGAGAAAACCACGCAGCAAAATTCCCATCTGTGCAAAGCCCCTTAATCAATTCTAGGATTAATTTACAATGGTAGACCCAGATTTTAATCTGGCTCATTTCTTACGTAGAAACAGTGGTCAATCAAACTTTCAATCAGGACCAATCATTTAATTCAAGAAATGTGTGGAATTACAGATACAAGGAGATATATTTTATAAGTCTTTAATAAAGAATTAGATATCCTGAGGCTTCATCTTCCTCTAGTTTCACAGTACGTAACATCACAGGATACACTCATACTCTCATAAAAAAGGAATAATATACTTTTAGCTTCACTGAGGATGAAATTGGTTGGTTCTTAGAACACACAAAGTACATTTCTTAATATCATTGATAAAAATTCATACACATTGGACACTATACCTAGGAACTGGGCTGTGCATTGTACATTTCATTTCATTCTTACACATTATCTACTTTAAAGAAAGACTGACATATCCTCATTTATATCTATGGGATTGAGGCTTTAAGCAACTTGCCCTAAGTTCAGTTAGTTGGCAGGAACACAGGAATGAAATCAGGTCAGAATGTCCACAGCCCAAGCTCTTAGCCATTACCGTGTATGTCTTCAGTGGAAAAGAAAAATAAGTTTCAGACTCTAAGTTAAAAGGTGTTTATTCACACCATAAACAAACACAAATAAATAATATTATTATCCAGAGCTGTTGACATATACTTATATTCCAACTTGGGATTTGTATTACATAAAAAGAAGGGGAGGCATTATCTAAGAAAGAAACAATAAAAGAAAGTCAAGGAAGTCAAAATGGCCATTTTTCATCACTGGTTATGTGAGCAATTGACAGCCTAACCTGAAAACTTTAGAACATGCACACATATGAAGTGAAAGTCGCTCAGTCATTTCCAACTCTTTGCGACCATGGAAATCTCCAGGCCAGAATACTGGAGTGGGTAGCCTTTCCCTTCTCCAGGGGATCTTCCCAAACCAGGGATCGAACCAAGGCCTCCCACACTGCAGGTGGATTCTTTATCAACTGAGCAATGAGGGAACCCCCCCACACACACACATAGGTAGAACCAACTCTATTTCAGAGATACACGCATGATTACGCAGGAATAGATGCTTACCAAAAACAAACAAAAATAAACAAACAAAAAAAAAAATCAAATTCCGAAAGAAACAGTCCCATAATAGAAATGAGGTAACAGGAGCGGCAGGAAAAAAGAAACTTCTGCTGCAGATTGCTGTACTTTAGAAATACCGTGACACCTAAGTGAGGCAGCCCCATGAAAGACAGTTGCTGAGCTGTGTCCTTGCACGGCACTACAAAGGTACTTTAGGGCAAAGCCACGCTTACTTGCAACTGTCATCCTCTGAATCTGATATTTCACTGCTGTCTTCGTCCGCTACTTCAGAGCTGTCTAGGCCCATCAAGATCTTACTGACGTCAGTTTTAAATACCTTCTCGTACAGCAATTCATAAAGCAGAGCTGCAGGTAACAAGAAAGAGATGTTACACAGCATTAATTTTATGTTCTAACATAAAACTGAGACACCCAAGCTTCTAAAACCTTAACTAAATACCTTCTAACACCTTATGATCAATAACACAATTTAACCAGAAAATTACCTAGAGAGCAACTAGACTTCTGTCTTTGCGGTCAGTTAGTTCAAAATCATCACTGCCTGTTGTCTGGATGATACTGAGGTAGATACAAGGTGGTGAGAAAGGGGGTCTCTTGGGGACTCGTTTGAGGGGTAGATACCACTGTGATGAATTCTTAGTGCACTTGTTTTCATAAGATTTGCTGTAATTAAAACAAATGAGAGGCCCGAACTCCTGCAGAGGTTCTGGGCATTTGGTAATATATTTCTATGCTTTCTGGAGTGTAGGTTTGTTTTTGTTTTCCTCTTTTTGTAAAGCAGAAACATTGTCTCAATATGCTTCAGTGGTTGCTGAGAACACATTTTACGATGGTTTCTTTTTAGTCCATTATGAAAAGGTATCTTCTTTCTAGCAAACGTAGTGTTCCTTAAGTTTTCCATCCAAGCCTCTTCTGGTTGGGTAGGTTGTATGACCTCTTTAGTTCTCAGTTTCTTCATGAGAACAGCTGGAATAAGAGCACTTCACTGTGCTAGGATTAAATATGAAAGCAGTACGGAGAGGCTTAGCACAGTGTGTACACCCATAGTTAAGTCATTGCTCACTGTGCGTGTTGAACTTTATCAACTTTGGCTCACAGCTGTGATACCTTTTTGTATTACTGTTAGCTTTAAATACACCAATACATTAAATACAAGTAATATAAAATTGTGAACTGATCTGTTTTGAGATGTGACGTTTGGCTGTCTGCATCCTGGGATATGTTCTCTGCCGCTTCAGTCAATCAAAAGCTGGACATTCCAGCTTTGAAAAGGTCGGCGCCATGTGCTGTCTTTACTGGTCCCCCTTAGCTAAAGAACAGGGGAGAGGCTGTCACGTGCCCGGCACAGTGCTCCGTACAGGTCATGTGCACTTCGTCAGAACAGATGATAAAGGAGATAAATAAGGGACGAAGGCGCCGCCACAGCAGTCACTCCCAACTGGGAGAGGTGGAGTGGCTTTTATCCTCCCAGGAAACACCTGGCAATGTCTGGAGACATCTGTGGTTGTCACAGGGGAGAGAGAGAGCTCTACTGCCATGTCAGCAGGTCAGTCACTCAGCTGCATCCAACTCTGCGACTTCGCGGACTCCCCTTCCACGGAATTCTCCAGGCAAGAATACTGAGTGTGTTGGCGTTCCCTTCTCTAGGATCTTCCTGACCCAGGGACCAAACTCAGGTCTCTGGCACTGCAGGCAGATTCTTTACCATTTGAGCCACCAGGGAAGGCCCACTATTGGCATAATAGATGCTAAAACATTCTACAACCCCCAAAACAAAGAATTATGTGCCCTATATATTAATAGCAAAAGGTCAAGAAACCCTGGTCAGGTGACAAATACAAATACTGATTTCCTGAATCATTGAGATTTTCAAGCTATGCACTAAAAGCTTTAAAAACATACAAATCTTTATTAATGATACTGATTACCACAGGAAAATATAACTTCGTATTTACAAGCCAAACTCTAATCTACTAGCACCTTTTTCCTATTGAAACAAGTTTTTACTATATTAAGATTTTTGGTAACCTAAAGTTCTCAGAAATATATTTTCACACAACAAAACAGTGTATCTGCCCTGAGTTGTTTGCTCGAGACCATAAAGCTTAGGAAGAAAATTTCTAAACCAACACAAGGGTGATACTTACACTGACACATAGCCGAGCTCTCTTTATACTTTATGGGATAGACAATATCATAGTGATTTCCATTTGAAAAACACAGGAATACCTGAAAGGAAAAAACAGAATACATCCTTCAGCCCTTTACACACAACATTTACACAGCTACTTACATCTCTAATATCTGAGTTACTAGTTAATAAATTTCCACATAGAATGTTTTAGAAATAACCTAAAGCTGTAAT
Organism: Budorcas taxicolor; assembly: GCF_023091745.1. Classification (NCBI taxonomy): domain Eukaryota; kingdom Metazoa; phylum Chordata; class Mammalia; order Artiodactyla; family Bovidae; genus Budorcas; species Budorcas taxicolor. The sequence continues at coordinate 13,622,712 of NC_068926.1, read as the reverse complement.
GTGGTCATGGTACATCCATACGTTGAAATGGATACAAAGCCAGGAATCAGAAATTCCTAATGACTTGGGGAAACGCTTACTGCATCATAAAAATCACACACAATCTGTAAGAACAAATTATTTCAACTACTGAAAGAGAAGGGTTAGAAGACTGTAAGAAAATATTCTAAAACTTTAATGATGCTTACCTCTAAGGAGCAGAATCAAAAGTACATTTTTTTCTGCTTTACAGCTTCATGTACCTTCTAAATAATCAATCACTTATGCAAAGAGCAACGCACATTGACTTTGCTTAGACTACATCATATTCCAAAAATTACACTGTAAAGGCCAGATCCAGAGCCAGGCACCTCGGACACCCACAAGTCCTTACGAAGGCATATTTACCTCAGCTCCCTTCCCCTTGCCACCATAAACGTGGTGACAAGACACTTCAACCTGGGCTGCGTAACCCAATGCAGATCATGAAAACAAAATTCTCTAGTAATGAATCGTGGTGTTTTCCCCCTCCTTTCTGGGCTTTACATCATTTTCCAGTTGTTTCTGCCTGGTGACTAGATAATAACAACGTACCCAGTAAACTACCTCTGTAATGGGAAATATTTCACAGTTAAGTGTTTCTGGATGCAACAGTAGAACCTATTTTCACAAGTTATGTTTCTATCTAATGTATACATTGATGTAAAACAGTAATAGTCTAGTCAATCACATACACTGGCATCTCAACTATTTTTCTCTAATAAAATGTCACAAGAGAGTTCAACATTTGTGCAGAAAAACAAGTACAAAATAATAAAACTTGTAAATGATTAATAAGAACTTAAAAAAAAAGTCACTTAAAAATTATAGCTCAGGCAGTCAAGATGGCAAGTGAGTGGTTCCTTTACTTAAATCCTTTAGAAAAACTTAGAACAATTCTTACCTTTTCAGGAAAATTATTTTCAGTTACTTGTGAAGGAGAAACATTTGGTTTCTGGTAAATTATAAAATCTTTCCTGAAAATAACATTTAGAAATTATTTCTGATGAAATACACTTCACAAATTGAGGCTCAGTCCTTCATTCATTCACTCACTCAAGAGTCAAGTGCACCAAGCAACACTCTAGGTGCTGGAGAAAGAGCAGTATACAGAAGGCACTAACGGATAACTAAGCGGCAACATACTTAAGCAAAAAGTATCCTTTTAAACAAGTAAACTTTTAAATATAATTTTCTATATAACTTCAGATATAATTCTAAAAGCAGACCTCAAAACCACAGAAAGCGTGGAGATGAAATTTATAAAGACATTTTGAAAAGAAAAAATTAAGCATTCCCCTGATCAGACAAAAAGCTGTAAAACTGACAATATGGTGCTTTGCCCTTGTTCTAGCCATTCAACGCTAGCAGCCTTGAGAAAGGAGGAAATCATCTCTCTAGAAGATCTGTAAGTGATTCTGCTATTTTAACAACTGCGTTACAATGGAGCATGTTAACTTCCCACTGGCTTTATTTTTGTTTACCTATGTGATTACAGGGCTTACCTGTACAGAAGAGAAAGGGCACTTATTTCCACTTGTCCAACCCATTCCTGTATTGAAGAAAAAACACTGGCCCATAAGTGTCTACTTTCTATAATATCTTAATACACATCTTTATATATGATACCCCTAATTAGCTAGAGTAGCTCATTAATATTTTTTTAATTTAATTTCAGGATAATTGCTTTACAATATTGTGTTGCTTTCTGCTATGTGTCACCATGAACCAATCACAGGTACATTTATGTCCCCTCCCTCTTGAAACTCCCTCCCACCTTCCACCCCAGCCCACCCTTCCAAGCTGTCACAGCGCACCAGTTTGAGCTCCCTGCATCACACAGCAAATTCCCACTGGCTATCTATTTTACATACAGTAATATATATATGCTTCCACTCTACTCTCTCAATTCTTCCCACCCTCTCCTTTCCCCAGTGTCCACAAATCTTTCGTCTCTGTCTGCATCTCCACTGCTGCCCTGCAAATAGGTTCATCAGTACCATTTTTCTAGATTGCATATATATGTGTTAATATATGGTATTTGTTTCTCTCTTTCTAACTTACTTGGCTCTAGGTTCATCCTGGAACTGACTCAAACGCATTCTCCTTAATGGCCCAAAGAGCTCATTATTATTAGTACTGAGAATACTATAAAAATATTTTTATAAAACGGGCTATAATATACACTAAAAAGCAGCCCAAGTCTTGGTAACAAATATCCTAGGTAACAGGGCTGGAATAAGAATTCCTGTTGATGTGGCAGGATGACAGAGTAGTGTCTCTAAGTTGAGAACTCGCAGAAGGCAAAGTTCCAGCTGAGCACTCAGGACAGAGCCCAGCACACAGTATGTGCCCAGGAAACAGGACACTGCCTAGAAGCAGAGCTCAAGGACCAGAAAGGGTGAGAAAGGGCGGGTCTACTCTCTTCAGAATAATCGAAGGTACAAAGAAAGCAGTGTGCCAGGAATCACTTTAACATGTGGTAGAAGTTTTAGTACTAAAGGAGTCACTTTAAGTCCTTAAGCTTTTCAGAAGGCAGTATTTATCAAAAATTAAAATACTCTTTAAGGTAACCTAGCAATTCAACTTCTATAAAACTATCCGAAAGAAATATTTCATATGTCCAAAAAATGTATATAAACAGGATGGCCACTACAGCTATCTGTAATAATTTTGAAAAATTTTTTAAAGATAGCCCCAAGATTCCACTAATAGATAAGGAATAATTAAATAATTTATCATTCACCCAAACGATGTATGGAAATATCATGCAATCACCAAAAAGAATGAGCTATATTCCTATGAAATGACCTGAAAAGATCACTCAGACTATTAAGTGGGAAAAGTAAGTCAGTAAAATAATCCTGTTGTGCAAAACAAAATAAATATATATAGACACATACACGTAGAGAGGGAACTAGAAGGATACATCCTAAATTGACAGTGGAAACAGGAATTTAAAGATGAGGGGAAAAGTAAGGATTTTCACTCTTCATTCTGTAATAAATCTTTGACCATGAGAATGTATTCCTAAACTACCTGGGAAATTAGTAAAGACTTAATACCAAGAGTTACTAAAAATAAGAACTACAGTAAATGAATGCTGCCACTTCCACCTTCAAAGAAGAGAGATTTGAGATAAGGAGAGGATTTTGGATGATGGTTTGAAATCCTCTCCGAAAAGGATCATCTTTCCCCACAGACTCTGCACTTCAATTAATCTTAAAGTTGGCTCTGTTTTTCAAAATGAAATAGGTGCCATGCATTAAAACAGATTTATTAAAATAGGCCTCTGCCTAGCAATCACAGCCTCTCAAAACTCCACAAGCAATACCTTCTGGCACAGAGGAAATCCTTCCCTGAAACCGTCTGCTGAGATCATAAACCCAAGCTATTCCATTCTGTGCAGAATGCACCGCATCACTTCTAGTGTCAACAAGACACTACATCTCAAATAAGGTACCATTTTGTAAGTATTTAATCTTCAGGATAAATTCTATCGTAGTCTGGTTAAGTAGACAATGGCCATTATAGCTTGCCTTCTCTAACAATTTTGACTTTTTTCTTAATTTATGTTCTATCACTGTCTTCCACCTGAACGCTATAGTTTTTACTTACTCAACACTCTATGTTAGCCTACTTTATCACTGTGGCTTAAGAGCACAGCATTTCTACAAAATCTATTTTTAATCTTGTAAAGAACCACACTGTATCAAAAACACAAATTAAATGTTCTTAGATAGTCATCAAAAGCAAACTTTTGTTCCTCAAAAGACACTATTAAGAACACTAAAAGACAAGATACAAATAGGAAGAAAGTACTGGAAAATACACACCCAATACAGAATGCATGATGCTCGGTATAAAATACTCTTATAATTCAACAAAACCAAAATAATAAAGCGCAGAATCTATGAGCAAGACATTTCACCAACAAAGACATGCGGATGGCAAGTAAGCACATGAACAGGCTCTCAACATTACTAGAGAAATGCAAGTTAAGATCGCAACGACACCACCGCACGGCCACTACCTAGGTAGCAACAGCTACAATTTTACAAGGCTGACGATCCTGAGCGTTGATGAAGATGCAGAGCAGCTGGAATTCTCACTTATCGCTAATGACAAAGCAAAGCCGCACAGCCACTTTGGAAAACAGATTAGCAATTTCTCATTAAGTTAAACATGAATTTACCGTATGACCCAGGAATTCCACTCTCAATATTAACAATATTAATTAAAAGAAAAGAAAACATCTGTCCATAGAAAGACCTGCAACCAAATAGTCTTAGCAGCTTTAATAACAGCAGCAAACTTGGAAGAAATCATATATCCATCAACCTGTAAATTGCTAAAACAAGCTGCAGTACATCCATACAAGGAATGGCCACTCAGCAATAAAAATGAACTGTCACACAAAGGACAACACAGATGAATCTCAAAATGCTTCCATTATGCTAAGTGAAAGAAGCCAGACATGTTAAGACTACAAGCTATACCATTCTATCTGTTCGAGTCTCGAGAAGGCAAAACTTCGCACACGGGTGGGAGTAAGGGGAGTAGAGATCAACTGCCAAAACGTTATGAGACACTTCTGGAGTGACGGAAACGCCCTGTGTGGTGTCTGTGAGGGGATCACACAGCTGCATGCCTCCGTCAGATTTCATAAACTTAAAGCATCTACTATATGTCCATTTTACCTCTGTAAAGCTGACAAAAATATATTCTTTTTGAGGCATTTTTCAAAATGCTCCATTGATATTTTTAAGAAAAAAAGGAGGAAGTTCTCTTTCTCTGAGAAACATGGGTGAGGCAATGGAGCGTATCGGTTGACTACGTTTCTCTTCCTTTCATACATTCCATGTATCGGGGAGAAAGAGAAACAGAAATATTTATCGCTAATAAGAGCACACACCTGTTCTGTTTGGAAGGCACCTGCCAACATCTGCAGAAGGCCCGCCCAGCTTGGGGAGGGGAGTGTCCTGGGAATAACACACCTGGCCGGCCAGCACCCTGGGAAGGAGAGGGCTGTTCCCAGGCACTCTGCAGCACCTGCCACCCCGCCCCTGCAGGTCCCCGAATCAGTCTCCAGTCCCCTTCCACTGCCTCACTCCCCTCCCTGTCCCCTTCTCTCTCGGAATGTCTCTTCTACCCTTTCTCAGCCCAAGAGCCGGAACTGTTCACAAAGATCACCATAAAATGGTATTGTGGGTTTCTTCCTGACTAAAAATTAATAAATGGTCTTTGTCATTCCCTTCATCTTCTACAAAGGAAATAAAAATCACCAGTAATAGCTGGCGAGAACTGTTAACCTTCTGGTGTTTAATCTTTGCTATCTGTGACACAGGCTTCCCAGGTGGCAGAGTGGTAAAGAATCCACCTGCCAATGCAGGAGACTCAGGTTCAATCCCTGGGTCAAGAAGATCCCCTGGAGAGGAGAATGGCACCCCACTCCAGTGTTCCTGACTGGGAAATCCCATGGACAGAGGAGACTGGTGGGCTTACAGTCCACAGGGTCACAAAAAGGCAGATGACGACTGAAGTGACGGAACAAGGACGCAACTGTAGCATCACACCTATACTTCTTAGGACACACGTGCCTTCTCACTGGTACTAGACACCCTTCCCTACTGCAGGGACACTCCTGGGAACAGCATCCAAAGCCCAGTGACTTCTGCATCCCCGGGGCCTGGCCGTTCTTAGCCCACAGCAAGCACTCAACTTAGCGTCAGGGAATCGAAGAGACCCCACACAATGATCAAACACCTTACCCCTGTTAGTATACCCTTTCCTCCCCATGTGACTCCTCTTGGAGTCTTCTTTGTTGTCGTTTTAAATCTAACAGTGATTATCTCTGGGGATAAGGGAACATTCTACATGGCCTTCCGTTAACATTTGGATTTCTACACAAAGAGCATTAGCTTTCTCAGCAGGAGAGGAGAAAATAGGAAACAGAAAATTTCTTTTAATTTCCAAGTGACTAAGAAAGTGCTGGCAGGGGGAGTCGGTGGGGAGGGGCTGTCCTCCAACCTTCAGCAGCCTCTTCCTGCTTCTCATGCGGACCTCATTAAGGGGAATGGATGCAACCTGTCTTGTCAGCTGCCTAATAAGGAAGCAATCGAACACCGCCCTGTCCACCAAGCCCGATACACACAACTGCACCACACTCTGGAAATCCTCGGCGGTGCTATTTGAGATCTTCTATACTACGTTAAAGGGCGTCACGACAGATCAAGAAAGCATGACTGTGCCGAGTGAGGCAATGCTCGTGGCAGCAGCTGTCTTCCAATTACACGTGCACCTAAGGCAGAAGCTCCTCCATACACTCTAATACCAACCTCACCATATTTAATGTATTAAAACATAGAAACATCTCAGAGTACTACATACCTGTGGATTTTCCAAACGTTTTAAATATTCTTCAAATGACCCCTCTATAAACTGCAAAAAGGGAAAAAGGCCTATTAGAAATCCACCAAAAGTTAATCTCTTCACTGAGAATTACTGAATTTTTACACAAACCTTGGATACAATAGTTATATATATATATATATATATATATACACACACACAGAAAAAATCTAATTATGAAAATATGTACAAAATATTAAGAAAACATCATAAAGACACAGCAGAATTTAAAGAAGGAAACACTGTCTGGAACCACTTCCTGGACAGGGTCTGGAGGGTGGGCGGCACCCTGTGAGGAGGCGGCAGTGGGGAGGAATCACCTGCGCAGCCGGAGTGGGGTGAGCACACCTGCCCGTGGCTGGAGCAGAGGCAGGACCCGCAGGCCGAGGGAGGGGGCAGTGCCAGGTCACAGCACGTGGCGTCAGCAGAGGGTTTACATGGTTATAGCAGCGCTTAAAGACTAACTGGGCGAAGGCCAGCGCTTAGAAGAGAGCTGAAGACAGGTGCAAGGGCTAAGAAATGCCCGTTTTCTAACAGATGTGAACAGTCATTGTCTCTTAGATCAATTATTCTAAAAACAAAGACAAGAACTGATAATGCTAAAGATATTTTGAAGAATCAACAACATTTTTCTAATCCAGCTTGTCTCATTGTTATTTTAACAAAAACAAAAAAAATCTGATTTGATTCAAGCTATATGATTACACTTTTTGCTTTTCTCATAGCAGTTGCACTAATTTAATTGAGAAAGCTCTAAAAGACATTCATCTGAAATACCAATTTCAATTTTATTTCAATTAAAGTCTCGGTTAATTTAGCAAAGTGATAATACTTAAAAACATTAAAATATACTGCTTGGTCTATAAAAATCTTTTAAATGCCCTTTTTTTAAGACAGAGATTAATCATTTTATAGATGATATACTCTAATTTCCAAAAGTATCCTAAGCTTAAATACATACTTGCACTAACACAGCCACATATTTGAAATATTCCACCAATCAGAGGCTACTGTTCTCTATTAGTTTATTATTTACAGAATTTAAAAAAATAAAACCCCACAGAAACATGCAAAGTTGCAAAAGACTTAAGCTGTGGTCTGACACAAGCCTCCGTCCAACTGATTCTTCTTAATAATCAGAAACTACTTACCTAGGCCCTGACTAAACATTTTCAACAAAAAGGCACACCCTTCGACCCTGGACTTTTTTCCACTTCTGGTCAATAGAAACTGGTAGAGGTAGTCATTGTAAAGAAAGTGAAACTTTCCCCCTCAGAACTTTCAACTTCTGAGCGTAGTGCCTAAGACTGTAAGAGCTGAATCAAGACATGCAAAGCACTTAAAACAATGCTGCTGACATCTCCACTACTGTTAACAGAGCTTTACCCTCTGGAGCCAATACTAACTAATTCACTTGTAGTTTCTTCAAATAGTTAAAGACTATCTCTCTACCCTACCTTCCTCTCTGCCATAATACTCTCTTATCTAGCCTCCACATTACCAGCTTTTTAAAATAAGACAAGTTTTCAAATCTTCTGATCAAGCAGGCTCTCCTTCCTGGAATATATTACTGTTCAGCTTAAAACATGGCATCCAGAAAAATGTCACCAGTAATAAAATTTTGCTTAAAAATAGGAATTCCAACCCAAGAGCACCTTTAAACACTATTTACCTATTAAGTCTTAGAACTGAGTTACATGCAAAGTGTCAATGTTCTTTTGGCAGTCAGCGGGGAGAAAATACCAGTAAAGATTGTCAGATGATAATTCTACATCATAAAACCAATAACCAGTACGTCTTACAAGGCTTTCAATGTAAAGTGAAAATAGGTCACCGTGGCATCTATTTCACAGCCTACTACATACTAAGAAAATTACAGTCAGTTGATAAGATATTCTGTACTAATTAACTATACTACATTCTATTAACTACAAATCATTATTTATATAATTACAATGTTCTGATATGTGGTTCATAATGATGAACCCTGTAAATTAAAAATCTATAAATACCTCCTGATAAAATCAGAGGCTCAACATTAGCTATGCTCCGTGTATTTCTTATACTCCAAGGACTGCAATTTTTTTACAGTTCACAGGGGGTCACCAATCACAGAAACCAGTAGCCTCCCTGATCATGTCAGACAAGGCTCTCTAGTAATATGCTCAGGTCCTGCCCAAGTCACCCTTCCAGCCTCCACGGCTGTGATCCATCTGTCACAGAAGCTTTCTAAATGTCTGAATAAATGAACACAAGATGACCTTTAAAAAAAAAAATCACAGCTGACTATGGATTTGGATTTGAATTCAAAAAAGCAGTTCATTTTTATAAGGTTTATCTTCATAACCTACAATCCGATCCAACCTGCGAAATTCCCACTAGACCACTCAAATGGCTATCGTGTACCTCTAAGTCAAGGCACCGTTACATGGTTAAAATCGTCAATCACCTCTTCGAATCTCTCCCGGTTCTCCCGAAGGTAATGAATGCAGGCCATCCTGACTTCACCGTGGCGAGACTGGGAGTGCAGCACCTGTGGGGGAGAGCAGCACACGGGCAAGCCCTGTGTCAGAAGACGCTGCGAGGCTGCGGCCCACACCTTCCACACCCAACACAGCCTCACCGCCAACAGACGGCAGTCTCCATTTCCCCTTCCGTCATTTCTGACTCTGCGCTCACTCTCACCTCTCCCACTCACCTGAGAGCTGACACACCACGTGCCAGCAACAGTGCCTCTTACTCCAGAGGTCACTCGATGGAGAGCTTGTCACCATTTCCCCTTTAGGTCACTGAGACCACGCCTTTGGGGAAATCTTTGTAAGCTTACACTTTCCTCTCCCGGCCACCCCTCTACTATTACTTCACTCGTCACAAAGCAGAGCTGACAGAATCCCCGCCACGCAGCGCTCAGCCCCATCCTCAGCTCGTTGGAAGAGAGGACGAAGAGGTGACTTCAACAAAAAAATAAGTCTTCGAGGCTTTCTGCCCGTAGTAGAGAAATTGCTTTTTCCCAGTAACTTTGAATTACTTGCCTTATGTATAAATGTAAGTCCACCGTGGTTTGAGAAAAATTAAGGCACTCATTCTTAAATCCTCAGCTTACACGATTCGGGGAAGACCAACCAGGGAGCAGCGCAGAGGATGCAATCTGTTTCTGTGTGTTGTCATCCCAATGGCTTTCAAACGTGCTCTTCTGCCCCAAATCTTAAAGCACCAACTGAAACAGGCCATACTACGAACATGATCCACACCCTTTCACTCTGCAGCCTCTGCTGTCTTCTGTTCAACAACTAGTTCAACCAAAGAACAACTTACTGGCATCTTGCCTCTTAACAACAGTCTAAAGCTTTGTTTTGAAACCCTTTGGCCAGTCTCTAATATTTTACCACGCTAAAAAAAAAAAGGAGATTAAAACTGTTTTCTACTACTAGGTGTCTTAAACGAAGGTGCTCCTGCTACCCTACAAGGTCAAAGTGGGAGGGAAAAAACTGACATTTAAAATAACGTCTCAAAACTACTATCCAGGGCTCTTGAGAATTTCTATTATTATAAAGTAGCTTTAAGAGTTACAGTTTCAACTGAGTGAGTCTCCCTTATGTTCAGGGTGAGCAGAGAATTCAGGAAAAGGGAAGCTCCGGTTGCACCTGCTACAGGTCTCTCTGGATAACAGCCAAGGCTCATTTATACCCACGGAACCAAGAGGCGCAATTGCCTGGAGAGCTAGCAGGTCCCCTTACATTCAATTCAGATACTCTGACGATGCAAACTGAGGTTAGCAATGCGTTGCTTTTCAGCATACTAGCTGGCTTTCAGCTTAACAAGTATGCGAACACTGCTGTCTTTAGGAACTACAAAAAAGCATCCATCCTTACTGGAAGGACTATCCAAATGCAAAAATCACCACCACACAATTTTTTTGCCCATTCAACACATGACATTTAGTAACATTTCCTTCACAGAAGCTACGCTAGACGCTATTATGAATCAACATATTAGTCTGAGTAAACCAGTGTCATCAGATAGGGCATTTCTGCCATTAGCACAGTGAAGCTAGTCTTACAGTCATTTACCTAGCAACAGGTGGCAGACATAAGTGAATAAAGCTTATGATTTTACAACAAACACAATGACAGGCATGTTTTTTCTCCTTTAACAAACATTTCACTAGCACATGAAATCTGAACCCGTTACTCAGAAGTAAAATTCTCAGTACGAGGTGCCCAGGGTGCTGGGGCTTTATAGAGCAAAGGAATGTCAAGAGAAAGGAGGCTAAATCACAACTGTTGAAAAGCAAGTTCAAGGGCACTCAGGAAAAATTCAAACGGTATGACAAATATCTTTGCAAATTATTACATACAAGAAAATAACCTAGAAATAGGAGGCTTTCCAATCTTAGGGCAGACAGATAATAAACACAGAGAAAGGCTGAGACACTCTGCTTCACCAAGCCCTCTAAGAGGGCCCTATTTTTAGCTCCAGGGCCACAGAGCTGATTCAGGTCAGGCCTCCTGCAGGCCACAGGCCAGAAGCGTAAAAAGGGAAGGGGTTATTTAAATCAGGTAATTTGGAGGGGAAGACTCTGGCTAAATCAAGTCTCTCCCCCTGCATTTCCCCCGCCAAAGGCTGCCATTTAGATCACTTACTGTGACTCCCTGGTAGAAATGGTAGTTATTCTAATATTACTGGAGAAACTGTTGGCAAAAAGTAAATCCTTTGTGCACACTGTTGAAGGGCAGCCTGAGGATGCCGTTACTTCCCTCCCGACCACCAACACACACGCCACCTTTGGCCATGAAGACTACACCTGTGGTCCATGTCTACCGAAGAACAGAGTTTGCTCCAAGAGTCACCGCAACAAACTTTCTATAAGCTCAGTGTATTAAAAGTCAGCCTCCCGTAAGTGGAAGGGACATTCCCTCAAGCCTAATTTAAATCCCATCACAGTGAGATATAATAAAATGCATTAACTATTGTTAGCAATGAGCTCTTCGTGTAACCAGCTAGCTATTGTTCATTTCTACTTAAAAAGAGAGTCTATACAATCGAGTTTGCCAATTACCTGTGGTATGTAGTTCTGAAACCAGCCACACCTTTCTGCTTCAATATAAACTATGATGTGTATAATCCAACTCCAAATAAGCACCATACTTCTCGTATTTCTATTTGCTTCCACCTCTTTCCTTACCAAACTCTTGCTAGAGCCAATAATATGTTTCAATAGGGATTGAATTCACTTCCACATCTTCCCTCTGCTTCTGGAGGTGATGAGGAGACTCAGGAGGCTGAGGCGGATGAAGCAGGACAGATGGTGATCCCGAAAACTCACCAATGGGACAGACTGTTTACCTACTAATAGTAAAGACTGGGATCTGTTTGTGTTAACATCTCCCAAAGCAACATTAGAACATCTTAAAAAATTCCAAAAATAAGAGAAATCAATTGAACTGAAAAAGACACAGCTCAGTTTGGGGAGCTTTGCGAAGAATGAATGACAATGCCAGCCGCAAAATGCAAAGGTCTGGACCAGCTACACCAATTTCTTGTTTCCAAAAAAAAAAAAAAAGAATATCTTATGCTACTGATGTGAAAACGAGGGCCTTTGGAAAATAAGTGGCTGGCCTTTGGACTTTGAAAAAAACAAGAATAGACTGGTCTATAGATGTTTAGGAAAACATTTACTCACAAAAAGAAATTCCGAAAGCTACTTAGCATTAAAAAAGGTGAGAGAGACAGAAAAACTCCAAAGGGGGGCAGGAGAGGAAAGGGGTAGATCTTAGGCCAAAGGAAAGCAAAGGAAAACGGTAGGAAATACACACCAGGACAGCAATGTGAAATTTATGTCCAACTAATTCAACAGCTATTTCTTAATACAGGATGGATCTGGGTTGCTGCACACCTACCAACTACAGTGTTACATAATAGGGAATAAGCTCTCTTACCAAAAAATAAATCAGAAACATCCTCCCAAGAACTGTATTACAAAGTGATTTTAATCAGTAAGGGGGAAGAATTCGGCCAAGGACCTAAGGGACCCCAGATACAGTCTTCCTTCCCACTAGCAACTTTAAAACACTTTTTCTAAGTCAATTATTTTTTTTTTAGTTTACCTACACTTGCCTTGCAGGACAATAAAAGAAGGTGAAATCTACTCAAAGACAATTCTGTGCAAACATTCCACATTTTCTAAAGTCTGGTTTTCCCAAACTGCACATTTCCCCCACTCCTGACTCAGGCGGACATCCGCGGGCTTGGCTACCCCACGCTCCAAAGTCCAGTAACGGGGCGGGCGGGGGGGGCGGGGGAAGATATCACGATCCCACGAGTCGAGTCTGGTGCACCACCTCCTCTAGTAAACATTCTGCTTACTGGTGTGAACGCTGTGCTTGTAAAGCCAAAAGGGGAGGCGAAAAACAGCATTTCGCCAAGTTCCCACCCCTCCAGCAAGGGTGCAGACTCTCCGGCAGGCCTCACGGGCTAGCTTCAACTCATTACCTCTTCGCCAGGAGGGACGACACCCAGATCATTTACAGGTTTTTAAGTTTCGATTCGGAGCTCCCAGTCCCAGGGCAGCGTCCGGTTCCGGGGCGACAATGGGCCGCTGTGACGCCTGCGGGGCCACGCGCAGCCCGCCCGCCGCTTCCCACCCGGCCCCCCGCCGATCGCCCCCTCCGGCCCCCGCCCCGTTACCTGCTCCGCCACGGCTCGGAACAAGCACGACCCGTCCTTGGCGACCAGTTTCCGATACAAGCCCAGGGTCCGCAGATAGGCGTCCATGGGCGTCGCGTCCTCGCGGGGCGCCGCGCCGCCCCGGTCGCCGCCGTCGGGGGCGCCGACGGCAGCCTCCATGTTGCCGGTCGCGCAGCAGGCCCGGCGCGGCGCGGGCTAGCCCCACATGGCCGCGCCGCCGGCTCCTGGACGCCCCGGCCGGGGGCGGGCAGCGGCTGGGGCTCGGGCTCGGGCTCGGGCTCCGGCTCGCGCTGGGCGGGCGGCGGCAGGCGGCGGCCCGAGGCGGCGGTCCGCGCGCATGGGGAGCCCTGCCTAGTGCATGGCCGGGCGCACGCGGCCGCCTCCCGCGGGGCCACGCGCCCGGGGGAAACGAGGCGGGGAATTCACCGAAACCCGCAAGCGAGCAGTCACTTGACGCGGGCCTCGCCGCCCGGCTCAGCCACTGGGGCCCCGGGGTCCCGCCCCCACACACACACAAGTTTCCTCGCCGGACCCGGCGGAAGCGAGGACACCCCCGCAACCCGAGCGCGCCGGCCCAGACTCTTGGTGAAAGCGAGGCCTGTGGGCCCCACACCGGGAGCCGAAGAAGCCGAGGGAGAAAGGCGCGGCCTGACCGTCTCCCCACCTCGCAGGAGGGCGCCGGAGGGGCGGGGAGTGGGCGGGGGCGCCCGGCGGGAGGGCAGCACCCTCGCAGCCCAGAATGTGTTTTCGCTTTCGGCCCCGACCGCGGAGAGGACGGCGGGAGGTGTAGTTTGGGCAGCGGCAGGAAGTCGGCCTGCGGCGGGCGGGGACGCGCGGCCGGCCTACCCGGCGGGGGGAGGCGCCCGGGAGGCGCGCGGACTACAAGTCCCTACAGCGCGGCCGCCGCCGCCACCCGGCGCCGGCTTCACGCTTCCCGGGCACCGCGCGTCCTCCAGCAGGCCGAGGGTCTGCGCGGAGACCTGCGCGCGCCGCCCCGCCCGGCCGGCCGCCCGCCCTCTGCGCCGCGGGCCTGCGGGATGTGCGCGCGCTCTGCGTGCGTGGAGTTGCCAGGGACACGGAGGCCGCTGGGTCGGCCCTTTGTGTATTTCCAAACAGAGGGCGCACCTGTCTGCTCCCCTCCCCCCCGGCCTCTTCCCCTGACGTTTCCATGGAGGTGGCTTTAACGGCTTAAGCAGAAAATAGACCTAATTGGCGAAGGCTCCTGGAACTCGCATCGTGCGGGGCGATACGGGCTGTCCATAAATCAGCCGTGGACTGCTGATTCCTATTCGAGACTAGAAGTACAGCTCTGGGGGTATATCGCAAGATGATGCCTTTGCCACAAACATTTTGGTTCACCCTGCCACTATAGCTGCCCACCCCAGCACAAAGGGGTGTCGCTAGTCGAAAAAACTTAAGATTTTTTTTTTTTTTCCTTTTTAGAAAACCATCTTGTAATTAATTGTTTGATAGCGTGCTGGACGTGCCCTGGGATCCAGCGGCGTTTGCTGGAGGATTCCTGTTCAACTTCCCACCCTGAGAAGTTGAATGACAGTGTATGCCTTTAGAACCTAGAATTTATCCAGCTTGTTTTTGTGACACCAGAATTTTATTTTTATTCAAGTACAACAGCATCTGGTATCTCAATCTTTTAAATACATGGTTAATCATAAAATCTACTCTTGAAGCCATGGTGCGGCAGGGTGGGGCTGGCGAGATGGAAGAATTACTGTAGATTTAGACATGTGGTCAAACAGATTCTTTGGAATGGGGGGCAAGGCAGGCCAGATGGTGAGAGTCCAGTGCAAATTACTGAAAATTCTATTTGAGAAATCTGTTTTCAGTATTTGGTGCAAACAATGACTCGTGTGTTCACTCTCCTTGGAACGTTTAGATTTGATTTCTTAAGGTTTAAAAATTCAAATATCCAATGGTGCTGTTTTTAGAGAAAGCAAAAAAAGGATTCTGACCTAAATGAATTTTCTTGTCCCACTATTGAATGTTGTACATTTTGTAGAGCAATACACTGCAGAATCCCTTTTAGAAAAACCTAGTTTCAAGTCAAACCTGTTGCTTTTCCTTCTTTAAAATATATATAATTTAAAATATACGATTGCACTCTCATTCCGCTCAGAAAGAACTGCCCAGTTTTACCACTACTTAAAATATGGCACTTTCTTTTTATAAACAATGACTTGCCTTTTAAACCCACAGAGGAATGGAAAGTGAAAGTGAAAGTGAAGTCGCTCAGTCCTGTCCAACTCTTTGGGACCCCATGGACTATAGCCCACCAGGTTCCTCTGTCCATGGGATTTCCCACGCAAGAATACTGGAGTGGGTTGCCATTTCCTTCTCCAGAGGATCTTCCCAACCCAGACGCTTTACCATCTGAGCCACCAGGGAAGACCCGGAAAGTAAAGTAATATCTAAACAATAGCTTAAGTATTGAATTCTTAAAATGAGTAGATTCTGTAGTATTAATAAGCAACAGACTTTCTTATATGCCAAAAGAAAACCATGCCTTTCCTACCATTTATGTAATTTAGAAATAAGAGTTCTGAAGCTAATCTCCAAATCAATAGGTATTTATGGAAAATCTACTGTGTCTAGCATGCTAGACAACTGCATTCCTAATTATCTTGAGAACATATTAGAAACATATTTCCAGGGGCCTCACGTTTGAAAATCTATCAAACCTTATTTTGTAATTGAAATGTTCATGACTACATTGTTCGTGATTACATTAATTTTTAGAAGTCATTAAAAAGCTCTGCTCACCTTTTATATGTGCAATAATTTCATTTTGAGTGGCTAATAGTGTTTCAAGCATATTTTCTATTTTAAGCCTTATCTATTTTTTAATGGAATATCACTATGTTTTTTAAGCCCCCAGATTCCTTTGAAACACTTTGAAAAGGAAACCAAATACATCATTAACACTATAATGTCTTTATTTTCCATTACAAAAATGTAATTCACTCACAATTGGACAAATAAATGAATACAATCATTTAAATAAGTACTCTAGTTGACACTACGGTTGACTTACAGTATTTTTTAAATGAATCATTAAATACTAACAGAAAACAGAGGCTCTAATCAGAATTCATCACCATTCTATGTAATCTTATAAAAATATGGTTTATTATCAGAATACTAGAAGAATAACACATTTCCAGTCATTTCTACACTTCATGTCCTGACAAAATTACTTATTATCCTCATTCCTGCTGAATGAGTGCAGATCAGCCTCACTCTAAACTGCCTGCTTCTGCTTCCAAAATTAGAAGTAAAACACCTGTTGTATCTGACCAGGGGGCCTGTTTAAGGAAATCCTTTAGGTATTTTGAGACCTGATCCAAGACAGACCCTCTGTATGCCAAATCCCCAAATATACTCCCTGTTTAGGCAACATTAAAGGATCCTATGACTTTAAACTGAACCAATGCTTGTAGAAATTCACTTGCTAGCATTAACCTCTGAAAGTTTTCAAGAAACTACATCTGACTGACCATGTTCGCTCTGAGGAAGCCATTTCTGATTAGCAAAAGTGAAGAGCAGACATTTTCATCAAATATAATCTGAAGGAACAAAATTAGTCATCCCAGGCAAATGTGTCAACTGTACATAGTTAAATACCTCAAGTCTGTTTGCTCTGACAAACTTTGGAGCTAATAATTGTATCTGGTGAAATTTTTTTGTTTTAAAAATGATAGATTTTCTGCAGTTTTTTTTCCAATAAAAAGGTGTTATGGTGGTGGTGTTCAGTTGCTCAGTTGTGTCCAACTCTGCGACCCCATAGGCTGTAGCCCACCAGGCTCCTTTGTCCATGGTATTTCCCAGGTAAGAATGCTTCAGTGGGTTGACTTCCTTCTCCAAGTAGGCATCCTCCAGTATTCATTTACAGTAGGCATTCTCAAAGATGGCCCCCAATGATTCCTGCCTCCTGATATTCACTCTCCTATATAGTCGCCTCCACTTTATAGCAGGATTGGTCTCTGTGATCAATAGAATAGAGCAAATTGTACAAATTTAATATATTGCTGCTGAGATCAGGTTATAAGAGATGTTTTTGGTTGTTCTCTTGTATTTCCTCTTTTGTGGGTGACTCACTCTAGCGAAAGCTGGTTACCATGGGGAAAACTTAGAAGTTCTCCTGGTGGGGAACTGGAGCCTCAGCCAACAGCCACATAAGTCAGCTTTGAAGTGAGTCCTCCAACCCAATCAAGCTTTCAGATGACTGCAACTCCATGAGAAACCCCTCATCCAGCCAAGGTCTGAGATTATTTTTTTCTTTGAATTCAACCCCCGCCCCCACCCCCATCCCCTACCAAGGATGCAACCCAAGCCCTGCCAGTGAAAGCGCAGAGCCCTAACCACTGGGCAACCGGGGAATTCCCCAGGGCTGAGCTTCTTAATTCTAAGATTCTTGATCTCACAAGCTATGTGAGTTAATGCATATTTCTTATGTTAAGCTCCTAAATGTTGGAATAACATTCCCAAAGTAAGTAAGACAAACATAACACCCCATTGTTTCTCTTTACTAGGTGTGTATGTCACTTCAGTTGTGTCCAGCTCTTTGTGACCCCACGGACTGTAGCTCACCAGGCTCCTCTGTTCATGGGATTTCCCAGCAAGAATCCTGGAATGGGTTGCCATTCCCTTCTCAGGAGATCTTCCCAAACCAGGGATCAAACACATTGCAGGTAGATTCTTTACCCACTGAGCCACCTGGGAAGCCCCTTTACTAGGTAGACATAGAATATATGTCAATAATTCATGAAAATAATCACTAATTTACTATCTTTTGTGCTAAGCAAAGTTGCCAGTAAGCAGATTTTTTTTTTAATTCATAAAATCCTTTACAAAATACAAAATCCTAAGAACATCTGAGCTTTATTACCACATAACATTTGGGTTTGTTTTCTACAAAAATGCAAGTAATTAAATCCTACAAAAAACCTATTTTCAAAAAAAGAACTATTTCTCTCAGACTGTCCTCCAGCTTACACTTTGTTGCTCCTGAACTACCTGCATGGTCCCTCACACATTTCCTACCTTGGAACTAAATGTGACCGTGTCACTACTCTAGGCCAATGAGATGCGAACAGACTCCATGCGTTTAACTTTCAGTCTGTTTGTGTTAGCTGCTCAGTCATGTCTGAGAAAGTTTGTGACCCCATGTATATGTAGCCCTCCAGGCTTCTCTGTTCATGGGATTCTCCAGGCAAGAATACTGGAGCGGGTAGCCATTCGCTTTTCTGGGGTTATCTTTCTGACCTGGGGACTGAACCCTGGTCTTCTGCATTGCAGGCAGATTCTTTACCATCTGAGCCACCAGCAAAGCCCTTAACTCTTAGTTCATTTCCTTAAAGATGAAGCCTCCTGCCCTCGACAGTCTTTCCTGCTTTCCTTCTGCTCATTTGAAAACATGGTTGAAACAAAGCCAACACTAACTGCAAAGACAGTACTCTAAGAGAACAGATGAAGAAGCTGAAAGAAAACAGAGTCCTTCAATGCTTCAAGGCCGGAAGGCGTGGACTGTTTTATGAGAGAAAAATGAACTTACTTAACCAAGCATTTTTTGTTGTTGTTCTTGTTACAACTTGTCTATGTATCCTGGCATATTTTTCTTTCAATATTAAATAATGGTGAGTGAAAGTTGCTCAGTCGTGTCCAACTCTTTGTGACCCCATGGACTATATAGTTCATGGAATTCTCCAGGCCAGAATACTGGAGTGGGTAGCCTTTTCTTCTCCAGGGGATTTTCCCAACCCAAGGATCGAACCCAGGTCTCCCGTATTGCAGGCAATTCTTTACCAGCTGACCCACCAGGGAAGCCCAAGAATACTGGAGTGGGTAGCCTATCCCTTCTCCAATGGATCTTCCTAACCCAGGAATTGAACACAGGGTCTCCTGCATTGCAGGCAGATTCTTTACCCACTGAGCTATTTGGGGCCAAATAGAATTTAATTTACAAGAGTTACTTCCCTTAGTTGCACAGAACTTTTTTTTTTTTTCCTAGAAAGTTCGAAAAATTTTCTTTTTCTGAAAATTTGGGAATCCCAAATGTTAAAGGACTTCCAAAAAGGTTTCCTGATGTTATTTCTTCATCACCAATCCATATTCGCCTTCAGCTGCCACGTTGCCACTGTTGGCTACCTCCTCATTGTGAAACAGAATGAACTGAGTCCATTCTAACCCCAGAGCTCAGACTGTAGTCCTGACACCCTATTTCCAGTGTGACTGGAGGAGTCAAACTATGGTTTAGTTTCTCTCAGCAGCTGTCACTTCCTTATGAGGTCAGCACATTGCTATGTTCAAGTTGCAAAGACGAAAAACCTCACAATAGACTGAGGCTCTTATACAGCTAGTCAGAGTCCACCATCTCTGTAAATAAACCCCACCTATTTTCAGCCTTTTACCGCTCCTTTAACTCATCTCATAGCGTGCGTGCTTAGTCATGTCTGACTCTCTGTGACTCCGTGGACAGTAGCTGCCAGGCTCCTCTGTCCACGGGATTCTCTAGGCAAGGATCCTGGAATGGGTTGCCATGCCCTCCTCCAGGGGATCTTCCCCACCCAGGGATCATACTTGCGGCTCTTGTGTCTCCTGAATTGGCAGGTGGATTCTTCAGCACTGCACCACCTGAGAAGGCCCTCCTTTCACTACCACTTCTCAGTTCTCACTCTGACCCAAGCAAATTTACAAAGTCACCTTACAAGGAATTTACTATGTCTTCTCAGTGTGGGATTGTAAACTTTTTGTAGGCTTGCAGAATTTATGATTATTTTGTATTTCCCACGTGTCTAAGAGTGTATTCGCTTTTATATATTCAGATCAGCAGTTTAATAAATAGTCATTAAATATTTTCCTGTGTTTCCAATAAATCTCTCAATGAGAAAAACATTTTACATGAAAGTGTAGGGATTTCTCTGGTGGTCCAGTGGTTCCATGCTCCCAATGCAGAGGGCTTGGGTTCAATCCCTGGTCAGGGAACTAGATCCCACATGCCACAACTAAAAATCACACACGCCACAGTGAAGATCAAAGATCCTGAGTGCCTCAATTAAGCCGGGTACAGCCAAATAAATAAATAATTTTTTTTTAAAGAAAACAAAATGTATAATTCTGGAACCTGTAGTTGAGACCTAAGTATTTTGCCAAGACTGTGTGTCTAGTTGTACATATTTTTCTTTATAAACAAAGAATTGAAGATAATCTAAATGTTAAACAATAGAAAATTGACTACATTTTAATATGCACAATTAGAATACTATTGAGCCTCTTAACTATGTGTGCGGGTCTATGTGTTGATTACAATCACCCAGAGAAATTCTGAAAAACAACAGATCAATGGTATTGAAGGGAAAAGATGGGGATAAAGACTGGGTCATGGAGATAATTACTGTTGAAATTAAGCGACGTGTGTATGGGTGTTCGTTATACTATTCCTTCCACTCTGTACATGTTTGAAATGTTCTATAATAAAAAATGGTTAGGGACTTTCCTAGTGGTCCAGTAGCTAAGACTCCCACTCGCAATGCACGGGGCCTGGGTTCAATCCCTGGTCAGGAAACGAGATCCCACATGCTACAATGAAGATCGAAGATCCTGCACGCCACAGCTAGAACTAGCCCAGCCAAATGAATAAATAAATACATTTTTTAAAAGGTTAATTTTGTGAATCCTACTCCAGGTTTCTTGAATCAGAATAGCAACAGATAGGCCAGAGGAATCTGTTTTTTGAATTTCCCCAGGTGATTCTGAAGATCATCCATCATATCCGGGAACATCTGAAAATTCGGATGGCATCAGAGAGGCAGCGCCTACTACACATGAAAAAGGAAATTATGGATCTTTAAATTAACAAGAGAGGAGGAAATAGACAGCTGACCTGTATTCAACCCCAAAATCCCTGTTCTAAATCACCACAAAAAATTCTTAAAGATTCCAGTCTTTAGGTTGCCTATTTATGTAGATAAGTACACCTCAGAGAGATTGCGGGTTTGCTTCCAGACCTTTACCATAAAGTAAGTCACATGAATTTTTTGGCCTCCTAGGGCATATAAAAGTTATGCTTATACGATACAGTAGTTTATCACATGTGCAATAGCATTATGTCTAAAAAATTCAATGTATGTACCTTAGTTTAAAAATACTTTATTGCTAAAAACTGTCAACTATCATCTGAGCCTTCGGTCAGTTGTAATCTTTTTTGCTGGAGGGCCATGTCTCAAAAATGTTTGCAATATTGTGAGAATTGTGAAAATGTGACCCAGAGACATGAAGTAAACAATCATTCTCGGAAAAATGATGCCAAAAGACTTGTTCAACATAGGATTGCCATGAATTTCCGATTTGTAAGAAACACAGTATCTGTAAAATGCAGTAAAGGAAAATACAATAAAATGAGGTATGCCTATCACACCATTAGACAAAGACACAGAAAAATAAAATTGTATTGCTTAAGATTATTGCAACATAAAAATACCAATATTTTAAAATTAAAGTTATAAAAAAATAAAATAAAATAAATAAAATTAAAGTTATAATAAGGAATTATTAATAAAAATACAAAAGTGTACCATCATAATTAAAACTAACAAAGATATGGAACATACTACTGCAAAAAGCGGTGTAAAAGTTAAATCATTTAAATAGCTTCCTTGAGAATGCAAATCACACAATAAAAATATATATATTTAAAGTATACAATTTAAGAAGCCTTGATATATGTCTCTGTCTACGAAATCATCACCAAAATCCAGATAATGAACATAACCATGACCCCACTGAGTTTCCTGTCCCCCTATGTGACTGGTTTACCCCAGGCTTCCCCCATCCTCAGCTCTCCATACTATGTTTTCTATCACTGCCTTAGTTTGCTGAAAGTGAAAAGTTAAAAAGTGTTAGTCACTCAGTCCTTTCAGACTTTTGGTGACCCCATGGACTGTAGCCCACCAAGCTTCTCTGTCCATGGAATTCTCCAGGCAAGAATACTGGAGTAGCCATTCCCTTCTCCAAGGGATCTTCCCAACCCAGGGATCGAACCCCAGTTTCCTTCTTTGCAGGCAGATTTTCTAGGACTGCTATAATAAAATACCACAGACTGGGTGCGCTAGTGGTAAAGAATCCACCTACCAATACAGGTTAGACATAAGAGAAGTGGGTTCAATTCCTGGGTGGGAAAGATCCCCTGGAGCAGGGCATGGCAACCCACTCCAGTATTCTTGCTTGGAGAATCCCATGCACAGAGGAGCCTGGCAGGCTGCACTCCACAGGGTCTCACAGAGTCAGACATGACTGAAGCAACTTAACACACACACAGCTGACCTAACAGAAATTTATTTTAGCACAGTTCTGAAGGGTAGAAGTTTGGGATCAAAGTGTTCCCAGAGTTGATTTGAGTACTCTTTCCTCAGCTTGTAGATGGAAAATTTTTCCATGAGACTTCACATGATTTTTCTCTCTGCATCCATCTGACTAAAAATGTCCTCTTAAAAGGATGCCAGTTAGATTGGATTAGAGCTAATTTGAATGGTCTCATTTTAAATGGGGTCGCAAAGAGTTGACTCGACTGAGAGCCTGAACAACACCAACCCCTTTAAAGTCCTGAAAGTCTTAGTCTCTCAGTCACGTCTGACTTTTTGCAACTGCACAGACTGTAGTGACCCCACAGACTGTAGCCTACCAGGCTACCCTGTCCGTGCAGTTCTCCAGGCAAGAAGTGAGTTGCCATTCCCTTCTCCAGGGCATCTTCCTAACCCAAGGATCAAACCTGGGTCTCCTGCATTGTAGGCAGACCATCTGAGCCACCAGGGAAACTCAAAATACTACCTCCTTAAATAGTTATATCCTGAGGTACTGAGTGTTAGAACTTCAACAGGTAAGTTTTTGGGTCCAGTTCAGTTTTTAACAGAAACAGTAGATTAGTTTGCAGTTTCTACAGTTTTATATGAATTAAACTCTTTCAGAATGAACCCTCTTTTTGCCTGACTTCATTTGCGGGAAAAATTCATCTTGAGATTGATCCATTCATGGATCGGCAGTTCATTTCTTTTCATTATTGAGTAATATTCCATTCTCTGGACACACTACACATTGTTTATCCATTCACCTGTGGATAGGCAATTGGGTTATTTCCAATTTGAAGCTATTAAAAATAAAGCTGCTGTGAACTCTTTATTTCTCTTGGGGAAATTACCTAGGAATGTAATGGCTAGGTCATTTGTTGGGCATGCATATAACCTCATAAGAAACTGCCAGTGAAATTGAGACTTATAATAAGAAATATATATATGGTCTTTGTTCCTCTCAGTTGCTGGAACAGAGCTCCTAAACTCTTGGAATTTCCTAAATGAAGAGATCAATAGAGGCGTCTTTGTTAATAGGCAGCTTTTATGGAAAAACCCTAAGTAACCTAAGGATGGGCTGGTTGCCTGGGGAACCAGTTATGAATAAAGGGTTGGGACTTTTAGTCCTACCCCAACTTCCTGGGAGGAGAGAAGAGCTAAAGGTTGAGTTCAATCACAGATGGCCAGTGATTTAATCAACTGTGCCTATGTACTGAAGCCTCCATAAAATCCCACAAGGACAAGATCTGGAGAGCTTCTGGGTTAACACTTGGAGATTCAGGGAGGGGGGAGCACTCAGGGGAGGTCGGAACTTCATGCTCCACTTCTCATATCTTGTCTTTTGCGAGACTTTGCCTGGGTTCTCTCTGTGCATGCAAGCGTACTCAGTCACGTCTGACTCCTGGTGACCCCATGGACTGTATCCCACCTGGCTCCTCTGTCCATGGCATTTCCCAGGCAAGAATACTGGAGCGGATTGCCATTTCTTCCTCCAGGGGATCTTCCTGACCCAAGGATCAAACCCGAGTCTCCTATGTTGGCAGGCGAATTCCTTACCACTGAGCTACCTGGGAAGCAACCATGGCCTAAAGCCTCTCTCCAGACATTAAGCTGGGGTGATCGTAGAACTCACAACATCTGTTTCTCATCTCTCAGTCATCACTGTCCTTTGTTTGCTAACATCCATTGTCTTGAAAACCATTGTTTCATATATTTCGCCTGGACTTTTGGTTATTTCAGGAAAGAAGGTAAATAAACTCCCTGTTATTCCCTCTTGAGTGGAATAACAGAAGTCTGAAGTAATGCTTTAAAAATAAATACAAAACAACATAATGATTGCTTTCACAGGTTTTTTTTCAATTAGGGTCACAAAATAAGTCTGAATTTCTCTGATTTTGACTCCAGGGCTACTGTACTATCTTGACTCCTACTGGAGATTCTTTGATCCAGTCAATTCTGTATCTTTATCTCTCCTGTCTTACTGAGATGTTGCTCAGTCGCTAAGTTGTGTTCAACTCTTTACAAACCCATGGGCTGCAGCACACCAGGCTTTCCTGTTCTTCACCACCTCCCAGAGTTTGCTCAAACTCATGCCGATTGAGTCGGTGAGATCATCCAATCATCTCATCTTCTGCTGCCCCCTTCTCCTCCTGCCCTCAATCTTTCCCAGCATTAGGGTCTTTTCCAATCAATCGGCTCTTCCCATCAGATGGCCAAAGTATTGGAGCTTCAGCTTCAGCATCAGTCCTTCCAATGAATATTCAAGGTAATTTCCTTTAGGATTGACTGGTTTGATCTCCTTGCTGTCCAAAGGACTGTTAAGAGTCTTCTCCAGCACCATGATTCGAAATTATTAATTATACAGCGCTCAGCCTTCGTTATGGACCAATCTCACATCCATACATGACTACTGGAAAAACCATAGCTTTGACTAGATGGATCTTTGTCAACAAAGTAATGTCTCTGCTTTTTAATACTCTATCTAGGTTTTTCATTGCTTTTCTTCCAAGGAGCAAGATCTTTCAATTTCATGGCTGCAGTCACCATCCAGCGTGATTTTGGAGCCCAAGAAAATAAAGTCTCTCACTGTTTCCACTTTTTCCCCTTCTATTTGCCATGAAGTGATAGGACTGAATGCCACAATCTTGGTTTTTTGGATGCTGAGTTTTAAGCCAGCTTTTTCACTCTCCTCTTTCACACTCATCAAGAGGCTCTTCAGTTCCTCTTTGCTGTCTGTCATTAGAGTGGTATCATCTGCATATCTGAGGTTGTTGATGTTTCTTCTGGCAATCTTGATTCCAGCTTGTGATTCATCTAGTCCAGCATTTCACATGATGTGTTGTTTGTGTAAGTTAAATAAGCAGCGTGACAATATATAGCCTTGACATACTCCTTTCCCAATTTTGAACAAGTCTGTTGTTCCATGTCTGGTTCTAATTGTGATTTATCTTTTAGAAGATGCCCTGTGCCTTGTTCCCACCATGTGGCAAGGGACACCCACAAAGCGATATACACAAAGATCATTCTTCATAAACAGCATAACTTTGAGAAATTGTTTATCTCATTACTTTTATATACTGATCTATGTTTGTTCATCTGCTTGTGTAGATATGCTTTTATTTGAAGATTTGTTCAGCAAATCTGTGCAGTGGCTGAATTTACAGGCTACACAAATGCAGCAGTACTATCAGAGGAGCAAGAGTTTAAACAAAAGTTGACGATAGAATTATAAGTGAAGAGAAAGATTTTTAAAAAGTAAAGGAAGTATATATACGTGACACATACCAGAGATACATTTTCACTCTGAAAAAATACAACAGAATCCACCAGAAAACTTAAAGAGTTAAGGCACAATTCAGCAAGTTTGCAGGATACAAGATCAATGAGAAAAATCAACTGTATTTCTACACATTAGCAATGGACAATCTAAAAATGACATTAAGTAAACAACTCCATTTAAACTACATCAACGCATAAAATCTTAGTAATAAATTAACAAAAGAAGCTCAAGAACTTGTGCGAAACTATATTGTTTGATGAAATAATTTAAATACATAAATTCACAGAAAAACATCACCTATTTATGGATCAGAAAACTTAATATTGTTAAGATGGCAATTCTGCTCAAATTGATCTACACATTCAACATACCCTATTTGTTTTTCCAAAAAGATAAACAAATGGCCAATAGACACATGAAAAAAATGTTCTTTATTAATCATGGGTATGTAAATCATACCCATGCAATCATGTCCTGACTCAATGGACATGAACTTGAGCAAACTCCTAAAGATAGCGGAGAACAGGGAAGCCTGGCATGCTGCAGTCCATTGGGTCACAAAGAGTTGGACACAACTTACTGACTGAACAACAATATAAATCAAAAGAACAATGAGATGCTCAGTACAAACCCAATACGATGGTTACAATTAAAGGGACAGACAACAAATTTTGGTGAGGATGTAAAGAAAGTGAGACCCTCACACAATGCTGAAGGGGCTATAAAACAGTGCAGCCACTTTGGAAAAACAGTTTGCCAGTTTCTCAAAATGTTAAGCTTAGAGTTACATATTATCTAGCAATTCTATTCTACTCTAAAGGTATATGTTCAAGAAAATTAAAAACACATGTCCACACAAAATCTTGTATAACTAATGTTCAAAAACAAGCCAAAAGGTGGAAATAACTCAAATGATGGATGGCTAAGTAAAATATGGTAGAGCTCTTTAATGGAATATCATTCAGCAATAAAAATGAAAAAAATACTGATACACACTACAAAATAAATGAACCTTGAAAACATGCTAAATGAAAAGAGCCTGCCACAAAATGCACGTATGTAATTCCATTCATAGGAAATGTTCAGAATAAGCAAATCCATAGAGACAGAGAGCAGATTTATTGGTGCCACAGGCTGCAGTGCTGGGGAAAAAATGGGAATAAAAATAGTACAGTTCTTGAGGAGAGATGGAGGTGTCTAAAATTAGATCATGGTAATGGTTTCAGAGATCTCTGATTATACTAAAAATCATGAAATTGTGTGCTTCAAAAGGGTGAATTTTATGGCGTCAGAATTATACTTCAATGCAACTGAACCTTGTAGTTGATTTGAAGGCAAAGAGTAAAATGCATTTGTTTTGGGGTTTTTAAGTTTATTTCAGATATTGCACTCCATTTTATTTAAATAAAAACAAATGCATTTTACTGTTTGCCTTCACATCAGCTACAAGGTTCAGTTCTATAAAGTGAGGAACATTTTCTTGGGCCAAAATCTACTATGAGTTCAGTCAATTCAATTAGTGTCAGTTTCCTTTTCCTCAATTAGCAAAAGCAGTTGAAATACTTAGACTGAAAAGTTGGGTAATATAATAAGCTTATTGGGTATTATTCCTCTCAGAAACATATTTGTAACTTTACTAATACGTTCAGTCTTCTAATTAGCCATTTTAAAGAAAATCTTATCCACAGTTAATCTAAGATGCAGAACAGGAAAATAGAGTGCCAAGAAAAATTAAAACGTAATGCCAATAGAATGAGAAAAACGTAACAGGGTATGAACTTCCTACTTGTTTTAATATGTTTTCTTTCTTTGCAACAAACACATTCCAGGAAGAAGGTACTTTCACTGCCACTGCTGAGAACAAATAAACACGGTATTTCCCTAATCTGTGAAAAAACTCACTAGAGGCCCATGGGCTATTGATCTAAGCATGGGGCTTTTTGTTGTTGTTGTTAAGTATTTTATTTATTTATATGGCTGTGCTGGGTCCATCTTGCAGCAGGCAGAATCTTAGTTGTGGCACGTGGGATCTAATCCAATTCCTTGACCAGGGATTGAACCCTGGCACCCTGCCTTGGCAGTGAGGAATCCTAGCTGCTGCACCACCAGAGAAGTCCTTAAGCATGGGTTTTAACAGGTCATCAAGGTCTGTTGTGAAAGAAATTTAAGAATAGGACATTTGATTTGTGTGACTATATAAATAAACATATGTGGGCTTCCCGGATGGCTCAGCAGGTAAAGAGCCCGCCTGTCAATGCAGGAGACACAGGAGATGTGGGTTCAGTCCCTGGGTCAGGAAGATCCCCTGGAGGAGGAAATGACAATCCTTTCTAGTATACTCACCTGGAGAATCCCATGGACAGAGGAGCCTGGTGGGCTACAGTCTATAGGGTTGAAAAGAATCAGACACGATTGAGTGTCTAAGCACATGTAAATAAATATATAAAGAAAGCTGAAAGCACGTGGGGAGAGGTGAGATAGGGGCTGATTCTTGGGATACAAACATAGGAAAAAATGTCACAGAAAGTAGGATTCTCATGCCCACGAAATGCCGGATGAATGGGCTAAGGATTACTGGGAGGCCCTGTGGCCAGCCAGCGCCCCAAGCCTTCAAAGAGGCAAACTTCAGCCCCCCCCCCCCCCCCCCCCGCCCCCGCAACACAGATTCCCTTGGCAGGCATGCTGGCAGTGCCCCAGATTGACAGCTGACTACTAACTGAATGCAGAGGTTTCACTCCATGGCATAAGCTTTGTCAAGGTCCCAGTAGGGCCTTTGGCCACCACCCAGAGTAATGAGGGTGCTAGATTAAGAAAAAGCCACATTCCGTGCTCTACTCTGACGTGTAGTGATGGCTACTCTTTCCCGAAACCTGAAAAGACAAAATAAAATAGAATAAAAAAAATTCTTAAATGATGCATTTTAGCTACCTTACTGGATTAATTATTTACCCATAGTCTCTCAATCCCAAAGTGACCCTTTCATAGCTCCTGTAATGATGCCATGACTAGAACTTTGTGAATTCCATTTCCCAGACTCCTTTGCCAGCCGGCTGCTAAATTCTGCCAGTAGGAGGCACTAGAAGGAGTCTAGAAGGTGGGAGAAAGAAAAAGAGGCTGCTTTCCTGACTTCTTTTTTTCCTGTTCTTGGCTGTGCTAACCTAGCTCCTTTCAGCACCCTCAGCTTTACCATCCCCTCAGAGGTAGCCGGGCTTCCCAGGTGGCTCAGTGGTAAAGAAGCTGCCTGCCGACGCAGGAGACACAAGAGATGAGGGTTCAGTCCCTGAGTTGGGAAGAGAAGGAAATGGCAACCTACTCCAGCATTCTTGCCTGGAGAATCCCATGGACAGAGGAGCTTGGCGGGCTACAGTCTATGGGGTCCCCAAGAGCTGGACACATGGGAGATTGAGTATGCACACATACACACATGTACAGAGCTAGCCAGGCAGCACGCACTCCTCAGACGCTGGGTCCCCAGTTCTAGAGGGACCCTCTCTCCTGGGAGTGAATGGTAATCCCAATAGCCTCCCTTCTGTCTCCCCTGACCTAGAGGCAACTGCTGCCTCTACTCTCAGCTCTGGGTAACAGTCAAGTCAAGTCAAGTTGCTCAGTCGTGTCCGACTCTTTGCAACCCCACGGACTGTAGCCTACCAGGCTCCTCCCTCCATGGGATTCTCCAGGCAAGAGATATCTCTGTTAAATTTCCTAGTGTTTTTCTTTTATCTTTCTTCCCCTGACTGGACTCCGACTGATACAATACCAAGCTCTGCTAGCTGTAACAGGAAGAGCCACCCAACTCTTCCTTTACAAAGATATGGAAAGACTGAACTGAAAAAAGGAAAACTGGCCAGTTTCGTTCCTTCGGTAGCTCAACCTACATCCTCCTCCTCCTTAAATTTTGAATTCATCTCAGTTTGAACATGCCCTATTTGCTTTTTCAACATGTATACCTCCTAAACAGCTTCCACTGCTGGTGGATGAATTCCCATATAAACATTTGAGCCTCTTTTCCTTAGAGTATGTCACACATTTTTATAAAAATAAAATTTACTTTAGCTGTACGTCATTTCCATTGTGTCTGTAGAGCTAAAGGTCACTTAGTAATATATGTCCATGTGATTCCCCAGATCAAAGTAAGAGACTACCAAATTCTCATCATCAGTCATCTGCTCTAAATCAAAACAGCTCTTCTCATGGCAAGACTTTCAATCCTTCCTTTTACACTTTTAAGTAGTCTTTCACCTGGAGACTTGATAGAATTTCCTTGAGGCATTATATGCCCTCCTCCTTCTCTGGCTAAGGTGCACTGGAGAAGAGCAGAACAAAGCTGCTGCTAAGTCGCTTCAGTCGTGTCCAACTCTGTGCGACCCCATAGGCGGCGGCCCACCAGGCTCCCCCGTCCCTGGGATTCTCCAGGCAAGAACACTGGAGTGGGTTGCCATTTCCTTCTCCAGTGCATGAAAGTGAAAAGTGAAAGTGAAGTCACTCAGTTGTGTCCGACTCTTAGCGAGCCCATGGACTGCAGCCTACCAGGCTCCTCCGTCCACGGGATTTTCCAGGCAAGAGTACTGGAGTGGGGTGCCATCGCCTTCTCCAGAACAAAGCTAATGGAGAGTATTTCTTCAAAAATGGGGACTTCAGAAAATGCCATAGATGCTTTGTGCCTGTGACTGATTCACTGCCTCTCAGCTCCAAATTCACATTTCATTGCCTGTGCTGGTGCGCAGTCCTGTCCGACTCTTTGTGACCCCCCACCCCAGGCTCCTTTGTTCACGTGATTAACAGAGGCAAGGATACTGGAGTGGGTTGCCATATGCTCCTCTATGGGAATGAAGCTGGACTTCCTCCTTTGTCAGTAGGGGGGGCTGGAAGAACACTGGAGCAGAAAAGTTTCTCTTGCTGCTTGCAGCGTACTCTTGTCCTCAGGCTCCCAAAGAGGTCATCGACACCCAGGACCTTTCGCAGTTGGCACCTCCCTAGGAGCGGCTTCTCACAGTACCTCTTGGGTGACCTTGCAGCAGAGTGCTGAAGGCAAGGTGTTTCCCCATGAACAAGTTCTCCTGGAAATTCCCGGGGTAGGTTTCCAACAAGTTTCACCAGTATGGCACTGGTTTTAACTTTGCCATCTGATGAGAAAAGGTCATGCTATTTCCAAAGAAGTCTGGGTGTCAGTGGCTGCCCTGGTGGCTCAGCAGTGAAAAATCGCCTGCCAACACAGGAGACGTCGGTTCCATCTCTGGATCAGGAAGATCCCCTGGAGAAGGAAATAGCAAACCACTCTAGTATTCTTGCCTTGGGGAGTCCCATGGACAGAGGAGCCGGGTGGGCTACAGTCCACGCAAACAGACAGACACAGCTGAAGTGACTGAGTGTGCACACGCACATATATATCAGAGGGGGGAGTGAAATGTTTAAGACTTGATTCATGTTAGTGTAGGTTTTTAGCCATTGTCCTATCCCATTCCTGCTTCAACCTAACACAGACTTAGCTAGTTTTTTTTTGTTGTTTTTATTTTTAAAAATCCCTGACCAGGGACCAAGCCTACATCCCCTGCATTGGAAGGTGGATTCTTAATCACTGGACTGATAGGGAGGTCCCTTCAGCTAGCATTTCAACATCAGCTTTTGTGTTGCACATTGCAGTTTTCTGCCTGTCCTGCACTGCTGCTGTGATTCTCATTTTGGAAATTTAAGTTATTTCTCTGGTGGGTCTGCTCCCTCCCATTTCTATCCACTGTTCTAAATGTATGATTCTAAGGAGGCAGGCAGTACACGCCCTGTTAGAGGATTGGGTACAGAACATAAACCAGAGACTTTGCTTAGTATTTTCCTGAATTAGAAATTAAGGAATAGGGACTTCCCTGGTGGTCTAGTGGTTAAGAATCTGCCTTCCAATATAGCAGACGCAGGATCGATCCCTAGTTGGGGAACTAAGATTCCCACATGCCATGGGGCAACTAAGCACGTTTACCACAATTATTAAGCCTGTATGCCACAACTGCTGCTGCTGCTGCTGCTAAGTCGCTTTAGTTGTGTCTGACTCTGTGCGACCCCAGAGACGGCAGCCCACCAGGCTCCCCCGTCCCTGGGATTCTCCAGGCAAGAATACTGGAGTGGGTTGCCATCTCCTTCTCCAATGCAGGAAAGTGAAAAGTCAAAGTGAAGTCACTCAGTCGTGTCCAACTCTTAGCGACCCCATGGACTGCAGCCCACCAGGCTCCTCCATCCATGGGATTTTCCAGGCAAGAGTACTGGAGTGGGTTGCCATTTCCTTCTCCAATGCATGAAAGTGAAAAGGGAAAGTGAAGTCGCTCAGTCGTGTCCGACCCTCAGCAACCCTATGGACTGCAGCCTACCAGGCTCCTCCATATTTTCCAGGCAAGAGTACTGGAGTGGGGTGCCATTGCCTCAACTGCTGAGCCCAAGTTCTGCAACTAGAGAAGCCCATGTGCTGCAGTGAAGACCGGAAGCAGCCAAATAAATATTTAGAAAAGAAGAAGAAGCAGTGAAAGAACAAAGTCATTTTCTCTTTGGCCAAGGTGGGAAGATGTAAACTGGGAGCTGGCAGTAACTATGGGGCCAGCCTTATGGAAAAAGCCAATCTAAGAAAATGAAGTTGATATACAGAAAAAAAAAGAGAAAGAGAAAAAAAAATTTATTGGACTTCTAGCACTTGGTTTTTGTATTATCAGAGGCACAAATGTGCCTGTGTCCTTCCCACAGTTCAGTTAGTTTTTCCTAAGCTACTTGAGTTAGGTTTTTATCACTTATAATTGAGTTCTAAAGTATTATCTTTTTTTAAGACCTCTGACGACATTCTTACTTCCATCCCTTAACTCCTTCAGTGCACTTTATCTGTACTATTTAATGTACGACTTTAGACTGTGCTTTCCCCTAACTGCCCATATGGTGCAACTTAATATTTAGCTCATAGTACATGAGACCATATTTGTGTATATACATTCTGCTCTCACCAGTTAGATGGTAATCTTCACATGTTTTACAGTGCCATGCACATGGGTTTGCTAATTAGCTGATGGATGGGAATTCCCTGGAGCTATACATGCAGCTATCTGTCTCCCATTTGGGATCTTGTTTAACTGCATATGTAACTGTATATGTACCACATGTAAACAGTCCCTGGTGGCTCAGCTAGTAAAGAATCCGCCATCAATGCAGGAGACCTGGGTTCGATTGGAAGATCCCCTGGAGAAGGGAATGGCAACTCACTCCAGTATTCTTGCCTGGAGAATTCCATGGGCAGAGGAGTCTGGTGGGCTACAGTCAATAGGGTTGCAAAGAGTCAGACATGACTGAATGACTAACACTTCCAACTTTTCATGGTAAATGGTGCCTAGGATATATTCAGATAGCATACTGTGATACCAATAATCTCTCATTTATTTATTTTTTAAATTTACATGTTTTATTGATATATATTTTCTGAGATATAGTTTATTTATGATATAAGCTTCAGGTGTACAATATATTTATTCAAAATTTTTATAGATTCTATTCCATTTACAGTTATAGTAAAATATTGGCTATATTCCTTGTGTTGTACAATATATGCTTTTAGGTTATTTATTTTATATATAGTAGTTTTTACCTCTTAATCCTCTAGTGTGTGCATGCATGCATGCTAAGTCACTTCGGTCATTTCCGATTCTTTACAACCCTATGCACTGTGGCCTGCCAGGCTCCTCTGTCCATGGGATTCTCCAGGCAAATAGACTGCAGTGTGTTGCCATGCCCTCCTCCTAGGAATCTTCCCAACCCAGAGATCAAACCCGTGTCTCTTATATCTCCTACCCTGGCAGGCAGGTTATTTATCATTAGTGCCACCTGGGAAGCCCTAATTCCTTCTCTATGGGATTTTCTGCTTCCCTGGTGGTACAGTGGGTAAAGCGTCTGCCTACAATGCGGGACACCCGGGTTCGATCCCTGGGTCAGGAAGATCCCCTGGAGAAAGAAATGGCAACCCACTCCAGTACTCTTGCCTGGAAAATTCCATGAACTGAGAAGCCTGGTAGACTACAGTCCATGGGGTCACAAAGAGTCGGACACGACTGAGCGACTTTCCTTTCCTTTCCTTTCCTTTCCTTTCCTATGGGATCTTCTAAAAGATGATCCTAAAAGATGATGCTGTGAAAGTTCTGCTCTCAATATGCCAGCAAAGACTAATAGAGTTTTGCCAAGAAAATGCACTGGTCATAGCAAACACCCTCTTCCAACAATGCAAGAGAAGACTCTACACATGGACATCACCAGATGGTCAACACCAAAATCAGCTTGATTATATTCTTTGCAGCCAAAGATGGAGAAGCTCTATACAGTCAACAAAAACAAGACCAGGAGCTGACTGTGGCTCAGATCATGAACTCCTTATTACCAAATTCAGACTTAAATTGAAGAAAGTAGGGAAAACCGCTAGACCATTCAGGGATGACCTCAATCAAATCCCTTATGATTATACAGTGAAAGTAAGAAATAGATTTAAGGGCCTAGATCTGATAGGTAGAATACCTGATGAACTATGGAATGAGGTTCGTGACATTGTACAGGAGACAGGGATCAAGACCATCCCCATGGAAAAGAAATGCGAAAAAGCAAAATAGCTGTCTGGGGAGGCCTTACAAATAGCTGTGAAAAGAAGACAGGCGAAAAGCAAAGGAGAAAAGGAGAGATATAAGTATCTGAATGCAGAGTTCCAAAGAATAGCAAGAAGAGATAAGAAAGCCTTCTTCAGCAATCAATGCAAAGAAATAGAGGAAAAGAACAGAATGGGAAAGACTAGAGATCTCTTCAAGAAAATTAGAGATACCAAGGGAACATTTCATGCAAAGATGGGCTCGATAAAGGACAGAAATGGTATGGACCTAACAGAAGCAGAAGATATCAAGAAGAGGTGGCAAGAATACACGGAAAACTGTACAAAAAAGATCTTCACGACCCAGATAATCATGATGATGTGATCATTATCTAGAGCTGGACATCCTGGAATGTGAAGTCAAGTGGGCCTTAGAAAGCATCACTACGAACAAAGCTAGTGGAGGTGATGGAATTCCAGTTGAGCTGTTTCAAATCCTGAAAGTTGATGCTGTGAAAGTGCTGCACTCAATATGCCAGCAAATTTAGAAAACCCAGCAGTGGCCACAGGACTGGAAAACATCAGTTTTCATTCCAATCCCAAAGAAAGGCAATGCCAAAGAATGCTCAAACTACCACACAATTGCACTCATCTCACATGCTAGTAAAGTAATGCTCAAAATTCTCCAAGCCAGGCTTCAGCAATACATGAACCGTGAACTCCCTGATGTTCAAGCTGGTTTTAGAAAAGGCAGAGGAACCAGAGATCAAATTGCCAACATCCGCTGGATCATGGAAAAAGCAAGAGAGTTCCAGAAAAACATCTGCTTTATTGACTATGCCAAAGCCTTTGACTGTGTGGATCACAATAAACTGTGGAAAATTCTGAGAGAGATGGGAATACCAGACCACCTGACCTGCCTCTTGAGAAACCTGTATGCAGGTCAGGAAGCAACAGTTAGAATTGGACATGGAACAACAGACTGGTTCCAAATAGGAAAAGGAGTACGTCAAGGCTGTATATTGTCACCCTGCTTATTTAACTTCTATGCAGAGTACATCATGAGAAACGCTGGGCTGGAAGAAACACAAGCTGGAAGGAGGAATATCAATAACCTCAGATATGCAGATGACACCACCCTTATGGCAGAAAGTGAAGAGGAGCTAAAAAGCCTCTTGATGAAAGTGAAAGAGGAGAGTGAAAAAGTTGGCTTAAAGCTCAACATTCAGAAAATGAAGATCATGACATCTGGTCCCATCACTTCATGGGAAATAGATGGGGAAACAGTGGAAACAGTGTCAGACTTTATTTTTTTGGGCTCCAAAATCACTACAGATTGTGACTGTAGCCATGAAATTAAAAGATGCTTACTCCTTGGAAGAAAAGTTATGACCAACCTAGATAGTATATTCAAAAGCAGAGACATTACTTTGCCGACTAAGGTCCGTCTAGTCAAGGCTATGGTTTTTCCTGTGGTCATGTATGGATGTGAGAGTTGGACTATGAAGAAGGCTGAGCACCAAAGAATTGATGCTTTTGAACTGTGGTGTTGGAGAAGACTCTTGAGAGTCCCTTGGACTGCAAGGAGATCCAGCCAGTCCATTCTGAAGGAGATCAGCCCTGGGATTTCTTTGGACGGAATGATGCTAAAGCTGAAGCTCCAGTACTTTGGCCACCTCATGCGAAGAGTTGACTCATTGGAAAAGACTCTGATGCTGGGAGGGATTGGGGGCAGGAGGAGAGGGAACGACCGAGAATGAGATAGCTGGATGGCATCACTGACTCGATGGACGTTCGTCTGAGTGAACTCCAGGAGATGGACAGGGAGGCCTGGCGTGCTGTGATTCATGGGGTCGCAAAGAGTCGGACATGACTGAGCGACTGAACTGAACTGAAAAGATGATGCTGTGAAAGTGCTGCTCTCAATATGCCAGCAAATCTGGAAAATTTGGAAAATTCAGCAGTGGCCGCAGGACTGGAAAAGGTCAGTTTTCATTCCAATCTCTAAGAAAGGCAATGCCAAAGAATGCTCAAACTACTGCACAATTTCACTCATCTCACATGCTAGTAAAGTAATGCTCAAAATTCTCCAAGCCAGGCTTCAACAATATGTGAACCGTGAACTTCCAGATGTTCAAACTGGGCAGAGGAACCAGAGATCAAATTGCCAGCATTCGCTGGATCATGGAAAATGAGGAGAGTTCCAGAAGAACATGTATTTCTGCTTTATTGACTATGCCAAAGCCTTTGACTGTGTGGATCACAATAAACAGTGGAAAATTCTGAAAGAGATGGGAATTCCAGACTACCTGACTTGCCTCTTGAGAAATCTGTATGGAGGTCAGGAAGCAACAGTTAGAACTGGACATGGAACAACACACTGGTTCCAAATAGAAAAAGGAGTACGTCAAGGCTGTATATTGTCACCCTGCTTATTTAACTTCTATGCAGAGTACATCATGAGAAATGCTAGGCTGGATGAAGCACAAGCTGGAATCAAGATTGCCGGGAGAAATATCAATAACCTCAGATATGCAGATGTTACCACCCTTGTGGCAGAACGTGAAGAAGAACTAAAGAGCCTCTTGATGAAAGTAAAAGAGGAGAGTGAAAAAGTTGGCTTAAAGCTCAACATTCAGAAAACTAAGATCATGGCCCCATCACTAAGATCTGGTCCCATCACTTTATGGCAAATAGATGGGGAAACAGTGGAAACAGTGGCAGACCTTATTTTTTGGCTCCAAAATCACTGCAGATGGTGACTGCAGCCATGAAATTAAAAGACGCTTACTCCTTGGAAGGAAAGTTACGACCAACCTAGATAGCATATTAAAAAGCAGAGATATTACTTTGCCAACAAAGGTCCATCTAGTCAAGGCTATGGTTTTTCCAGTGGTCCTGTATGGCTGTGAGAGTTGGACTATAAAGAAAGCTGAGTGCTGAAGAATTGATGCTTTTGAACTATGGTGTTGGAGAAGACTCTTGAGAGTCCCTTGGACTGCAAGGAGATCCAACCAGTCCATCCTAAAGGAGATCAGTCCTGGGTGTTCATTGGAAGGACTGATGTTGAAGCTGAAACTCCAATACTTTGACCACTTAATGCGAAGAGCTGACTCACTGGAAAAGACCCTGATGCTGGGAAAGACTGAAGGCGGGAGAAGAAGGGGACGACAGAGGATGAGATGGTTGTATGGCATCACTGACTCAATGGACATGAGTTTGGGTGAACTCCAGGAGTTGGTGATAGACAGGGAGTCCTGGCATGCTGCAGCCCATGGGGTTGCAAAGAGTCAGACACGACTGAGTGACTGAACTGAACTGAGGGGATCTTCTAAACCCAGGGATCAAACCCGGGTCTCCCATGTTGCAGGTGGAATCTTCACTGTTTGAGCCACCAGGGAAGCCAATCCCCTAGTATTTGTTATCAAATGAAATTTTGCCATTTGCAGCAACATAGATGGATCTGGAGGGTATCATGCTTAGTGAAATAAGTGAGACAGAGAAAGACAAGTGCATTATGTTAACCTCTATTAAAGCTTTGTTATATTATACAACTGCTTTGTAATGTGATCTTATTTAGTTGTACTAAGTTGAAGTATTATTATTTCCATTTTAACTCTGAGAATATTGAAGGTAAGTTAACTTGACAGAATTTGAACCAAGGCTTAACTGACTCCACATTTCATCCATTCTGCTATGCTGCTTCACCTGTAATATACACAATATTTTATTTTATGTATATATACTAATATTTTTATTCTTTTCAAAAAGTTCACTCTAATATGTGTATCTTTCAGTTAGGCACCATCATGAATTGCCGACATAGCATGTTAAAGAGTAGAGTCAGAAGCATCACATACCATGTGTTTGTCAGTTAAAAAAAATTTTTTTTATATAGTTGATTTACGATATTGTGTTAGTTTCAGGTATACAACAAAATGAGTCAGTTATGCATACACACATATCCACTGTTTTCTTAGATTCAGTTCCCATAGAGGTCATTACAGAGTATTGAATAGAGCTCCCTGTGCTATTCAGCACATTATTACTTCTCTATTTTATATATAGTAGAGGGTATATGTCTATTCCAGTCTCCCACTTCATGCCCCTTTCCTTCCACCTGGTAACTTCAAGTTTGTTTTCTACATCTGTGACTCAACTTCTGTTTTGTAAATAGGCTCATCTGTGCCATTTCTTTAGATTCGTGATATCATATGCTATTTGTTTTTCTCTGTCTGACTGACTTCACCCAGTGTAACAATCTTTCGGTCCATCCGTGCCACTGGAAAGGATGCTACTTCATTCCTTTTTATGGCTGAGTCATATTCCATCGCATATATGTACCACATCTTGTTTACGCATTCCTCTCGATGGACAGGCAGGCTGCTTCCATGTCCTGGCTACTGTGAATAGTGTGGCAACAGACACTAGGGCGCATGCATCCTCTCAAATTATGGTTTTCTCTGGATATATGCCCCGGAGAAGGCAATGGCACCCCACTCCAGGACTCTTGCCTGGAAAATCCCATGGACGGAGGAGCCTGGTGGGCTGCAGTCCATGGGGTCGCTAAGAGTTGGACACGATTGAGCGACTTCACTTTCACTTTTCACTTTCATGCATTGGAGAAGCAAATGGCAAGCCACTCCAGTGTTCTTGACTGGAGAATCCCAAGGACTGGGGAGCCTGGTGGGCTGCAGTCTATGGGGTCGCACAGAGTCGGACACGACTGAAGCGACTTAGCAGCAGCAGCAGCAACAGCTGGATATATGCCCAGGAGTGGGATTGCTGGATCATATGGTAACCTTATTTTAGTATTTTACAGAATCTCCATACCTTTCTCTATAGCGGCTGTACCAACTTACATTCCCACCAACAGTGTAGGAGGGTTCTCTTTCTCCATACACTCTTCAGGATTTATTGTTTATAGATTTTTTTTTTAACGATGGCCATTCTAACTAGTGTGAGGTGGTACCTCACTGCAATTTTGATTTGCATTTCTCTAATTTTTAGTGATGTTGAGGATCTTTGCATGGGCCTCTTGCCCACCCATATGTCTTCTTTGGAGAAATATCTCCTTAGATTTTCCATCTATATTTTGATTGGGTTGTTTTTGAGCTACATAAGTTACTTGCATATTTTAGAGACTAATCCTTTATCCATTGTTCCATTTGCAAATATTTTCTCCCATTCTGGAGTTTTTCTTTTTGGTTTTTTTGATGGTTTCCTTTACTATGCAAAAGTTTTAAGTTTAATTAGGTCCTCGATTTGTTTGTTTTTGTTTTTATTTTTAATACTCTTGGAAGTGCATCAAAAGATCTTGTTGTGATTTACATCAGAGAGTGTTCTGCCCATGTTTTTGTTTTTTTTCATTTTATTTATTCATTTCTTCTCTGTTTGCTGTGGTAGGACTTCCAAACCTATGTTGATTAAAAGTGGAGACAGTGGAATGATCTTAGAAGAAACGCTTTCTGTGTTACACTAAATTTTAAAAGAAAGATCTTTAAAGGCATATTGACTATATTTTTACCTTTAGCTATAGGAAATGGTTTAGGAAGAAGAATCGTTTAGGTGGAGTTCAATGTATCAAATAATCATTACTAAACATAGGACAACATAAAGACAACTTTCATTTTTTCCTTTAAAATTCCAAATCTACTCAAGATAGGGATTCTCTTTACTGGCCTATTTAGTGACATATACATAATGAGATGGGGGCATTGTCAGGAATGTGGTCTTGTTAGCCTGATTTGCCCTGAATGTTGAGCTGTTTTGCAATAAAGAGAAGCCCTGATTACAGTCTTCAAATGATACTATGGACCATTTAAAGCTAATTTTATTCTTCTGAGAAATATGAAACAGATACACCCAAACAGGCCTGTAGTTGGCCTAGTCTTAGTATCCACTGATCAAATTGCCTTCTCTTATTTTTGTTTAAATTTTTCATCATATATAGAAGGAGATCACTTCAAGTATAGAAAATTTATATACTTCAAATTTTATATCAAATTAAGTTTATACATTGATTAAGATATACAGAGCAGCATTTTCTCAAGTAATTAGCACTTCTTTGGGGTGTGGGGTTATTAGAATTTAAGTCATAAGTCAAAATTACTTTCAGTTTCAAGGATTTTTTTTTTTTGGTGAGTTGACCCAGCTAATTCCCTTTTTTCCTAAGCTACTTTGAATGATTATTCACAATAATGTATTAATACTTGCTGGAGTTTTTATTGCTAGCAGTTTTTTAAAGGACTATTGTTGATATAAATAAAGTAATTGCAATTCATTTGCTGTAGTTCACATTTCAGCTCTGCATCTGTTCCCGGGGAAAAGCCTGAAAAGACTGGCCGGAGCGGTATTGACTACTTGCAGTCAGAAAATGTTTCAGTAGCTCTATTTACCCTGTCAAAACAGAAGAAAAGCAACACATTTGTTACATCAGTCCTGTTTTTGTTCTCAAGTGTGGCTGGCAAATAACAACTTTGTGTTATTATCACAGAATAGACTATGTTTTGCTTTTATTTTTCTCTTTTTTAACTGAAATTACAAGTCATCCAGAGTTCAGAGGCTAATTCTGTACCAATTAAGAAGCAGCAAGGATAAAAGTTTCCCTCTGAAAGGCATCATAAAGCTGGGTCGGTTAAATCAGGCCTCACTTAATACTGAATCTGACTTTACCAACAACACTGTTAAAGGCAATTCTAGTGAGAGCGTAAAGGCTTAGAAGCCCTTTGTTTCAGATACAATCCAATGGTTTGGCCTGTATGCAGAAGAGGGTTTAATCTACAGACAGGCACACATTCGTGAATGGACTGCTCAGGGTTGCAAACACACACATTCAATCAAAACCTTTCTGCAAATGGGCAGATTTTCACATGTGAACTCCAAGTGACAGGAACACACACTTAACATGCCTCTCTGATGCTT
This sequence comes from Budorcas taxicolor, assembly GCF_023091745.1. Classification (NCBI taxonomy): domain Eukaryota; kingdom Metazoa; phylum Chordata; class Mammalia; order Artiodactyla; family Bovidae; genus Budorcas; species Budorcas taxicolor. The sequence goes on along the minus strand of NC_068926.1, from coordinate 13,581,449 downwards.
CTGAAAGGACATCTTAAAGGAACTCTTCCCCTGTGACTAATAACACTAAGGAATTGTACAAGGGTTTACTTCTGCCCTGTGAGATTTTCCAATAGCTCAGTTGAATTCTTTTTTTTCCCCGACCACTGCTGAAATTAAAAAGAAATTCAGATAAGCAGACAGACTTTGTCCTTGAAAAACACTCTTTATTACAATCTTAGCTCTTAAAAAGAAAAGTATTTAAATCATGAGGGCCACACCAGAAAATAGAGAACTTTCCTGCTCAGAGGGCCTGAAAATTAAGGTCACATCTCTAAGCTCCCCACTCCCACCTTCCATGTTCTGCCAGTAAAGAAAACAAAACCAGTCTCTTTCTCAAAAGCTGGAGGGCAGCACTGCAGAGAGCCTCAGAGAGCAGAAAAACACCTGCCAACAGACACCAAGAAAAGGTCTAAACTGAACAAATCCCCAGGCCTGTGAAGCAGCGTGTGCTCCACTGTTTCCTTGCGTGGAGGTTTCTTATCTCTTTCCTATTTAAAACATGGAGTGGGAAGACTGTTTTAATCCAGAGTTTTTACCGTTGTAACCTAGGAACAATAATTTGAGGTTTCTAAGTATGTAAGTGTCACCATGGAGACAAAAAGAAACCTCTCTGAGATACACTCTGCCTGGAGCTTATCTCTTTAAAAAAAAAAACAAAAACAGAAAGGACATCGAATTCAAAGTATATGTAGACTTGTGGACTGTTGAGCTAGGTGAATCTTTGGTCTTTTACTAGCCCTGAAAATGGATTTTTAAATTTTTATTTATTGAAGTAACACTGGTTTATGGGCTTCCCTGATGGTGCTAGTGGTAAAGAAGCTGCCTGCCAATGCAGGAGATGGTAAGAGATACAGGTTCAGTCCCTGGGTGGGGAAGATGCCCTGGGGGAGGGCACTGCAACCCATTGCAGTATTCTTGCCTGGAGAATCCCATGGACAGAGGAGACCAGTGGTCCATAGGGCTGCAAGGAGTTGGACGTGACTGAAGTGACTTAGCACACACACAGCACACAACACTAGCTTATAATGACAACAGATTTTTAAAAAATGTCTAGATATATTGTTAGTTGGTTACAAAGTGCTATAACCTCTACTGGGAACAATTTACAAATCATCCTCAAAATTACAATTACACATACTCTTTGACCCAACTCTTTGACCCAATTTTCTCAGCTCCATGAGATGGCCACCCTTCTTCTAGGAATTTATCCTACAGATATATTATAGTATATACATATATGCTAAAAATGCATACATGAGGTTTTTTATAGTGACATTATTTGTAATAGCAAAAGCCTGGGAATGGATGACATTCCTATTAATAGGGCACTGGTTAAAATAAAGTATGGAATACTATGCAGACATACCGACATGGGATCATATATAAGCTATACCGTGAAAGGTTGAAAGCAAAAGGCGAAGAGGACAGCAGAGGATAGTGACGTCGCTCAGTCGTGTCTGACTCTTTGCGACCCGTGGACTGTAGCCCACCAAGCTCCTCCGTCCATGGGGTTCTCCAGGCAAGAATACTGGAGTGGGGTGCCATTTCCTTCTCCAAGCAGAGGATAAGAAGGTTAGATAGCATCACCAACTCAATGGACATGAATTTGAGCAAACTCCGGCAGATAGTGAAGGACAAGGAAGCCTAGTGTGCTGCAGTCCACAGGGCTGCAAAGAGTCAGACACGACTTAGCGACTGAACAACTGCAACAACATACTATGAAGCAAGACTAGCAGGTTTTCCCTGGTGGCTAAGACTATGCTCCCAATGTAGGAGGCTTGGGTTCGATCCCTGGTCAGGGAATTGGAACCCACATGCTGCAACTAAGTTCATAAGCCACAACTGAATTCAAATGCCACAATTAAGACCCAGCACAGTCAAATATACAAATATTCCAAGTAAACAAAAATAGCCAGTTAGTGTACAGTACACTACTATTTGTGTGTAAGGGAAGGATAACTTTGTTATTTGTTTGTATATGTGTAATATATCTTTGTACAGATTCACCAGAGTGCTAATATTGGTTTCCTCATGATGCATGGAGCTTAGTAACTGGGGGCACAGGGAATGCAAGGGAGTCCCTTCACTCTATACCTTTTGGTACCTTTTAAATTTGAACCATGAAAAATGTATTATTTGAAAAAAAAATGTAAACTATGTGTGTAATTTTTACTTGATATAAAACAGTAAATTTAAACAACGTGTGTGCGCTAAGTCTCTTCAGTCGTGTCCGACTGTAGCCCACCGGCTCCTCTGTCCATGGGATTCTCCAGGCAAGAACACCGGAGTGAACTGCCATGCCCTCCTCTAGGGTCTCCTGACCCAGGGATCGAACCTAGGTCAGGTGAAACAGAACTGTTCACTGACCTATAGAAGTTTCATTAGTTCTACCCACATTCAGGAATGTCTTAACATTTCTGTTTTTCATCTTGTGTAAAAAGATTTTCTCTCGTGGAAAAAGTGTGTCTGGAAAATGTATTAAAATAGTCATAGCTAATTGAACATATGCTATGTGCCAAGCAGAGTACTCATCCCCTCACATATGTGTTCTCAATTAATTTTCTCAACTCCATGAGATGGCCACCCTTCTTCCCTTCACGTTACAGAAGACTTCATTGATACGTCACAGCTACAATTCACACCCAATTCTTACTCAAGAGCTCGTGTTCAGTCATTCTGCCACGCTATCGGCCTTAACTTCTCTCAATATACTTAAATTCATCAAGGAACTTTGGCTGTATATCAACTCACTAAAATTGGATAAGTAGAAAAAAATGTCTAGGTATTATCTGGCAACTGGTTATCTCATTTGATCAGTAAAAAAAAGAAAAAAATTGTTCCAGAATAAGGCCAAATATGTTGGCTGCATTCTTGCGTGCCGATGTGGTGTAATCTTGAGGCCAGCTGGTCAAAATCTTAAGTCATTAAATATAATTTGTGATTAAATAGGAGCTTTCAACAAGGATAGAATGAACCACTAGGGGGAAAAAAAAAAACATTCTTCTTTGGTGGCTTGGTATCAAGAGCCAGATGTGAAAACATCAGTTAGCTTTGGGTTGGTGCAGATTTAAAATTTCTTAGGTTCATTTGACTTTAGTCTTGTGTGGTTCAAGTTTCACTTAGCATTGGAAGTATGCAATTTCGGTCTTCAAAGGATAAAGATATTTGAAAAGCATCACAGGACTTCAAAAGTTTTATACCAAACAATGCTGATTACTTAAATATAAACAAATCAGTACCATCTGGATTATCTGCAACTTCACATAGAATCTTAAAGGGAAAAAATTAAATGCCTGGAAGAATACACTGAGGGCTTGGTCAAATGTAAAATTTGGGAAATAGATTTCTCTGGGTAGGTTTGTGGACTCTCCTCCACTCAAAAAATTATCTATATTCATTGTGTAAATCAGAAGACTAAAATTTAAAAGGTCATTTCTTTGCCATATTACGAAAAAAAATTCAATAACATTCAAATGTTCATGTAAAAAAATAACACCACCTACCTTTAAGAGCTTTGTTGTTTACAAAAGGACAAAGCCTTTTTCTTTTACATGGATAACTGTGACTTTTGAAAGAGATCATTGTGATACATTTTCAAGTACTCAGATGGCACTAATATCTGTTTTTAACTCTTATTTACATCCCCCAAAAGCTTGAGATAGTTTCTAATGAAATATCTATATTAATATCTATATAGATATTCAACAATATCTGTATTGTTTCTATCAGAGTCCAGGCAAGGAAACAGAAACCACTCAAAGTCTTTCACAGAGGGAATTTTAATTCAGTGAATGACATGGTCACAAAAAAGTGATGGAAAAGCTGAGAAGGTAAGCATACGACACTGAGGCAACCAAGGTATGAGCAACACAGGACCCTATAACCACCCTAGATCAGGCAACCAGAGGAGGCTGACTGATCAAATCTAGAAAACAGGCTAGAGTGCGCAGCCCATTCCCACTGAGCTGTCATTGGCAAGTGTCTGCCAGTGTCTGCCAGGAGGTGCTGCCTGGCAGAAACTGAAACCAAAAGTGTGATGCAAGCACTCCCGCAGGAGCTGCCAGAGACAGAGGGACAGATAGCTTGCCTTCCCCCATCCTCTCCTGCAGTCTTCCACCAGGGCCTCTCCTCAGCGGAACTTCCGGAACTGGCTTCCGGAACTGGCATCCCTGAAGCCAGGGAAAGAAGGAACTTCTTTATTATTCTCCCATCAAAGGGAGAATAATCCCCTTTGATGTAGAGAAGCTCATAGGAAGAGCAGAGAATGGATCCCAGAGTTTAGCCTTTTTGCTATTCAGCAGCCATCAGACCAACTCAAGAGCGACTTCCTGATTCTACCTAATGTGAGGGCACTATCCCTCACGCAAGCAGGGATGCTGACGTCTTCAGGAGACACAAAGCCCTGGCAGACATTGTGTCCATCTCAAGGTTCTCTGGGTGATACATAATCCTCGCTGGGTGTGGCTCCTTGTGGTCCTGGTGACCTATGAACTCAACTGCAAAATTAAGCACTACCAGCTCTCATTTGGGCTTCCCAGGTGGTGCCAGTAGTAAAGAATCCGCTGGCCAACGCAGGAGACATAAGACTTGAGTTTGATCCCTGGGTCAGGAAGATCCCCTGGAGGAGGGCATGACAACCCATTCTAGTATTCTCGCCCGGAGAACCCCATGGACAGAGAGGCTTGGCGGGCTACAGTCCATGGGGTCGAAAAAACTGAAGCAACTTAGCACAAAACTCTCATTCAGTGTAATGGGGAAGAGAAAGGGGAAAAAAATCTGAAAGATGGAGAAAAAATATGGTGTACGTATATATGAATTTTATATACATAAATATAACTTAGGTGTGTGTGTATTTTTTAAAGGCACAGCTGCTACAGTCACTGTTTCTGTTAACTATTACAAGGTCAAGGGTGATATTTATTACTTCCTTCACCACCCATTTTATAATCCTCTCGTCGCATCCCTCACCTTGACTGGTTGGGATTCTTTACTTGATTGGGGGACTAAAACCTTTATCCCACAATAGTCCAGCCTTTATTGGGTTGTTTTGGTTTACAGCTGTCTCCTCCTGGATCACACCTTGCTATTTCCTCCCTTGGGCATGATGGCATCTGCTTCCAGTTATGGACCAGGAAGCAAAGCTAGATGAATGACAGGAAAAGATTGGTAATTAAGCCATGCAGCGTGGCTGTTCCTTCTCCAGCTAACAGTTCCTCTCTCTGTTGCTGGAAGACTTGACAGCAAGGTCCTAGGTCTTGTTTGGCTTTTTTCCTCTACCCCTCAAATGCAGCCACAAGTGCTGGCTTTATTTTATATTCCACACCAGGCAATCCTAAAGGAAATCAACCCTCAATATTCATTGGAAGGACTGATACTGAAGCTAATGCTTCAATACTTTGGGCACTTGATATGAAGAGCCGACTCATTGGAAAAGACCCTGATGCTGGGTAAGATTGAAGGCAGGAGGAGAAGGGGATGACAGAGGGTGAGATGGTTGGATGGCATCATCAGCTCAATGGACATGAGTTTGCGCAAACTCCAGGAGGTGGTGAAGGACAGGGAAGCCTGGTGTGCTGCAGTCCACGGGGTTGCAAAGAGTTGGACACTGACTCAGCAACTGGAAAACAACAACTGAATAACTGGATCAGGTATACCTCTCAGGCTATTCTCACAAATGACCTCCTCTTTCTACTTTGAGAACATATCTATACACTGAGGTTCACACTAGGGTGTTCTGGTTACCTCAAGCGTCTCCTACAAAGTCAGTGACCAGCCTTACTATATCTGTGGCTGAAACAGAGTGTTGACAAAATGAAGCACAGAAGTCAGATTTGGGAATCATAATTGTTTGGGGTAGGCACAAAGAGGAAAGGGATAACCTGTAGAAGACAAATCCCCTTGCAGAACAGTCTTCCAGAAAGAGTTTGATTTCTGCAAAGTTCCACTGAAACTGATTACAGTTTTGTCATAAAGACACGGGCTAATGACAAGTGTTGGATCCAGACTCCCTCATTTTGCTCATACCAAGGAAGGGAATGGTGCTTCTTCAACTGTGAATGTAAAGGAACTGAGTCATGCAACCAACTCACCACATTCAAGGCTTGACCTTTACTCCCCATTTCATGGCAGGAGATAAGGGAACTATGCTGAACTAGCAGGATAGAGCCAGAACCAAGTTTCATTTTGCTGTGTTATCCCAGGCTCTGATCATGCCTGGTGATTGAGTAAGAAGGCTGATGCATTTCTAATAATGCAGCTTGAAAGTTTCATAACCCAAGGATGGGGGTCCATCTCCCACAGGCTAATTTAACTGGAAGTCTCTGCACTGCCCTAGAACAGATGGGCTAGGAGAGGATCTGTAGTCCTGAGACTTCTGGTTTCTCGGTTCTTCCCTTATAAATGTAACTATTTGTGCGTGCTGTGTGGTCAGTTTCCTTGTTGGCTCTACACCCATCTTGAGGCCTCTGTTCTGATTTGCTTATTGTTTCATTAGGGTTATTTCTCTAGTATGTTTCTCAGATTCAATACAGGAGTGATATATTCCTGGAATCTTAGATTATAACTTTCTTTCTCAGTTGGTTTTTTAAAAAATCTATGTAAAGTATTGCAGAGTTTCAGTTCTTTTTATAATAATGGGTAGGTGTTCTACTAATTTCTAGCTTCTGATATTATAGATTTGAAGTCAGATAGCAGTTTGTCTTTCTTTGTAAGTAAAAGCTTTTTTCTGGGCTTCCCTGATGGCTCAGCGGTTAAGAATCTGCCTGCAATGCAGAAGAGGCAGGAGACATGGGTTTGATCCCCGGGTAGGGACGATCCCCTGGAGGAGGCCACAGCAACCTACTCAGTATTCTTGCTTGGCGAATCCCATGGACAGAGAAGCCTGGTGGGCTACAGTCCACAGGGTCGCAAAGAGTCAGACACAGCTGCACATGCAGGCACATAAAATCTTTCTTCTACCTGGAAGCTTTCATGATTTTCTTAAAATCTTTGGAGTGTTTAGTTTACCAGAATATGCCTAGGAATGTATCTTTCCTTATTAAGACCATCTGGAATTCAACAATCCAGTTCAGTTTGCCAGTTTTCAGCTCAAGGAAATTTTTCTCGTTAGGTTTAATTATTCCCTTTTTTTCCTATTTATTCTATTATTTCTTTTTATTCCACTAAGGAATGCCTATTATTCATATAGTGGGTCTTCTGGACCTAACTTTCTAATCTCTTATCATTTCCCTAATGATTTGTATCTCTTTCATTTTTGTTCTATGTTTTGAGATCTTTTTCTTGAACTTTAGACCAGTAGTTACTGTCGTTCATTTGCTCAGCTGTGGGTGACTCTGTGACGCCATGGACTGCAGCACACCGGGTTTTCCTGTCCGTCACCATCTCTCTGAGTTTGCCCAAGTTTATTTCCATTGAATCAGTGATGCCTTCCAACCGTCTCATCCTCTGTTGCCCTCTTCTCCTTCTGCCTTCAATCTTTCCCAGTATCAGGGTCTTCTCCAGTGAGTTGGCTGTAGACCAGTAATTTGGGTCTTAACTTTAAATATTTTCTCTTTGTATTAGTATGTTGATTCCCAGTTAATTTGTGCAGCTCATGGAACTCTTTTAAAGAGTTTTCATTATACTTTTAATTCTCTCCTGGTTCTTTTTGAATAAGGAATTATTCTGAGTATCCTGTTTATTCATCTTCTCTCTGGCTGCTGGACCTAGTTATATTGACCTTCTCCCCTTTAAGAATTGGAACTACAGATTTCAGATGCTAGCGTCAGTATTCTCTAGTGCTGGTCTTTAATCTCTCATCTGGCTCAGAAAGGAGAAGGGCCTGCAGCCACTCCCTCCCAACCAGAGGTTATGTTCATTACTGGCTCCACTCCTCCACTCCTCCCTATATGACCTTGTAACATGGCGGTTGGAGAAGGAAATGGCAACCCATGCCAGTGTTCTTGCCTAGAGAATCCTGTGGACAGAGGAGCCTGGTGGGCTGCTGTCCACAGGGTCACACAGAGTCGGACACGATTGAAGCAACTTAGCAGTAGCAGCAGCAACATGGCGGTACCTTTCCATACTGGATGGGATTGTCTGCCTAAGTCATGTGACTTGATGTGACCAGTGGGATGTTTGTAAGCAGAGGCTTGAAAAAGTACGAGCACATTTCCACCTGCTGTGTGTCTCCTTTGTCTTCACCCCAGAAATGCCTCTGGGCTAACGTGTAGAAGGATAAGACATACGGAACAGAGTTATATCATGTTGTTGACCCTCCAAACACTGCCTCATCTCATTCTGGTCTGCTTATAAAGCTAATAACATAGGCTAATATAGATAATGCTATCAAGGATATCTTTAAATTGTAAAAAATAAAATAATATAAATAGTCATTTATGTTTCCAGGCTTCACAGGCATTTTTGTCCATTAGAAGTCAAAGTTCTTAAATGATCTCCAGGGAGGCCTTAGACGGGCGTCTACTTTCTCACCTCCCTGATCTCTGAAAACCTCTGATTTTCCTTCTTGTTCCTTCTGTTCCAGGCACACTGGCCTCCTTGCTTTCCTTCCTTGGATGAGAGTGGGGGGGTGGGGGTGCTCTCTTGCCTCAGGGCCTTTGCATGTGTCTGGAATGCCCTCCACGTTTTTACCCAACTAGCCAAATCCATGGGTTAGTCCCTCGACCTTCCTGTCTCCTCTGAGGTCACCTTCCCTCATTGCCCATTGATTTCCGCACCCCCCCCCCCCGCCCCGCACTCTATTTTTTTCTTCTGTTTATTTTTCTCCATAGCACTTGTCATAACCTAACATACACTATATTTTATTTATTTGCTAGTTTGCTCCCTTCCTCACTAGATTGAGGGCAAGGATTTTTGTTTTGTTTTATTCTCTGCTACATCTAATATCTAGGCAATGCATAGTAAATACTCATTGAATTGAAGAAAGCAATCAGTACTTTAAAACATCATCTTTGGGAACTTCCCTGGTGGTCCAGTGGCTAAGACCCCACGCTCCCAATACAGGGATCCTGGTCAGGGAACTAGATTCACATGCTGCAGCCGAAGATCCCACATGCTGCAACAGCGAAGATGGAAGATTCTGTATGTCACGACTAAAACCTGGTGCATCCAAATAAAAATGAATAAAAACCATTTTTTAAAAAAGAAAAGAAAAAGAAGAGGGTAAAATTAACACAAAAAAATAAATAAAACATTACCTTTGGCTTAGAGTCAAATGCTTATTTTCATTGTACCAGAACAAGCATTCTGTTAGTCGCAAAGTGGCATCATGTCATTTAAGTTCAAGCAAAATCTAATGGTGGCTGAAGAGAGATGGTCATTTTAGATACAATTTATTTAATCTATTAAGGGCCTATCACTGTTCTCATTGTGGTAGATATGATGTGAATTTTTAATAAATTTGAATGTCCAGATAATTTTTTTCTCTGAAATAAAGGGCTAATTATGTCTCCACAAAAGCCTTAAAAATTCTTAAACATCTCTCAACAGATTTCTCATCAAGTTAAAATAGAATATAGCTTTGGTCATTAGTGAGATGGGACATGAGTTATGCAGAAGCTTGGCTTAGATGAGTGAAAGTCGCTCTGCCGCTGCTGCTGCTGCTAAGTCCTTCAGTCGTGTCCGACTCTGTGCGACCCCATAGACGGCAGCCCACCAGGCTCCCCCGCCCCTGGGATTTTCCAGGCAAGAACACTGGAGTGGGTTGCCATTTCCTTCTCCAATGCATGAAAGTGAAAGTGAAAGTGAAGTCGCTCAGTCGAATCCAACTCTTAGCGACCCCAGGGACTGCAGCCTACCAGGCTCCTCCGTCCATGGGATTTTCCAGACAAGAGTACTGGAGTGGGGTGCCATTGCCTTCTCTCCATCTGTATGGGTCCTCCATAACTTATCTATTACTCTGTTATAGAATTTGTAAGCTGTTTTCTATTTTTCTTTATTATAAATAAAGCCTTGATGCTCATCCTTGTACATAATTCTTTGAATGTATCTGTTATAAGTATTTTGGATAAAGTCACAGATATAGAACTAATAAATCAACATTTAAAAATTTGTTGCTACATATTGTCTTACTATTTTCCAGAAATACTACATCACTTTTTACTTCTATCAGCAGTGTGTTAATGCATCTCATCCCTCTTCCACCAGCACTGAATTTTTTTCTATTGTGGTAAAATATATATAACATAAAATTGACCATTCCAACCATTTTTAAAGTGTACAGTTCTGTGGCAATCAATATTCTTACATTGCTATGCAACCATCACCACTTTCCTTTTCAAAACTTTCATCTTCCCAAAATGAAACTCTGTACCAAATAAACAATAGTTTCCTCTCTCCCCTTTCCTCAGCCCCTAGAAACCACCATTCTATTTTCTGTATCTCTGAATTTAACTACTCTAGGTATACCATATAAGTAGAATCACACAATATTGTCCTAATGTGACTGGCTTATTTTGCTTAACATAATGTCCTCAAAGGTCATCCATGTTGTAGCATGCATCAGAATTTCCTTCATTTTTAAAGCTGAATAATATCCCAACGCAAAGCTGACCATGGATAAACATTATCCATTCATCTGTCAATGGATACTTAGGTTCCTTCCATCTTTTGGCTATTACAGCATTATATTTGACAGACTTTTCCCTATGTAGTTTTAATTATATTTATTTACAGTATTGTGATGTTAAACGTCATAGTCTGAGTACGAGTCACAATTTCCAGACATGAGGCAGAATAGAGTTTATTAGAGTGGGAGATGTTGTTAGCACAGCAGGCCAGCTAGTTGCCAATTTTGAGGAAGGCAAAACAGGAGAGTGAAAAAGCTGGCTTAAAACTCAACATTCAAAAAACTAAGATCATGGCATCTGGTCCCATCACTTCAAGGCAAATAGATGGGGAAACAATGGAAACAGTGAGAGACTTTGTTTTCTTGGGCTACAAAAGAAATTTTGTGGCTGTCCAGGAAATTAAAACATGCTTGCTGTTTGGAAGTAAAGCTATGACAAACCTAGACAGTGTATTAAAAAGTAAGACATCCTTTTGCCAACAACAATCCATGTAGTCAAAGATATGGTTTTTCCAGTAGTCATGTATGGATGTTAGAGTTGGACCATAAAGAAGGCTGAGCGCCAAAGAATTTATGCTTTTGAACTGTGGTGCTGGAGAAGACTCTTGAGAGTCCCTTGGACTGCAAGGAGATCCAACCAGTCAGTCCTAAAGGAGATCAGTCCTGAATACTCACTGGAAGAACTGATGTTGAAGCTCAAACTCCAGTACTTTGGTCACCTGATGTGAAGAGCCGACTCATTGGAAAAGACCCTGATGCTGAGAAAGACTGAGGGCAGGAGAAGGGGATGACAGAGAATGAGATGGTTGGATGGCTTCGTCGGTGCAATGGACAAGAGTTTGAGCAAACTCTGGGAGCTGGTGAAGGACATGGAAGCCTGTATGCTGCAGTCCATGGGGTCACAAAGGGTCAGATATGGCTTAGTGACAGAACAACAGCAGCCAATTTTTATAACCTCAAGAGAGAGAAAATTCCTACTGGAAGGGTGGCATTAGGTGATTGGTTAGGACACTATAGAGTGGGTAACAGGGTGGGTGTTTTACCTAATATGGGGCCAGGGAACTGGCCAATTTAGATTCAGAGGCTAACATCAACAATTGCTATGGGGCTTGATTTGTTCCAGAGATTTTTGTCCTGTGACCTTGGTACAGGACTCCACACTGAACTCATAGACAATTTTTCCCCCTCTTGATTAGTTTCCTAGATTTTAATTGTGCTTATGCTGGATTTGGGGAGAAGAGCTTCACACACTTTAATAAGTATTACAAAAAATCAACACAGGAATATATTAAGCTAAGAACATCTCGTGTATGTTTGTATCCAGAGTGAAAAGTTGTAATATTTAATCATGTGGTTTTTTGGTTTTTTTTTTTTTTTTTGCAATTTGCCATAGCTGCCTTTAGATGGCATTAGATCCTTGGGGATGTGTTGTGGAGATTTTTAGATATGGTATGGAAATGGGTATGTTTTGACAACCATGGTGGATTTTAAATCTGGCCCAAATGTTATTTGGGACCTAGAATGCAGGAGAAATCAATATAGAAGCTGGACACCCTGAGGTCATATTCTGGCTATATTCTAACCAAGTCCTGGCCTTTTGCTTTTTCCTAACAGCAGGTCCAGGTCTTCACCTTGGATTAGTTTTAGAACAAAAATCTTAAAAATGTTTTGAGTTTTTTTCAATGTGAGTTCCTAAGCAAGGCAGAGACTATCCTCTCTCCCACACATGGTACAAGTTTGTGCAGAAAGGGTTTTTTTTTCATATATGTAAGTGTCAGGGGAAGCGCACTGACTGGAACTGCCCACCCTGGCCAGGCACCATAGTAACTATTTGCATGAGTTGTTTTATGACAGGAGGTCCTGGTAAGGAACACGGAACTAATAAGCCACCACCAACTGGAAGAGTTTGGGAAACGTCAAAAGGAGACATCATGTGTCCAACCACCTCCCAGAATCCTTCTCGCTGGCATCCATCTTGGCTGAACTAGGCGTGCACCACCAGGAAGGACTCTGAGTCAGAATGACTGGCTAAAGACAACCCGGAAACTAATCCCATCACCATAAAACCCGAGGCTGTGAGCCATGAGGCAGAGCTGTTCTCCTGGGTTCCCTTACCCTACTGCTCTCCGCCTGGGCGCCCTTTCCCAATAAAATCTCTTGCTTCGTCTGCACATGTGTCTCCTCAGACAATTCATTTCTGAATTCTGTTAGAATTCAGATTCAGTTCTGTTAGACAAGAGCCCACTTTCGGTCCCTGGAAGGGGTCCCCCTTCCTGCAACAAAAGGAATCCCTGACAGTTCATTTCATGAATTCATGAATTCAAAAATGAATTCAGTTCGTTTTTCTGAATCAGCACTTCAGACAGCAGAGGGTCTCCTTGGTAGAATAGGAGCTTAAACCAAACATCTTGCAGTGAAGGATGAAGGGCGCTGCCGTCCCCATGACTGTGATGTTTGGATTTTGATATGAAATAATGATGTTTGTATTCCTACTTTATGCTACTACTTTCAGAGCTTGTTTTGCTGAAAGAGACTTTTAATTTTAATTTTCAAGTTGCTGTAGTTTCCTGAAAAGATGCTTTACTCTCAGCAAAAGGGAACCAGACTGTAACACATTTCCCTTTTCTGGCATGGATGTGAAGGGCTAGTAACCCACCTGCCAGTGCAGGAGACTAAGAGATGTGGGTTGGATCCCTAGGTCTGGAAGATCCCCTGGAGGAGGGCCTGGCAACCCACTCCAGTATTCTTGCCTGGAGAAAGAATCCCATGAACAGAGGAGCTTGGGCTACACTTCATGGTGCCTCACAGAGTTGGACACGATTAAGCAACTCCATGCATGCACACATGCAGGAGATCAGGGGACTCACCCAGGGCTTAGGGTTGGTGGCTTTGTGGCAGCCTTTCCTCCAGTGTGGGAACTGGCTGGCTCCAAGACCTTGGTTACGTGGAGCTCCTAAACCACACTGTCTTCCAAATGAAACCAAAGTGCTGCTGAAAGCTGGAAGGAAACCTTTCAAACATGCTAGATTTGTACAAAGACTTCTTTTAAGGCAAGGAGGGTGGGCGGAGACAATAAGAACAAGCAACAATATGTTGCTTTTTCATAAGCAAGTGCCTTGGCTCATCTCTACCTCTTGAACTATTAGCTGTTTCTTTAGTAAATTATTGTTAATAACACAGGGCCTGTTTGTGTTATTAGCAATAACCTACATCATATATGTGACAGCACTTTGAACCCTTTTAAAGAAAAAGGGTATTTCCATTATAGCTATGGTGGAGAGCTAACAAATTTTGAAAACCTATTATGTACCAAGTGCCTCATATTTCCTAGCTAAAATAATATGTACAATAATCCACAATAACTTCACAATAAGTATGACTGTCTCCATTTTATTAATAAAGAACTGAAAGTTGGAGAGCTTAAAGAAGAAATATGCTCACAGCCACTACGGAAAGCAGCATAGAGATTCCTCAAAAAACTGAAAATAGATTTGACATATGATCCAGAAATTTCCCTGCTGGGTATATGCTCAGACAAGGCTATAAAGCAAAAGGAGACATGCACCCCAATGTTCATAGCAGCACTGTTTACAATAGCCAGGGTGTGAAAGTGACTTAAAAGTTCAATGAATGGATAAAGAAGATGTAGTGTGTATATGCCATGGAATATTACTGAGTTATAAAAAGAACGGAATAATGCTATTTGCAGCAACATAGACTAGAGATTATCGTAGTAAGTGAAGTAAGACAGAAAGAGAAAGACAAATATCATTTGATATCACTTATATGTGGAATCTAAAATATGACACAAGTGAAATTATCTATGGAACCATAAACAGACTCATGGTCAAAGAGAACAGATAAACGGTTGCCAAGCAGGAAGAGAGGTAGGGAAGAGAAGGATTGGGAGTTCGGGATTCAGTTCGGTCGCTCAGTCGTGTCTGACTCTTTGCGACCCCGTGGACTGCAGCATGCCAGGCTTCCCTGTACATCACCAACTCCTGGAGCTTACTCAAACTCATGTCCATTTAGTCAGTGATGCCATCCAACCATCTCATCCTCTGTGGTCCCCTTCTCTCACCTTCAATCTTTCCCAGCATCGATGAGTCAGCTCTTCGCATCAGCTGGCCAAAGTATTGGAGTTTCAGCTTCAGCATCAGTCCTTCCAATGAATATTCAGGACTGATTTCCTTTAGGATGGACTGCTTGGATCTCCTTGCAGTCCAAGGGACTCTCAAGAGTCTTCTCCAACACCACAGTTCAAAAGCATTAATTCTTTGGAGCTCAGCCTTCTCTATAGTCCAACTCTCACATCCATACATGACTACTAGAAAAACCATAGCTTTGACTAGAAGGACCTTTGTTGGCAAAGTAATATCTCTTCTTTTTAATATGCTGTCTACGTTGGTTATAGCTTTTCTTCCAAGGAGCAAGCATCTTTTAATTTCATGGTTTCAGTCACCATCTGCAGTGATTTTGGAGCCCAAGAAAATAAAGTCTCTCACTGTTTCCATTGTTTCCTCATCTATTTGCCATGAAGTGATGGGACCAGATGCCATGATCTCAGTGTTTTGAATGTTGAATTTTAAGCCAACTTTTTCACTCTCCTCTTTCACTTTCATCAAGAGGCTCAACTATACGTCAATAAAATTAAAAAAAAAACTTGCTCAAGTTCATATAATTATCAATGACAAAACCAAGATCATGGTTCATTCAGACTGAATATATGGTGGATACAGAAACAATTTATTTAAACTTGAAACATAATTGGCTGTGTCGACTGAAAAAAAAATGCACAGCCTAAAAGTTGGGAGTTATGTTTTATTCAGTAGACTTCCTGAGGACTATAGCCCAGGCTGGCAGCCTCTCAGATAGCTCTGAGGGACTGTTTCAGAGAGGTAAGATAGGAGTCACAACGTATAGAAGTTTTTGCAACAAAGACCAGACAGTTGGAACTTCAAAGAGTCCTGTTACTTAAAGAGAACTAGAAATCTCAAGTTAAGTAATTTAGTGCTTGTCTATCTATTGGAAGGTGCAAGAGTCTGGGCTCATTGAAATTATCCCTTTGATAAGCATCTTAACTCTCTAGGGCCAGTACCCTGTTGTTGTTGTTTTTTTTTTTCCCATCCTGAATTCCCCTCAGCGTGTACCGAGAGGGGCCGGTACAGTGGCTGATGGCTTTATGGTCACAATATCCTTTGATTACTGAAGCAGCTGTTGACGTTTTTTGTCCATACCTGCTTATCTCAAATTGACATCTTCTGAATCTTTGTAAAATTTTCATACCTTTTCTCTCTTTAATAATCTCTGATTATGATAAACTTTGGATGTATTTCACAATTTTTCTTTCTGTAGTTATATCTTAATCATAATTGACAGCGTTTTACCTTTTATTCATTGAATTTGTAGTTAGTCTAGTCGAGGTTCGATCAAGGGAAAGGATGACCAAGACAGACAGCAACACACGTTTTACTGGGTAGTGCTTGAATGAGGATCCAAGAGAGGGGACATCTACTGAAGCAGGTGACCATCCAGAGGCTAACCACAAGCGGCTGTCAGCTGGAAGAGGAAGGGTAGTTAGGCAAGGGAACTCCCAGGGGAGGGAGGGATGAAGGAGGGAGCTTACATGGAGCCTCTGGTGAAGCAGCTCCAAGGGCACCTTCAGCTTCGGGCCTTTTTATTGCAAGGCTCCATCTTATCAATAGGTAACAACAGTTGGGTGATGTTTTAGAGGTATATGCAAAGCAAGTAGGCACTGAGTTGCTAACATTTGAATTGTTTAGGCTATTTTAAAAATAACTGGGGACTTGCCTGGTAGTACAGTAGGTAAGAATCCACCTGCTAATGTAGGAGACATGAGTTTGATCCCCGGTCTGGAAGATTCCACATGCTGCAGAGAAACTAAGTCCGTGTGCCACGACTACTGAGATCTGTGCTCTGCAACAAGATAAGTCACCACAATGAGAAACCCACGCACCACAACAGAGAGTAGCCCCCACTTGCTGCAACTAGAGAAAGCCCATGCGCAGCAAACGAAGACCTAGTGCAACTAAGGATAAGTAAAGAAAACAATTTTTTAAATAATTGGAAGTGTAAGAATTTGAGTTTGGTGCCAATGGGCTTTTTTTTTTTTTTTTAAGACATTTAATTAATTAATTTATTTGACTGGGCCAGGTCTTAGTTGTGGCATGCAGAATCTTTAGTTGCAGCATGCGAACTCCTAGTTGCCACCTGTGGGATCTAGTTCCCTAACCAGGGATGGAACCCAGGCCCCCGCCGTTGGGAGCCCGGAGTCCAGCCAATGGGCTTTTGAGCTAATGGAGATCAGCCTGCAGGGAAGAAATAAAGAACCTGGGGGCCAGTATGCAGAGGCCATATTTGCTTTGTTTATTTAACAATCTATCTCAAGGCACCAGATGCGCTTACTTGTTCTGGGAACAGAGAATAGCTTCTTTTGATCATAGAAAGTATCTGATCCAACTAAACTAACAATTTATGAGTTCAATGATATTACTTATGGCTTTATTTACCTATACTTGCATAGAGAAAAGACATTATTTGTGCTAAGTAAAAGTGGGTGACTCTACCTTCAAATATATAGTTGTATTTTGAATCTGAATATCTTATGATTACAAAGGACTTCCCTGGTAGCTCAAATGGTAAAGAATCTGCCTGCAATGGAGGAGACCCAGGTTCGATCCCTGGGGGAAGATCCTCTGGAGAAGCGAATGGCTACCCACTCTAGTATTCCTGCCTGGAGAATTCCATGGACAGAGGAGCCTGGTGGGCTACAATCCATAGGGTTGCAAAGAGTTGGGCACTACTGAGCTTTCTTTCACTTTCTTTCATGATTACAAATTTTGGTATCACTTTGGAACATATTCAAATATTTCTGCCTCCAGCTAGAACCACCTAAGGATTAATGTTTAACTGCTTTTCATCCATATATATAAACTACATACACATGGATGAGAAGTCCAATGAAACCCTAAACTCCCCTTCCACCTTGTAGATGCATACGCATCTATCTTTAGTTTGCAAGGCAGTTCTTATTCTGATATGTTACTAGCTTTACTGCAACTCAAAATGTTTACACCTGGAGTATACGTTGACTGCAGGTTTTCTCCTCTTGGCCTTGGCATTGCTGGCAGCTCCAGCCAGCCTCCTCTGCTCAAGTTCATTGTGGCACCAGCACCATTCTTTGCCCTCAAACTCTAGGGGACATATGACAAGCCTTCCTAAGAATTCTTAGCCTCTATTCGGTGTATCGCAGCCTTGGGTCTACACAGCTGCAGTGCTATCTGCTCTCAAGATTTCCATGAAGGGAAATCTCAACGGAATCCATAGGCTCTTAGTGGATGCTGGATGTTAGATGAGCTTAGTGATGTTGAACTAGACAGTTCCTTATTAGTGGTGAGCATCTTGTTTAGTACAGCAGACCTTATGTGCGCCCTTCTCTGGGTTTCCCTGGTGAGTCAGTGGTAAAGAATCCACTTGCCAATGCAGGAGATATGAATTCAGTCCCTGCCTGGGGAGGATCCCACATGCCTCGGAGCAACTAAGCCCGTGTCACACAACTACTGAGCCTGTACTCTAGACCCACGTGCCACAACGACTGAAGCCCGAGCTCCTAGAGCCCGTGCCCGACAACAAGAGAAGTCACCGCAGCGAGAAGGCTGCACAGCGAGAGAGCAGCCCCTGCTCACCACTGCAACGAGAGGAAAGCCCACCCAGCAACAAAGACTCCGCACAGCCAAAAGACAAATACAAATCAACTATAAGAAACTGTGACTTCACTTCCTGTATATAACCATACACATATGTTCAGTGAAAGCCATAATCGCAAAGCTGTATGTCTTGCATTGTCTACATTTTTAAGCTGCTTTATTCAGATATAATTGACCTATGATAAATTGCATATTTTAAGGTATATACATTGGTAAGTTAAAAAAATTTTTTTTATTTTATATTGAAGTATAGTTGATTTACAATGTTGTATTAGTTTCAGATGTAGAGCAAAGTGATTCAGTTATCCATATACATGAATCTATTCTTTTTCAAATTCTTTTCCCATTTAGGTTTTACAGAATATTGACCTGAGTGCTATACAGTAGGTCCTTGTTGGTCATACGCTTTGATAAATTTTATACCTATGAACTCATCACCACAATCAAGACAATGAAAATCTCCATTGCCTTCAAACATTTCCCTGTATACCTTGATAATATTTCTCTCGCCTCTCTCTCCCACTCAATAACTGATCAGCTTTATGTCACTAAAGATTAGTTTATATTTTCTAGAGCTTTAAGAGGAGAAGGCAATGACATCCCACTCCAGTACTCTTGCCTGGAAAATCCCATGGATGGAGGAGCCTGGTAGGCTGCAGTCCACGGGGTCGCTGAGAGTTGGACATGACTCAGTGACTTCACTTTCACTTTTCACTTTCACTCATTTGAGAAGCAAATGGCAACCCACTCCAGTGTTCTTGCCTGGAAAATCCCAAGGACGGCAGAGCCTGGTGGGCTGCCGCCTATGGGGTCGCACAGAGTCAGACACGACTGAAGCGACTTAGCAGCAGCAGCAGCAGCAGCAGAGCTTGAAGAAAATCAAAACTTTTAATATATTCTCTTTTTGTCTGGCTTCTTTCACTCAGCATTTTATTCATCTGTGTTGTTGACTGTATCAGTAAATCATTCCTTTCTATTATTGAGTAGTATCATTGTAGTGATACAGTACATTTTGTTTATCCATTCACTTCTTGATGGACATTTGGATTGCTTCCAGTTTTAGGTTATTAAAAAAATCTTCTATGAACATCTGTCTTTGTTTGAACATATGTTTTCATTTCTTTCGGGTAAACACTCAAGGTTGGAATGATTGGCTCACAGGGCAGGTGTATGTTTAACTTTTTAAGGAACCGTCAAATTGTTTTCCAAAGTGACTGTACCATTTTATATTCCATCAGAAGTCTATGAGAGTTTCAATTTTTGAATGAATTTTGGCCCACACTTTGCATGGTCAGTCTTTTTAATTTTAATCATTCTAGTAGGTGTGTGGTAGTATCTCCTCGGTAGTTTTAATTTCCTTTTCCCTAATGACTAATGCTGTTGAGCATCTTTTCATATGCTTACTTGCCATCCATTCTGTTCAAATCTTTTGCTCATTTAAAAAAATTTAGTCCGTATTTTTCAAAAATAAAAAGAAATAAAATAATATTGGTTAGAAGACCATTCCCTGAAGCAAAAAAGTAGATATCTGTGGATATCAGAATCAAAGGAAAATTTTAAAGTTCGCATTTCTGAATTTTTTTTTTGCAGTGAGCATGTATTATTTATCAGGAAAAATGATTTCTTTTTTTTTGCAAATGTACATTTAGGACAATCTTTATAGATTTGATCATTTGGTGATGAGGATCCAGAGAATCAGCTTGGAATAATGAGAACTGAGTTATATACAGCTGCTGTTACGTCCTCTCAGATAGCCTTATAATGAACAGAGCATCTGGGAACAGCTGGTGGAAGAAGGGTATCGCTAGAGACAGTGCTAGAGAGGGAGTGCTTTGATTAGTCTCTGCGTTGCTCTGCAAGTATGGGGGACTGGGAAAGAGGCTGAGCTAAGCCTCTAGAAAGACAGGTGAGTTCTGAAGAAAGATGTGTTCTCAGACGCGACTCTTTGGGAGGATGAGCAGTCTGCCTTCAGGGAAGAACTTTGGGAAGAGATGTCAAAGAAGGAGCATTTGGGCAAAATTGTCCTGTGCAACGGTGATATAATCTTCTTCATCTGTCCAGGAAAACATCTTTAAAACGAACATTATTCATTAATGCTTTCTGGAACTCGACTTACATTTTCTGGGGAATCTCCAGGTTGATACAGAAAGAGAGCAGGGGTGGACCAAGGAGTAACTTTATGACACTGAGCTCACAAAACAGATTGAGAAGAGGAAGTGGTCCAAGGAAAGAGAAATGGTGAACAAGTATAAATTGAGTCTTTTTTTTTTTTTTAAAGGTTTATTTATTTTATTTTTGGCTGCACTGGATCTTCATTGCTGTGCACGGGCTTTCTCTAGTTGCAGCAGGTGAGGCCTGCTCTTCATTGTGGGGCACAGGCTTCTCATCGTAGCCTTGTTGCAGAGCATGGGTTCCAGGGCACGAGGGCTTCAGTAGTTACAGATCCTGAGCTCTAGAGCGCAGGCTCACTAGTTGTGGCGCACAGGCTCAGTTGCTCTGAGGCAGGTGGGATCTTCCCAGAGCAGGGATCAAAACCATGTCACCCGAATTGGCAGGTAGACTCTCAACCACTAGACTACCAGGAAAGCCCCACACATTTAGTCTTAAATCACTTAAAAATAACTTTTAAAAGTTGTAAAGATAATTTTTAAGAGCAATTTTTGGTTGCTGTCAACAAAATTGAAAGGGAGGTACAGAGGTTTTCTACACACCCCTCTTGTCACACATGCACGGCTTTCCCCTTTATCAACAATGGTCTCCAGAGTGGTATAGATTTTTACCAAAGATGAGCTTACACTGACACATCACTGTTACCCAAAGGTTATCATTTACTTTAGGATTCACTCTTGGTATTCTCCTTTCTATGCTGCTGCTGCTGCTAAGTTGCTTCAGTCGTGTCCGATTCCGCGATCCCAAAGACGGCAGCCCACCAGGCTCCCCCATCTCTGAGACTCTCCAGGCAAGAATACTGGAGTGGGTTGCCATTTCCTTCTCCAGTGCATGAAAGTGAAAAGTCAAAGTGAAGTCGCTCAGTCGTGTGCGACTCTTAGCGACCCCATGGACTGCAGCCTACCAGGCTCCTCCGTCCATGGGATTTTCCAGGCAAGAGTACTGGAGTGGGGTGCCAATGCTTTCTCCTATCCTTTCTATGAGTTTGGATGAATGTATAATAAAATGTATCTATCATTATAACACCATATGCAGAATTTCACTGCCTTAAAAACTTCTCTGCTCTGCCTATTCATCTCTTCCCTCCGTCTACCCTGGCAACCACTAATAATTTCAATTGTCTCCATAGCTTTGCCTTTTCCAGAGTGTCCTGTACTTGTAATTATGCAGTATGTAGTCTTTTAGGACTGGCTTCTTTCCCTTCAGTTCAGTCGCTCAGTCATGTCTGACTGTTTGCGACCCCATGAATCGCAGCACGCCAGGCCTCCCTGTCCATCACCGTCTCCTGGAGTTCACTCAAACTCACGTCCATCGAGTCAATGATGCCATCCAGCCATCTCATCCTCTGTCGTCCCCTTCTCCTCCTGCCTCCAACCCCTCCCAGCATCAGAGTCTTTTCCAATGAGTCAACTCTTCTCATGAGGTGGCCAAAGTACTGGAGTTTCAGCTTTAGCATCATTCCTTCCAAAGAACACCCAGGACTGATCTCCTTTAGAATGGACTGGTTGGATCTCCTTGCAGTCCAAGGGACTCTCAAGAGTCTTCTCCAACACCACAGTTCAAACGCATCAATTCTTCAGCACTCAGCCTTCTTCACAGTCCAGCTCTCACATCCATACATGACCACAGGAAAGACCATAGCCTTGACTAGATGGACCTTTGTTGGCAAAGTAATGTCTCTGCTGTTCAATATGCTATCTAAGTTGGTCATAACTTTCTTCCAAGGAGTAAGCGTCTTTTAATTTCATGGCTGCAGTCACCATCTGCAGTGATTTTGGAGCCCCTCAAAATGAAGTCTGACACTGTTTCCACTGTTTCCCCATCTATTTCCCATGTAGTGTTGGGACCAGATGCCATGATCTTCGTTTTCTGAATGTTGAGCTTTAAGCCAACTTTTTCACTCTCCTCTTTCACTTTCATCAAGAGGCTCTTTAGTTCCTCTTCACTCTCTGCCATAAGGGTGGTGTCATCTGCATATCTGAGGTGATTGATATTTCTCCTGGAAATTGTGATTCCAGCTTGTGCTTCTTCCAGCCCAGCGTTTCTCATGATGTACTCTGCATATAAGTTAAATAAGCAGTTAAATATATGTTAATAAATATATATATTTATAATTAAATTAAATATATAAGTTAAATAACTCTTTCCTTTAGGAATATGCATTTAAGGTCCTCATGTTGTTTCATGGCTTGATAGCTAATTTCTTTTTAGCACTGAAAAATATTCCATTTCCTTGATGTACCACAGTTTGTTTATCCATTTACCTGTTGAAGGACGTCTTGGTTGTTTTCATGTTTGGGCAATTATAAATAAAGCTGCTATAAACATCCATACACAAGTGTTTTATAGACATAAAGTTTCAGCTCCTTTGAGTAAATACCGGGGAACATGATTGCTGGATCCTATAATAAGAGTATGTTTAGTTTTGTATGAAGCTGCCAAACTGTGTTCCTAAATAACTCTACCATTTACTTTCCCACCAGCATTGTATGAATGTCTTAATTGGTCCATATTCTTGCCAGCGTTTGGTGTTGTCAATGTTCTGAATTCTGGCTGTTCTAATGAGCTTGTAGTGGTATTTCACTGTTGATTTAAATTGCATTTCCTTGGTGATATATAATTTAGAGCATCTTTTCATATGCATATTTACCATCTGTTTATCTTTGGTGAAATGTCTGTGAAAATCTGTGGGTCATTTTTAAATTGGGTTCTCTTGCTACTATTGAGTTTTAAGAATTCTTCGTATGTTTAGTGGCCCAGTGATTAGGACTCCAGCACTCGTAATGCAGGGAGCATAGGTTCAAGGGGAACTAAGATCCTGCATGCTGCCTGCTGCAGCCAAAAAAAAAGGGGGGGGGGGGATTCTTTGTGTATTTCTGATGTGTGTGTGTGTTAGTCACTCCATCATGTCTGACTCTTTGCGACCCCATGGACTATGGCCCACCAGGCTCCTCTGCCCATGGAATTCATCAGGCAAGAATACTGGAGTGGGTAGCCATTCCCTTCTCCAGGGGATTGTCCCAACCCAGGGATTAAACTTGGATCTCCCACACTGCAGGTGGATTCTTTCCCATCTGAGCCACGATGGAAGCCCATATTTCAGATAACACTCCTTTATCAGATGCCGTGCAAATGTTTTGTTCCATTCTGTGACTTGTCTTCTCGTTTTCTTGACATTGTCTTTTGCAGAGCAAAAGTTTTAAATTTTAATGAAGTTCAATTTATTAATTATTTCCTTCATAAATCAGGTCTTTAGTGGTGAATCTCACTTAAAAAAAAAAAAAACCCATTTAGAAATTCATGCTCCCAAGACAGGGGACCAGGGTTTGATCCCTGGTCAGGGAACTAGACCGCACACGCTGAAACCAAGACCAGGCACAGCCAAATAAATACATAATTTAAATAAATAAATAAAGTCCTCTTGATTAGGCAAAGTGAAAGAAGAGAGGCAGAGTCCTAACAGAGAACACAATCATAAAGTCACTGAGAAGATTATAATGAAGATACTACTTACTGAGATGTGGTCAGGGTTACCGGAAATATAAGATGACGACTGAGTTTCTGGAAGCAGTTGTCAGTCATAGAGCCAAAGGGGCTGCGGGAAAGGGCAGCCCCTAGATGCTAACGGAGAGGGGCTGCTGGACAGGAGTGTGGCCTTAAGTAGAGGAACCATCAGGGAGCCAGAAAGCAGGGGAGCCCTGATGTATTCTGCACAGGTCAGTGGCCAGAGGTTCAAAGAAGAGCTGGGATGGACAGTGAACCTGGACGTGCACATCCTCACACAGAGCCCCAGTGAAATCCCACTCTGTCCATCCATTCACTCCTTAACCCAGTGACTTCCAGCTAGAAAGTAAGAAAGAATGGTTTCAACCTAGAGACTGGTGATTCCCAATTCCTTTTGGCTCACAGACTCCCAAAAGCACACAAAAGCACCTTCATAAATTTACATATTATACAATACTTTTCCTCCTTACAGACAGGGAGCCTTTATTAAACAAGTAGATTTTTTTCTACTGATATTCTTGCATGAAAAAAAAATTGCGGCCAATATCTGAAAACTTTTTTTGAAATAAATCCAGATTGAATATTTAAAATTAGAATTCAGTAGGAAACTTTTGCTCAAAAGGAAATTTCAAAAGTATGTGGCTTTGTTTTCTTGGCTTCAATAAGAATAATTTCCTTTGGAATGGTCACTGGCATGCTGAAATGTCATAGCTGACATGCTCACATGTCAATTTTGACAGCTGTAAGTTATGAAATCCCTGATAACAAAGGTAGGTATTGCGGATGGAATGACAATTCCCATTTCTTGCTTTGAAAGGGAAAAAAGTCAGAATTCTCAAACAAGCTGTGAGTTGGATTCCTTTTGTACCATTTCTTTGTCCTCCAGTCTCAGAGGTCATCTTTACTTTTGTTTTTTTGGCCACGCAGCACAGCATTTGGGATCTTAGTTCCCCGACCAGAGAATGAACCCTTGCACCCTGCAGTGGAAGCGCTGAGGCTTACCACCGGCGCACCAGGGCAATCCCCAGGTCATCTTTTTCAAGATCTGCTCCACTGATACTACTTGTATTTTGAACAGAGGTAACATGCAGAGCTCTGCAATGCTTCCCCATTCTAGAGGTTTCTTCCTGAGGAAAACTTGCCACCCTGGATTCCAGCTGGGGTGGAAAGCTGGGAAAAAAGTTTCCCAGATCTATAGTTTCCTTAGCTGTCTACCTCCAGTCTTCGCTTTCAGAGAGTAGTCTCATCCAGAGAGTAGGTAGTTTTCTAGAAACTTCCCTCATAATAAGGGACTTTGATTAAGTGTGTGTGTTCCAAATTTAGACTGTTTGAAGCTTGGAACCACCCTTTAAAACCTTGGGGACTTAGGCAAGTGACTCGTTTCTGTATGCCTCAATTTCCTCATCAGTGGATAATAACAGTTCCTATTTGATAAGACTGTTGTGAGGATTAGATTAATTTAGATAAAGCTTTACAATAGGGGCAGGCACCATTTTGGTATTATTCTAATAGCCACATACCTTTGGAGAGTGAGTGTTAGTCACTTAGTCATGTCTGACTCTTTACGACCCTGTGGACTGTAGCCCGCCAGGCTCCTCTGTCC
Source organism: Budorcas taxicolor (assembly GCF_023091745.1). Taxonomy (NCBI): domain Eukaryota; kingdom Metazoa; phylum Chordata; class Mammalia; order Artiodactyla; family Bovidae; genus Budorcas; species Budorcas taxicolor. Next base: position 13,555,861 of record NC_068926.1, on the reverse strand, counting down.
ATGAAGTTCTCCAGGCAAGAATCCTGGAGTGAGGTACCATGCTTTCCTCCAGGGGATTTTCTTAACCCAGGATCAAACCCCAGTCTCCTGCATCACAGGCAGATTCTTTACCATCTGAGCCATACCTCTGGAAGGCTGTGGGAAAACTCTTCCCTGTATTCATTCTTCTGTTCATTCATTCATGTGTTTCTGAATATTTATGGAGATCAGCACTGTGCTCTGTGCTAGAGATATGATGATCAACTAAAACAGAATTAATCCCTGACCTCCTTGAACCCATAGTCTAGTAAGGAACGAGCTATATGAATCAAATAATCATAACTGCAAATATAAAATCACTATAGAAGAAAGCTACATAGTTTTATGAGAACCAATAATGGAGAGATATGACCCTAAAGCAGTGTGGTTTAATCTGAGATCTTAAGGCCAAGAAGGAGTTCTCTACCTTGAATTCAATTAAATGCTGTGAGATTTGCTTTTCAGAGAGCTGAGATTTTCTGTACAGCAGAGGAGAACTTCATTCTGGTTTCCTAGCAAAACTTCAGAAAAGACAGACGCTCAAGGTTCTGACATTGGATAGGTCGATGACTTTTGGGGTAGTACACAATTTTAGCCAGAGTTTGTCTTTGACATGAATGCAAAACAGTCTACAGTGGAATGAGTCTCGGTGATGTGTGGAATTTCCTTTTTCACCAAACCAGAAAGCTCAGAGGTGCTGCCCAATATGGCTGGGTCTCCAGCCGTGCAGTGCCTGAGCTGAAGTTTTGTCTGGCAGATAAAGTTTTTACAATTTCAAAACCACGGGAAATCTCTGAACTTTCCAAAGGGACTCCCAACATAGGAATCCTGCTTTGATACTGACTCTGTACAAACAACATGCAAAACAGGACTTGGCTATGCTAACAGGTGTCAATACTTTCACGAAGAGAAATGGTCCCCAGTGTTCACAGCAGCTCTATTCACAATAGACATGCCATTGAAATATCCACTGACAGAGGAATAGATAAAGAAGATATGATAAATACATATATGCATACATGTGTAAAGAAAGCTGAGTGCTGAAGAATTGATGCTTTTGAACTGTGGTGTTGGAGAAGCCTCTTGAGAGTCCCTTGAACTGCAAGGAGACCCAACCAGTCCATCCTAAAGGAGATCAGCCCTGAATATTCATTGGAAGGACTGATGCTGAAGCTGAAACTCCAATACTTTGGCCACTTGATGAGAAGAACTGACTCATTGGAAAAGACCCTGATGCTGGGAAAGACTGAAGGCGGGAGGAGAAGGGGACGACAGAGGATGAGATGCTTGGATGGCATCACTGACTCAATGGACATGAGTTTGAGTAAACTCCCAAAGTTGGTGATGGACAGGGAGGCCTGGCATGCTACAGTCCATGGGGTCGCAAAGAGTCGGACATGACTGAGCAACTGAACTGAACTGAAACACATATACACACACATATGTATATTCATAATACATACAATGAAATATGACTTCAGCCATGAAAAGACTGAAATAACACCATTTGCAGTAACAGGGGTGGATCTAGATATTATCATACTAAGTGAACTAAGTCAGAGAGAGAAAGATAAATAGCATATGCTATCACTTAGGTGTGAAATCTTAAAAATGATGCAAATGAACTTATCTGCAAAACAGAAACAGACAGATACAGAAAACAAACACAGAGTTACCAAAGGGGTAAGATGGGGGGTATAAATTAGTAGGAGTATGGGATTAACAGATACACACTCCTATGTAAAAAATTGATGAACAATAAGGACCTACTGTCTAGAACAGGGAACTATATTCAGTACCTTTTCATAACCTTTAATGGAAAAGAATCTGAAAAGATGTGGATAATACATATATATATTTAAGTGATATATAAAAAGAGAGGGAGAGAGAAAGGCAATTCCTCAATGATCTGCTCAAAATACTGAAGATTTTAGTGATTCTGCAATGGATGAGAATATTTGACAGAGCATTGCCTGAGTTTAAATTTTCCTCCAAGGCATAAATAAGCCTAACCATTTCCAAGACATATGTTTCATCAAAGTCCTTTGTCTGTTAACAGATAAAACTACAATAAGCAGTTTTCTAGGATGGCTGAAGACAACATTCTTTGTGTTGAAGCAAATCCAATTTTGGTGAAATTTTAATGTTTTTCAATTGAGCCTGTCCCTTAGGCAAAAAAGCAGACTGGGTGATAAATTGTCAGGATGGAGTCGACCACTTCAGCTCTGTGTTTTCCTACTTCCATAGGTAAGCTGCTTGCCACACAAGACGCCTTCTGACTTTTGTTTTGCGCGCATGCTCAGTCGCTTCAGTCGTGTCTGACTGCAACACTCTGGACAATACCCTGCCGGTCTCTTCTCTCCATGGGATTTTCCAGGCAAGAATACTGGAGTGGGTTGCCGTGCCCTCCTCCAAGGGATCTTCCCATCCCAGGGATGAATCGGCGTTTTCTGCACTGCAGGAGGATTCTTTACCACTGAGCCACTGGGAGTCCCAACTTTCGTGTTCCATTGATACAAACAAACCGAACTATATATACGGTGGTATTTCCTGGCCTAAGTTGGTTTCAAGGTATAGACAGATAACAGATATTCATAGTCATAATGACATGAAACATTTGCAATTCATATTAAAGGAAGGCCTGATAAATATTATCACTGGTCAATGATGACAGTTATAAACGACCGAACAGTACTTTGCTTTACAGGTTTTCTTTTTACTTTAGTGTGAAATAAATGTTTTAGTTAAAAAAAAAAAGCTATGCAAAAAGTTTTGCTCCTATAACTTTAAATATTGGAGAAGACATAAAAGAAAAATATATTTTCCCACAGATTGGATCTTCGGTCAGAAAGCTCAGATTAACCTGGACTTTAAACCCCACCTGGGTAGTGTTTAATATCTTACAGTACTAACCTCTCTCTGGTTTCTTGTCCTCTCTGTTTAATTTCAATTTCACCTTTACAGTACTTTATGTATTAGATGTAACTGTCTGAAGTGAGATACAGAATCATCTTAATAATTCAGAGCAGCAATTTATAAACTATGGTACAAATGTCACTGAAGCCCAGTGAGAAACCTCCTCACTTTTCCCAGCCTGGCCCAGCCTTTGCCCTGTCGGTTCTTTTGCACCTCCTCCCCTCTCCTTAGACTTCTTTTAACCCCAATAAGTTTCTCAAGAGTTGTGTTTGTGTGTGTGTGTGTGTGTGTGTGTGGTTTTTTGTTTTTTTTTTGGTATATCAGGACTGATCATGTGTGTGCATGTCTCAGAGAATATTCTCTTCTCCTGGCAAGGCTTTTCGATCTATGTAGGATCTGAGAAGTCTTAGGGGATTCAGAGATGTCCTTTAAAGGGGTCTGGAACCAAAACCTCCACATTCATTACCCTGTTTGGAGTTGCAAGTATCACAATTCTTTTCTTCCTGTGACTATTTTTTCCTAACTTCACTCTTATTTTTCTAGAAGACTCATTACTTTGGACCATCCACTCATCATCACTTTTTCTTGTATTCTTTTTCTTTCCTCATTCTATATCCTTATCCACTTAAGTCTGAGTTTGCAGCCTCCCAGTTACCCTAAATGTGGCCTTGTATGGAGCATCCTTCACTTCATGTCCCCAGCAGGGGTCAGCCTAGTTCCTTCCCAGAGAGCCGTATAGTTCAATTACCTGTAGAGTTCAAGTTCAAAAACACACTTTCTAGTCTTGGTAGAGTTCCAGTTTCCACATAACATTATAAATACCTAAGAGTCAACATTCACATTGTACTCTTCTCTATTCTTATTTAATACTGGCTAGTGCTTTAAGCCTTTTTTGAAGCTAGTATTTTTATTTCAGAACTGTATTTATTTTTGCTATAATTTCTATAGGAAAGGCCAAATCATGCCTTAAGTATATTACAGAGTAACATTGCTATACTTTTCTCTTTTTCTTCAATTCATGCTTTATCCTAATAAACTAGGAATTATTTTTTTATATGAATGAATGAATGACCTGTGTTGAGTCATAGTTGCAGCACACGGGATCTTCAGTTTTGTTGTGGCATGCAAACTCTTAGTTACAGTGTGTGGGATCTAGTTCCCTGACCGGAGGTTGAACCATTGGGAGCATGGAGTTTTAGTCACTGGACCACCAGCGAAGTCCCATTGGAGAATTCTGTATGTATGTATTTGAAGCACTTAGCATCTAAACAATATAACAAAAATACAATTGAATTAGGATATATATTTTTTAATCAAGCATTCTCTTTAAAATTCTTCATTCTCCTTAAAATTATTTATGCCATTAAAAATGCATTGGGTTTATTATCTAAATAAAAAAGAATCAGGAAAATTAGCAACATAATAGCTAGTTATGAAAACATAATAAAGTACCAATTAAAGTAATTATTAGAGTTGAGCTCAGGGAACAACTTAATTTAAACAGAAATAGCACACCAATGATTCTATCAATACCTTTTCATTCTTGCTTCATTAAATAGATCATTCCCACAAGCTTCAAACATGCTGTTGTTTTTCTCCTCTTAAAACAAACATAAGCTTTTTCTGAGCCTTCTTCTCCAGTCATCATCCCGATTTTCTGCTCTTTGGAACAAAACTACGTCTGAGTTGTTTGTATTTTCCGTCATTCTCTCCTTTCATTCTGCCTTAAGTCCATTCAAGTCAGGCTTTCCCCAACACTCCTCTGAACTTGGCTTGTCCAGGTCACCAGTGACCTTGACGTTGCTAACTTCAGTGGTCAAGTCTTGGTTCTCATCCTGCTTGACCTAGGAGCAGCGTTTGACAAACACGCTTCTTACTTCAAACGTTTTCTTCACTTGCTCCCAGGATGCCACAAGACCTGATGTTCCTGCTACCTTGCCGATCCTTCATTGTCACTCTCTTTTGCTGGATCCCCTGCCTCTTTCTCTGGATGCTGCAGTTCCATAGCTCTGTCTGTTGCACAATCTTCTGGCCTATAACTTCATTCATTTCCTAGATTCTCTCTCAGATCCGTAGCTTTAAATTCCATCTGTTCCCTAACGAATCATGTTCCCCTCTGCTGATGACTGAGGTTAATGACGATAGCTTACACCCAGAAGAGTTCACTCTCTCACCTACCAGGAGCCAGAAGGACCCAGTCCACAGCTGGTGTGGCAGATCCAATTAATTTTCTGCTCCATCATCCTAGCACGGGGCTTATATTCTCAGGTCCACCTCATGATTTGAGATGGCTAACTTAGCTCTAGACATCATCTACACATACCAGGAGGAAGGAAAAGAGAAAGGGGAGCCACCCAGCAGACCAGCTCTTCTGAAGAAGGCTCTTTTTTGGAAGCCCCAGCCCCCAACACATATACATTTGCAAGTTTGTCTCAGTTCAATGGCTAGATTCAGTCATGTGCTTACCTCTCCCTACAAGGGAAACTGGTAGTTGTGGCCTTTATCCCACCTAGCAATATGCTCAGCTAAAATTGAAGTTGTATACTAAGGAGGAAGAGAAGAAAGAATATTTGATAAGCACCTAGTAATCTCTGCTGGGCTTCCCAGGTGGCTCAGTGGTAAAGAATCTGTCAACAATTCAGGAGACACAGGAGACGCGGGTTCGATCCCTGGGTCAGGGAAGATCCCCTGGAGGAGGAAATGGCAACACTCCAGTGTTCTTGCGGGCAGAATCCCATGGACAGAGGAGCCTAGGGGTCTACAGTCCATGGGGCCACAAAGAGCCGGACATGATTGAGCATGCAACAACAATCTCTGCTATAATATCAATATGTTGAAGGGTCCCGTGTAAATATCTCCAGCCCTGTACTCTTCTCTGAGCCTCAAGACTTACTTGTTAGCTCTGCTTAGATTTCTATGCAGCCACTCAACATGAGCAAAGTATTCTCTTTACAGTGTAGTCTCGGGCATGAACGCCTGGTTGGGATGAGTTGAGGAATAGGAGGAATGAGAAAGAAAAGAGCATGAACATGGAGAATCCTTTCAAGGAATTTTGATATTAAAAGGAGCAGTGGGGAAATAATTGCAGTAGTGAAGTCCTCAAGAAGATAAGAGTGGGAATTCTCTGTTGGTCCCGTGGTTAGCACTCTGAACTCTCCCTGCCGAGGGCTCGGGTTTGATCCCTGATGGGAGAATTGCCACATAGTATGACCGAAAAAAATAAATAAATAAAATAAAGAAGGCAGGGTGGATGAAATGCAGCGTGTAAGTAAGGAGACTGGCCTTTGATGGAAACAAGAGTTTACAGGTCCAGCTTTTAGTCAAGACAGCTTACTAAATTGAAGCTTTGATAACCCACTCTGCACCAAATAAATGGCAATAATATGTCAAACCTAAAGAGAGAAAGCAATCAATATAAATCTTGGTTTAAAAAAATAAGACAAACATCTCCTAGGTAGAAATAGAGCAAGAATGTCAAAGCAAGTAGGCTGAAGCCACAAACTTTATAGGAAATCCAAAAAGTGCAGAGCTCTGGCCAGAGGCATAGCAGATACTGAAACTGCTCCATGAGAAATCAGATTCAACTTTATAGCTTAAAAACTCCCTTCTCAGAAATGAGAAAATATTTTAAAAAGTTATATATTTATATTAAGTAAAAATACTGAAAAAGATCAAAACTCTAGATGACTTCTACTTGGAAAGGTGGCTTTTATAAAGCTAAAGAACTAGGGAGATGGGGGTGTCCAGATACAATTAAAAAATTGAACCAAGCTGCCTAATTGCCCTATGACCAGACCTGCAGAATCTACAATATTACCTTGGGTCAGGAATTCCAAGTTATTACTCTAAGACTTGGCTTTTGATCAAGGGTCTGCTGACAGAGAGGGGTGAGCTCATGGTTGAAGGCATGGGGAAGGACAGAAAAATGTTAAAAGCTTTCAAATGCTTTAGCATGCGACTGTAACCTCAAATTCCAAAACATGTGGATGGGTTTAACACTGAGAAAGAAGGCCAACAAAATCAACAATTAGAATGTGAGTTGACTACAGATAAAATCAGTTTCATCTCTGGAGGAGTTTGATAAGATTTTAATATAAATATGACTGAAATGATCAAAGAATTAAAGGCATAACTTTTACCAAAAAGAGCAAGAGATTGTGGAATAAAAATGAACAAAGATGAAACGTGAAAGAGATGATCAAAAATTTGTGCATAAAAAATACAGTTGTTGAATCCAAAAGGGCGGGGATTCATTTTGGTATGAATCAGGTATGGCTGATTCATTTTGCTGTACATACAAGCTACACAACATTGTAAACAACTATACTCCAATGAAAATTAATAAAAAATACAGTCATTAGAGTACAAATGTATTAGATTTTAATTCCAATACAGTCAAAGGGAAAATTAGTGACTTGCAAGACTGTCAAAAGGAATAGCCCAGAATTCAGAAAAGAGCGCAAAGAGAGAGGACAAGGTTATGGACAGGGGTAAGATGGTCTGTTTGGTGGTGGGAGACCCGGCCGGTATTTTTGTATTACTTTTATTTTCTCAGTAAAATTAGAGGTGAGGTATTCAGCCCTGGAGAAGGAAATGGCAACCCACTCTGGTACTCTTGCCTGGAAAATCCCATGGGCAGAGAAGGCTAGCAGGCTACAGTCCCTGGGGTTGCAAAGAGTCCGACACGACTGAGCGACTTCACTTTCCCTTTCACTTTCATTCAGCTGAGGTGGAGGAGGACGTGCTAAATGTCAGAAGAGAAAGCATAACAAGGGACAGCCCTTGAGGAGATTGGAGAGTAAATTAAGGAAATGTGGAAGGATGGCCAGGAAGTACTGGTGGTCCTCTCCAGCCTGTGAGGAGTTTTAGGAGACCCCCTAAAAGAGATCTGTGGCCAATGGGACAAATTCTGGGCAAAGGGCAAGAAGTAAATTGAGTGGAAAGACAAATGTTAGGAATACATTGGATTCATTGTGACTATTTACTTTCATACTTTTCATTGAGTGAAAAGGTGGATTCTGTCTATAAAAAGCCAGATTTTCAAATGAAAGGATAGAGAAAAGTGGAAATAGGTGACCTATGAGGAAAGAAGAGCAAAGAGAGAGAAAAAAGAAGAAAGCAGTAGAGATAAGCCACAGTCACATGTAATAGAAGCAGGTATACACACCATTATATATGAAATAGATGACCAACAAAGATAACCAACAAGGACCCACTGTATAGCACCGGGAACCAGCCTCCATATTTTCTAATCATTTATAAGGGAAAAGAATCTGAAAAAGAATGTATGTGTGTATGTGTATATATATTCATATATATATACATCTATATATGAATTGGGCTTCCCTGATGGCTCAGACAGTAAAAAAATCTGCCTGCAATGTGTGAGACCTGAATTTGATCCCTGGGTCAGGAAAATCCCCTGGAAAAGGGAATCACTACCCATTCCAGTATCCTTGCCTGGAGAACTCCATGGGCTAAGGAACCTGGTAGGCTACAGTCCATGGGGTCACAAAGAGTTGGACACGACTGAGTAGCTAACACTTTCATTCCGTGGTATGGATAGATGTACTACTACATAAACAAATCTCTGTGCTGTATACCTGAAATTCCAACACTGTATATCAATTACACATCATTTGTTACCCATGGTTGTTAATAAGCATCATAAAGATTGAAAGAAGTAATTCATGGACTTGTTGGCTATCTTAATAATTACACTAATCATTTCCTTGTTTTCATATAGACATCATTTTCTTTTACTTGTTGGTTATTAATATACCTAAGGATATCCACAAAGTACAAAGTAACTTCATTAGTTCATATTTGTATGAAGCATAGTTTTGCTTACACATTGAAGGTGGAAGCTATTTCATTTTTTAATAGAACACGTATTTCTTTTGGTCAGGAGTTTAACATTCACATTTCTATCAGTCCCTTTCAAGTGAAAATGTAAGTACTGTTCCTGCTTCATATCATTTTGTCATTATCTTCCTCTTATCCTTTCTCTCTCCTGTTTCATATTGAAGATCTGTGAAATTTGTGATGTTTATTCTTTTGCCATATGGTGTCATATGAAAATAAATTCTTAATATGTTTTTTCTCAAATACTTGTATTATTTATATTAAAGGTGGGAAGTTGCTGGCACTTTCTACGAAGTTATATTAAGCACTTCCCTAGAGTTTGGCGTTGTTATGGTTTGACCATTGTCAGCCTCTCTATATGTTTGTTTAAGAAGGAAGGTTCTGGAACTTCCTTGGTGGTCCAGTGGATAGGACTCCGAGCTCCCAAAGCAGGGAGCCCAGGTTTGATACCTGGTCGGGGAACTAGATCCCATACACTGCAACTAAGTGTTCTCATGTGGCAACTTAAAGACCCCACATGTCACAACCAAGACCCACTGTAGCCAAATAAATAAATTAAATATGAAAAAAAAAGAAGGAAGGTCCTTTTCTGCTCGGGAAGATGGATGGGACCTTTGATGTACTGGTGGAGACATGTGTCAAACTTCAGACCTACAGGAGCCTGGAAAGGGGGTGAATGAATCTACATAAGGATACAAGATGTCTCTGCTGAATAGGCAGGAGAGAGGGGAAGAAAATTGTGGGGATAGCAGCTGCCATGTGATGTGGGGCTGAGGAAACACCGAGGTGTGTTATGTATAGTAAATTCTCCTAGCTGCTCCTTGAGAACAGCTGTGAACATTTACATTTTTCTTCAAGGCTCTTAGAGTTGAATTTGTACATATTTCAGATTTGTCACTGTGGGTCCTAGGAGCACAGCAATGTGATATTTGTATTATACAACCATACAAAATTTAATTAAACACATATTTATATACGGCCCTGGTCTAGGTGCTTACGTAAGAAAAAAATTGTGTTTTGATGATAATGCAGAAACGTTCAGAACCTGCACACTAAGGGGTTCCTTTTAAAGACCGACTGAACAGAATATGGACCAATTTTTAAAGATTATCTAGAAACTGCTAAAACTTTGTTAGTAGTCTCGAAAACTAGATGAATGAGCTTCTCTGGGAAAATAATCAGTATTATATACGTCACAGACTATGGGCTTTAGTTTAGAAATTTATTCACAAAGGTTCTTAGTTTTTCTGGAAATGAGATAGTAGCATTGTTTCAGCAGTTTTCCTGAAGTGCCTGTGTGGTTGGCTTTACCACCCTGTTTGCTAGGAAGAGCTGGCCTGTAGTTCTCCCAAGTCAGCAGAATCGGTGAAATTTAGTACAAAGCTGTCATTTTTTCCAGTTAACGAATTTTACTGTCAAGTGAGTGACTCTTTGCTGATTGGCTCCACCACAGATTTATGATTTCTAGCCTCAGCTGGGTCTTCAGTGCTGTTAGGCAGTCATTCCTGTGGCAGAGACCATGGATGAGTTCTCCAAAATAATCCCTTATCTTCATCTATAACTGGAGCTAGAAAACAAGAGTCCTCGATTTCCCAGAGTCCTTTGCTGCTAAGAGGTGGCCACATAGCATATTTTTGGCCAATGAAGTAAAGGGTTTCCCTCTGCAAATAGAAAGGAAATGCTCTCGAGGACAACAATTTTTTTCCTTCAGACCATCTTTTCCTCCTTTCTTTTTTCAGCACTGAACTTGTATGGGATGCCTAGAAGTGCAGCAGCCATCTTTTGACCATGAGGTAATAATCATGAGAAAGGAATTCAAGTTCCAAAGACAATCAGTGAGCCACTACCAACATTTGATGGACTCATTGTGTTTCATTGAATGAAATAAATACCACCACCTCCCTTCCCCCCAACTGCTGTCCATTTGCTCCATGTTAGGCTTTTGTTGATTAATTACAGTTTGAACTAAAACATTCCTTAGACTTAGTTGGCCTCTCTTTTCACAGTGGCAGTTCTTAGTGGCCCCTCCAAACATCCCACAAAATTCTAATTTTTTTCTTTTTCCTGAATATATGTGGTTTATGGGGAGCCATTCCCTTCCTGTATCTAGGGATGAAGCACTTAACCTAAGCTAAGCCAATTGATACATTCCGTATCCCAGCCACAATGTTTGGCTCACAATTGATTATATGACCTAAGAGAGTCCAATCACAACGAGTTTCAGGGCTTTTACTGGGAATTCTGAAACATCGTCCCTCTCTTTCTCCAGCACATGTGGTGGGCAGAGGCAATGCCAGGAACTGTGGCAGTCATTTTGCTACCATGTGGCAAAGCAGCCTGAGTATGCAACTGTTACACTGAGAAGGGCAAATCTTACATGCTCACAGGTAGCCAGCCTTCTGATTGAACATGAAGCCTGTCCCGTAATCCTCTTCATTGTTTAATCATCTCAGGTAAGCTGCAGTCTTACTGATGCACAGTTCTAGTATGGTCTCTAACTCTCGGCAGGAAACTTCATGTCCAGGCTATCTTCCACTTACTCCTCAAGATTTCACTTTAACCCCTTTGCTCCCTGTTCTGTGCCTCATGAGGCTGAACTGTTTTGACCACATCAGTTGGTATCCTTACCTCTGACTTCCAGTTGGATTTGACCAAAAGGAAGTACCAGCAGGTGATGAGAGGTAAGCAGGGTGGCGTGTGTGTGTGTGTGTGTGTGTGGATTAAATCAAGGTATCTAATTTCCTGGACCCCTCCTTGTGGGGTCACTGCAGGCTGGCTGGGCCCCTTGGCTGAAGGCCAGGGCTCTGGTCAACCGGTCTCTCTGCAGAGTGTTCTCTCTTCCTGTTTAATAACCACATCCTCCTCTTGCCTTTCAGTCTTATGTGGGTATGGGTCCTCAGCGATGCAAACTAGAGAACTGCCCCATGTCTGCGGTTTCCCTGCACTCTGAGCAATTGAACCATGTCATCTGCTTCCTGCTGAGGCCCTGACTGACACATCTTATTCTCTACTCCACCAACAAAAAAGAGGTCACACCGCCTCACATCTTCAGTCATCACCTGGAGTACCCACGCATACTTCAGCTCTGTGCTTCCGAGATTGCTAGGGAAGATGCAACAGGTTCGTGCCTCTTTTCTTTCTCATGGGCATAGCAATAATCATGCGTTTCCTGCAAGTCTTACCAGGAGTGTTCTAAGAATCAGATGGATGTAAAGGTACTTCGAAGAGCTGAGTACTGTACATACATGAAGCATTGTTAGCATTACTGTTGCTACTACAGAGATAGGTCAACTCAAGTTCTAACTGTAGTTCTGACGAAAGATGTTTGAATGCTCTCTCGCTCTCTTTCTCTTTCTCTCAGTTTAAATACTACTGCCTAAGAACATACATTCAGAAAACAAAGATCATGGCATCCGGTCCCATCACTTCATGGGAAATAGATGGGGAAACAGTGGAAACAGTGGCAGACTTTATTTTGGGGGGCTCCAAAATCACTGCAGATGGTGACTGCAGCCATGAAATTAAAAGACGCTTACTCCTTGGAAGAAAAGTTATGACCAACCTAGATAGCATATTGAAAAGCAGAGACACACACACACACACAAAAGAAGAAAAGCAGAGACATTACTTTGCCAACAAAGGTCCATCTAGTCAAGGCTACGGTTTTTCCAGGGGTCATGTATGGATGTGAGAGTTGGACTGTGAAGAAGGCTGAGCGCTGAAGAATTGATGCTTTTGAACTGTGGTGTTGGAGAAGACTCTTGAGAGTCCCTTGGACTGCAAGGAGATCCAACCAGTCCATTCTGAAGGAGATCAACCCTGGGATTTCTTTGGAAGGAATGATGCTAAAGCTGAAACTCCAGTACTTTGGCCACCTCATGCGAACAAAGAGTTAACTCATTGGAAAAGACCCTGATGCTGGGAGGGATTGGGGGAAGGAGGAAAAGGGGACGACAGAGGATGAGATGACTGGATGGCATCACTGATTCGATGGACACGAGTCTGAGTGAACTCCGGGAGTTGGTGATGGACAGGGAGGCCTGGCGTGCTGCGAGTCATGGGTTCGCAAAGAGTCGGACACGACTGAGCGACTGAACTGAACTGAAGCACATACAGGCTTCCCTGGTGACTCAGCAGTAGAGAGTCCACCTGCAAAGTAGGAGATGCAAGAGATAATGGGTTCGATCCCTGGGTCAGGAAGATCTACTGGAGGAGGGCGTGGCAACCCATTCTGGTATTCTTGCCTGGAGAATCTCATGGACAGAGAAGCCTAGTGGGCTACAGTCCGTGGAGTCGCAAACAGAGTCGGACACGGCTGAGGGACTAAACCACGTCTACAAACACGTACACGTGCTTTAGCGACAGCTGCAGATATCTCTATTTCCTGGCCACATACTCCAATCAACCATCACTTTCATACAAATCATACTTGTCCTTCATGTCCTTTCTTCCATGGCTGGTTATGTGATGGGATGAGCATGAACTTTGGAGCCTTCCAGATTTAGCTTCAGGTTCTGTTCTATCACTTACTCATTCTTGGTTAGCAGGGAAATCACCTAGTTAGCCTCTCTGAACCTTAGTTTTTTGTCAATGAAATGATAATGATGGAAAGCCTGGATTATTAAAATAATGTCTATAGAGGGCCTGCACTGATGTTCTTCCCTCTTCCTTACCTGGCTCCAGGAAAAGATGTTGAACAACGGTGCAGCTCATGTTTCTTGGACCCGAACCAGCAGGCCGTGGCTTATCTTATGTATGAGGGACAGGGAACTAGAATGCCAAGAGATGGACTTTGCGCTGATTGTGGCAAAAGGCCTGGGAGATGACAGCATGTTCAGGTCAGGGAGGGGACACTCCCTCTGACTGAAGCTTACTGGAAATCACACACTGTGGGTGGGACTAACTGCCTATGGGAACCCTTCCCAGAAGTAATCCATGTGATCTGAGGACATTTTACTGATGAGATTAAGATGCCATCATGAAGCAGCCAACCTAAAGCACAATTAATGTCTAACCCGCTATAAACTTGGAAATTGTAATATTCTGTGGGTGTCGATGGAAGTGATGATATTGGGATGATGAAAATACTAGTATTTTCAGAACATCTGCATTGGGCCTGGTCCCTTATATATGTTATCACATCCATTATCACACTGAAGTCTCAGATTAAGCCCATACCATGGACGTTAAGATGTTTATTCCACTCGACTGATGGGATACTTGGCATTCCAGTAGCACATAGCACGTAAGTGGCTCTGGATCAACTTCTCAAACTCACAGGAAGCTGAAGTATATAATATGTATGGTGGGTGTGACTTGCTGCTTTTCATTCACCAAGTGCTGGACTGCAGCACGCCAGGCCTCCCTGTCCCTCACCGTTGCCCAGAGTTTGCCCAAGTTCATGTCCATTGAATCAGTGATGCCATCCAACCGTCTCATCCTCTGCTGCCCTCTTCTACTTCTGCCCTCAGTCTTTCCCAGCATCAGGATGTTTTCCAACAACAACAAAAAAAGGTATGACTCTAAGGCCAAAAATTTAGGTGCACAAGACACATACCAACTTTATTCTTAAGTAACTTAGTTAAATTTCTATTCTGAGTCACCATTCCATAAGGATGGCAGACACTTAATCTCTGCCAGTTTGGACTCTTGCCTCCTCCCTTATACATGGCATTTTATCTGAGTACTGATTTGATCTGGCTTATGTACTTTTATTGTTTATATGGATTATATGGTTCCAAAGCATTGGTGGCAGCAGTTACAGTTGAAAGAAATCCAGTCTTCATTCAGGGAGGAGTCTCTTCCTCCCTGAATGGTCCATGCAGGTTGTCGTGGAGACAACTTCCATTTTCATCTCTTCAACCCTTCAGATCTAGTGAGTTCCTCTCAACTATTCCTTTGCCTCCTTTGGATGCATGAGACTCACTCTGTTGCTGCCCCATCATGATAGCTTAGACACTGAGGCAATCTACCTGCATAGATCACAGAGCTATTTAACCTCTGATATTATGGTACCTCCCCAGGATTCTGCCCAGTTTCTTGGTCTCAGGTCTCTTCTGCTATTGGATTCCATCATCCCAGCTTGGGGTTTGGCCCTGGCTCACTTCCCGGTGCCCAACCTGGAGGGCAGGGCACAGACAACCACCTCTCCTGGGTCACACTGCTGTCAAACTCATCATTTCCCCTTCAGTTCTGTTCTTTCATCAGATGTAGTGAATCCTTTCTGGGGAGTGGGGTGGGGCGGGGCAGATTCCCAGGAGGCACTAGTGGTAAAGAACCCACCTGCCAATGCAGGAGATGCAAGAGACACAGGTTCCCTGGGTCGGGAAGATCCCCTGGAAGAGGAAATGGCAGCCCACTCCAGTATTCTTGCTAGAGAATCCTGTGGACAGAGGAGCCTGGCAGGCTACACTCCATAGGGCTGCAAAGACTCAGATATGACTGAAGTGACTGATTCACACACACAGTGAATCCTTTTTTAGTTGGTAAGAAAGGTGGTCAGAGAAGGCCCCCTTCACTGCTCTCAAACCTTGCCATCATTGTTTTTTTATTCTAAGGAGCTGGCTTTTGAAATACAAACCTAAAAGACTTTCCATCTTTTTCCTGTTTTCCGCTAGTACATGTCTTCCCTGAGCTGATGAATTTCTAATGGTTCACCTGCTGTTTTTTTTTTTTTTTTTCTTCTGTCTGTGCTGCTCAGCTTGTGGGATCCCCGCCCCAGGATTGAACCTGGGCCCCCAGCAGTGAAAGCACGGAGTCTTAACCACTGAACCACGAGAGAATTCTCCGGGAGTTGGTGATGGACAGGGAGGCCTGGCGTGCTGCAATTCATGGGGTCGCAAGGAGTCGGACACGACTGAGTGACTTAACTGAACTGAACTGAACCTTCTCTTTACCCTCCATTCATCATTACATCCATCTTTAGAGGGAGTTATCTTCCTTCCTATTTAAAGTCACCATTGTTTGAGGACAAACCACTTGATATATACCATTAACAAATCACTTGAAAAAGCTCCCAGAAAACTTAACAGTACCACAAACATGCAACTATTTAAAAAGTATTTTCTTAATGATGAACAGAGCATAAAGGCACTCATATCTCTTGAAAAGATAGAGACCTATCTTTGTCTCATGTTTTTATTCCTGTGAAAAATGAAAGCGAAAGTTGCTCAGTCATGTCCAACTCTTTGCAACCCCATGGACTATACAGTCCATGGAATTCTCCAGGCCAGAATACTGGAGTGGGCAGCCTTTCCCTTCTCCAGGGGATCTTCCCAACCCAGGGATCAAACCCAGGTCTCCTGCATTGCAGGCAGATTCTTTACCAGCTGAGCTACCAGGGAAGCCCTTTTATGCCTGTACCTATAATCTATGACCATGTCTACGACCAAAATAATGTCCTTTATGTGATATGACTAGAAAATTTGAGTCCCCAGTTCTGAAAATGAATGCTGAAGTGGCTTACTCTTTATATTTAAACTGTTTCTACTCTAATAATATGAATTGTTTGTAAACCTACACATCAAGATGGAAGACTTTGTTTAAAAAGAGACATTTCTTTTTAATAAATATCATGGATTGTGCTTTATGGCATAGAAAGAGAGAGATATAATTGTCTGGAAAGAACCTTCGAATTCCTGATTTCTCATGCTAGAGACACTGTGGGACAGGGTGGTCCGTGGGGGAGGGTTGTCTGGAATAGTTGCCATATCTCCTTGCTGGACAAGAGAACCCACTGCTCTGTGGGCCCTTGGTACCTCCTTAGCTGTTGGTGAAAAAGCCAGGCTTGAAAGATTCTGCTCTGCTTCTGCAAATCTATGCACACTTTACATGAGAAAACCTTGTTCTTGAGAGCTTTATGTGAAGATTGGTTACTTCTTCCTCCATGTCCTGCTCTAATTCACTCTAAACCTGGCCTTTGGGGTCAGACGGACCTGGATTTGGATATCAGTTTTGCCACCGATAATTGTATCATTGCATAAACTTGGACATGTTACTCAACCTTTCTTAGGCTTGGTCTGAACATCCATAATAATGGGATTAATGGTATCAACCTCACAGGAAGATCGTGAGCACTGAATGAGATAATATGCATACAATTATTAACAGATAGTATCAGTACCTAATCAGTGTTTAATCATTCCTCACTCAACACATATTCGTTGAGAGGATAGTATACGTCAGAAACATATTTCAGGAGGAAGTTGAACTTCGCATTATAAATAAAGAGTAAGCACTGAAGGTGGATAGCAGGGCCCCAGAAGCAGGGTGAGAAGTGTTCTTCCAAACAGAGGGCACCGTGAGTGCAGATTACAGAACACGAGTGAGGTTTGCATTCTAGGAGTGGAAAGGGGACGGGGATGACTGGACCAAGAAACGCAAGATAGGAGACGGCCAGGGGTGAAGCTGGAGATCTTCACAGAGGATTTACAGGTCAGGCTAAGATAGTTCTATTTTATATATGTAATATAAAATATTTGTAATATATTTGATACACTCTCTTTGGCTGGGCTGGGTCATTGCAGTGCACGGGTTCTTTGTGGCGGTGTGTAGGCTTCTCTCATTGTGGCACACGGGCTGAGTCTCCCTGTGGCATGGGGCATCTTATTTCCCTGACCAGGGATCAAATACATGGCCCCCACACTGGAAAAGGAGATTCTTAACCACTGGACTAGCAGGGAAGTCCCTGTGTTGTCTACTAAAAGCTGTTAGTTCCGTTCAGTTCAGTTCAGTCGCTCAGTTGTGTCTGACTCTTTGCAACCCCATGAATCGCAGCACGCCAGGCCTCCCTGTCCATCACCATCTCCCGGAGTTTACTCAAACTCATGTCCATCGAGTCGGTGATGTCATCCAGCCATCTCATCCTCTGTTGTCCCCTTTTCCTCCTGCTACCAATCCCTCCCAGCATCAGAGTTGGAAAGAGATCCAAAGAAGGAAAATATTTGCCTACAGCAAAATAATTAGTGCGTGGCAGAGCACCGAAGGGTTTTAAGTAAAAAGTGACGTGATCAGATTCTGCTTTAGGAGCAACATGAAGGCAGCAGAGTGGAGTCTGCATGTGCGGAGGGCAGTGGCAGTGTGTAGGAAGGCTGAGAGGCAGGGAGGCTGTGGAAGTAATATACATGAAACCAATGAGATGAGACATTAGGAATCAGAGAATGGGGGTGAGTCGGAAGCGTGCCTTCCTCCCCATGGGGCATGGCGATCCTGGGTCCCTCACTGTGCCATATCCTTCAGTGTCCCGGCTTCAGGGACTTGGGTGTGGACTGATGGATTCAAAGCAAGGGCAAGGCATGGGAATGACAAGGTGAGAAGAGGGAAGGACGAAGCCAGATACACCTGTGGCAGGTCAAGCAGGAGGTGGGAAAGAAGGGGAGGAAAACATCAAACCCCAAACATGTAACCGTCTCCCACAGGGGATGGGAAGCTGTTTTCAGGTGTCTGTGTACTTGTTTAACATAAAGCCATGGAAAAGGAAAGTCAACTCTACTTGTCCATACAGAGGCTAAGGAGAAGCCACTTAGTCTAGCTGCCTTGAGGCAGGGACTTGGGAGGTTGCATTTTTGTTTGTATTTGATCTTGGCCAGTCCTTTTATTTCACTGCTCCCAATTTTCTTATCTCCACAATAAGTCTATTGAGTGCCTGTGTGTGCCAGATATTTCACATGTGTCTATTCATTTGCACAAAACACTGTAAGGTAGATATCATCTCCATTTTACAGAAAAGGAAACTAAAATGTTTGTGGAGAGATTAGATGGTTTTGATACGTATAATTATACCAGAAGAAGCTCTATTACTGTATTGCATTGGAGAAGACTTTCCTAAGCAAAATTAAAATCCACAAGCTTATGGATAAGCAACAAGGACCTGCTGCACAGCACATAGAACTCTGCTTAATATCTATGTAACAATCTAAACGGAAAATGTATCTATTAGCAAAATGAATCACTCTGCTATATAACTGAAACTATCACAACATTGTTAATCAACTCCAATACAAAATAAAAAGCTAAAACCCCACACACTTTTAAGAAAATAATTACAGATTATTCTCTATAAAATTTTTAATTGCTGACATTTGAAAGACACTAAGACAAGTTAAATGTCAAGTGACAGGCTGAGAGAAATCATCTGCTCACATATATCAAGCAAAGTGTCAGTATACAAACAGCACTCACAAATCAATAAGAAAAATCACAAATGACTCAAGAGGGAAAAATGAGCAAAAAATATAAACAGGCAATTCAAAGAAAGGGAGTTATAAATAGTCAAAAAGAAACCAAACAAACCATGAAAAAATGTTCAACATAACTAGAAGTCAAGGGAAAAATCTTATTTTTAATATTAAAAATAGCTGTAATACTTTAAATTTAGATAGTCACATCTTAAATTTGCAAGAACAGTAACTGATCCTTTTTCACAGCCACCTATTCTAATAGGTACAGTATATAGAACATGTCTCTGCTTCTAAATTAAATCAAGCTTCAAACTTAGGCCTACCTTTGAAAACGTATCTCTAGGGAAGGCTTTTCCCTAAACCCTGTAGATTACATTAGGTTTCTTCAGTGTATACCTTTGTATTATGATTCAGTGGTTTGCCAAGTTTGCGTTCACAGAGGAGAATTGTTTTAAGGTTTATTTTATATTTTATATTCATTTATTTATTTGCCTATGTATTTAGCTGCATAAGGTCTTAGATGCAGCATGCGGGATCTAGTTCCCCAGAGATGGAACCCAGGCCCCCCACATTGGGAGCACAGAGTCTTAGCCACTGGACCACCAGGGAGGTACCAAGAATGTTTTTAAATGAGGTAATAGTGGAAGAAAATAATAAATTCCTTTTCAAAACAAGGAGACTCAAAACTCTGAAACTGCGATGGGCTGAGCTCAGCATTTCAGCCGGCACCTCTGTCATCACCTCATTGGACTTGCTCACTTAGGCCTAAATGAGCTTCTCCAAGAGGCAGCTGTCTGAACGGAGACTGGAGGGCCTGTCACGGGGTTGCCTTCTTGTGGAGAAGGAAAGCTCACTTCTTGCCTCAGCAATTACTATTTCCTTTACTTAACTCTTCAATTTCATGGGCGGGTGGCGGGGGGCGGGGGGGGGGCAGGTAGGAAAAGCCTTTAGAGAAACGGTTAATACAAAATACAGAAAACCCCCCCCAAAATTACAAAAAACTGAACTGATCTTTCCTTTATGGAATTTTGAGTAAAATTGATGTTGCCTTTTTAATTAGTTTTTAATTTAACTTTTTACAATTGAAGTATAATTTATTTACAATGTTCATTTCTGCTGTACAATAATGTGAGTCAGCTTATATACACATATATCCCCTCCCTCTTGAGCCTTCCTCCCACCCCTACCCCATCCCACCCCTCTAGGTCATCACAGAGGACTGAGCTGAGATCCCTGTGCTATATAGCAGGTTCCCACTAGCCATCTCTTTCGCACATGGTAGTGTATGCCTTCTTAATTACAATTGGTAATTATTTTACTATCACGATCATACCTTGAACGTCAGCATTAGGACTGAAGCTTTTATTACTCATATAACATCGGTATTAGGATAAACCAGTCTATATTATAGTGGGACCAAAGAAAGGATGCTTTCTCTCACATCAGTTAGGTTTGAGCTTTAGAAACTTGAACTTGAAAGGCTTTCTCTAGCATGTAGAAACTTGAACAAATTATCTGAGTCACTAAGTTAAGATTGCTGACAGTCATTTAATGATACCTCACTTACCTTATGAAGAATCTCCAAGTATGAGCATAAAATGTCAGAAAGTTTACTTGAAATTCATTGAAAGCATAGGTTTTGTGGTCCTCTGGATCAAATTGCGCTTCCTGAGGTGGGGGGAGGGTTAAACTAGCAGTTTAGGATTAACAGATATACACTGCTATGAGTAAGCACAAAGACCAGGGACCTATACTCAATATTTTGTAATAACCTATAAGGGAAAATAATCTGGAAAAGGGTGTGTGTGTGTATATACACACACATCTATATAAACTGAATCATTTTGCAGTATGCCTAAAACGAACACAACACTGCATATCAACTATATTTCAATAAAAATTCTGCCTCCTGTGTACATAGCAATATTGACCAAATTACTAAAATTATAGTCATTTATCATATGACCAGTCATGAGCTGACTGCTATTTAGCTTTTACCAACACTTCAGTTGAAAAGCTTGTTATCTGAGAGTAACAATCAAAAGAGGGGAGGTATTAGCTTCTATTTCTCTTGCTCTCCATGCTCTATCCCTGAGGAAAATTATATTCTCCAGGAAGCAATATAACTAGACTATATAATCTTAGCTTCCCATGGAACTAGCTTTCTGAGATACAATAATTTTACCTCTCAACTTTTATAGACGTTTGCTACACAAAGAACTTTTTTTTGTAAGACCCTAATGTTAAAATATAGTCTAGATTGTACCCTAATGTCCTTTAAGAAAATATTTGTTTTTATATTTAGTGAAAAGAAATTTCTCTCTTTAATACACTTTTTTTTGGTATATGAAAGTTTATGGCTACGGTGTTTGCATCATCAAAACTTTTCATCTTAGTCTTTTCTTCTTGCTTCTGCATAAGGCCAAGACAGACACTGGCTACTTTGACAACTTCAAAGTGGACTCTAGGAACGTCACCAAGAGCATGCTATTTTGCAGTCAAATCCAGCGACGGAAACTTCACTGTTTTCAGCAGTAATGTTCGAGCAATCATCATTGGGTAAGAAACTGTTGAGTTTCTTGCTCTGATTGATCAGCTGGACCCTGAAATACTTCTCAAAGCCAGAATTTACCTGTTTGGCTTCAACTCTGACATTCTAGCAAAATTCCCTTTGCATGTGAAGTGCCTCCAAAGGGGCTGATCTTCAGGGCTGGCCCAAATGGGCTTTCCTGTATCATTTATCATGCCACTTCCAGTCCTGATGGCGGCTGCGCAGAGTTTCCTGGCAATATGAAGACCTCGACACTTGTCCATCCCATTGGTGCCGCAGGCCTAAGGGGAAAACCTAATATACGTTTTTCCCCCAATTGTGGTAAAAGATATATAACATAAAATTTACCGTCTTAACCATCTTAAAGTTCAGTACTGGCAAGTGTATTCACACTGATATTCAATCAATCTCCAGAATCTTTCATGCTACAAAACCAGAACTCCATACACATGGCACCGGTATAGTATGGTATTTTATGTGACAACTTTTATGTGATGGTATTCTATCTGTCAACCTGAGCAAGCACAGAGCCTGACTATGTGATCAAACATTATTCTGGATGTTTCTTTGAAGGTGGTTTTGGATGAGACTTACATTTAAATTGGTAGACTGTGCCCAAGCAGACTGCTCTCCACAATGTGGGTGGGCCTCATCTAAGCAGCTGAAGGGCTACATACAACAAAAGATCGACCTCCCTCAAGAAAGAAGGAATACCTTCAGAAGACAGTCTTCAGATTTAAACTGCAAAACTGGCTTTTCCCTGGGTCTCCAGCCTGATGGCCTGCCTGGCAGATTTTGGACTTGCCAGCCTCCATAATTTCATGAGCCAATTCCTTCAAATAGATCTCTGTTATAAACATCATATCGGTTCTACTTCTCTGGAGAACATAATACACCCATTTAACAACTACCCCTTTTGGCCTCCTCCTAGCTCCTGGCAACACCATTCAACTTTCTGTAACTATGAATCTGACTACTCCAGATACCTTAGATAAGTGGAATCATACAGTATTTTCCTTTTTGCAACTGGCTTATTTCACTTAGCATTATGCCCCTGAAGTTCATGATTTTGCCATGTGCCAGAATTCCCTTCCTTTTTAATGCTGAATATTATTCCATTGTGTGTATATACCTCATTTTATCCATCTGTCAATGGACACTTTGACTACTTCCATCTTTTGGCTGTTGTGAATAACACTGCTATGAACATGGGTGTATAAATATCTCCTAGAGACTCTGCTTTCAATTCTTCTGGGTATATATATATTCAGAAGTGGAATTGCTGGATCATATGATATTTCTATTTTTAATTTTTTGAGGAATCATCACACTGTTTGCATAGCGGCTGCATCATTTTACATTCCCACCAACAGTGTTCGAGGATTCCAATTTCTCCACATCCTTGCCAACCACTTGTTATTTCCAGCAATAATAATCCTGCAGGAACCCAAAATAACCCTCAGTAGGGGTCATTTTTGTTACGGGATGGTATTTTGTCTGTGGGTGGTGAGGGGAATACTGATATAGATTTGATCTTAGAAACTATGATGTTAAGACTTGACTCCTACACAATTTAGGCAGAATCTACACGATACGAAAACAAGTATTTAAACGTGAAAAGTCGTGTCAACAAGTTACTTTGCCCTATGGCACTAAATGATCAAAATGGCAGGTTTTGTTGTTTAGGATTTGCATTCAAGCAGCCTTACTCAAGGTTTTTCTTTAGAAAAAGGTACGTAGAT
The DNA here is from genome assembly GCF_023091745.1 of Budorcas taxicolor. Classification (NCBI taxonomy): domain Eukaryota; kingdom Metazoa; phylum Chordata; class Mammalia; order Artiodactyla; family Bovidae; genus Budorcas; species Budorcas taxicolor. Next base: position 13,532,591 of record NC_068926.1, on the reverse strand, counting down.
GATTATAAATGTCACTGAGTCATTCTGAGTGGTAAGCATTTTTAAATTCAGGGAGAGTTTCTAATGTAAAGCAAGAAAGTGAGCCAAATCAGGGCTGCAGACTTATTTGACTTGGCCTGCACATTTGTTGGCCCACGCATTGTTTTTAAAAATTTTGTATTAGTTGACAACTTTTTAAATGGAGCGAGTTCAGGCAAAAAAATCTTGATTCCTAGCTTCTTGGGAAAAAATGAGCTGACCTGGCAAGATGGGGCCCTTCATTCCCACATGGCAACAGTTGGCTGAGGTTGAGTAGCAGCTGCCCTTCCGCCTGAGCCTCTGCTGTCCAGTTCTGCACAGTCCCCACCCTCCCCGAGACAGGAGAGTGTGTGGACACCCAGCCAGCAGATGGTCCGTTTTGTCAGGAAGCGCCCATAACCTCCTGTAACGTCTAGTGGGACATGAGACCCCCGGGGGGTGCTCAGTAGTTGCTGGCTTATTCACTGAATCTGGTTCTTCATGTGCTAAAATTATTTAGGACCTTTTGCTTTCCCTCTTGGTGGAGAAAGAGACAGTAAGCTGATGGCTTTAAATAAATGGAATGCAAAAGGAAAAAGACTTAGACAATGAGAGACAGAGAAACATGTGAAAGGAAAATAGTCACGTGAATGTAATTTTTTTACTAAGGAATTCGTCCTTGAATTCTTCTTCCCATGAAGGAAACGGCACCCAGGAAATGTTTCCGGTGAAGCCCTCTGTTTACTACAAGACAGAAACAAGGGGCAAAAGTTTACTCAGCTGCCTTTCAGTGGCAGAATTCCGGAGTTAACATAAATAGAAAGAGATACAGAAAACAAGGACCATATGGTTGGCTAGATCAGCTACTCTCAAGGCCACCCACTGAGAAAAATATCCAACTTATTGTGTTTTAGCACATTAACTCCTCCTTTTTAATTACTGAGGCACTTGGAGAAGTTCTTTTACACTTACAGGTGATAGCAAATGAAAAACGTGTTAAAGAAAAACGCAAGCAGCACTTGTCTCTCTTTGGTGATTGTGTTGACTGGGAGAAAATGAAAGTCTTATGGAAGATGTGCCCTAGTCTCCAACTCAAAATATCAACCCAAGAAAACAGTTATTTAGAGACTTTCCTGGCTGTTCAGTGGGTAGGACTTCATCTTCCAGTGCAAGGGGGTGTGGGTTTGATCCCTGGTAGGGGAGCTGAGATCCCACATGTTGCTGTTGTTGATTAGTTGCTAAGTCATGTCTGACTCTTTTGCAACCCCATGGACTGTAGCCTATCAGGCTCCTCTGTCCATGGTATTTCCCAGGCAAGAATACTGGAGTGGGTTGCCATTTCCTCCTCCAAGGGATCTTCCTGACCAGGTGATCGAACTGTGTCTCCTGCATTGGCAGGCAGATTCTTTACCACTGAGCCACCAGGGAAATCCAGATCACATATGCCTTGTGGCCAAAACCCCAAACATAAAATGGAAGCAATATTATAATGAATTCAACAAAGACTTTAAAAAATGATCCACATTAAAAAAAAATCTTAAAAAAAAAAGAAAATAATTATTTAAATTTCTACTTGCCATTATTCCACGGGCCAGAGTTAAGTCATACAGCCAACTCAGAGGTAGCTTGGAAAGGGACTATCTCAGGGTGTGGATCTAGCAGGGTGTGCTTTCAAGACCAAGGACCTGTTCTAGAATCGATAAATAGAAGCTGGGTCAGCACCCAGTCTGAAAAAACATAGTAGTTGACCCTTATTAAAATTAAGTTTTAATATTTTTATCCTTTCTATTAAAGATAATGTTCACTTAAACATTCAAGAAATATAGAAATTACCAAGAGGAAAGATAAAAACCACCCAAAGCCCACAGTCTAATCAAAATTATTCTTAAAAGGTGGTGTACATGACTCCAGAGACCTCTCTGCATATCTTCCTCTCCACCTAGAAGTGGTTCTGACTCACAAGCACCTCCAGAGACAGTAGAGAATGGTAGCCTGGACTGAACTTGAATCATCTTCTATTCTCCTAGAACAGTTATTTTTTAAAAAATATATTGAATTATTTATTAGATAATAACTATTGGGCTTCCCTGGAGGCTCAGATGGTAAAGAATCTGCCTGCAATTCAGGAGACCCAAGGTTCGACCCCTGGATCAGAAAGATCCCCTGGAGAAGGGAATAGCTACCCGCCTCCAGAATTCCATGGACAGAGGAGCCTGATGGTCTACGGTCCATGCGGCTGCAAAAGAATCAGACACAATCGAGTGACTCAGGACATACACAAACTTTATTGGTGACTTCCTATAAGCCAGGAACTGGGCTAAGAGCTTTCTGTACAGCAGCAGTTCATTAAACCCTGACAGTAACTACATTATTCCATGTTTCTGTTAAGGGAATTGGAACTCAGAGAGGTTAAGAAGGTTGCCAGAGGTCACACAGCTAGAGAGTGGTAGAGTCAGAATTTGTTGAACTCAAACAGCCGGACTCTAGATGTTACACTATGTTGTACTGCCAGAGAGGAAACCAAAATTATAATTTTCAAAGTAATCCCTCCCTCCGCCCTCTCTGGGTTTCAGCGACAGAGGCATTCCCTTAGTAGAACAGTTTTTTTTTTTAATAAAAAAATTTTAATTGGCATAGAGTTGATTTATATTATATTAATTTAATGTGTATAGCGTAATGATTCAGTATTTCTACAGACTATACTCCATTAGAAGTTATTACAAGAATGGCTACGATTCCCTGTGCGGTACAATACATCACTATTGCTCGTCTACTCGGTCCTTGAACTCTGTTGGTTAGTACGCCTTGGCTCGCCAGAGTTGGCGAACCTATGGAGAGAAGGGAAAGAGATGACCTGTATCCGTTGAAAATATCAGCAATCATGGAAAAAGCAAGAGAGTCCCAGAAAAACACCTATTTCTGCTTTATTGACTATGCCAAAGCCTTTGACTGTGTGGATCACAATACACTGTGGAAAATTCTGAAAGAGATGGGAATACCAGACCACCTAACCCGCCTCTTGAGAAATCTGTATGCAGGTCAGGAAGCAACAGTTAGAACTGGACATAGAACAACAGACTGGTTCCAAATAGGAAAAGGAGTACGTCAAGGCTGTATACTGTCACCCTGCTTTTTAACTTTTGTGCAGAGAACATCATGAGAAACGCTGGGCTGGAAGAAACACAAGCTGGAATCAAGATTGCTGGGAGAAATCTCAATAACCTCAGATATGCAGATGACACCACCCTTATGGCAGAAAGTGAAGAGGAACTAAAAAGCATCTTGATGAAAGTGAAAGAGGAGAGCGAAAAAGTTGACTTAAAGCTCACCATAAAAAATTAAAAAATTAAAAAATAAAGCTCACCATTCAGAAAACAAAGATTATGGCATCTGGTCCCATCACTTCATGGGAAATAGATGGGGAAACAGTGGAAACAGTGGCAGACTTTATTTTGGGGGGCTCCAAAATCACTGCAGATGGTGACTGCAGCCATGAAATTAAAAGACGCTTACTCCTTGGGAGAAAAGTTATGACCAACCTAGATAGCATATTCAAAAGCAGAGACATTACTTTGCCAACTAAAGTCTGTCTAGTCAAGGCTATGGTTTTTCCTGTGGTCATGTATGGATGTGAGAGTTGGACTGTGAATAAGGCTAAGTGCTGAAGAATTGATGCTTTTGAACTATGGTGTTGGAGAAGACTCTTGAGAGTCCCTTGGACTGCAAGGAGATCCAACCAGTCCATTCTGAAGATCAGCCCTGGGATTTCTTTGGAAGGAATGATGCTAAAGCTGAAACTCCAGTACTTTGGCCACTTCATGCAAAGCGTTGACTCACTGGAAAATACTCTGATTCTGGGAGGGATTGGGGGCAGGAGGAGAAGGGGACGACCGAGGATGAGATGGCTGGATGGCATCACCGATGCGATGGATGTGAGTCTGAGTGAACTCCGGGAGATGGTGATGGACAGGGAGGCCTGGCGTGCTGCGATTCATGGGGTTTCAAAGAGTCGGACGCGACTGAGCGACTGAACTGAACTGAACTGAACTGAAAGAAAAAGAGAGAAGGAAGGAACAACAAAAGCGGCCGTGGGTGGAAGAAGTCTGATACGTCAGTGGAGATTTTGCGATGTAAGCAGGGCTAACATCAAACAGGCACAGTTACTGAGGGTTCTACGATACTTTTAGAGCCCATGAAAATCTTTTCATCCCTTTAACGTCAGAAGAAAAATAAACTCTTAGGTCAAGGAAAATACTTAACTTAAAATGTTAATATATTTATCATTAAATCAATGCAATCATAAAATATATCTTATAGATGTCTTTTTATAAAGGAAGAGGCCATGAAGGCAAATGTGGCTAGGGTCCACACAAAAGTCACACACAGCCCTGGATCCAGGGACATGTCCCAACCTATTCAAATTTACTCAACATGTGTGCGCCATGCATTCTAGGATTTTTTTTTTTTTTGCCACTAATGATATTATTATTCCAATTATAGAAATGAAGATTTCAAAACCTGGGAAGAAGTCAGGACACAGAAAGTGATGGAGTTGGGAACTGCTCCAGAAATCCTGATTTTCAGTTCAGGTCTCTGCACAAATGTACCATAGGAAGGGAGAGATGTGGGGCGGAGATCAATACAGGAAAGACTGCAATAAAAATTAAAAATATAAGAGGTTTTATCATTGGCCAAGTATTTCCTCAGGCATCAAACTTCCTTTCTGATGTGACATTTAGGTGCCAAAAAGAAGATTAGGCAGCTCAAGAGGGCATGAGGGAAAGTGAGTGGACACTGCTGGGTGCCCAGCTAAAAACAGGCTCGTTGACAACCTACTAAAACAAGAGGAAATATTTGCAACTTACGTATATGACAACATCCCAAGTATATAAAGACCTCATCAAACTCAATAGCAAAACAAACAATCCTATTAAAAATGGGCAGAGGATCTGGACAGACATTTTCCCAAAGGAGACATACAGATGGCCAGTAGGAACATGAAAAGATGCTCAGCATCACTGACCATCCAGGAAATGCAAACCAAAACCACAGTGCAATATCACTTCACGCCCGTAAGAACGGCTTTTCTCCAAATGAAAAGAGACGACAGATGCTGACAAGGATGTAGAGAAAAGGGAAGCTTTGTGCACTGTGGAGGGGAATGTAAATTGGTATAGCCACTATGGAAAACAGTATGCAGGTTCCTCAAAATATTAAAAGTAGAATTGCCACTGCATGATCCAGCAATTCCACTACCAGGTATTTATCAGAGAAAATGAAAACTAACTCGAAAAGATATATGCATCCTCCGTATTCATAGTAGCCTTATTCACAACAGCTAAACGTGGAAAGGACCTAGGTGTCTGTTGACAGATGAATGGATACAGAAGATATGGTATGCATAAACACACACACACACACACACAATGGAGCATGATCTAGCCACAAAGAGAATGAAATCTTGCCATTTGTGATAATACAGATACACCTTGGGGGCACAATGCTGAAGGACATAGGTCAGACAGAGAAAGACAAATACCATATGATCTTATGATACATGGAATTTAAAACCAACAATAACAACAAAGCATCAGGTTCACAGATACAGTGAACAGATTGATGGTTGCCAGAGGTGGGGTGGGGATAAGTGAAATCACTGAAAAGAGTCAAAAGGTACAAACTTCCAGGTATAAAATAAACAAGTCCTAGGGATGTAATGTACAGCATGGTGACTGTAGGTAACAACACTGTATCGGTTGCACATTTGAAAGTTGAGAACAGATCTTAAAAGTTCTCATCTTAAGAAAAGGAATTCTGCAACTATGCATGAAGACAGGTTAATTAGACTTACTGTCTAACGTGTTTCACAAGGGAATGATTTGATACTTGTATATACTGTAAAATGATTTGCAATACATACGAATATATACCTGAAGCTGATATAATGATGTATGTCAATTATACTTCAATAAAAAAATAATTTAAAAAAAGGGAAAGAAAGCTTCGCCAAGTGGTTTACTATTAGATGTTTCACTTCCCTTTGTAATCATGTTCTCTAAAGATAAATAAGACACTAGAAAAACAGGATTGATTTAGGCCCTTTGCAGAAGTTAAAGCTTTCTAATGAAATTTAGTAATATTGTGTGCTATTACCGTATTTAAAGAAAGCTTGCAATAAAATTAGTAACGGGTTAAGGTTCTTCACTGATAATGTGTGCTTTCTAAAAATTGCTTCCACATAAAGATTGCTTTTGTTTTTTATAAAACATATATACACAAATATATGTCTGTGTGCTATATATGTGTAAATGTGTATGTACATATACACCCTTCTGCTGTTTATCTATAATTTTACCCTGAACCTGGACTTGTGATTAGATAGGTAGCACCACGAGTCACGCAAAAAAAAAAAAAAAAAAAAGACATGATCTCATAAGCATTATTTTAAAAGTTTACCCTATTATTCAAAAGTCTTCATGATTCTAGAAGCAGCAGTCTCTGCCTCCCAAACGGCCAACTAAGGGAAATGAGATAACTACCCTTGAAAAGCCTAAGGAGAGGACAGTACCCCTGGGAGGCAAGATCAGATAGTCACACCCCCAAAGTCATGATGGTTGAATCTGAGACAAAGCCCATACCCAAATCTAACCCTCCGATGTCAATGATCAGGTCCATATTAATTTGGACTGGGGTTTGCCCGAGATTCACTTTATGTAGATCTGAGAAAGCAATAACAGGACTTAGTTACAACAGACACAGAAGCATATTTTCCTTGTTAGCCGCAGGGGAGAGTAATGTACAGGAAAAGGTGACGTAGTGATTGTCTCACTTATTCTCTCCCAAATGAACAGCCTTCCACCCCAAGGATGAGCTCACTCACTATTAGTGGAATAACATCTGGTGAGCAAGAGCCCCCAGCCGAACATGCTGTTGGTTTGGGACTATATTTAACAGACAGAAACCTAACTATTGTTGCATGTAGCACATACGCAGTCCAATTATATTGTGAAAAAAAAAAAATCTCAAGTGGTAAGGAAATACTCTTGAAAGTATTTTAACATACAAGATTTTTCCTTATGAAGCAAGGCATTAACCTGTTCCAAAAGAGATCCTAGGCTATTATTAGAGGAGAATATCTTAGACATGTGACAGGGGCCTTCTCCTCTTTGGCTGAGGCGTGGATGCCTGCCATAGCTATCTAAGTTTAAATTTCAAATCATGGATAGGAATCTCTCTCCTTCAATTTCCCTTCCCATTCTTAATTTCCAGGCAGGCCTGCCACACTGACAATAGTGAATTTTCCAGTGTAATTTATCTAATAGATTTACTGTAAATGATGAATCACCCTAGAATTTAAATCTAATGAGTAATGCTGTAAGTCAATTTTGGTTTTTTAAAAATGCAACATAGCTAAGGTCATCAGTTAAATGTGCTAATACAGAGTAATGTGAATGTTCGGAACACGCACAGTTGGTCCTAACAGTCATAAGGCTGGAATACTCTGGAATCTGCTGTATGCCAAAGCTTTTAGGGGAGATTGCTCACTTGAAATCATGACATTTGGAATAAGAGATAAGAATTTTATTCCATCAGGATTTGGGAAACTCCCTCAAGTTGAGGCACCTCTCATAGTTTTACCCTGTAAGATGTAGTAACACTTTGCTCTGAAGAGGCTAATAAGCTATTGTTATTTGCATATAAAAGACTGATTATAAAAATAAGTCTATTTACTGAAGAAAATGTGAGATATTTACAAAAGCACAAAGAAAATACAATTCATTCTGATTCCAATCACCCAGCCCTTTTTGTGTATGTCAGTCTTTTTCATTTGAGTATATGTAAGCATTTTCTTTTGTTATTGACAATTTTTTTACAATCTCATTCTGAATGGCCATGTTAATATTACATCATATGGCTAGACCATAATTTACCAAATCGGCTCCCTATTGGACACTTGGCACACTTCTAATTCCTGTTGTTATACTAGAATGGGTTGCCATGTCCTCCTCCAGGGGATCTTCCCAACCCAGGGATTGAACCCAAGTTTCCTGCATTGAAGGCAGATTCTTCACCCACCGAGCCACCAGGGAAGCCCCAAAATGCTATTATAGAGAAGACTGTGGTAAAGATCTATGTCACTAGATCTGTGCACACAGAGGTGATCATTTCCTTAGGATCAATCTGCAGAAACAAAACTGCTGAGTCAAAGTGAATGTTTTTAAGGGGTTTGATTCCTGTTGAGAAAGGCTTTATGAGGGAATAAGAGATTGTTTCCTTCTTTGCACAGGGTATCCCCAAGACCAGAAGCCCAGATCTTCTTCAGTCTACCTCTGGTTCCTCAACTACAAAACAAAGAAGAAAACAATGATGCTTATCCTACTTAAGCACTTGCATTTAGTTCCTTATTTAATCTGCGCAAGCATCCTGTGAGATGGGTCCAGAAACTTGGTGAAGTTCAGACAGCCTGTAAACAGAGAAGCTAGAACTTGAACCTGAATTTCCTGTCTCAGAAGTCCATGCTCTAAAACCACTAAGCTACAGAGTGTCTTCCATGTCGATCACTTATCCAGTCGTATTTTCTTTAATTCAACAGACTGCACAGGACCTACTCTTCTAGGTACAGGAGACACAGTGGTGAACTGAATGACACCTTTGACATCAGGGACTTTCTCAGTGAGCAGACAGATGTTAAGTTATAATATCAGGTAAGTTCTGTAAAGACAGATAAGGCAGGGAAGAGGGATAAAGCATGACAGGAAAACTGTTTTAGATAAGGTGATCAGAGAAAGCCGTTTGGAGTGGATGAAATGATGAAGGGAGGTCATGGGGGTATAAGGAGGACAAGCTCTCCAGACAGAGAAGCAGCGGTACCAAGACTCATGCCTTGGGTGTGTGGGGGAACCACACAGAGACTGTTGGGGCTGGAGCACGGTAAGATGCTGGGGAGACTGTTTATACTGAGTCTGTGAGTTCAGGCTCAGCAGATTCAGGCTAGGAGGCAATAGAGATCAGAGATACAGCTGAGAGACACAGTTGAGCTCCCAAGGCTAGGGGAGTTGATTGACATGGCCTCCACGGTTCTGAGGAAAAAATGGCCAACTACACATTATTCTTCTATTCCTGAATTGCTTTAGGTAGCTGGGCGTTTAGGCCATAGTATTAAAACTCTAGCCCTCTATGTCTAAGAGCAACCCATGTGATCATATTCCTGGACTCAAAGGAAAAATTTAAACCCATGGATCATTCTGCCATATTCATTACCCATCCTCTCCAGGCAAGGGGTGATGCCTGCTCCCTATACCACTGCCTATAGAAAAAAACAATCATTTTGACTTGAATGACCTTGCAGAATTAGGAAAACAGCCATTCTGACATTCCAAATGATGTGGTTATTAATCACTTAAGAGAATAAACACATCTATCTGGAGACCAGCTGTTTCCTGATGTCATTTAGATTCTTCAGGCCCCCACTTTCTGCTGCAGGAAGGAATCTAACTTCCTTTCCATTCCCAGGAATGTGTCTTTTGAAATATAATTTGGGATTCAATTAACCTGTTCAGTTCAGTTTAGTCGCTCAGATGTCTCCGACTATTCGCAACAGCACAAATCGCAGCACGCCAGGCCTCCCTGTCCATCACCAACTCCCAGAGTTCACCCAAACCCACGTCCATCGAGTCGGTGATGCCATCCAGCCATCTCATCCTCTGTCGTCCCCTTTTCCTCCTGCCCCCAATCCCTCCCAGCATCAGAGTCTTTTCCAATGAGTCAACTCTTCGCATGAGGTGGCCAAAGTACTGGAGTTTCAGCTTTAGCATCATTCCTTCCAAAGAAATCCCAGGGCTGATCTCCTTCAGAATGGACTGGTTGGATCTCCTTGCAGTCCAAGGGACTCTCAAGAGTCTTCTCCAACACCACAGTTCAAAAGCATCAATTCTTCGGCGCTCAGCCTTCTTCACAGTCCAACTCTCACATCCATACATGACCACAGGAAAAACCATAGCCTTGACTAGACGGACCTTTGTTGGCAAAGGAATGTCTCTGCTTTTCAATATGCTATCTAGGTTGGTCATAACTTTTCTCCCAAGGAGTAAGCGTCTTTTAATTTCATGGCTGCAGTCACCATCTGCAGTGATTTTGGAGCCCCCCAAAATAAAGTCTGCCACTGTTTCCACTGTTTCCCCATCTATTTGCCATGAAGTGATGGGACCAGATGCCATGATCTTCGTTTTCTGAATGTTGAGCTTTAAGCCAACTTTTTCCAACTCTCCTCTTTCACTTTCATCAAGAGGCTTTTGAGTTCCTCTTCACTTTCTGCCATAAGGGTGGTGTCATCTGCATAATTGAAGTTATTGAGATTTCTCCCGAAATCTTGATTCCAGCTTGTGCTTGTTCCAGCCCAGCATTTCTCATGATGTACTCTGCATAGAAGTTAAATAAGCAGGGTGACAACATACAGCCTTGACGTACCCCTTTTCCTATTTGGAACCAGTCTGTTATTCCATGTCCAGTTCTAACTGTTGCTTCCTGACCTGCATATAGGTTTCCAAAGAGGCAGGTCAGGTGGTCTGGTTTTCCTATCTCTTTCAGAATTTTTCAGTTTATTGTGATCCACACAGTCAAAGGCTTTGGCATAGTCAATAAAGCAGAAATAGATGTTTTTCTTGAACTCTCTTGCTTTTTCCATGATCCAGCGGATGCTGGCAATTTGATCTCTGGTTCCTCTGCCTTTTCTAAAACCAGCTTGAACATCTGGAAGTTCATGGTTCACGTATTGCTGAAGCCTGGCTTGGAGAATTTTGAGCATTACTTTACTAGAGCGTGAGATGAGTGCAATTGTGTGGTAGTTTGAGCATTCTTTGGCATTGCCTTTCTTTGGGATTGGAATGAAAACTGACCTTTTCCAGTCCTGTGGCCACTGCTGAGTTTTCCAAACTTGCTGGCATATTGAGTGCAGCACTTTCACAGCATCATCTTCCAGGATTTGAAATAGCTCCACTGGAATTCCATCGCTTTCACTAGCTTTGTTCGTAATGATGCTTTCTAAGGCCCACTTGACTTCACATTCCAGGATGTCTGGCTCTAGGTGAGTGATTATACCATCGTGATTATCTTGGTTGTGAAGATCTTTTTTGTACAGTTCTTCTGTGTATTCTTGCCACCTCTTCTTAATATCTTCTGCTTCTGTTAGGTCCATACCATTTCTGTCCTTTATTGAGCCCATCTTTGCATGAAAAGTTCCCTTGTATCTCTAATTTTTTTGAAGAGATCTCTAGTCTTCCCCCATTCTGTTGTTTCCCTCTATTTCTTTGCATTGATCACTGAGGAAGGCTTTCTTATCTCTTGCTATTCTTTGGAACTCTGCATTCAGATGCTTATATCTTTCCTTTTCTCCTTTGCTTTTGGCTTCTCTTCTTTTCACAGCTATTTGTAAGACCTCCCCAGACAGCCATTTTGCTTTTTTGCATTTGTTTTCCATGGGGATGGTCTTGATCCCTGTCTGCTGTACAATGTCATGAATCTCATTCCATAGTTCATCAGGCACTCTATCTATCAGATCTAGGCCCTTTAATTTATTTCTCACTTCCAATGTATAATCATAAGGGATTTGATTTAGGTCATACTTGAATTGTCTAGTGGTTTTTCCTACTTTCTTCAATTAAAGTCTGAATTTGGTAATAAGGAGCTCATGATCTGAGCCACAGTCAGCTCCTGGTCTTGCTTTTGTTGACTGTATACAGCTTCTCCATCTTTGGCTACAAAGAATATAATCAGTCTGATTTTGGTGTTGACCAATTGGTGACGTCCATTGTAGGGTCTTCTCTTGTATTGTTGGAAGAGGGTGTTTGCATTCTCTTGGCAAAACTCTTTTAGCCTTTGCCCTGCTTCATTCCGTATTCCAAGGCCAAATTTTCCAGGTGTTTCTTGACTTCCTACTTTTGCATTCCAGTCCCCTGTAATGAAAAGGACATCTTTTGCGGGGTGTTAGTTCCAAAAGGTCTTTTAGGTCTTCATAGAACCGTTCAACTTCAGCTTCTTCAGCGTTACTGGTTGGGGCATAGACTTGGATTACTGTGATATTGAATGGTTTGCCTTGGAAATGAACAGAGATCATTCTGTCATTTTTGAGACTGCATCCATGTACTACATTTCAGACTCTTTTGTTGACCATGATGGCTACTCCATTTCTTCTAAAGGATTCCTGCCTGCAGTAGTAGATATAATGGTCACCTGAGTTAAATTCACCCATTCCAGTCCATTTTAGTTCACTGATTCCTAGAATGTCGATATTCACTCTTGCCATCTCTTGTTTGACCACTTCCAATTTGCCTTGATTCATGGACCTAACATTCCAGGTTCCTATGCAATACTGCTCTTTACAGCATCAGACCTTGCTTCTATCACCAGCCACATCCACAACTGGGTATTGTTTTTGCTTTGGCTCCATCCCTTCATTTTTTCTGGAGTTATTTCTCCACTGATGTCCAATAGCATATTGGGCACCTACTGACCTGGGGAGTTCCTCTTTCAGTATCCTATCGTTTTGCCTTTTCACACTGTTCTTGGGGTTCTCAAGGCAAGAATACTGAAGTGGTTTGCCATTCCCTTCTCCAGTGGACCACATTCTATCAGACCTCTCCACCATGACCCATCCTTTTTGGGTGGCCCCATGGGCATGGCTTCGTTTCATTGAGTTAGACGAGGCTGTGGTCCGTGTGATCAGATTGACTAGTTTTCTGTGATTATGGTTTCAGTGTGTCTGCCCTCTGATGCCCTCTCGCAACACCTACCGTCTTACTTGAGTTTCTCTTACCTTGGACGTGGGGTATCTCTTCACGGCTGCTCCAGCAGAGTGCAGCCGGTGCTCCTTACCTTGGACGAGGGGTATCTCCTCACCACCGCCTCTCCTGACCTTGAACGTGGAGCAGCTCCTCTAGGCCCTCCTGCACCTGTGCAGCCACCACTCCTTGGACGTTGGGCTGCTCCTCTCGGCCACCACCCCTGACCTTGGGCGTGGGGTAGCTCCTCCCGGATTATGCATTATTAAAAATCCAACTGTTCTTACAGATGAATTTCTAAGAGTATAGTGACAATATTATTGCAAAGGAAATGGGTAACACAAGGCTCTCAGACATAAGAGATGGGGAGTAAGCTGAGAGCTTTCATGGTTCCAATGTAAAAACCCAAGAAACTTAGTGCATGAAAGAGCTAGAATCCCTTAGAATCATCCAGCTTCAAAATTTAATTCATTCTGTGTATTCTATAGGGTAAAACCTTAACAGTGGGGTAAGAATCTGCTTTAGGGAAATACTCCATAAGTTACTTGGGTGGCAGGTGCATCCTGAGAGCCTGGGTACCTGGAGACAAAGAAAGAACAGTCCTGGCTATAGTTCTCTACAATAAACACCTACAGGTGGAGAAGACTGAACAGATAGGAAATATGGGAGAGCGAAGGTGGAGAAATACAGGGATGAATCTTAAAATGTTTTAAGGTGAAGACTATGCAGTGTTCTGTTTCATGATCGTTTTATTTCTGTAATGTAGATCCTACCGTTACCACCCCAAATCTTTAGTGAGTTCTGCTTTATACATAAATGCCTTGTGCGAATGCAGTGTTTGTGTGAGGCTGTGTCCTGTGGGAATATACGCACTGAGCTCCCCAGTCGGGTTTATGTGGTACAGAACAGAGAAAGTGTGTGCCACATGGCAAGATAATCTGTCAACTACACTAATCAGCAGGAGCAGGATTCAGAGCTAGAAACAACAATGAGAGTGAGAGTCCCCTGGGAATTTTCAGAAATTTGGGGTTGGGCACTGGGCTTTGGAAAAAATATGAAATGGGAGTTTGAATCATCTTAAGAGGCAAAGGGACTCATCTAACATCTGGGTTACAAGGTAAGAAGTTATTTTGCTTTTGAAGCCTATGGCTGTAGTTAAGATATAAAATTTAGACACTGAAGTTTCTCATTTTTTAAAATAACAACTTGGGTCTTGGGCTGAGTCTCTAGAAGTTACACAGCTCTGTTTTCAGTTCAGTTCAGTTCAGTCACTCAGTTGTGTCTGACTCTTTGCAACCCCATGGACTGTAGCACGCCAGGCTTCCCTGTCCATCACCAACTCCCAAAACTTACTCACACTCAAGTCCATCAAGTTGGTGATACCATCCAACCATCTCATCCTCTGTCATCCCTTTCTCCTCCCACTTTCAATCTTTTCTAGCATCAGGGTCTTTTCCAATGAGTCAGGTGGCCAAAGTATTAAGAGTTTCAGCTTCAACATCAGTCCTTCCAATGAATACTCAGGACTGATTTCCTTTAGGATGGACTGCTTGGATCTCCTTGCAGTCCAAGGGACTCTCGAGAGTCTTCTCCAACACCCACAGTTGAAAAGCATCAATTCTTCAGCACTCAGCTTTCTTTATAGTCCAACTCTCACATCCATAATGACTACTGGAAAAACCATAGCCTTGACTAGACGGACCTTTGTTGGCAAAGTAATGTCTATGCTTTTTAACATGCTATCTAGGTTGGCCATAGCTTTTCTTCCAAGGAGCAAGCATCTTTTAATTTCATGGCTGCAGTCACCATCTGCAGTGATTTTGGAGACCAAGAAAATAAAGTCTGACACTGTTTCCATTGTTTCCCCATCTATTTGCCATGAAGTGATGGGACCAGATGCCATGATCTTAGTTTTCTGAATGTTGAGTTTTAAGCCAACTTTTTCACTCTCCTCTTTCACTTTCATCAAGAGGATCTTTAGTTATTCTTTGCTTTCTGCCATAAGGGTGGTGTCATCTGCATATCTGAGGTTATTGATATTTCTCCCGGCAATCTTGATTCCAGCTTGTGCTCTGCTTTAGCTATTGGTAAAAAGTGCACCAAATTCTACATTTCCCAGTATTTCCTGATTTCTGTGACCTTAAAGTAGTTCTTCAGAGGGTCAGAGAGTTTGTCAATTGACAGATGAATGTTACAGAAGTTATATGTTGTTGTAATATTCCTCCCCTTCCCCCCCACCCCCACCAAAAAAAACAACCACCTACAGCAAAGCCTCAGGAAGTATCAGGCTGGGAGATTTGTTGAATGTGGTTCCTTGGATCTCCCCAGTTCTTCATAGGAGACAGGCCTGGTGTAGTGGCAATGGCATGCTATAGGACCAGGGCTAGCCTCTCAGAAAACAGGAAGCCCCAACTAGAGACCTACAAAACTTCTCATCAAGCACCCTACTCTAAAACTTGATCCTAGGGTCTTTCCTGGTGGTCCAGTTAAGAGTCTGTGCTTCCCCCTGCTGGGGACATGGGTTTGATCCTTGGTTGCAGGACTAAAATCCCACATGCTGTGTGATGCACTCCAAATAACAAACAGAAAACCCCTCTATCCTACTTTTTATAAAGTTATAAGAAGACCTTTCTGGTGGTGATGATCTCCCAACAAGAACATGCCTCTCACAAAGGTTCTCCTTCATCCCTCTCCAGAGGAGAAGAGGAAACCCAAGAAGAAGCGCCTGGCACGGAGCCCCAGTCCCTATTCCATGAATGTGAAATGCCCAGGATAGTACACAGTCATCACCACCTTCAGCCACACCGTAGTGTAGTGTATTGACTGCTTCACTGTCTGCCAGCCTACAGGAGGAACAGCTTCCAGAATGATGCTCCTTCAGACTGGAAGCAGCACCAACAGTACCCTGCATCAAGATGAGTGGGAAACCATCCCTGTAGACACAGTGTGGACACCCAGAAACAATTATAAGAAGAGAAAAAGCCTTCAGCAAGCTGTATCACTTGGCTAAAATAGATTCCAAGCACAGTTCTCAGTATGCCACATCACCTTTGCCCCATTGAGCAAAGGTTGCTGAATAATTACTAGACACCACATGTGTGGTTGTTTCGCAGTTACATCCTGAAGACAAGCACAAATTAAATGGCTTCAGTACTTGGGAGGGGATGAGCCCAGCAGGACTGGCCAGGGCCTCCCATAGAGCTCTAGTTAACAACGGGTTGATTAGGATACACAGGACCTGTGATATTATGCTAGCATGGTCAGAAATCCTTTACCAAAGGATTGCACTGGGCTCTCTGTAGAATAATGCTATGAGCCAGAGAAAGACTTTCTGATTTCATATGTAGGATTTTCTTAGTTCACTGAAAGAGTAACTTTTCCTATCTTTAACTCCTACCTTTAGAGAAGTCGATTCGGTCTGGACAGGGTACAATCTCAGGAACATTTTGCTTGCAATTTGAATTCAATTCAATCTAATTTAAGTAAAATGTGAACAAAATTAAAAGAACATTGAGCATTAAAAAAAAAAATACTGAAATAACTCAGAGTTGAGGCATGATTCTTAGGATCTATAGCAGTTCTGAAGACCTCAGTGACTGGAACCAGGCACTCAGACATCCAACACTGTCTGCAGTTCTTCTGGATCTCATTCTGCTACCATAAGCATATTGATTTTATTCTGTTTTACTGTAGAAAGTAGGCTCTTTCTTTGTGGTGGTTAACAAAGTTTTAGCCAGGCCTGGGCTTTCATCATGCCTGAAGGAAAAGGGGCTTCTCTTATCACTACTAGGTTAAAAAAATCCTGGGGCAGGACTCTGATTGGCTGGGTTTAAATCATGTTTCCAATCCTTGGATGAATTCTTGCGGCTGAAAATAAGAACCATGATTGGCTCAGACTGGTTTCAGGTCCACCCCTGAGGTTAAGGGGGTAGATTCTGTTACCCTAAAGAAGGGTGTGGGGTCACTGTGCTCCAGGCAGCTACAGTCCAGTGTGTGCTAAGTACTGTCTGACTCTTTGTGACCCTATGGACTGTAGCCCGCCAGGTTTCTTTGTCCATGGGATTCTCCAGGCAGGAACACTGGAGTGGCTTGCCACGCCCTCCTCCAGAGGATCTTCCCTACTCAGGGACCAAACCCGCGTGTCTTAGGTCTCCTGCACTGGCAGGCGGGTTCTTTACCACTAGTGCCACCTGGGAAGCCCGGGCACCTATACCAGTTGGTGCCATTTGCCACCATTCCATTGTCTCCTTTACTCTAACAGAGATCCTTTAGCGGGAAAGGACTACCCATGAAGTCAGCCCCGCCCAAAGAAAGAACTCTGAAAGCTTCCTCTTCATCTTGCTGTAGCTAATGTTGGCCATCAGGATGGATGGTCTTGTTGCTTGGTGAGGTACTATGGTAGGTTTTATTTCTGAAGCACAGGTAGGCTTCTGGAAATTACCTGAAGGTAAGAAAAAAAAAATCAAAACTTCTTGGAAAACTGTCAAGTGCTATTTCCATTGTGATCAGGGGAATACATATAGGCAGACAGCCTCACATTTAGAAAAAGCTTGTCATCTTTAACAGAAATTTAGAGGGCACTATCTTTGAAAAGTATTGTTTCTACTAGAAAAGGAACATGGGACATGTTTAATCCCACAGTTATCCACTGGGAAACTGCAAGAATGATGAGGGCACAGAGGTTCCCATTAGCCTGGCATGGAGACTTCAAATGAGTGATTGGACCTGTAGTGCAAAGCTCATCTTGGCTGCCCTTGAAGTCTCCCAATTAAAAGAGTGGATTGCCATAGCTATTGTGTCCTTGAGTTATCCAAGCGGGGTTCAAGGACAAAGGATGGGGTGAGGTAGCAGTAAGGATTTGGCTTTGAAAGACTAGAGAACTAAGCCATTCTTAGAAGTGGCAAGAGGAGACTGAAGTCCAAGCAATGGAGCAAAGTTAGGAACTAAGATATTTTCACAAGAGGACACTTACCGAGGACTTACAATGTTCCCCCTTGGGCTGTGAGAATATGATAATTTGTCTTCCCATTTTTTTTCTCCTCCTGTATTATAAACCTCCCTAGTTTTCACTGGATGCTTCCCAGGTGGCACAGAGGTAAAGAATCTGCTTGCCAGTGCAGGAGACGCAAGAGACATGGGTTCGATCCCAGGGTGGGGAAGATCCCCTGGAGAAGGAAATGGCAACCCACTCTAGTATTCTTGCCTGGAGAACCCCATGGACAAAGGAGCCTGGAGGGCTGTGGTCCATGGGGTTGCAAAGAGTCAGACACAACTTGGCAACTGAACATGCTAGTTTTCACCAGCCATTTAATTAAGCATATGAGATATGCACAAGTACTGCATTGGTGTTATGAGGAATCAAAAAGAAGAGCCACAGAAGGAAGTGTGATCTTATATCCTTCCATGGAAACCATCGTCATGAGAAAAGGAATCCTAGATCATTCAGGTGGGAACCAGGATGAGAATCAAAGCAGAGCTGGGGGCCATGGGAAGCAGTAAGTGACTCACAGAAGCAGCTGCAGAGGGTGACTCAGGAGCAAATGCGAGGCAAACATCCTTTCTCTGAAAGAGTCTAGGGGAAGGTGACTCTGGGGTTGAGAAATGGGAATGGCGGGGGGAAGGGAAATACTGATTTTATTCTCTGTTATTATATTAATAGATCCTTTCCTCCACTTCCGCCCTCCCACTCTCTTCCTCAACAGTTATTGAATTAATTCCTCCTCCCAAGATGGCCCAAATGCACTTTGCTTATACAAGTATTATAGAATTTGTTTTCTTATACCATGGATTTTTATTACTTAAATCCGTTGTTCCCATGAGATTGCAATGGCAGAGACAATGATCTGTTCATGAGGGAGGAAAGTATCTGAGACAGTGCTCTGCATACTGTAGGTGCTTAATAAATGCTTCTAACTTGACTTGACAGTGGTTTGCTGAGTTGATTTCCTTTTCTGCAAGAACCAATCAAATTCAGGTCTAATCCTATCTGCACCCTTAAGGTTCCATCTTATCTATAATATTTTAACAATGTTTGCTATTTTGAAATAATATTAACTTGAATGAATCTCAAGGAAGCAAAATCACAAATTTTTCAGGTGTCAGAAATCAGAGGTACGCATTGTTCTTCCATGAAGGGAAAAATAACACAAGGGTGTTTGCACTTCAGCAAAATTCCTGATGGTTTTAAAATGATCTCAACTTCCCCTTAGGAAGTTAGGCTGCTTTAGGAAAAGAGTAATTGTTGGGTCAAAGGGGAGCCAGGTTTTCTAGTGATCCAAGCAGAAGGGTCAAATACTGAACAACTGATACTTTAAAAATTTCTGCTCGACAAACAGTCTGCAACTCCAGCCTTTTGTTTATGAAATGTTTTCAGTTTATTAAGATATACCTGACATATGACACCATGGGATTTTAAGTTATAAAATGTGGTGATCTGATATGTGTATATGTTGAAAACATACCACAATAAGGTTAATTAACACATCTATCATCTCATGTAGTTATGATTTGTGTATGTGTTAAGAATGTCTATGATCTACTGTCTCAGCAACTTTCATACACACGGTACAGTGTTATCAAATATACATACAATACATTACATCCCCAGAAATTATTTATCTTATAACTGGAAATTTATGTATTCTTTAGTAACTTTTAATTGGGGTATAGGCAGCTCAGCTGGTAAAGAATCTGCCTGCCTGCAATGCAGGGGACCCCAGTTTGATCCCTGGGTCGGGAAGATCTGCTGGAGAAGGGATAGGTCACCCATTCCAGTATTCTTGGACTTCACTGGTGGCTCAGAGGTAAAGAATCCGCCCGCAATGCAGGAGACCTGGGTTCAATCCCTGGGTTAGGAAGATCCCCTGGAGAAGGGAATGGCTACCCAATCCAGTATTCTGGCTTGGAGAATTCTACAGACAGAGGAGCCTAGCAGGCCACAGTCCATGGAATCTCAAAGAGTCAGACACACCTCAGTTACTTTCACTTTTTCATAATTGACAAAACACTGTATTAATTTCAAGTATACAACATGATGATCTTATATTTTTATTTATTGAAAAGTAATCACAAGTTTAGTTAGCATCTGTTGCCTACATGTTTACAAATTTTTTTTTCTTCTGATGAGAAGTTTTAAGATTACTCTCTTAGTAATGTTTAAGTATGCAAGGCAGTATGATCAACTACAGCCACCACGTTAAGCATTATAGCCCCATGACTTATAACTGGAAGTCTGTACCTTTTGATTCCCTTCACCTATCCCCTACCCACCTCCACCTCTAGCAACCACCAATCTGTTCTTGTATCTATGAGCTTGTTTTTTTGTTTTTCACACATAACTGAGATAGTACAGTATTTATCTTTGTCTCACTTACTTCACTTAGCACAATGTCCTCAAGGCCCATCCGTGTTGTTACGAATGGCACAATTTCATTCGTTTTACGGCTGAATAACATTCCATTGTGTGTGTGTATATACACAGACACACAATGAAATATCCATCCATCCATCAATATATACTTGTTTCCATACCTTGACGATTGTAAATAATATTGAAATGAACATGGAGATGCATGTATCTTTTTGAGTTAGTGTTTTCACTTTCTTTGGGTAGACACCCAGAAGTGGGTGGATCATCAGTTCAGTTCAGTTCAGTTCAGTTGCTCAGTCATGTCCGACTCTTTGCAACCCCATGAATCACAGCACGCCAGGCCTCCCTGTCCATCACCAACTCCCGGATCATATGGTAGCTCTATTTTTAATAGTTTGAGGAACCTCTATAATGTTCTCCATAGTGGCTGTACCAATTTACATTGCCCCA
This sequence comes from Budorcas taxicolor, assembly GCF_023091745.1. Lineage (NCBI taxonomy): Eukaryota > Metazoa > Chordata > Mammalia > Artiodactyla > Bovidae > Budorcas > Budorcas taxicolor. The sequence continues at coordinate 13,511,999 of NC_068926.1, read as the reverse complement.
ACAATGTACAAGCATTCCCTTTTTTCCACATTCTCAAAAACAAATGTTATCTCTTGTCATTTGGATAACAGTCATTCTAACAGGTATGAGGTGATATCTCATTGTGGTTTTAATTTGCATTTCCCTGGTAATTAGTAACAGTAAAATCTTTTCATGTACCTGCTGGCCACCTGTATGTATTCTTTGGGAAAATATCTGGTCAGATCATCTGTCCATTTTTTAATCTATTGAATTGTGAGTTCTTTATGTATTTTGGATATTAATCTCTTATCAGATATATGATTTGCAAATATTTTCTCCCATCCAGTAGGCTACCTTTTCATTTTGTTGATTATATTTCTTTTTTGTGCAGAAGCTCTTTAGTTTGATATAGTTCTACCTATTTAATTTTGTTTTTGTTGCCAGTACTTCTGATGTGATATCTAAAAAATCAAGCCAAAACTAGTGTGAAGGAGCTTTTCTTCTAAAAGTTTTATGGTTTCAGATCTTACATTTAAGTCTTTAATACATTTTGAGTTAATTTTTATGAATGATGTAAGGTGGAGCCCAGTTTTATTCTTTTGTGTGTAACAACCAATTTTCCCAGCACCATTTACTGAAGAAACTATCTTTTACCTATTGAGTATTTAGGCTCTCTTGTCAATATTGGGCTTCCCTGGTGGCTCAACTGATAAAGAATCTGCCTGCAATGCAGGAGACCTGGGTTCAATCCCTGGGTTGGGAAGATTCCCTGGAGAAGGGAAAGGCTACCCACTCCAGTATCCTGGCCTGGAGAATTCCATGGACTGTAGAGTCCATGGGTCGCAAAGAGCCAGACGTAACTGAATGACTTTCACTTTCACTTTGGGGCTTCCCTGGTAGCTCAGCTGGTAAAGAATCCACATGCAAAGTAGGAGACCTCAGTTTGAGTTTTGAGTATTTTTGGCTCCCCTGTGAAATATTAGCTGACCATAGATGTGTGGTTTTTGGTGGTGGGGAAGGGAGCCAAATAGCCACATTTGAAGGAATGACACTAAAGAAAGAACTGAAGGATCATGGTGTATGAACCTTTTGATGTGTTGCTGAATTCAATTTTCTAGGATTTTGTTGAGAATTTTCGCATCTGTAGTCATTAGAGGTATTGGCCTGTAGTTTTCCTTTCTTGTTGTGTCTTTATCTGGCTTTGGCATCAGGGTAATGCTGGCCTTGTAAAAGAAGTTTGGGAGTGTTCCCTTCCTCTTCAGTTTTTGGGAACAGTTTCAGTTCAGTTCAGTCGCTCAGTCGTGTCCGACTCTTTGCGACCCCATTAACTGCACACAGCACGCCAGGCCTCCCTGTCCATCACCAACTCCCGGAGTCCACCCAAACCCATGTCCATCGAGTCGGTGATGCCATGCAGCCATCTCATCCTCTGTCGTCCCCTTCTCCTCCTGCCCCTATCCCTCCCAGCATCAGGGTCTTTTCCAATGAGTCAGCTCTTCGCATGAGGTGGCCAAAGTACTGGAGTTTCAGCTTTAGCATCAGTCCTTCCAATGAACACCCAGGACTGATATCCTTTAGAATGGACTGGTTGCATCTCCTTGCAGTCCAAGGGAAGCCTGAATTTAAATCTTCTTTAAACGTTTGGTAGAATTCACCTGTGAAGCCATTTGGTCCTGTCCTTTTCTTCACTGGGAGGTGTTTGATTACGGAGTCAGTCTCCTTACTTGTCATGGGCCTGTTAAAATGTTTATATTTCTTTATCACTCACAACTGGTAGGTTACTTCTGTCATTTTGTTACTTGTTTTCTATATATAACATATAGCATTTTTGTCTCATTTATTGCATTACTGTCTTTTTTGTTTAGTGGATTTTTTTTAAGTAGTGAAATGTTTACATTACTACAGTAGGGCTATAGGCAGGCTCTGTAGCTCAGCGGTACTGTGGATTGCCCAGGGTCACTGTGTAGCCCTCTGGGTTATGGGGAGTCAGACACATGCTCAATAATGTCACCAGTGTGCTGGCTTGGCTCCCTGCCCTAACGGGGCTGTAGGCTGGGCTCCGTGACTGCCCAGGTTCTCTGCCCAGGCATCCTGGACTGGTGGGGAATGGAGGCTTTGCTCAGCAGTCGAGCATGACTGCACATTTGCTTCAATGCCTGGGCTGGGCAGCATGACAGGCTCCAAGGCCAGTACAGCCCCTTGACTGGAAACCCTAATCCAATGAGCTCCCTGACCAGACACGGCTACCGGCTCAGCCCTGCAGATGGGCAGATCCACTGGCTGGAATCTCTGTTGAGGAGCCACTGCAAGTAGGCAGGTGGTTTGCTAAGATCTGAGCAGTGGCTGCCACAAGCTCCAGCCCTTCTTTATCTCTATTTGATCCTCAAGGGGTCAAGCCTGCAGATTCCCCCAGTGATCTCTGAGACTGGCTTCCTGCAATTGCTGGGGAAGCTGGATGTTCACTTCGGGCTCTCTTTACCGACTGGAGAAACCAGAGGCCAAAGAGGAACGTCTGCATGCATCACTGGGCTGACGTGGGAGAGAAGCGATGCAGTTGGTACAGCCGCTTCCTCTTACTTTATAAGCGGCCCTTGCCTGACTCTGTGGTCCAGGGTGCTTCAGCCTTATCCCTGGGCTCTGGGATTCTCCCAGTGGTGGCCTGTCTATGGATAGTTGCTAGTTTGGTCTTCTTGTGAGGGGAATAAAGTTGGGAGGGACCCACGTCACTATCATGACAGCGTCACTATCTTCAATCTTCTGTAATTACTATATCCTGTGGATACAACAGGCACATAAAAAAGAGAATCTAAAAAAATTTTTTTTATTTTGCCTTGTATATCCTGAGTGATTTTATTTTCTGTTTTAAAATAAATAACTGAAGATAATTTCATTCTGGACCAAGGTTGTGATATGGGAAATGAAACTAATGGAGTGCAAAATAATACCTTCACTGTGATTGCAGCTATCAACAATATTGATACCCATGGAAGTCAATATTACAGAAACGAAAGAGTTGTGTTGGGAAAGAACAAGAAAAAGAAAGAAGCTATAGTATCTGGGACAGACAAACCTGCTGTAAGAGAGACACCTGGCATTTCTTCACATCAGTCCAGGGCAGGAAGGCAGACACCTATGCTCTACGTGGCCATGTGGGGACCCAGGCCCCTTTGCCTTCTTCCCATACCATTCCCTAGGGCATTGCCCTTATTGGCTGGCTTGCAGTCATGCCTCTGTTCAGCTCACAGAAAAGAGGTAGTGTGGAGGCATTTCTGCAGCGTTATAGGGTTCAGGCTTAGAAACAGCCCTCATTATTTCTGCTCTTGTTCCTGTGGTGAATATTGCTATGTGGCTAGACCTAACTGCAAAGAAGGTTGGGAAATGCAACCAAGGAGGGCAGCCTTGTACCCTGAGCAAGGTAGAGAATGGATTTTGGTTGATAATCTTTTGCTATCGTAGTTATCAGTCAATGAGAACTGTGCTTGATGATTTACAAATACTGCCTCATTTAGTCCACACAAGCCTCAGGCCCCCTCACTTGCAACAGTCATCAGCCATGTCTGCTCACGTTGCACCTATTGTCATTAACATGATGGCATTCTGAGCGTCCATTACCTTAAAATATTTTAATGCTGTTATACAACAATTCCAACCTAAAGAATCCATATTTCATTATCTCTGAAGCTCCTTTTGGCTCCAAGATATCCCTTTTTCATTTCCTACAAAAAAGAAATATCACAATACCTTATATTATCCATATGACAATTATACGGATCATTCACTGCAGTTGAATTACAAAAGAGGAATAAAGACTCTCAAGGAAACTATGAGATGAAAATAACTGAGAATGACTGATTCGTGCCTTATGACTTTTATACTCTACATATTTTTATTTCATCCCCATCAATATCTAACTGTATCTACAGCAAATTTGCTTTTCACATATAAAAAATTCAGTAAGTTCCTATAACAGAATGTGATTAGGGTCAGAATTCATATTTATTAAATAAGAGTATGGATTCGAATATGGATTTGGAACATCAGACAATTCCCAATTTTTATCACGTTTCCTAGTGCTTAACCTATAAGAACACCTTCTCACATCACACACCAGCTAACCAAAGCATACATTTTAGAGTCAACCTTGGGTGACTGATAAATCTGGTAAATCATCAAATGCTGTCAATTAGACTCCTAAGTGTGTCTTTTCACGCCTTTTCCTCTGCTTCTCCCTCCCATAGCATACCAAGATAGACTTCCACTGCTTTCTTCATGTCTGGTCCTGCTTTGTTCTAATGCATTCTGCCACAGTGATATTTTCTTTTTTAAAAAATATATCCATGTGTTTATTCACTGTGCTGGGTCTTAGTTGCAGCACGTAAGATCTTCAGTCTTCATCGCGGCACACAGAGTCTTTAGTTTCAGTGTGCAAATTCTTATTAACAGTTGCAGCATGTGGGATCTAGTTCTGTGACCACAGGTTGAACCTGGGCCCCTGGCGCTGGGAGCTCAGACAGAGTCTTAGCTACTAGACCACCAGGAAAGTCTCTAGAAAGATAGTTTCTAAAACACAAACCTGATCAAGTAACTGCCTGGTGGTTCCAGTGGCTCCCCAATGTCTTCAGTATATAGACCACATTTTGTCTGTTTGTACTGACATTCCTCCACCTCACACTCCACCTTTACAAACTCTGTGCAGCTCTCAAAATACGATGTGCATTCTTCTGCTTTGGGGCCTTTGAATATGCTGTTCTGTCTCACCTGGCTAACTCCCAGTGTACCCTCAGGTCTAACTTTTGATAACCAGTTTAATCAGAACTTTACCTTGATTGCCCAAAAAGAATCTGCTGCCTTTTGTGCTTCCCTAGCATTCTGTGCTTAAACCTCTCAGCATTTATCAATATTTTGGGTTTCTTGTGGTTACCAGGTGACTTCTCGATCTTTCTACCTAAACTGTGCATGCCTGCTAAGTTGCTCCAGTTGTGTGTCTGACTCTTTGTGACACTGTGGACTGTAGCCCACCAGGCTCCTCTGTCCATGGGATTCTCCAGGCAAGAATACTGGAGTGGGTTGCCATGCCTTCCTCCAGGGGATCTTCCCAACCCAGGGATCGAAGCTGAGTCTCCTGCATTGATAGGCAGGTTCTTTACCAACTGGGCACCACATGGGAAGCCCAACTAAACTGTAGGCTCCTTGAACGTAGGGGCTACATCTGATTTGTCTAATCTTCAGTGCCTGGCATCCGTCGGGCACCAGATAGGCACTCAATCCTTTCCTGGAGAAAGGATGGAAGGATGAGAAGTCCAGACATCAACTTCGCCCTTCTAGAAGTGATGAGGACTGTGTGTTTACTCGGACATCAGCCTTTACTAGGCCCACTGAGTAATAAAGTGAACAATTCAGGGCTCTCTGACTAACAGAGATGATGGGAGTAATTGCTTGCCCCCACTGCAGGAGCCCATAAATAAATTGAATGAATCATGGTTAGGTTCCAGGTATGGATGCCGTGAAAATGGCCTGAGAATTCGTGGCAAGACTCTCAAAACGAAGACAAATCTCTGAGTTGGCTGCTCGAAGTGCTTTCTGGCATCTGCGTTTCCGAGCACCACACCTGGCAGAAAGACAGTCCCATAACAGTGAACCTGACTGTGTTGGACAAGTAAACTGTGCTTCTGGTAATTTAAGCATAGAAGCTGCCTTTCCAGGCTCCTTTGCTGAGGTATGTAGTGGTGACTAATGAAGACATATCTGAGATGGGTGTGAGTTGAGGGCAAGGTTAGGGCCTAAATTTGGCTGCTGAATACATGGCCAATGACCTTTTCAATATCTGGCAGACTCTATTTTGAAAACAGACTTGATCTTTAAATTATGACTAGAAAAATCTTAGCCAGGCACAGGTTCCCACCCATTGCTCCACTCCCAAATAAGACAATAATGGTCTCTGTCTTTTAAAAAATTACAAACTGTGCTCTGAATAGGTAGGCTCCACATGACAGATACTTTTTTAATTGCCAGAGCCTTCACTTAGAAATAACTGTGTAAGTTAGGGAATCAGTTCTGTTGTGAATACAAAAATCTCCGAATACATAGAGGCTTAGACCCACTGGGGCTTTATTTTCCTCATATCATGAGCTCAGAGGGAGAAAATCCAGAGCTGGTGAAACAGCTCCAGAATGCCACTGGGACTGGTGTGGGCTGAAGTACGTCTCCCCAAAGATGCTGAAGTCCTAATTTGTGACTGTGACCTTGTTTGGAAAAAGAGTCTTTGCAGATGTTGTCAAGTTGAGGTCATTAAGATGGACCCTGTCCAATGTGACTGGTGCTCTTACAAGAAGGATACGTAGGTAGAGGCACAGAGGAAGATGGTCATAAGAAGATGAAGGCCCAGAGGAAATTGATGCTGTCATAAGCTAAGGAACACCTGGGGCCACTAGAAACTAAAAGAGGCAAGGAAGGATCCTCCCCTAGGGGCTCTGAAGGGAGCATGGCCTCTTGAAATCTTGATTTCAGACCTCTAACTTCCAGAGCAGTGAAAGAATATGTTTCCATTGTTTTAAGCCACTTAGTCTGAGGTTCTTTGTTATGGGAGCCCTAGGAAACCAACAGAGGGGTCCAGGCTTCTTACACTTTTCTGCTCAGTGGTGCTTGTTGCCTTGTTTTCACATGATGGCTGCTCCACACCTAATATCCTGCTCAAGTTGCAGGCAGGAAGAAAAGAAAAGGCCAACGAATGAAAGACAACTGCTGGGGAAGTCTACCCACTTTGAAAGAGCTTTGCTGGAAGTCTCGCCAAGCAACTTCTGCTTCCATTTTGTCCTCTCCCCATCAACAGTGGCATCTGAAAACCCAGGATTTTAGCTGGATGCAATGTTGTCATACATTCAATCTGACTTCTTTTGGTGAGGAAGAGGGAAAATGGACATCCACTGGACAGCAGTATTGCAAACTCTCCTTTACTAAATTAGAAGTTTATAAATAAATTGAAGATGGGGTAAAACTAAGAGATCTGAAATTAATACACTCTCCTGTGCTTCTCTTTAAAAAATTAAAAATTACAGACTCTAAAAGCTAGAAGTGCATTTAAAGGCTGTCCAATCAAACCCCCTCATTTTGTATATGAAGAAGAAGTGTCTGAGATATGTAAGCAGCATAGCCAGAGTTTACAAAGATAGTGGTAGCATATGAGCTTTGGCCATTATACTTGCTTTAATAATTAACACAGTCAAGCAGTTAGTTCATCTTTAGGAGGTAAGACCCTAATAATCTCTTTACCAGGCTAAATGCTAATATTCTACCAGGCACACACACATACACACAGACACACACACACTGACCCTAATAGCTAAGTATGCCATCGACTCATTTTGCCTTTTAGGTCTTATTTCATTGAAGCAGAAAATGACAGGTTTTCAGCTCTAAAACCACAGGGCAGCAACCTTGATGCTAACCAATATTTGCGTAAAAAATCCAAAAACCAACCATAGTTTTCATGTGAATCAGTCTACTCAACTTTGTCTAATCCATGATTTGATTTCTAGACCAAGAAATGTAAGATGTAAACGTTGAGCTTATTTTAGACCTTGCAAAAGGGTGTGGAGAGTGATTTAGTTATATCTTTCCAGGAAAACTATTTGTTAAATTTCGGTTGTTTGGAGAACTTGACAAAAGGCCTTTTGGATTGATGTACTTGGTGGCTCAGATGGTAAAGAATCTGTCTGAAATGTGGGAGACCTGGGTTCAGTCCCTGAGTTGGCAAGATCACCTGGAAAAGGAGACAGCTACCCACTCCAGGATTCTTGCCTGGAGAATTCCATGGACAGTACAGTCCATGGAGTCACGAAGAGTCAGACAAGATTGAGCCTCTAACACTCTACATCCTTGAACTTGGTCTCTGAGTGCTGGAAGTTCAGACGACTTTCTGAGTACTGTATAGGAAGTGCGCTGCAAAGTTAATGGAGCTAGGCTGAAATGGCATGAAATTTTAAATAAAATAAAATGTTTGTCATTCAGGTAAGATAAGATATGCTCATTTCATTAATAAAAGTCACTCCCACAATAGACATGGCAGTCACATGATGAAATATAACCTGCTCACTCAGTACCAGGATATAAACCTTTCAGTTAGGTTAGGAAAATAGGCCACCATCCTAAATCAGACGTTAATAGCAGTTTGCAGATTCAGTGAAACTTGCATGGAAAAACTTGCTTCAGAATGATATGTGCATTAATGCTCAGAGGTACTATTCTCTGAGTCATTCCAATATTGGCTTATATTTTGCTGAATTAAGCATTGCCTCAGAATGAGCAGTCATGAGACAATCTGAGGCCAGCAGGAGATCAGAACAGGGAGACTCCAGGAGAAAATAATCAGTAGCTTGTCTTCTGTACAAGTCATTTCCTCTGCACATCTGCCAGGGCAGTTTAATAACTTTTGTTCTAGTTTTGAATAGACAACACATTTCAAAAAAAATGTGTTGTCTATTAATAACATGTATCTTTCTTGACACTGAAAGATACAAAAGAGGAAGAAGCAGGGCAGAATCCCCTGGTATTCCTGTTCACAACCACCCTCTTTCTTAAGACAACTGATATCATCAATTTTAATGTGTTGTCATTAGATTGTATTGATATACTTGTATATTTATTTACGTATGTGCTTGTTCTTTATTTTGCAAAGCTTCTAACACATTAGAGTCAAGAGAACAGTAAAATGAATAGTCATCCTCCATTTATGATCACTTCTTATTCCTCCACGGGATTACAGTGATGTGAATCTCAGCCATCATATTTCATCTATAAATATTTTGCTACATATCCATCAAAATAAGAACTCTTTCTTTAAAAGCTAACTGTAATACTAATTTTGTATCCCCCCCACCCAACGCACAATGATTCCTTAATGCTGCTGTTGCTGCTAAGTCGATTCAGTCATGTCTGACTCTGTGCGACCCCATAGATGGCAGCCCACCAGGCTCCCCTATCCCTGGGATTCTCCAGGCAAGAACATTGGAGTGCGTCACCATTTCCTTTTCCAATGCATGAAAGTGAAAAGTCAAAGTGAAGTCGCTCAGTCGTGTCTGACTCTTCACGACCCCATGAACTGCAGCCTACCAGGCTCCTCCGTCCATGGGATTTTCCAGGCAAGAGTACTGGAGTGGGGTGCCAGTGCCTTCTCCAATTCCTTAATAATTCCTCACAATAATTATCAAATGACTACATCAAAGAAAGCAACGTTTCCATTTCTCTGACTATCTCATATATTTTTTCTGTTTTACAGTTGGATCTAAACAGGGTCTACACATTGCATATGATTGATATGTCTTTAAGTATCTTTTAATCTATGGGTTCACCAGCCCTGTTTTTTCTTCTTTGTTATTTATTTATTAAAGAACTTGGATTTTTCATCCTGTGGTATTGGTCACATTTTGGACTTAGCTGATGGCATCTTTCTAGAGAATCTTTTATATTTCAAAATCAAAGCAACTTATTTCCTGGATTTTTCACTTTTGGATTTAACTGTTCACTACTTTTTGTCTTGTCTAGATAAAAATAATTAATTGATAACAATGAAAGGTCAAGAGAATTTGCCATTTGACACAACATAAACTTTGGGGATTATCATTTCTTTCTTTCCTTGCTTGAAAATATATTCAGAATCCAGATACTTCTCATGATCTCCACTTCTACCACTCTGCCCCATCCACCAACATCTCTCACTTGGACTATCTGCAATGACCTCCAAGGGCTTCTCCCTGAGTTTCTCTTTGCTCCTTCACCTTTAGAACCAGAATGATGCTAATAAAACCCAACTCAGATCACATTGGCTTTCCCAGGTAGCTCACCGGTACAGAATCTGCCTGCCAGTGCAGGAGAAGCAGGAGACCCAGGTTCAATCCCTGGGTTGGGAAGATCCCCTGGAGGAGGAAATGACAACCTGCTCCAGTATTCTTGCCTGGAATAATCCCTGGACAGAGGAGGTTGTAGGCTACAGTCCATGGGGTCTCAGAGGGTCAGACCTGACTGAGTGGCTGCGTGTGCATGCGCACAGATCACATTAGTCCTCTGCTCAGGACCTTCCAAGACCTCTTGCTTTACTTAGAGAAAAGCTGAAGTCCGTACAAGACCTACAAATCCTTTTATGATTGGCTAATTACGTCTCTTTTACCTTATTCACTAAGTCTACTTTCATTGTCTCTCACTCTGCAGCCACCCTGGCCTCTGTTTTCCTTAAATGCATCAGCCACACTCCTAGCCCACTAGTTCTTTCCTTTGCCTGCAACCCTCCTTCACCAGATACCCCTATGTCTTGCCCCTTTGTGGCCTTCAACTCCTTGTTTAACTGTTACTTTCTAAGTGCAGCCTCCCTGACCACCCCATTAAAAATCTCAGCCCCTGCTCCAACCCCATCCCCCATTCCTCTTACCCTGTCTTGTTTTTCTTCATAATGCTTGACACCTACTAAAACACTACATGACTTGTCTATTTCAAATGTTTCCTGTCTCCCTCCAACAGAATATACTCTTCATGAGTTCGGAGATTTGTGTCCATCTTGTTCAGTTTGGCTCTATCCTCAGTGATCAAAACCAAAACATTTGTTAAATGGATAAATTTCAGACAGTCAAGGAAACCTTCCTACTTTCTTCTGCATACAAAATTTCTCCTAAATTATCCCTGTTCAGAACATGTTCAGACCAAAGCTTTTAGTTCTTGAGAGCTGGCTTACATTTATAATCACTCTGTCCATTCTTACTGTCATTCTTTAGACAGAAGTTGCTGAAGTGTCCCTTGACAGACGGATGGATAAAAACGATGTGGTATGTATACACAATGGAATATTACTCAGCCATAAAAAAGAATAAAACAATGTCATTTGCAGCATGGATGGACCTAGAAAGTATCATCCTAAATGAAGTAAGTCGATAGAGAAAAATAAATATCATATGATACCACTAACACGTGGAATCTAAAACAAGACATAAATGAGCATATTTATAAAACAGAAATAGACTCAGAGACATAGAAAACAAATTTATGGTTACCAACAGGAAGGACTGGGGATAAATGAGGAGTTTGGGATTAACCTATACACACCATTATATATAAAGTAGATAACGAACAAGGACCTACTGTGTATCACAAGGAGCTATGTTCAATATCCTGTAATAGTCTATAATGGAAAAGAATCTGAAAAAGAAGACATATATATGTATGTCTATATATGAAGACATATGTATACGTATAACAGAATCACTTTGCTGTACACCTGAAACACAGTACTTCAAATTAACTGTGTCGATTAAAAATGATTTAAAGATAAAAATAAAATTAAAAAAAGAAGTAAAGTTGTTCTATTTGTTGGGCAAAGTGAACTGCTCTGGAAATATGACCACTATGGACCTGTTGTAGATTGAACTGTTCTTCCTCAAAATTCACACACTGAAGTTCTGACCTGCAGCACCTCATATGGAAATAGGATTGTTGTAGAGTAATTATCGATAGTTAAGACCAGGTCAAACAGAAGGAGGGTGCATCCCTAATTCTATATGACTACTGTCTTTATGAAGAGGGGAAATGCAGACACAGACACATATCCAGGGAACACGCTGTGTTAAGACGAAGGCCGAGATCTACAAGCTAATGGCAGTCATAGACGGTCAGTGAACCAGGAGAAGCTAGGAGAGAGGCATGGAGCAGATGCTCCCTCAGAAGGAACTGACCTTGCCAACACTTTGATCGGAAACTTCTGGCCTCCATAGCTGCAAAACGTTACATTTCTGTTATTGAAGTCACTCAGCTTGTGGTGCGTTGTTATGGGAACCCTGGGAGACTAACACAAGGCACATGGAACCATAGCATCTCTGTTTGGATTTGCAAGTGGTTCACATAACTGGTGCAGATTAAGCACTCATCACATATATTTGAATGAGAAATGGGACAGTGATGCCATGAGACCGCTTCAAGGAGGGCAAGGAAGATGAAAGATAGACAATCATCACCAGATGGTAATTCCCACCAAGGCAGTGGTCATGTCATCCAATTATTCACTTCCTAGCATAAAACCTGCTTCTCGATACACATTTGTTGAACCAAACTGAAAAGTGGGCAGAACAGGTAGATCACTTATGCCACCAAATGATCTTAGGTGGGAGAGGTCTGTGTGGGCTGATGCATTCACGAACCTTAACCGACCATCCTGATTTCACACAGTCAGGAGTCTCAGTGTTGGTAGATTAGCAGGGTTCTGATTGCTACTTTATTTCACTGTATTTAGGTATATAGTATGTGGTCTTTAAGATATATCTCTAGGACTATTGGTAGACACATTCATTTTATCTTAGATCAGGTGGTTCAAGCATTTCTTCAAACTTAGATGTGTTATTCTGTTGACAAATTACTATGATGTGCTTCATGATTTTTTTAATGCCCCCAAATTTCAAATGTCTCCATTATTCACCTGTGGTTGACTTAAAAGGGCCACAGATGCCCTGATACTCTGCTCTTGGAGAGATGTGATCTGGTTTCCCTCCCTTGACCTTGGGCTGAGCAGAGATGCTGAGCCAGTCTTGGGTCTAGGTATTAGGAGTCTAGAAGCTTTGGTCTGGTCCTCTTGAACTCCCAGTTTTCATGGAAGAAGTCTGACAGTCCTGAGGCTAACACTCAGTAGCCTCATGGAGAAGGGACAGGTTAAGAGAGAGAAAGAAATCAAGGGAAAGAGAGAGAGATGCCTCGGCTGCCCCCTACCCATCTCTTCCAGCTGCAGCCTTTAGAGTCATCTCAGCTGACTCCCCGGACACTGTGGAGCAGAGACAAGCTGTCCCCACTGTGTCCTGTCTAAATTCTTGACCCACAGAAGAGTGAGACATGCTAGTAATAAATTGTTGTTTTAAAACACTGAAGTTTGGAATAGTTTGTTATGCGTAAGTCAGTAATTGAAACATCACCTTTCACGCATGCATAGACAGTTTCAGGTATATCTTGTAACTTTTTAGGTGTTCTTTCCATGGCATCGAATAATACCTCCAAATCTTCAAAATTCCTTCTTTAGTCATATTACAGTATGTCCCAGCAATCATCTGCTCAAACCATTATCACTCAGCAGCCATCTGTTCAAACCAGAGTGCCATTTACTTGGGCAAAAGGTGCCAAAGCACACTTCTGTGCCCTTTCTTTTCTTGGCATAGCATGTACAATTAGGCTCATTAAATTATTTAGAAGAAAGAACTTGTGATTCTGCTCATGGAGATTTTCTTTAATTGATATCAGGAAAAAGCAGACTTCTTGTTAGCACCAACAAAATATTAAAAACATTGATGCTGGCTTCCAAGAAGTACAAAATAATATGTCTTTTGATAACTGATTAATGACTGGACTTGTTACCCTTCTTTGTGTGGCTACTGGAAACTATATCATGTGCCCTGAAATTGTTTAGCATACTAAATTTTCAGTGAATAGTATTTATCAGCACTCCTCCTTTAAAAAATATTTTTGCTGCTAGGTCATATTAATACCTTTGGAAACCTAATGCCAATTAAAACTATAGCCTATCATACACATATATTTTAATACTGACAATGTGACCTTAACAAAACAATTGCTTTAGTGGCTAGCAATTAAGGAGAAACTGGAAGCACAGCAGATTATTGGTAAGGGATTTGCAAGGTTTCTCCAGCAATTTGCATTTAAATGCCTTGTATTAGAAGCTTCCATTGAAGGCAGTTCATTTTCCTTTTAAAAGAGATGTATTTAGCACATGAAATTGAATTTACTTTTAAAATTCACTCTCTATCCCCAGAATTATGCCAGACATATGGTCACAGTTGTTTAATGTGCCAACAAACTAGGGTGTTTGTTTATATTTAGTATAAACAAACTACAAAGATCCACATGAATATGTGAAAAAATTCTTTTGGATGAAGTCAATCATGCTTTATATGTTAAGGGTCCCTTTTGTTAAATGAATCTCTGATGCTTTGACAAAACAAAGGGTGAGGAAATTCCACACAAGGAAAATTGCTGTCTTTTAACGTGACTATAAATTGTGAGGTAAAAGAATACCAAATTATTCCACATCTCTTAAAATGGTATAATGAAGGACTTATACCTAATTCATGTCTCGAGCAAAAAGAAGTTTTGAAGTACAGGCTTCAGCACAACTTATAATACTGGACAGTCAAGATGAAGCTCCAATAGTCTGGCTACCTTATGCGAAGAGCCAACTCATTGGAAAAGACCCTGATGCTGGGAAAGACTGAAAGCAGGAGAAGGGGACGACAGAGGATGAGATGGTTGGATGGCATCACTGACTCAACGGACATGAGTTTGAGCAAACTCCAGAAGACAGTGAAGGACAGGGAAGCCTGGCTGCAGTCCACGGGGGCGCAAAGAGTCAGACACGACTTAGCGACTGAACTGAACTGAAGAGGAAGTTCAGGATTGGCATCTGGCTAGGCTAAGAGGCAGATGTAGTTGCTGGAAGCTTTCACGGGGCTTTGCATCATATGTGACTCAAATGATGCTACAAGTCACAAAGTTTATACTCACAAATGACTGTGGGACTTTGAGTAGCAACAGAAAGGGTTTCATGGGAATTTACAGTAGTTCTCTAAGCTTGTTCAAACTTTGATTCTGTTTAAAATATAAACTAAGTCAAGACCCCAAAGAAACATGGCTGTGGAGAGTGTGTCAGGCTTTCGGTACAAAGGTAACAAGCTCACTCACTTCATCACTGGCAAGCTCAAAGGAAATTTATGGAGATATTTCTTCCATTCTTTGTCTTCTATTCCTGAAACAAAACAGTCAGCCCAAGTTCTTTTAAATACCTGATCTGGAGAGACACAACTGCTAACTATCTAGAGATGCTATTGGGATTACACTCATTCGACAGATTTTATATCCTGCTATTTACATGAGTGCTCAAAGCAGTGTATATAACTGCAAAGCCATCTAGAAAGTGACCCAGGAAATTTGATTCACAGTGGGGGCAGCTGATCTAAATCACTTTTTGTTTCTCATCTTAAAGGCTGCCTCATAAAATCTACATACTTTGGCCAAGCGCTTCAAATAGACTTTTAGCCACCCCATGAGTTTAGTTCCTGCCTCTATGACTTGACTGAGGGCTCAGCCACGGCTACGTGGGTGGCTTCAGAGTCGCATTGAGCGCTTTTCTGTGGTTTTCTCGGGCTATTTCAACTGCATCTCCAATTTGACTGGCCCTGATGAACACATCTTTTAGTCATTCAAGAGAAACTTAGGGAAAATTCTTTGTGATAGAAGTACAAATTTGTCTCCCATTCCCAGCATGGAAAATTTTCTGCCTCGGAAAACTGCAAAACACTTGGAAGAACTTGATTGTGTCATTTTAATGAACGAGAAGCCAACGAAAACATCATCATCCTTGCTGCATTCAAACCCCTAAAAGTCTGATGAACGAGAAGATAAAAGTTAAAGAAGACAAGAAATTCTGTTCCCATCTGCTATGTCCCCTGACCATGACTAAGCACATGTTTTATCCAAGGCCGCAGTAGGCGGTTCAGTCTTATTTGCCAAGTATTTATTGGGCATCTCTTCTGTTCCAGGAGCTACACGAGGTAATCCAGTTACAAAAATGAATAAAACATGAGTTGCAAGTGGAGTTCTCTGGAGAGCAGTGACTGAGATGGAATGAGGAATGCAAAAAAGGGGGATATATGTATACGTACAGCTGACTCATTTTGCCGTATAGTAGAAAATAACAACACTGGAAAGGAACTATTCTGTAATAACAATTAATTTAAAAAAATAGTACAGACCTTTTTTTTGCAGGAAAGTCAGCCCTGGAAGGAGACGTGGAAGCGGCAGGACTGCGAGGAGAGGGTTATCAGACATAGTGAAGATCTGACAAAGTCTTGGCCAGCCCAACAGCAAGTTCCAGAGCAGATCCCTGTTGGAGGAGTGTGTGCAAAGGGCTAGACCTCTGTTGTTGGCTGGGGGCCACTTCATGGATGCTCTGACCTCTTGGACTGCTGCCTTTGCTCAGTCATTCACTGGGGACTTCTCAGAGAAGAGAGCATGAATGCCACTTAAATGCTGAGGGAAACCCCAAAGAAACCAACAATTCGGAACCTGTCAGGTAGCTACCTTCCTCCTTCTGGTCATTAAGTTCCCTCTCAAAGGAGAGCTGAACCCCACATCTCCGTGCCTGCCATCATCCACCCTGCGTGCCACGCGGATCTAAGTCTTCGTGACATATGGAGACAGCTCCTCCTGGGCTCTGATGGGCCTCACTTCCTGGAGGGAAACATGGGTAGCGGGAGGTTTGTGTAACAAAACAGAGCCCCGATCTCTGCAGTTAACTCAGCGTCACAACGGGCACCCAATATCTCCCTCCTCCTTGCTCCATTCTAAATTCCCTTCACCCTCAGCCACTACCCAGATTGATCTTGATCTTGGTAGTTTTTCTAAAGAACCTGGCTCCGTATGAAATACAAGCTTCTCCTCCCAGGCTTCTTGTATGTTTCCATTCATGTGGGCGAAGAGTACCAGCAGGTGCTCCAACTGGGTCACCTAAGCCCACACATTCTTCCTTGCCTCCACTGGGTATCAGAAGGCTTCCTCCTCATACTGTTCAGGGTCAATTACTTTTGACAAGATGATGATTCCTCTTTTTGTTTGCCAGTCCTTGCACATGAGAAGCCCAAAGGGCTCAGGGGGAGGCTGTAGCCTGAACTTCAATGAGACCCTTGCTGTGTCCCCTGGTGACAGCCTGCCCCCTTTGGGAGCAAGGGCTTCCTATCCTGCAGGGCCCAGAGTTGTGAAGAGAGGAAACCATAGAATATCCAAGTAGATCACTGCGGGTAATAGGAAGTAGGGCCGATTCTACTTCTATCTCTTGGTTCCAGATCCATGGATTCTTCCTGATGGGAACACAGCATCACTGAGAGATTTCTGATCCAGTGAATGTATTGCTTCCTGATGGATGGGCAATATCCTTTTAAGGTATTGCCTCTGAACTAGTGCTTCATCTGCCCCTTCGGCAGGCTGCTTATTATTCTAACAGCCTGGCAACTTCTGGGTGATGTGGGTAAAATCATACACGATATGACTAGTCAGTCCTATGGTCCTGTTGCTGTTCAGTCACTAAGTCATGTCTGACTCTTTGTGACCCCATGGACTGCAGCACACCATGCCTCTCTGTCCCTCATCATCTTCTGGAAAGTTTGCCCAAGTTCATGTCCATTGAATCAGTGATGCCATCCAAGCATCTCATCCTCTGCTGCCCTCTTCTCCTTTTGCCTTCAATCTGTCCCAGCATCAGGGTCTTTTCCAATGAGTCAGCTGTTCGAACCAGGTGGCCAAAGTATCGGTCATATGCCCACTTTTTTGCTCCACTATTCATGATAAAATGATGTCTGCTGGTTCAAATGGCCCCACTGCCTTGCCCTGTCCTGCTCCTGATCCTACTCAAATATGGCAGCATTCTGTGTCACCTAGTTAACAGACTAAAGTACACCTAGGTGTGGAATATGGTGCCTGGAACCCAAAGAAGCCTAGTAAGCGCTATGACTCCTTTGCAGTAGGAGATATTAGATTAGTTTAGAGGAATAACAGAATATCCCTGACCACTGGATCTCCTAAAGATTCTCCTCAAATGCTAGGCCCCTCAATCTTCATGGGGTTTATTTCCATCCTCCAGAGCATACGGATCATAGCTAAGCCTCCAGTGTGCTAGTCACGCTTTGCTCATTTTGCTCCATCAGCATGATGTCACTGACATAATGGATAGATATGATGCTCTGTAAAGAGGTCCAAAATGGTGCAGATCACACCAGATTATATGATGACTAAGGATGGGAGAGTTCACATAGTCATGGGGGCAAAACTCTATATTGTTGTCCTTTCCGTGTTAATGTAATGTGTTTCTGATTCTCTTTCCTGAATGGGATATATAAAGACAAGTTTTCTAAGCAAATAACCGTATAACATGTTCCTGCAGCCATATTAACCTACTTAAGTGGAGACACCACAGCTGGCATAGCAGTTGTGATTGGAGCTGTGACTTAGTGGACCACGCAGCAGTCTATAGTCACTTCCCAGAATCCATCCAGTTTCTGCAGGGGCGACTTAAGCTGAGATATGGTAGGACTCACCATCCTGGAATTCTTTAGAGCTTTAATGGTATCATTAATCCTCAGTGCCCCGCCCCCACCCCAGGATGCAACATTGGTTCTGATCCACTGTCTTGGCTGCAGGGAGGTTCGTGTGGCATTGCAGGGATTTCC
The DNA here is from genome assembly GCF_023091745.1 of Budorcas taxicolor. NCBI lineage: Eukaryota > Metazoa > Chordata > Mammalia > Artiodactyla > Bovidae > Budorcas > Budorcas taxicolor. Next base: position 13,493,784 of record NC_068926.1, on the reverse strand, counting down.
CTTGGCCTTCTCCTCTAGATTTACCCCACAGGCCAGAGACCCAGTAGAGCCTGGGCTTCCAACTGCCAGGTGTGTCAGTCACAATAATACATCCAGGGACAGGAGAATTAATTTAGACTTCGTTTATTAACTACCAGATCTTCATTTATGAACTCGCCCCATTTGCCCCTACACTAACAGGGTGATGATGCTTCAGGTTTCTGAGCATCAGTGTCAATTTGGACTCTACGTCCCGCGGATCTTAAAAAGTCTGAATCTATTCCATTTCCACAGTGTATAGCCCCTCAGGTATTGGGTTGGCCAAAAACTTCATTTGGGTTTTTCTGTAACATCTTACAGAAAAACCTGAACAAACTTTTCGACCAATCGAATAGATGGCTGAAGGTTGCTTTGAGGGTGGACCCAGGGAATCTATATGGGACATGCTTGCCATGGTGTAGCAGGGTATTTCTTCCTAAACATCTAGATAATCCTTCAGTCAAAAGGTTGCAGATCTGAAAACTGGCTCAGGTAGGAAACTGAGCAAAGGATCGTGAATTTTTATTTGGACAGCTATCCCCCTCTTCTCGCTTCTCCATCCTGCTTTCTTTTTACAATGGATGTTAAGCAACCCTTTTGTTGGGTACCTATTTTGCCCCTTGGGACACCATCTTCATTAGCCATCTCTACAACTCTGAGAGTCAAAGGCTCCTGGCCACCTCTCTTACCTATCTTCCAGCAACTAAGGGCCACCACATGGCCTCTACTGTTATGAAGGAGTCCTGCTGAGTGACCACCTATTGGCCTACAGAGCCATCACTCAACCCCCTAGTGATGCTGGTGTTCCTCCCTCGCCAGCACATTCTGGATTGTCTAGGTGAACAGTGTGTTCTCTGGTGTTCTTTTGACCCCACTAAATATATCCATTCCAGCATATTCACCTCTCACAGTCTTTTCATCCCTTCCTCTATTGCTTCTCCTAGAAGCTCAGTCATTTCAACTTTGCTCAGGGTGGGCAACTGCTTCCTTCAGGTCACTAGAGGCCACATTAGCAGTGAGTTTGCCCACTGCTGCTGCTGCTGCTAAGTCACTTCAGTTGTGTCCGACTCTGTGGGACCCCATAGACGGCAGCCCATCAGGCTCCCCCGTCCCTGGGATTCTCCAGGCAAGAACACTGGAGTGGGTTGCCATTTCCTTCTCCAATGCGTGAAAGTGAAAGTGAAGTCGCTCAGTTGTGTCCGACTCTTAGTGACCCCATGGACTGCAGCCTACCAGGCTCCTCCGCCCATGGGATTTTCTAGGCAAGAGTACTGGAGTGGGGTGCCATTGCCTTCTCCGGAGTTTGCCCCCTAGGTATATATTATATGCAGGTTTGATCCCTGGGTCAGGAGGATCCTTGGAGGAGGAAATGGCAATCCACTCCAGTATTCCTGCCTAGAAAAGCCCATGGACAGGGGAGCCTGGAGGGCTACAGTCCGTGAAATTGCAGAGTCAGAGACATGAGCATACACGCATAAGTATCATTATCATTGCCCCTAGGGTCCTTTCACGGAGAAGGCAATGGCACCCCACTCCAGTACTCTTGCCTGGAAAATCCCATGGATGGAGGAGCCTGTTAGGCTGCAGTCCATGGGGTCGCTAAGAGTCAGACACAACTGAGCGACTTCACTTTCACTTTTCACTTTCATGCATTGGAGAAGGCAATGGCAACCCACTCCAGTGTTCTTGCCTGGAGAATCCCAGGGACGGGGGAGCCTGGTGGGCTGCTGTCTATGGGGTCGCACAGAGTCAGACACGACTGAAGCGACTTAGCAGCAGCAGCAGCAGCAGCAGCAGGGTCCTTTCAAGGGTATCAAATTCTTCCATATCCTGAGAAAGTGCCCCAGGTCTCTGAATTGTTACTAATACACTCTTCAGATCAATAAAAACAGTACTCAAGGATCTGCTTTCAGGGAGCTACCCCTGAGAATCTTAAGCGCACCTGGTTCTGATTTAGATGGGCTCTGAGCCTGATTCCTAAAGGCATGCAACTTTGGGAAGGCCTGGGGAGACTGTTGAGTGTATTTTGTATGTCAGAAAAATGGGAATAACTGGAAATAATAATACTGAGGCCAAAGGGCAGACTTTGATAATTTTGAAATATGCCTGAAAATGTTCCAATAGTCTTCCCATCAAATGGTGGGATCAATGTCCTCTACTCTTACACTGGGTGGGCCTCGGGGCTGTCTTGGCTTATAGAATATGGTGGAAGTGATGCTATGGGACATCCAAGACTTAGTCATAAAAGGCCTGACCACTACCTTCTTGGCTTCTAAAGATCTCAGATGCCATATTGCGAGGAAGCCCAAACTAGCCCATAGGGAGAGACCGAATAGAGTGATCCCCTATAGGACTTCTGAATGAAAGATCAGCTGAGGTTTCAGTCAATGCTGGTAGCAAGTGTTAGAATGAAGGCACCTCCAGATAATTCCAGCCCCAGCTGTCTGTTAAGTCACCAGCAGCCACGAAGTCTTCTTAGCTGAGGCTCCAGATATTGAGAAGCAGAGATAAACCACACCAACTGTTCTCTGTCAAAATTCCTGACCCACACAATCCATGAGCAGAATAAAGTGGCTGTCTTATGCCACTAAGTTTCGAGTGGCTTATTTTCTAGTAATAGTAAATAGAGCAAAGATCAAAGGGACAGATATCAAGCATGCTTCTTTCTTTCAAGAGCAACTAACTAGAAAATATAATGTGAAATAAAGCATCCAGAATAGCAAGAAATAAACCAGGGAAGAACCTGACAATGACTGCAAAAGACCTTTATAGAAAAAAACGTTAACTCTAATAGGGGACATAGAAATTAGATCCAAATTAACCTGATTTAAAAGCAAAAACTAAGCAGCAAAAGGTTACGGATTTGACAATATAAAATTAAAGATTTCTGTTCAGAGAACTACATTGGACAAAGTGAACAGGCAGATAATAGACTGGGATAAACATCTGTGAAGTCTAAAACTGACAAAGGTTTAATATTTATATTCTACAGCAAATTTCTGTAAGTCAGCAGTTTAAACATAGAGAACACAGCTGAAAAAAATAAGTGAAGGAGATATACTGGCAAGAACATGAAGTCTGCATGAGTGATAAACTTATGAAGAAAACTCTAACGCTCTAAGAATCAAGGGAAAAGCAAATTAAAACCGAGATGATGGACTTGCCTGGCGGTTCAGTGGGTAAGACTTCATCTTTCAATGCAGGTCCGATCCCTGGTCAGGGAACGAAGATTCCACATACTTTGCCACCAAAAACCCAAAACATAAGACAGAAGCAATACTGTAACACTCAATACTTTTAAAATGGTCCACATAAAAAAAATCTTAAAAAAAAGATGAAATAGCACATTATGCCCCCCAAATTAGGACAGTGGATAGTATCAAATATTGATAAGACTTCAACAAGCTGGGGCCTCTCGTGCACTGAGGGAGTAGAAGTATGAAAGCCATGATGGTAAAAACTGTAGACGTATTTTTGAAGAATTAGGGCAGCAGATAGATAGCATCACTGACTCAATGGACATAAGATTCACCAAACTCCAGGAGATAGTAAAGGACAGGGAAGCCTGGTGTGCTGCAGTCCATGGGATCACAAAGAGTTGGAAATGACTTAGTGACCTAACAACAACAACATCCTGTAAACCAAAGATCCCACCCCTCTCTCTATAAGGACTGCACAAGGAGGTAGATGATGAATCAGTCAGAATCCAAACAAGAAAACAAAAATTCTACTAGCATTGTAAGTGGGATATTTAATACAGGGAGTTGATTAAACAGGTATAGAAAGGATAAAAGAGGTCAGAAGACACTGGGGTAACTTAGAGATTAGTAACTGGGGGTAGCAGCTGCCATTTCTAGAACTAGGGGGACAAAAGGAAAAAGCGGTATGGACATCAACACAGGGGCTTTGAGGAAGCGCTCCTGGGGTTGGTACTGAGACCTCTGAGAGGAAGCTGCCATAAACAGATGTGTGGACCACTTAAGAGGTAGCCAGCTACTGCTCAGAGCAGTCCCAGGACGTGTGATGTCTCTGCTGCTTAAACCTCCAAGAAGAACGCTGGGCTGGAGCCCTAGCTGCCGGCTGTTGATGGAAGAATGCCAGGGGGAGCTGTAAGCGAGCAGGGGCCCCTTTTCCTTCCTCACGCTTCGTGTGATCTTCTGCCAATACCTTCCATTGGAAGAACAGAACCAGAAGGCAGCTGGCAAGGGAGTCTGGGAAATGCAGCTTATAGAACCCAAGCTTCAGGACGGTTGGCTAGAGTGAAAGGCAATAAGCGAAAGATTTACACCCCAGTGGTTCCCCAAAGGCTCAGTGGGAAAGAATCTGCCTGCAATGCAGGAGCAGCAGAGACTTGAGTTCGATCCTTGGGTAGAGACAATCTCCTGGAGGAGGGCATGGTAACCCCCTCCACTATTCTTGTCTGGAGAATCTCATCAGCATAGGAGTCTGGCGGCTACAGTCCAGAGGGTCACAAAGAGTCAGACACGACTAAAGTGACTGAGCATGCACACACGTCACTGGTAGCAGGAGACTACAGCCAAAGTAGGTAGCCACGGCTAAAAGGGTGTTAAATCAAAGGTCATGGGTGCATACAAATGGAATAGGTGGCTGTGCAGAGCAGACAAACACATGTGAGTAAGCAATATGGATATATCCCAGACACTGCTGAGAGAAAAAAGCAAGGACAAAGCATGAGATTTAAAGCATTCCAGCATACATGTAGGGCTTCTCTGGTAGCTCAGGAGGTAAAGAATCTGCTTGCAATGCAGGAGACCTGGGTTCGATACCTGGGTTGGGAAGACGCCCTGGAGAAGAAAATGGCAACCCACTCCAATATTCTTGCCTGGGAAAATCCCATGCACAGAAGAGCCTGGCTGGCTACAGTCCATGGGGTTGCAATAAGTCGGACAGAGCGACTTATTAGACTGAGCGACTAACATTCACTCACTCACCAGGTATGTACATTTAAAGTCGTAACAGAAGCTTCTAGGTTGGGGGACACAGGACGGTGCTGTGAGCGTGGGACGCCTGCAGAAGGCATGGCGCTCATAGAGCCCTGCCCTGAACCGTGCCCCGTGCATCCCTTCCATCTGGCTGTTTCCGAGTTACATCCTTTCATAATAAAGTAGGAATCTAGTAAACAAATTCATTTAAAAAACCATAACAAAACAATATATATCTAAGAAGTTGAACACGTATTTGAATATATGGGAGTGGCAGGATGGGACAGAAGGAGAGATACTGCGATGGAAATTATAGTCAAGCTGCCAGTAGGGGAGCAGTAGTTAGTCGGTTAGTCGTGTCCAACTCTTTGCAACTTCATGGACTGTAACCCGCCAGGCTCTTCTGTCCATGGAATTTTCCAGGCAAGAATACTGAAGTGGATAGCCATTCCCTTCTCCAGGGGATCTTCCTGATCCAGGGATCGAACCCGGGTTTTCAACATCACAGGAAGATTTTTTACCGCCTGAGCCACCAGGGAAGCCCCCTTTGAAGATATAGATATTACATATTAAATGGGTGCCAAAGCTGCAGCATAAAGCCCAATTCCTGGAATTATGCAATACAGTCGCTCTGGTGGAGGCCTATGCTATGGAGAGAAACAGAAGTGGCAGTTACAAAGAAGGGCAAGAAAATAAGTAAAATCAGAGAGGTTCATTAATAGAGGGGGGGAAATAATGTGCTATGAATCAAGGGACATAACAAATCTCTATCCTTGAAGATTTTAAAGAAAGCTTTATTAATCATATTTATTGCAGATTTTTTTTTTCTAACTTTGCCCTTTATTTTATCGTTTTACAAGGCATCTGACATTCAGAGGTTTTTTCCTGTCATTTTAGTAATTGATCTGTTCCTTCCTTATTTCTGCTAGTGATGGATTAAAGAGGCCACTCCTCCCACTGGGAGATGGTGTCTCCTGTTTCTGCTTCCCTTGAATCTGGGCTGGCCTTATGATTTATTCTGACATGCAGCATACAGAATACAGGGAATGATACTATATAACTTTCAACATTGGGCTGTAAGAGATTTGCAATTCCCATATAAAATAAATAAGCTACAAGGATATATCGTACAACACAGGGAGTATAGCCAATATTTCATAAAAACAACAAATGGAATATAACCTTTAAAAAATGTGAATACTATATTGTACCCCTGAAACTTATATAACATTGTACAGCAGTGATACCTCAATAAAAATAAACAATAAAGAGATCTGCAATGCTCATCTTCATTGGTTCCTTGGAACCCAGCTGCCATGTTGTGGGGTGCCCCAGCCACATGGAAAAGCCCCACTGGGGAGAACAGAGTCACTCCAGTTCACAGCCTCAGCTGACCTCCCGGCTAGCAGCCATCACCAACTGCAAGCCATAGGAAAGAGACACTTGGGAAGTGCTGGCACTGTGGAGCCTCCAGATTTCCGCAGGCATAGTCAACACCACTTGGAGTGTTAGCATTCCTCAGCTGATCCCAATCAACTCGGAGACTCCCGGGCAGATTGTTTTAAGGCCTGTTTGTTAAGGAGCAATAGATAACTGAAATACTTTATCGCTTTGATACTGAGAAAATCCAGATATCAATGAAACGTCTTATCTATATTCTATTTTTCAAGAGTCACACTGGGTTTTAGCTTAGACAGTATGTTTTCAGTCAGCCCATTGACTCAGGTCCATTTGTTAGATAATCCATTTGATAGTTTATCCACTCATTTTTTTGTAATGCGTTTTTCTAAGATATTGAAAGAGGTTTTAGTCTCTTTTTTTAAACACAAATATGTTTAAGTTAACATATATCTGTTTTATGAAATGGAGGGGAGGCAGAGCTTGTCTGCTGCAAAGACGACCCCTATCCCCACTATTACTTGATGCATTTCGCACACATTTTTCTCTATATTTTTATATAAGTGCTATCACCCAATATATCTCTCATTATAGCTCAAGAATACCACATACATGGCAGAGTTTATTCACTGTGCACAAGTACCCTACTGAGAAAGTAAACGGGTACTAAAGCAGGGCTGCCCCACCCCAGAAGAAGAGGTGTCTTTTGCTAACAGAGATCCTACCACTTTATCAAGCCCTGTGTTCTTTTTGTTTGTTGTGCTGAAATAAGTAAAGTGTTGATTAAGAGGAAAAAGGGTTACATGTAGTTCAGAGAAAGAGTGGGTTCAAGCCCTGTGTGCTTGGGTCTGTTTTCACTTAATGGGGGAGCCGTTCTCCGCTTTGACTCTGCTAAGGGCCTGCCTGGACTGTTAATTTTAAGTTTTACTTAGTTGGGCTGCACCGAGTCTTTCCTGCTACGCAAGGGCTTCTCTTGTGGCAAGTGGGGGCTTCTCTTGGTTGCCGTGTGGGGCTTCTCCTTGCACTGGCTCCTTCTGCTGCGGAGCTCAGGCTCTGGGTTGCGCGGGCTTTGTGAGTTGGGTTGCACAGGTTTAGTTGCCCTGTGCCAACTGGGATCTTCCCGGACCAGAGACCGAACCCGTGTCCCCTGCCTTGGCAGGTGGATGCTTGACCTTTCGGCCCCCCAGGAAGTCCTGCTCGCTCTATTTTGCTTCACACAAACCCCTGTGACAAACATCTGAGAGACATTTTGAAGAAGGCCACCACTAGATTTGGGCACCAGTGGATACAGTCGTCCCTCCTCTCTGCAGTTGCCATGGTTTCAGTCACCTGCAGTTGCCATGGTTTCAGTCACCTGCAGTCCACCGCAGTCCAAAAACATTAAGTGGAAAATTCCAGAAATAAACAACTCATAAATTTTAAATGGCGGGCCATTTGGAGTATTGTGATGAAAACTTGCACCTTCCCTTCCGCTCTGTCCTGCGGGGACATGAATCATCGCTTTGTCCAGATGATCCTTCCCATTCGTCACTTAGTAGGCATCTCAGTTATCAGATCAACCGTATGGCACCACAGTGCTTGTGTGCAACTCACCCTATTTTACTTAATAATGGCCCCAAAGCGTAAAAGCGGTGATGCAAGCAAAGCTGAATATGCCAAAGAGAAGCCTAAAAGTGCTTCCTGTAAGTGAAGAGGTGACGGAAAAAAAATAAAATGCTGAGGTTGGTAAGATCTATCATCAGAATGAATTTTCTGTGCAAACATGAAGGAAGAAAAAATTTGCACTAGTTTTGCTTTCACACCTCAAACTGCAAACATTGTTTCTACAGTGCATGGTAAGTGCTTAGTTAAGATGGAAGACATTAAATTTGTACAATATTTTGAGAGGAGAGAGACCATATTCATATAACTTATTACCAAATTTTTTTATAACCACAGTTCTATGTTATTATCAGTTATTGTTGTTAATCTCTTACTGTGCTTAACTTAATAAACTTTATCATAGATATGTGTGTTATAGTATTTGGTAATATCTGTGGTTTCAGACATCCACTGGGGGCCTTGGTATGTATTCCCACAGATAAGGGGGGATAACTGTATAACAAATATGGGAGAGTGAAGAGACAAAAATGTTACCAGTATCACCAAAAGGGAGGAAGGAGGAACTCTGTACTGGGGTAGATTAGGGTTCCCCCTGCAAATTTTTGTTCACCCAGAATGTGACCTGATTTGGGAAAACTATCTTAAGATGAGGTGGGCCCTAAATCCAAAGACAGGTGTCCTTCTGAGAAGAGGGGAAGACACCCAGACGCACAGAACAGCAAGTGAAGATGAGCGCATCGGCTGGGCGTCTACAAGCTGAGGAGCGGCACGGATGGCAGGCAGTCCTCAGAAGTGAGGACAGACAGATGGAACAGTCTCCCTCAGAACCTCCAGAAAGAACCGTCCCTGACGGCCCCTTGATTTCAGACGTCTGGCCTCCAGAGCTGTGAGAGAATACATGCATATTGTTTTAAGCCACTGAGCTTGGAGTCCTTTCCTATGGCATCCCTAGAAATTTATATGGGTAGCTATAACCTATTGTTTATTTACAACTTACTGTGACACTGTGGTAAAGAATCCGCCTGCCTGTGCAGGAGACCTAAGAGACGCAGGTTTGATCCCTGGGTCAGGAAGATCCCCTGGAGAAGAGACTGGCAACCCCCTCCAGTATTCTTGCCTGGAGAATCCCATGGACAGAAGAGCTGGGTGGGCTACAGTCCATGGGGTCTCAAAGAGTTGGAGACGACTGAAGCGACTTAGCACACACATGCCAGGTAAAGTTGGATCAATATCTGGAAGTTGTCAATATCTGATCGTTCAACATAGTAGGTTATATCTCTAGTTTGCTTAATTATCTCTGACACACGTACACACTTTCTTAAATATGTTTCCAACAACCATTTGAAGTATCATTATCCATATTTTACAGATGAGGAAATTGGGGTTCAGAGAGGCTAATTAATTTACTCATGATCTTACAGTCAATAAATCACAGAAGTGGAAAATAAAACAAAATGGTCAGGTCCTAATGTCTCAGTGGTAAAGAACCTACCTGCAAACGCAGGAGATGCAGGTTGGGTCCGTGGGTGGGGAAGATCCCCTGGAGAGCAAAATGGCAACCCACTCCAGTATTCTTGCCTGGAGAATCTCATGAATAGAGGAGCCTGGTGGGCTAAGTCCATGGGGTTGCAAAGGAGTCAGACACAACTTAGCAACTAAACAACAAAAATCCATGTAGTCTAATTCAGTGCTTCTCAAATGTCAATGTATAGAAAAATTACCTAAGGTTGTAGTACCTAAAAATGTATTGATCATGATTCAGTGGGTCTGGGGTGGGGCCTGAAATTCTGCATTTGTAGGAAGCTCCCTAATAATATGTTAGCTCTGCTCACAGTTGGATCACAGTAAGTATTGAGAACAAGCATCCTGCTTTCCTTGACACTAGATACTTGATGATATGATTTCTTTCAGAGCAATTATTATGAGTTCCTGTCATACCCAGGTGGAGTTATAATGCAGATGATTGAAAATATGGGGCTGGACTATTTTGGAGAAATGAGCGTTGGAGGCATAGCTTTCCGGTCATCTGCAAAGGTCGATAGTGGAAAACACGTGACTGGAGGAGCTGAAAGGCTGTTCTGTTTAAGTTTTTTTCCATAGGGCATACATTTCTGAAGGAACTGATAAAAAAGAAAGGAAAAACCTAGGTATTCTCCGCAAAATAATTTAAGGATATTTTCTATTCATAATATATATTCTCAAAGTAGCACTTTAAACTGTCTTAACTGGATAGATTTAAGTGCTATAGGTTAATATTGCCTCTTTCAGGGCTTCCCAGGTGCACTTGTGGTAAACAATTCACGTGCCAACAGAGGGGACATAAGAGACGGCAGCTCGATCCCTGCGTCAGGAAGATGCTGTGGAGGAAGAAATGGCAACCTGCTCCAGTATTCTCGCCTGGAAAATCCCATGGACTGGCGGGCTACCGTCTACGGGGTTGTACAGAGACAGACATGACTGAGCGCACACACAGATGAATCCATAGTGACCCACAGGCCTAATTAACGAAACTCTTAGGACCAGAGTTTAAGTGAATGCTTAACTTACTTCTTTTACAGTAGAGTTTTGGTCTAGTGGAGCAACTAAAGGAACTGGGAAAAGGTTAAGGGTACTCACATTTTTTATGGCCATGAAGGAATCTGAGCTCAAAAGTGTCCAGATACCTGAGATGTCTCTGATATGCAGCAGCCACATTGCAGACCAAGAAATAAGAAAGTGGAGGGGGAAATATCTTTAAATTTTTTAAGAATATTTTTATGTGAACACTTGCAGAAAATTCTGGGATTAGCCTGTCTTTGTGAGTCAGTAATGAAATTCACATTAGACTCAGATCTGCTATAAAGGATTTACTTCATTTGCAATATTTTAAGGGCTAATTTGTAACATCTGCCTAAGTAAACGGAACTTACTTGGAAAGTAGAGAAGCAAAACCATGTGTCTGAAAAACTGAATACAAGTACTTGATAGATTAACTAAAATCAGTCCCAGATGGACATGTGGCCTGGCAGAATCTCAGGAGTTTTCTTGCACACTATTTGACAAAGGTCACACTATTAAAGTCAAGTAGAATCTTTAAGGACAAGGAATCCCTAGCACTGAATACATGAATAAGAAAATAATGGATGATTTCCAGTGCATTGCTGGCTGAAGATTTGTAGAGACATTTTCTCTGAGTCTTGTGGCTAAGAGGTTCCTTGGAAGAGACTAGCCATAGTACCCCAGCTTTTGGCTGACTTAGAATATTTTTACTATAAATTGTCATTTGTGAGTAGTTTTCTCCTAGTGATTTCATACAAGTGTCAAATATTTGAGATCTTTCTCAGATTCTGAAACCTATAACCACCCACTATGACTTGATAGAATTATTTACCTTTAAGTAATGTATATTTGCAACCATAGTTATTGTTTTATAGAATACATCTGTATATTCTGTTCATTATCTCAGAAGGGGAAACAGATCTGGGGGAACCAAAATAAGAATGATTTCTTCATAACATATTCTAGGGGAAATCCTTCAAGGTGATTTAATAGTTCAATTGAAAGGGATCTTGATAGTGGCTAATTAAGACTGCTCAAAGAGTGAAATTCACTTATCTCTATCTTAGTGTGCTGTCTTGTAATATTCAATAATAAAACAAGCTATTGTAGAGAACTGTGATCTATTAGATTTGAATGCTTAAGTCAGTGATTCTTCTACACATGCAAGAGGCCCAGATTGAAACAAAGATAATCAGAAAAGTATGTGGGAAGTCACAAAACTGATATTCTGCCTCTAAAGGAGAGATGACAGGTCACTATTTCTGTAATAGGGAAGAGCAAGTCAGACTCGATATTGGATCTGTTTCTTTTAACCTCTGTATTCTATTCCTTTTGCTACAAGTTAATCACTAAAAGTAGACTGCCCACAGGCTGAAATAAACAGCATAGCCTACTGTGATGGGCTATATAAGGGCTCTGACACTTTCCCACCTATACAGAGATTAAAAGTTTCAGAACAGAGAATAGTATCTTTCTTGTTGGTTCATTGAAAGGACTAATGTTGAAGCTGAAACTCCAATACTTTGGCCACCCAATGTGAAGAGCTGACTCATTTGAAAAGACCCTGATGCTGGGAAAGATTGAGGGCAGGAGGAGAAGGGGACGACGGAGGATGAAATGGTTGGATGGCATCACCAACTCAATGGACATGAGTTTGGGTGAACTCCGGGAGTTGGTGATGGACAGGCAAGCCTGGCGTGCTGCGGTCCATGGGGTCGCAAAGAGTCGGACACGACTGAGTGACTGAACTGAACTGTTGGAGGTTTATAGGAACATGGTAACCAGACTTGCATGGACAGTGGAGCAACCAAAGGATTGTACCAAGAAGTTTGCAAAAACCAACCACACTCTTTCCCCTTTCAGTACAAAAGAAACCTGAATTCTAACTCCAGTTAAGTTGGTTCTTTAGGACACACTAGTCCACCATCTTCTTGGTTTGCTGACTTTCCAAAGAAAGTCACTATTCCTTGCCCCAACAACTCATCTCTCAATTTACTAGCCAGTTGTGTGGCCAGTTGTATGAGCTTGAACTCAGTAATGTTTCAATATTATCATCTTTCTTTTCCCTTAACTAAAATATGATCTTCTTCTGTAATTTTAAAATTCCAATAAAGGAAAAAAGTTAAAGTTTATAATGACTCTAGCAGTTGCAATTTGAAGGACTAGATCAAGAGTTTTACTCCATGATGGTTTATCTAGAAGTTACAATGATTTATTGACTACCCCAAACTCATAACACATTCCACAATAAAGTTTCTTTTTGTTATAAGGACCATGCTAAGCATAAGCACAGTCTCTTGATAAAAACCTTCTGATGATTGTTTTAAAATCTATTACACCCTTAAAATTGAGTAAGCATAAAGTATTCTGCACTAAGACATTTTCTTGGCTTTCTATGAAGAAGAAAGCCAAGAAAATGTCTTAGTGTAGAATGAAAAATCAAATTAGTTTCCACTTTGGCTAAATACTTCACCATTTGTGGTTGGAAGATGCCAAACATCATTTTAGTTCTTTTCATTTAGGGATTAAAAGATAAATTGACCCTCTGTGAATGCACTTATTGTACACAGTATGGTCTTATTTCAATTTTTCAAGTTGACATGCTAACTAGGGGGACAACATGATGCCCAAGACCCTGAGAAATGGTCTTGATTAGAGTCTTCACTCCCACTTTATCCCACCCATTCACTCCTCCACTCAGCTGTGCTGAGTAGGCCCTGCGCATGGTGCATACCATGCTGAATAGAAATCACATGTCAGATGTCTGTGCCTCACACCAGAATGTAAGCTAGGATAAGAACTGCACAGTGGCAGAAGCAGAGATTATGGTTCAAATGCTTCAAGAAAGGACTCACTGCAGTTAGCTCTCTCAGGATCTGATCTCAGCATTTAGGTCAAGGTCACTTTTTACTTCAGGAAGCTTCCAGTTACTGACTGAGCGAAACAGAGTGACTGAGCCCTCTCCTCAGGCAACCCCTACCTTACGAGCATACTAGGAGGTGCTAAAAGGGGGTTAGACATTCTCAGGGCCCCTGTCAGAGGTGATCCTGCTCTGGAGTTCAGGCCTCCCGTTGGGCCGGCAGATTCGGCACACCTGCATTGCGCTTTGCTGTTCACCCTGCCTGATCCTGTTTACATCCGTTATCTTTCACCACTGTTGCATCTCATACATTTTTGCACTCTCCAGTCCAGCTCACATCTGTTTTCTGGAGAATCCAAGCTGTGACCCTTGGTGTCAGAAGTGGTCCAGGAGGGCAGGTAGTGGGGTGTGGGAGCCAGGTCACTCCTTTGCTGGTAATGAGGAATCAGTTCCTGCCTGGAACAAGGTGGCAGGCTAATTGTTCAGACTTTCCAAGGCAGAGCTAGGCTGTGCCTGGGGAGAGAAAGGCAGTAGTCCCAGAGATGATTCGGGCATTTGAAATGTATGTGGGAGATGAGAAATACACTGACAGTGGGATTGAGTGCTTGTCTTTAAATTGAATTGAGACTCTACACATTGATACTGAAAATCTGAGAGCAATTAACAAATTGAAAACTAAGTGTAAAAGCCACAGGTCTCCTTGGTAGCTTTCAAGGAGGTCTTCCTCTCATGCAGTGGGCTCACAGAAAAAGATCCTATGCAGGATTTGGTTTTCAGATTGGCTACGCGTCAAAGATGGCTGAAACTCAACCAAGGTAGTCTTGACTCTGGTTGGGGAAACCTGAGTCCCTGACAGGTGAAATGAGGATGTTTAATTGTATGCCTTGATAGATTTCACTCCCTAGGCTACTCTGAACCTTATAAACATGCAGAAGTGGCTTCCTCTACTTGAGTGTTAACTGGCCGTGGGAATAGTCTGCTGAAGGGGCAGCTGAAGTGCCAGCTCCTTGGCCAAAATCTGACCCTACTTCTCCCTCACCCTCACTCTATCATTATAATGACATCCATTTCTTTGGCTAAAATAACAACTTTTTGCTTTACATGTTTTGACTGTCAATATTGTTTTCCAGAGAGCCAAGTAATGTAGTATGATTATAGATTTTCTTTCACAATCTATTGTTTTTTCTGGAGTTACTACCTAGCTCTTTATACACAAACAAACACACATCACCATAGTGAGTATGTACTGTAAAGCTTACCCCAATCTTTCCTCAGAGACCTACAACCATTTACTTGAGTAACAGTATATTGGGAAAATGGGAATAACTAGACGTTGTGAGGTCCTGCTGGACACTGTATCCAAGTCAACACTGGTACCCAGAGGCGCAGTACATGATCATACCTGCCTCCACGCCCCCACCCTCATTGGAGAGAGGGCCCAAGTATGAAGCTCTGGCCAAAGTCTGGCTTACAGTGAGGGTCCATAGACCCACCAGCTGGTCATTTCTTTGGTCCCCAAGGGACATGCTTGGCAACTGGAGTAGTCCCCACCTTGAGTCCTTGCTCTTTTTCACCTTTGGACAGAAGGGAGAGCCAAGGGCCTGAGGTCTGTCTGCATGGTGTTCCCACTGCACCATTTTCAAACCTGCAACCTATGCCTCTCTTTTTACTGTTTTTCTTCTTTGTCCTCTGCGATGCCAATACTTCCAAGTCCTTTTGAGCCTCTCAGAGGTGTGACTTGTTTTTAATCAGATGCTCTTCTGTAGGCACTTTATAGCTAAATCAGAAACATTTTTAATTAATGGCTTCCAAAAATTTTCTTAACTTTCTCATCTGCAACACCTCCCCAGGCAATCTGTTTTATTTACATTTGCTTTTGAATTTCTGCAACTTTAAAACCCACATTTTATCATTTTAGCAGTCTTGGAGAGTAAAGAAATTTCCAACCTTCAATATTTAAATAAGCATCTAACTTTTTTCATATGTAAAACAATTACCTTTCTCAGCTTCATTAATTTAAACTTGTATTCTTATGCTTCATTCTACTGGATTGTTCTTGGAATCTATGCCACATAGAAGGCTAAGACATTTGTAATTAAGAAAAAGTGTTTAAAACGAAGAAACAGTAAAATACTGTTGTGTGTGTTCTATATGCATGTTCATTTTAATTTATATTTCATTTTTTAATTTTTGTAATTCACAAAAAATGAAGCTGGAATATAGAGGTCTTCACAGTTGACTAGAACCATGGAAGACAAGTAATAACAGCTAATAACAAGTGATAAAATTTATCGAGAGCTTACTATGTGCTAATCACTGTTCTAAGGGTTTTACAGCCACTAAAAGAACTAATATTCAGTTCAGTCATTTCAGTTGCTCAGTTGTGTCTGACTCTTTTCAACCCCATGGACTGTAGCACACCAGTTGCTGTCCATCACCAGCTCCTGGTGATGAGTTGAGTTTACCCAAACTCATGTCCATTGAGTGATGCCATCCAACCATCTCATCCTCTGTCATCCCCTTCTCCTCCCGCCTTCAATCTTTCCCAGCATGAGGGTCTTTTCAAATGAGTCAGTTATTTGCATCAGGTAGCCAAAGTATTGGAGTTTCAGCTTCAGCATCAGTCCTTCCAATGAATATTCAGGACTGATTTCTTTTAGGATGGACTGCTTGGATCTCCTTGCAGTCCAAGGGACTCTCAAGAGTCTTCTCCAACACCCCAGTTCAAAGGCATCGATTCTTCACAGCTCTCTTTATAATCTAACTCTCACATCTATACATGCTGCTGCTACTGCTAAGTCACGTCAGTCATGTCCGACTCTGTGTGACCCCACAGACGGCAGCCCACCAGGCTCCCCCGTCCCGGGGATTCTCCAGGCAAGAACACTGGAGTGGGTTGCCATTTCCTTCACTGGAAAAATCATAGCTTTGACTAGACAGACCTTTGTTGGCACAGTAATGTCTCTTAATATGCTATCTAGGTTGGTCATAACTTTTCTTCCAAGGAGCAAGTATCTTTTAATTTCATGGCTGCAGTTACCATCTGCAGTGATTCTGGAGCCCCCAAAATAAACTCTATCACTGTTTCCATTGTTATCCCATCTATTTGCCATGAAGTGATGGGACTGGGTGCCATGATCTTAGCTTTCTGAAAGTTGAGTTTTAAGCCAGCTTTTTCACTCTCCTTTTTTACTTTCATCAAGAGGCTCTTTAGTTCTTCTTCACTTTCTGCCATAATGGTGGTGTCATCTGCATATCTGAGGTTATTGAGATTTCCCCCAGCAATCTTGATTCCAGCCTGTGTTTCTTCCAGCCCAGAGTTTCTCATGATGTACTCTGCATGGAAGTTAAATAAGCAGGGTGACAATATACAGCCTTGACATACTCCTTTCCCGATTTGGAACCAGTCTGTTGTTCCATGCCCAGTTCTGTTGCTTCTTGACCTGCATACAGATTTCTCAGGAGGCAGGTCAGGTGGTCTGGTATTCCCATCTCTTTCAAAATTTTCCACAGCTTGTTGTGATTCACACAGTCAAAGACTTTGGTGTAGTCAATAAAGCAGAAATAGATGTTTTTCTGGAACTCTCTTGCTCTTTCAATGACCCAACAGATGTTGGCAATTTGATCTCTGGTTCCTCTGCCTTTTCTAAATCCAGTTTGAACATCTGGAATTTCATGGTTCACATACTACTGAAGCCCGTCTTGGAGAATTTTGATCATTACTTTGACAGCGTGTGAGATGAGTGCAACTGTGCAGTAGTTTGAGCTTTCCTGGCATTGCCTTTCTTTGGGATTGGAATGAAAACTGACCTTTTCCAGTCTTGTGGCCACTGCTGAGTTTTCCAAATTTGCTGGCATACTGAGTGTAGCACTTTCACAGCATCATCTTTTAGGATCTGAAATAGCTCAATTGGAATTCCATCACCTCCACTAGCTTTGTTCACAGTGATGAATCCTAAGGCCCACTTGACTTCGCATTCCAGGATGTCTGGCTCTAGGTGAGTGATCACACGATTGTGGTTATCTGTGCCGTGAAGATCTTTGTATAGCTCTTCTGTGTATTATATATACCCATAAATGTCCTTTTACTGAAGTTCTAATGCATGTGAGATGAATGAAAATTAAAAAGTAAGGATATATATCTGGGTCATGAAGATCTTTTTTGTACAGTTCTTCTGTGTATTCCTGCCACCTCTTCTTAATATCTTCTGCTTCTGTTAGGTCCATACCATTTCTGTCCTTTATCGAGCCCATCTTTGCATGAAATGTTCCCATGGTATCTCTAACTTTCTTGAAGAGATCTCTAGTCTTTCCCATTCTGTTGTTTGCCTCTATTTCTTTGCATTGATCGCTGAGGAAGGCTTTCTTATCTCTTCTTGCTATTCTTTGGAACTCTGCATTCAGATGCTTATATCTTTCCTTTTCTCCTTTGCTTTTCACTTCTCTTCTTTTCACAGCTATTTGTAAGGCCTCCCCAGAGAGCCATTTTGCTTTTTTGCATTTCTTTTCCATGGGGATGGTCTAGATCCCTGTCTCCTGGAGAATGTCATGAACCTCCGTCCATAGTTCATCAGGCACTCTATCTATCAGATCTAGGCCCTTAAATCTATTTCTCACTTCCACTGTATAATCATAAGGGCTTTGATTTAGGTCATACCTGAATGGTCTAGTGGTTTTCCCTACTTTCTTCAATTTAAGTCTGAATTTGGCAATAAGGAGTTCATGATCTGAGCCACAGTCAGCTCCTGGTCTTGTTTTTGTTGACTGTATAGAGCTTCTCCATCTTTGGCTGCAAAGAATATAATCAATCTGATTTTGGTGTTGACCATCTGGTGATGTTGTGTTGTTGGAAGAGGGTGGTTGCTACAACCAGTGCATTCTCTTGGCAAAACCCTATTAGCCTTTGCCCTGCTTCATTCCGCATTCCAAGGCAAAATTTGCTTGTTACTCCAGGTGTTTCTTGACTTCCTACTTTTGCATTCCAGTCCCCTATAATGAAAAGGACATATTTTGGAGGTGTTAGTTCTAAAAGGTCTTGTAGGTCTTCATAGAACTGTTCAACTTCAGCTTCTCCAGCATTACTGGTCGGGGCATAGACTTGGATTACTGTAATATTGAATGGTTTGCCTTGGAAATGAACAGAGATCATTCTGTTGTTTTTGAGATTGCATCCAAGTACTGCATTTCAGACTCTTTTAGCAGACTCTTTTAATGGACTCTTTTAGAACTAATATTAGCGGCATTTAATTTAATATTTTCTTTGTATTTTTTCTAAGTTAGTTTTAATTAAAAAAAATTCAGCACAAGTAAATTTTTATAGAGAGTATAACAACAACAACAAAAAAAGCTACATTTTACAGATGACTTTTACAGAGACTGAGGTGCAGGGAGATTACATGATTTGCCTAAGACTACACAGCTAATAGATGATGGGTGTGGATTTGAAGGCAAACGGTCTGGCTCCACCACCAGTGACCTTGATTATCACGCTATGCTACATTTTAGTGGGGAACCTAGATGTCCCAGAGTTTAGGAAGCTCTATTGTATTCCACCATAAATCATTCATCGTGTGTGTCACTAGGTGGTAATTATCTACATACTAGTCTTCCTCCTCCGCTAGACTTGTGAGTCCCTTTGAGGTTATACACGTACATGTCTCAATCTTTTTTGTTCACTTCAGTGCAATACCCACCAAAGTATAAATGTTCAGAAAAATGCAAGTTAAATGAATAGTGGCTCCTGATTTCAAACATTAGGAAGAAGAGCTATTTGAAACAGAATAGTTTTGTGGAGATGAAAAATAAAGGGATTTCTAACTTTGTTTTAGTACTATGTGAAAGGGAACACGAGAATTTTACCCTGAGCTTGTGGAGAAATTTATTGTTAACTTAGAGTATTCTTAACTGTAACTTTAAAAGAAATAATCAAAGTCTGGCTGTGTATTAAGACGGTCTTGCTCTAACTAGTCATGAACTATGACCAAAAAGAACAGCTCTATATTTAAAAACTGTGGTGGTTGATGAGATGAAGGATGGGAAAGGAGCAGAAAATGGAGGAAGTGAGATTTACAGTTTTGTAAATTACAGCCTGTGGCAGGACCAAAATGCCTTACTAATGTTGGCCAGAGGACGAGTCAAAGGATGGTTACTCACACTTGTATAATTAAGGCTGCATTTTGATGTGATAAAAAGGCTTATTTGTTTTTCTTCTTAAATGTAAGTTATTTAACCTACAACCTATGTAGCCCTTATTTTCAAATACTTTAATTGCTCTATAAATGTCTTTGGAAGTTCCTTTTTTTCCTCTGAAATTATTTTAAAAATTAAACTATAGTTGATTTACAATTGTTAATTTCTGGTATACAGCAAAGTGATTCAGCATATATTAATATGTGTATGTGTGTGTGTGTGTGTGTGTGTGTGCGTGTTGTTGTTGTTGCTGTTTAGTCACTAAGTTGTGTCTAACTATTTGTGACCCCATGGACTATAGCTCACCAGGCTCCTCTGTCCATGGGATTCTCCAGGCAAGAATACTGGAGTGGGTTGCCATGCCTTCCTCCAGGAGATCTTCCTAACCCAAGGACTGAACCCAGATTTCCCACATTGCAGGCAGATTCTTTACCATCTGAACCACCAGGGAAGCCCAAGAATTCTAGAGTGGGTATGTGTGTGTGTGTGTGTGTGTGTGTGTGTGTATATACATCCACATTTTTTAGAAATATCTTCTTATAAAAAATACATTATTTTTCAGATTCTTTTCCATTATAGGTTATTACAAAATACTGAATATAGTTCCCTGTGCTATACAGTAGGTCCTTGTTGTTTGTCTATTTTATATATAATAGAATGTATTTGCTAATACCAAATTCCTAATTTGTGTGTGTGAAAGTTGCTCAGTCATGTCCAACTCTTATCTGCTAACCCCAAATTCCTAATTTATACCTCCCCTAAAAAGGCTTACAGTTTGGTTAGTATTTCCTTTACTAACAGTTATGCTAACAAGCAATTTATCCCTAAGGGCAGTTGCCAAGACAGCCCTGATAATGGGACTACAATGACCCAACTCTAAAGATGGATGGAAAAGTGAGCAAAAAATACAACTGAAGACCTAAATCTTCTGAGAGAGAAGCCCAGAATTAAACACTGAGATACAAGACCTTCTACCTCTACTTTTGCCATTCAGAATTATTTACCTGTCAATAGTAAAGTTTAAGGGAGACGTCAAGAAATCCTCTCTGATACTTTGAACACTGGATACCAAATAAACTGTACGACTGCCTGCTCCAGGACCTTTTAAAGAGGATGATTTAGTTGTCTCTTAGGGAAGTTGGAAACACACGGATCTTTCTAAGATGTATGTTTCTTGGTAACATGCTTGCGTGTGTGCTAAATCACTTCTATCATGTCCAAGTCTGTGTGGCCCTAAGGACTGTAGCCCACCAGGCTCCTCTGTCTATGAGATTCTCCAGGCAAGAATACTGGAGTGGGTTGACATGCCATCCTCCAAGGGATCTTCCTGACCCAGGAACTGAACCTGCATCTCATGTCTCCTGCAATGGCAGGCAAGTTCTTAACCCCTAGAGACACCAGGGAAGCCCAAAAGATCTTCATGAGATTATTGACTACAGTAAGCTAAGTAAGCAAATATATATATATGTGTGTGTGTGTGTGTGTGTGTGTGTGTGTATCCTTAGGGATCCAGCATTGAGCACTACCTCCGAGATAAAGGCTGAGTCTTCATTTGCATCTTATATCCTGTTCATATAAGAGTAAGGAAGTCGCCAACATTTGTAACCAATCCATGCATCGCGAATACTTTTAATTTCATCAATGGTGTTCAATATCTAACAATGAACACCGATCATGCCAATCAACACAAAAACCAGAGATCTGTTTCTGACATTTAGTATGCTGATTAGCAGGGTACAGGTTGTTGATCTCAAGATACAGAAAACTGAACAAACTGCCATGGCCCCCTCTGGAATGTGGGCTGAACATCCCTTAAGTGATACATTATTAAGATACTATAGCTTCACCTAAGAATATTTAAAAGTATACTACATCCATGCATGCTCAGTAGTGTCTGACTTTTTGTGACCCCATGGACTGTAGCCCACCAGGCTTCTCTGTCCATGGGATTTCCCAGCCAAGAATACTGGAGTGGGTTGCCATTTCCTCCTCCAGAGTAGGAGGAAATCTTCCTGACCCAGGGATCAAACCCATGTCTCCTGAATTTGCAAGCGGATTCTTTACCACTGAGCCACCTGGGAAGCCCAAAGTAACTACAGACCATTTTAATACTGTATTGGCCTAGAGGAACTACTCAAAGTTTGGAGAATTGAATAGGATATTTTGAAGAGCTTGTAAGTTGGAGTTATGGGTATGTCAGTCGGTTACTTTTTCATAAGCAGTTAGGGTGTTCAGATTACTACAACTCACAGGATTTAGTTTTATTTTCCAGTTCTTTGGGGGCACTCTGGAGAAAATCCTTGGTTTCCTTCAGGCTCCTGATGGGAACTTGATAAAATTTTATCATAGTTCCAATGGGAAGGCCTCAGAAGGCCATTTATTAGTTGACTCTATGAACAATTACTTTGAAGTGATGGTTAAAATTGTCTATTTCAATAATTGCTCATATATTTGTAGGTAACATGTGTAATTGCTTATCAAAGAGTGAAACTTTTGGGGAGGGGCAGTATCCATCCACCCCTGAGAAATGGGCCAAACCATCCATACTTCACTATCTTTCCCTGAGTTGCTTTGGAAATCCAAAGTGCATGTTGTAGAGCTAACAGCAGTCCGAGCGCCCTGTGAACCACTGTTTACGCCCTTTTCTGAACAATACTAGGTGGAAGAGCTCAGGAAGAGGCATCACAAACCTCCCACCACAACCTTAAGTTGATCCACAGAAGTTACACAGAGAACTCTCTCAGCCATGGCAGAGTGGAGTCCTCAAGGTGTAGTTCAGAGTGACCGAATAGGATAAAGCCATTCAGATACTTCTGTAAAACTATATTCATTTAAAATTACTTTCAAGGGACTTCCCTGGTGGTCCAGTGGCTGGGACTTTGCCCTGCAACTCAGGCGGTGCAGGTTTCATTTCTGGTTGGGGAGCCAATATCCCACATGCCTCAGCGTCAAAAAATCAAAACATAAAACAAAAATAATATCATTAACAAGTTCAAAAAGATTTTTTAAATGTCCACATCAAAAAATCTTTAAAAGAAAATAAAATTACTTTCAAGAAATTCACAGAGTCATAAGCCGTTCGCAGTCATCTTACTTCTGAACGCACTTTAGCTTGAAAACCTCACTCTCAGGCTCGCTGGCAATGTCTCTTTAATTAAACAGGCTTTTCTGATAACATCAATTCCATTTGCCTCCTCCTCAACCTGCAACACATAGTTTTCTCCCCACACCCCTGTCCCTGGAGAAAAATCTGTGACTGTACCTGTACTGATATATATCAGGTGTTTCCAACTAACGAACGTTTGGTTTATCAGCTTGGAAAGTCCCCTTGCTTTTTGCCCCTTCACTGAAGAGAAAACAAGCATTTCTGCACTTGTGCTTTCATTTCTTGCCATCTGTGGCTTACTGGAATACCATATGTGCTTGCTCAATGTCATTATTTTGCCAACAAAACACCCACAGTCTCAATGATATTTTCAACCCCTTGTATCATACCCTGATGTCTATTTATATTGACATCCAGACATTTTCATTTCACCACTGGCGCAGAAATGACATTTTTGTGCCTAATTATTACTGTGGTGTTGGAGAAGACTCTTGAGAGTCCCTTGGACTGCAAGGAGATCCAACCAGTCCATTCTGAAGGAGCTCAGCCCTGGGATTTCTTTGGAAGGAATGATGCTAAAGCTGAAACTCCAGTACTTTGGCCACCTCATGTGAAGAGTTGACTCACTGGAAAAGACTCTGATGCTGGGAGGGATTGGGGGCAGGAGGAGAAGGGGAGGACAGAGGATGAGATGGCTGGATGGCATCACGGACCCGATGGACGTAAGTCTGAGTGAATTCTGGGAGCTGGTGATGGACAGGGAGGCCTGGCGTGCTGCGATTCATGGGGTTGCAAAGAGTCAGACACGACTGAGTGACTGAACTGAACTGATTACCGTGATAATGTAATGCAATCTCCCTCCAGACAAACCCCCTTACTGCCAGCCACAGCTCAAAATCTTCTGATGGTTGTCTCTGGCTTCTAAGAAACCATCCACGTAATATTGTGTGATTTCAGGAGTTTCTGAAGAGCAAGAGGCCAACCATTCCTCTTTAAACTCAATGTGTGTACCAGCCATCAGAAGACACGAGTTATTAATCATGAGACAAACACACTTGACATATATCCTGGCCCTGGTATTCATGGTTTATTGTGGAGTCATATATATGATTACAGAATGTGGAATAAAAGCAACTCTGATTTCTAAAATATTTATTTGTCTCTGCTCTTAGACAGTTTAGGATATGGGTCGGGGAGACAAGCACACAGGGGTTTAGGAGAGTAACACCCCATGATGCACAGAATAATGCAAATTTGCATATTATCCAGTTAGCTCCAGTTCTCTGTCCAGGGACAATTTCCAAGTTCAAGTGGGTTCCTCATGTTCTGGGTAGTAGGCTGAGACTGTGCAGGGGGCGGTGGGGGGATGGAGTCTGATGAGGGAGACGGCAGGTAATCCCTACTAGGAAGCAGGAACCTAGAGTGCAGGTCCACAGTATCCCACTGGTTCAGTCTTTCACGTGGAAGATGGTTGGGTTGACAGAACACCTTCCAGCAGAGCAGCCAATTCCTGGAGTCTCTCTCACTGACCTAGAAGTCCCAGCCTACGTGAGACCAAGAATCATCCCCTTTGATATTTGGCTGGCAAGGGGATGGGGGCAGGGAGGACTCCCACCAAGTGGCTCCAAAATGCACCAAGGATCTGGCTGGATTTAGATGACGCTAAGAATTTCCTAGTAGAGCTACCGCCTGGCAGGCTGGGTAATGTTATTAACCACACACTAATATAACTCCATATGTTACACAGTCTATAGGAAGTCTTTTTGGACCCCCCTTGTCATATTATTGTGGGATTCTCCCATAATTCCCTGTTTTCTATTAAAATGTGATTGAGGTTTGCTGAACACTGATAAACTTAGATATGTGTATTATGACATTAGCACTTCAGCTCATATACCTTCTCCCTGCTCCTCAAATATATTCATCACATAGGGTTAAGACCATGCCTTTTGGTCAGCTTTGCAAAACAAAGGCCAACCATATTTCAGACTCTGGCACCAGGATATACATCAGGAACATTTGTGCTTGCACAGGTGTGTGTGTATTCATATATTTAAACATGCTGTCATTTTTACCAATTGGAGGCAAAGGCATAGGTGCATCCAGTTTTGTACTTAATATGCAGAATTGAGAAGCTAACACGCAGGATGCAAGTAAACCAACAAAGCATGAGGGCATCTGTTATGGGCACCATATTGAACAGATGCCCCACTTGCAATTAAATTTGAGCATTTAAATTTTTTCTTCCATTTTCAAAAGCAGAACTTGGCAGCTGTTTCCGTGTACAATGACTGGAAGGGAGAAAATACAATGAAGCAGATCATTATTGTTTGGGGGAAGAATCCCATAAGTGGTCTCCTCACTTACGTAAGTATGGTGTGAATAGGCTCCATTGTCCTGGTGGGCAGTGTCATTTTGAAAAGATATTCCTTGTTCTGGGAAGAGTCACTTAAGCGGCCTTGCTGAGTCACTTAAGTGTAGGGTGAGCTGGATGTTATTCTGGGAGAGGAATGTAGCCAGAACTTTGATGTTTGAAATGTCTTTAAAAACTTGTGAGGTCATCACTGCAGAAAAAAGGTGGGAATTTCCCTGGCCAAGCACTCTTGGGGCCATGCTGGGTTCTGAGAAATGACTCTGAGGATGAATGGAAAGAGTTTGACCACTAAGAGATCTTTGGAATCAGGAATCAAAGGGCACAAGGCTCCTGTAATGGAACAAAGTGCTGGGGGTGGCCTTTTTCCATAAAGAATTTCTGTGGAAGGCCTTGACGTTGAACCAGCAGTTATAGGAGGGACAGAGCACAGCAATCGTACCTCCTCTGATGAGCTCTAGCACTGCCCTGAAGATGGCTTCCAGGCTGCGGGCATCTCTTCATGGTCTTCTGTTGTCCCAGAGGACTCAACACAAGTGCTGTGAGACACCTCTCACCCCGGATCTCTTAGCCTTCAGTGCTCTGCTTCGCTGGAGCCAGAATTTGTGAAGTCTCAGCTTTATGAAGCGATAGAGCAGGCAGAGAGCTTTGAGCAGGCAGGTCCAGGCTAGCTGGATGGAAAGCCCCTGCCCTGTACGGAACACTGACCCGTGGGTTCCTTGGCTATTGCAGGAATCAAGTACTGCCCCCAGCTCTGCCTTCTGGCCATGACTCCCCAAGATGAACTTCCACTCAGCAGTCAAGACCGCCGTGCCACAGGCCTTGGTGTCACATCAACTTAGCCCTTCTTCTCAAGTCACTTCTGTGCACTGTGAGGCCTCTGAGGGCCTAATGAAGAGGTGTGTGGGAAGAGAAAGGATGGATCTTTGGACTTGCAATCATGAGGAAGCTCAGGGATTATAATCAGAGAATGAACTAGGATGAGCTCATGGTACTGGGCCAAGGGTCACCCCAACTCCACATAAGGTACAGAAGTCACATGCAGAGAAAGGTCATGAATGGAAAAAAAAAAAGAGACCGAAACACACCAAGGTACACACACACATGCACACACACACGCACACACACACATGCGCGCGCACACACATATCTACTTATGCACATATGCTCCTTTGTTACTGTTCTGGTGTTGTGCCTCTGTGCTCAGTCCTGTCTGACTCTCTGCAACCCCATGGACTATAGCCCGCCAGGCTCCTCTGTCCGTGGGATTCTCCAGACAGGAATACTGCAGTGGGTCACTATTTCCTTTTCTAGGAGATCTTCCCAACCCAGGGATCGAACTTGCATCTCCTGCACTGCAGGCAGATTCTGTATCACTGAGACACCTGGGAATTCTAGTTATATAAATCTTAGGAAAGTAAGCAGTAAATACCCAAATGAAGTTAAGAGTAGAATAAAGAACAGGCCAAAGAATGATTTCTTATAGGAAGCAAATCCAGAGCAGAGTCAAGTAGCTAGATATGTAAGCTCATACAAGAGATCTATGTCCGTAACAGAAAGAGATGCTTTCTTCTCACCGGCCAAGCTGGCAGGGTTTCCCTGAGTCATACTTGGCTTTGTCATTAGAAGAGGTCAGTTTACGTTAGGGTAATGGAAAGTCTGTGACCTTATTTTAACATTAGAGACTCAACCTCTAGGCAGAAAATGGTGATTCCTTTCTCTGTGATTCATTACCTACAAGTCTTCAGTTTCCTGAAATTCTTTAAAAAATCCAATATTTTCCAGCAATATCTTATAGACCACAATTTTGGATAACACATTTCTCTTGCAGAGGAAGGAATGAATCCTCTCAGCATTGAAATAAAGCTATTTGTCTTTTGTGTCCCCTGCCCCAAGTAGCAGTGATACAGGTTACTTCTGAATTGCATAAAAATATAATAATTACTTTATTTTACGTGTTACTAGTTTTCTTTCTGCAAAGTTGTGCCATTCTTATTATTGTTGTTATAGCTACCATTCATTCATAAGCATTAATTAAAGAATTACTATGTGCTGGGTAATATTCCAGGAGCTACCCGATTGTCACAAACAAGGTGCCTTACAGATATGTCTAACCCTCACAACAATATGGAAAAGTGGGGACTAATCTTCACAAAGGAGAAAACATGGAAGATCAGCGAGCTCACGTAACTTGCCCAAAGTCAGACAGCTAATAAAAGGCCAGGTACTTTCTGATTATCTGATTATAAAGTACTTTCTGCTAAACTAGAACAAATCTTGAGAACTTTTTCTCATTTTTTCTGTTAATCAATCAAAACTTTTTGTTGTTATTCTATATTGCTCATCACTACTGATGGTATCAGCTGTTTGACCAGTTAATACCTAATTTTCTATTTATTTCATGAACAGGAAAGCTCTGATACCCAAGTATTTCACCATCTCTCTTACTTTAGGAAAGTTCCAGATAAAGCAAACTCAGCCTTCAGTGGAGAAAGATTCTTGGGAAAGATTGATGAAAGGACTTTGGGGGAAACTAGGAAGTTTTGGAATCAGATCTTCCTAGTACATATTCACTGCTGCTGCTAAGTCACTTCAGTCGTGTTCGACTCTGTGTGACCCCAGAGATGGCAGCCCACCAGGCTCCCCCGTCTTTGGAATTCTCCAGGCAAGAACACTGGAGTGGGTTGCCATTTCCTCCTCCAATGCATGAAAGTGAAAAGTAAAAGTGAAGTCGCTCAGTTGTGTCCAACTCTTAGCAACCCCATGAACTGCAGCCCACCAGGCTCCTCCATCTATGGGATTTTCCAGGCAAGAGTACTGGAGTGGGTTGCCATTGCCTTCTCTGAAATATTCACTACTATCTTTAAAATAAATTCAAATAGAATTATTATAGATTGTAATAAATACTAGAGTATCAGCTAGTTCTATTGCTGGGTGTCATTCCAGAATGTATTTTGAAATCAAATGTAAATAACTTTAAACTTGTTGTTTAAGGTTACCCATACATCTACTTCATTTAGCACAGTAATTATGACTTGGTTGTAATTAGGTCAATATGCACAGCTCCTTGTAACTCATTGGTTTGCTGGAAAGATAGGTGAGAGGTTATTTTTATTTTGTTTTGGTTTTGATCATTGTGAAACAGGAGGGAAGAGGGCAGGGCACAACCTTTAAAAGAATGACATAGCCCGAGGATATGATGTAAACTGATTAGACCCAAAAAGGTCCCAGATGGTGAATGAGACCATGAGCCTCAGTATACACTTGCTAACACCTCAGAGTTGGACTATAAAGAAAGCTAAGCACCAAAGAATTGATGCTTTTGAACTGTGGTATTCAAAAAAAAACACTTGAGAGTCCCTTGGACTGCAAGGAGAGCCAACCAGTCCATCCTAAAGGAAATCAGTGCTGAATATTCACTGGAAGGACTGATGCAGAAGCTGAAATTCCAATACTTCGGCCACCTGATGCGAAGAGCTGACTCATTTGAAAAGACCCTGATGCTGGGAAAGATTGAGGGCAGGAGGAGAAGGGGATGACAGAATGAGATGGTTGTATGGTATCACTGACTCAATGGACATGAGTTTAAGTAAACTCTGGGAGTTGGTGATGGACAGAGAGGCCTGGCGTGCTGCAGTTCAAGAGTCAGACACGACTGAGTGACTGAACTGAACTGAACACATCAGCAAATTAAGTGACATTTACAGTTCCAAAACTGACCATAAAAGTCAAAAAATGGGCAGTGACCCAATTCCTGGAAATCCCCCCTTGTTTCACCAAAGAGCTGGAATACTCCTCCCACTGATTAGACTACGAAATTACCCAGCCCTATGAAAACTGACAACCTCTTACCCTGGGATGGCTCTGGCCTTCTAAGATAGCCTACATTCTGTCTGTCTGTCTGTCTCTCTAAAAAATCTACTTCTTATTACTTTGTCTCTCGCTGAATTCTTTCTGCCATGAGACATCAAGAAACGGAGCTTCATAAAGTCCTGAGACCAGGTACAATCTCAGGTAAACAACAGAGGGTTCAACTCTCAATCTGAGGTGCACAGTTTCAACTGGAGACTCAAAACTCAGCAAATACATCTAAAATGGGTTAAATTTCGTATGGAGATAGGAAAAAGACTGGTTGACCCTAGAGGCATAACTGTAGGAAAGTATCACGTGAAGGATAGGAGAGTACGTCATCCCCAAATATGCCACTTTGGCCGAAGGATTACTGTGAGCTGAAGGTAATTAAGAAGTAGATACAAAAGAAGCTCTCCATCCTCCCTTCTACTTGCTAAAAGCAGGACATAAATTTGTAAAGAGGTCTCCCCTTTCCTCTCTATCAGGAAAGACAGAAGTTAATCACCAGAGATAACTCAAGACCCTTATCAGCCCAGCACCAGAGGAATCTACATAACAACCTTTACTCACTAGCTTTTATCTTCTTTTAGTTCCCCTACTTTGGCCATCTGACGTGAAGAGCCGACTCATTGGAAAAGACCGCGATGCTGGGAAAGATTGGAGGCAGGACGAGAAGGGGATGACAGAGGATGAGATAGTTGTATGGCATCACCAACTCAACGGACATGGGTTTGAGCAAACTCTGGGAGATGGTAAAGGACAGGGGAGCCTGGCGTGCTGCAGTCCATGGGTCGCAAAGAGTCGGACATGACTGAGCAACTGAACAAGTTCCCCTATATATTTGCTGCTGTTGTTCATTCACTTTGTGACCTCCATGGACTACAGCTCACCAGGCTCCACTCTCCATGGAATTCTCCAGGCAAGAATACTGGAGTGGGTTGCCAAGCTCTCTCCAGGGGATCTTCCTGGCCCAGGGACTGTACCCAAGTAGCTTGCATTGGCTGGTGGATTCTTTACCACTGAATAACCCAGGAAACTCCCCCTACATATTTATCTCCCTATAATTGACCACTCTAAATACAAAGTCTTTTTTCCTGCCTTGCCAGTTCTTTAAAAGTTTATTGTTCTTTTTTGAGATGGTATATAAGCCCAAATTCTGGCCACCCCTTTGAGTAACTCAGGGCTTAGTATTCCTGTGTATGTGAGATGCACATGTTAATAAACCTGTGTTTGTTTTTCTCTTGTTAATCTGCCTTTGTCTCTTAAATTTACAGGGCCCCATCCAGAGAACCTAGGAGGCAATAGGGAAAATGTTTTCTCCCTCCCAAAGGCCATGAATGTCACCTGAATAGTGAAAGTGTTAGTCACTCAGTTGT
Organism: Budorcas taxicolor; assembly: GCF_023091745.1. Taxonomy (NCBI): domain Eukaryota; kingdom Metazoa; phylum Chordata; class Mammalia; order Artiodactyla; family Bovidae; genus Budorcas; species Budorcas taxicolor. Next base: position 13,463,531 of record NC_068926.1, on the reverse strand, counting down.
GTACGACTCTGTGACTCCATGGACTGTAGCCAGCCAGGCTTCTCCATTCATGGAATTCTCTAGGTGCAAATACTGGAGTGGGTAGCCATTCCCTTCTCCAGGGGATCTTTCCAGCCCAAGGATTGAACACAGGTCTCCTGCACTGCAGGCAGATAGATTCTTTATCATCTGAGCCGCCAGGGAATGTCACCTGGCCTGTATGCAAAAGCAGAAAAAAGCTTTTGACCTCCTTTGGCTGTGTTTTCACTATAAGACTTGAAATCTGACTCTTGTTGAAAAATAGGTGCTTAAAAACAAAAGAAATTTGAATAAATTGATAGTTTTGGGGCCCAGAAGGATATTCCTTCTAAAGCACACAGTTACAGCCCCCTTCCAGATTCAAGGTGGATAACTTGTCAGCATGCTCACACAGTAACTTAAAATATTCATCAAAAGATTCATGCTTCCTCATGAAGCTGTAAGTTCTATGAAGACTGGGACTGCTTCCGCATATTCTGTATTGTGTTTCCACTGCCTACAATAGCTAACATCTAATATTATCCTAAGTGCACAATAATAAAAATTGAGCAAAAGGAAAAAAAAATTCTTGTTTATGGGAATATCCTGACAATCCAGTGGTTAGGACGCTGTGCTTCCACTGCAGGGGACATGGGTTCCATCCCTGGCTGGGAAACAAAGATCCTGAATGCTATACTGCACGCCCCCCACCAAAAAAGATATTCATGTTTATGCCCAAAATAGGGCTTCCTTACCCTGTGTTAAATAAAATAAACAGACCTTTGGATGTAAGATCCCACTTATTCTGGCTTCCATCTTCCATTCAAGTTATGTTTGGGTAGTATTTTATATATATGTGACCCTGACATTATACTAATTATTATACTATTATCCTAATTCACAACTATATAGATCTAAGAGGACAAACCAAAGAGTAGCTAGTGGCATTCAGTGTAGTTGTGCTGGGAACCATATAAACTCTTGGTGGGTGAGCGCATCCAAGCCTGACAAGAATTGTCTGTGTGTTATTTATGTCTCCATTTCTAGCATTTTTCACAGTGAGACAGGAAGGGGGCAGGGCACAGCCTTTAAAAGAATGACACAACCGTTGAGGATACAGCATAAACTGGTTGGAACCAACAAGGTCCAAGATGGCAGGCGAGTTGACGTCCACTAGACCTTCAGTCTCAATATACACTCATTGTAATATATTAGCATCTGCTAAATGACACACCCACAGGCACCATGACAGTTTCAAGGCTGACCATAAAAGGCCAAAAAGTGGGCAGTAGCCCAATTCCTAGAAATATCCACTGCTTTGCCAAAACAGTTGGAATAATCTTCCCATTCATTAGCCTGTGAAATTGCTCAGCCCATAAAAGTCAACCACACCATATTTCAGGGCAACTCATTTTCTGAGATGGGCCGCATTCTGTCTATGGAATCTGAATCTCTCCAGATGAAACTGTTTTCACTTTACTATGGCTTGCTCTTCAACTCTTTCCTACATGAAGCCAAAGACCTACCCTTGGTGGCCTGTCCCAGGGACTCGCCTGAGACCTAGGAGGTGACCATTCTCCAGGGTCCTACATTTTCCTGCAACAGGATCTAGCATATAGCAGTCATTCACCAATGTTGCTAAATATTAACCTACTGAGAGCATCAGCGGTGTGGATGCCTTCCATCTCTTGGAGGGGCTCCCTTGCTAATATCTGCAAAACTAGGCAGTTGAGGACCTCATCTGTGCAATTATCCTGACAGTTTCCCCTGGATATATGTAGGTCTGCTCAGCAAACCTCCATTCACCTCTGTAGATTCCGCTCAAGTTTTCTCTCTTTCTTCTTCTTTCTTCAGTTGGTTAAAATTTTGAGAACTTGTTTGGATACTTGTGCCTGGGGCCAAATGACACTATTTCCTCTGTGAAGGAGTTTAACTTCACCCTTGAGTTTCGTCTAGGTGCTGTGTGAGGGAGAGGGCCATCAGGCTTTGGGCCCGTGACCACAGGGGTCATCTCAGCTTACCCTCTGGGAAATTCTCTTTCGCTAGACACTCAGAGCATGCACTCTTCACTTTTGTCTTTGAGGATGAGGTCGGGGGAAGAGGCAAATGTTTAGATGTCAACTTTTTGTCTTTCTGCCAAAGACAAGCCACTGGATACTTCTTGATGCATAATCAACTCACTGGTCACCACAGAACCGAGGAAAGATGGTCTGCCGTGTATTCCCAAGGGCCATTCACTTTTGACTTTTAATACAAGGATGCTGTCTTGGAGACTGTTGCTCCCTCACCTTCTTCAGTTCTTTGCTTAAGTTTTGTACTCAGTGAGGCCCTCCTAGAATGCACTATTTAATGTTAACCATATATGTCTGTGTCCTTACATATATATTTCTTCATAGAAAGGTTTAGGAACATGATAGATATTTATGCAAAGGGCTTTATTTACTAGAACATGATGTTGATGAGGTCATGACTGCAAGTTCAATCCTCAGATAGACCAATCATACTGATCTTTTCTAACTGCTCAGCATGTACCTCTACATCTAGCCATTGCTTAAAAAATTAATTGTTTAAGCACAATGGTGATGGGGCAAATGTATGAGTATGGGACCACGGATAGATGGCTGCAAATCCATTACTGCTCCTGGAGAAGCAGCTCAAATTTCCTGACACACTGATCTGGGGTCAAAAGATCAGTAGCTCTTTACTCCAAAAGGCCTACACACAATTTCCAATTTTCTTTCCAGATTCACAAATACAACTTGCTTTTCAAAACAGCTTGTTGATTCTCAGAAGTCAATTCAGAGAAAAAAGAAATGACAAACTTCTTTCATGTAAGGACAAAACTTCCAATTATCAAATCCTTCTCTTCTAATAGGCAGAGGCAGATAGGCAAACTTACAGAAATACCTTGGTGGGCACAGTTCCTGCCTCATGTACTGTTGGCTAAAAGCTACAACCTTGAGACACCCGAGGTTTATTTTTTTCTATTAATATTATTCACTTAATTCATAACTTTTGGGGTAATTTACTACTTGTAAGGTATGGCACTTGTCTTGCAAGACACCAAAAATCAGTCAGACACAGACACTACCTTTAAAGAATTTATGGACTAATAGGAGAGCGAAGACAATAAAGTATTGTCGATATTCTGGTGTTTGGCACATTTACTATGTGATCCAAAGCAGTAAGAGTAATTCTGTCTTTGCTTTCTCACACAGCATGCACAAATATGCTGCTGGTTCTTTGAACAAAGGAAAACTGGGAGCATGCCAGGCAAACTATTTTCAGTTTCCCCAGTCAAATTCATATACCTCTGTGCTCCACACTCAAAAATCTAAAATCCTGCAGGAGCTGTGCTGCAGTCAAAGCAGTAAGGCTCACAAAAATTGCCCAAGAAGCCAGAACAAGGCATTGCAAGGAGCAGCCCCAGCACTTAATCTGAGTTTTCTGAATCTAAAATAAACTCTAGCCTGCCTGATGTGAGGTCCAGTGGAAAGCTCTTCTGGAGTGAACTGATCTCCTGCAGAATTCTGATCAGCTTATCAGCTGGGAAAGCCAGGGATAGAAGACATAAAAGGTAAGGTTGACTTCATTTTCTAGAAGTCTCCCAAGGGGACATGGCTACACAGGTAGAAACAGATATCCCCATTGGGGTTTCCTGAGGGTTTTTGCAAGCATGGTGGAGATTTCTATTTCCTTTACTTTAAATTTTTAAATTTTTTATACAATTTTTTAAATTACTTTTTTTTTTTTTTTTACAATTTTTCCATTTACAATTACTATCAAATATCAACTATATTCCCCATGTTGTACAATTAATCCCTGAGTCTGTCTTATACCCAACAGTTTGTACCTCCCAATCTCCCTCCTCTGTATTGTCCCTCCTTCACGCTGGTACCACTAATTTGTTCTCTGCATCTCTGAGTCTACTTCCTTTTTTTATATTCATTCAGTTCAGTTCAGTTCAGTTGCTCAGTTGTATCTGACTCTTTACAACCCCATGAATCGCAGCACGCCAAGCCTCCCTGTCCATCACCAATTCCCGGAATTCACTCAAACTCAAGTGCATCGAGTCGGTGATGCCATCCAGCCATCTCATCCTCTGTCGTCCCCTTCTCCTCCTGGCCCCAATCCCTCCCAGCATCAGGGTCTTTTCCAATGAGTCAACTCTTCGTTATGAGGTGGCCTAAGTATTGGAGTTTCAGCTTCAGCATCAGTCCTTCCAGTGAACACCCAGGACTGGTCTCCTTTAGGATGGACTGGTTGGATCTCCTTGTATATAATTTTTTAAGATTTCATATTTAAGTGATGGAAACCAGTCAATCCTAAAGGAAATCAGCCCTGAATACTCATTGGAAGCACTGATGCTGAAGTGGAAGCTCCAATACTTTGGCCACCTGATACGAAAGGCTGACTCATTGGAAAAGACCCTGATGCTGGAAAAGATTGAACGCAGGAGGAGAATAGCGTTGCAGAGGATGAGATGGTTAGATAGCATCACCGATTCAATGGACATGAACTTGAGCAAACTCCAGAAGATGGTGAAGGACAGAGGAGTCTGACATGCTGCAGTCTGTGGGGTCTCAAAGAGTTGGAGAAGACTGGGCAACTGAACAGGACATAAGAGAACATACAGTATTTATCGTTCTCTGTCTGACTTATGTCACTTAGTATCCTGTCTCCCAAGTCCAGCCACGTTGTTGCAAATGGCAGGATTTCTTTCCTCCTTGGGGCTAAATAATATTCCAGATGTGATATGCATACTGCATCTTCTTTATCCATTCATCTGCTGATGGACACATTGAGTTGCTCCATACCCTGACAACTGTAAATAATGCTGCTATGAATATTGTATCCCTCTCATTTTAGACCAAGGCTTCCTCCTGAAATGTAGAATTGGGTGACAGCTTCCGAACACTTATTGGTGATTTGAGAAGTGGCAAGTGGCAAAACGAATCTGGGATTCAGGTGAGTATCCACTCCACTAGCTCTGGCATTAACACACACGCGCACACGGACACACACAAACATGCGTGCGCATACACACACACATGCACACACACACACAGTGTGAAGGGAGGGTCTCGGTTTCCATCCTTAGGAAGCATCAGGAGGGGTGGCAGCAGAGGCAGAAACTGGTCCCAGTGGGAAGGCAGCGGTCTCCTGGTCTCCTTTACAGCTTCTTATCCAGCTTTCACTTTCAGCACTCTTGGCCTTTTCTTGCATTGTGTCCTGGGTCCAAATAATCAGGGTATGAAGATAGTTCTTTTGCTCAGCTCCTCTGGAAAGAAAGTCCCCTGGCCATCATAACCCCTAACATTTGCTCTAGATGTTCCTGCAGTAAGCTGAATTTTGTAGGAGCTTTTCGGTTTTTGTTGTGGTTTCTTCTGTTTAATTGAAATCCTTACTGTTTGGCCTTTCAAATGACCTGAAATTCCTATCAGAAAAATTGATATTGGTGTCTCGGAAGAAACAGATAAAGTGATCATCGATACAACTGAGAAAAATAATTACTGACAGACCTCTTGCCAGCTGAGGCAGCTTGGCAGACTACAGTGTTCAGATTTTTCTGAAAACCCTTTTTTTGTATGTATGTGTATATGTGTGTAAGTATATGCGTGCATGCTAGGTCATTCAGTCGTGTCCAACTCTGTGCGACCCTGTGGACTGTAGCCCACCAGGCTCCTCTGTCCATGGGATTCTCCAGACAAGAATACTGGAGTGGCGTGCCATGCCCTCTGCCAGGGGATCTTCCTGACCCAAGGATGAAACCCCCATCTCTTACGTCTCCTGCATTGTCAGGCAGGTTTTTTACCATTACCACCTGGTTGGTGTATATGTATATATAAACTCTCCCAAGTCTTTCCTCTTCAATCTAAGGCACGCTCATTAAGTTTTTAAAACTAGTTCCATTCCACAGGATTTTTTGTCAAGAATGGGCAATCAGGAAGCCTAAGGCATATTCATCCCTGCCCCTCACGCCTTGAGATTCACTCCTCGACCTCCTGCTTTGCTAGACACCACCCAGTGTTTCACACTCCACACGGCCTGTCCTGTGGTTGGTTTCCCTCTGCAAAAATACCTTTCCTGCCCCATGCACCAGCTGAACCATATCCCTGCTTTGAAGGGCTCTGCAGATAGGAAACAGCCCTCTGCCCCTTCCTGGGTGGTGGGCCCTCTCAGCTTTCTATAGGTTGCAAGCCTGGCGCATGATCACTGCCAGCTTGTACACTTAGAAGAGCCCACTGTGAAAACTACACAACACAGAGGCCCAACACCACCCAGCCCCTCCATCCCTCTAGAACTTTAATCTTGCTTGGCCAAATCTACTTTCCCTGCTCAAAGGGAAAGAAGGGGAAGTACTCATAACTCCCCACTGAGCATAGTCCAGCTACATAAAAACCATTCAATGAAAATATGTATTTAGTGCCAGAAGGTCACCATCAATCATTAACTTAGCTACTCTTGAGTGTTGATATCTTATCTTATGCCTGTCCTGATCAAGACACTAGCTAGCAGGAACGGAGGGCCAAGTCCATTTGGGTGTAAAGCTGGGTAATTAAAGATATGATCTGCACTAAGATTTGACATTCCTAAGGAAATTAAACAAACACATAATATGTAGATATGTGAAACACAAATATTATTTTTTACTGCAGTAAAATAACATAATGGAATATTCGTCATCTTAACGAATTCTAAGTGTAGAGTTCAGGGGTATTACATATATTCACACACGAGTGTCTGCAATCAACGTCCAGAACTTTTTCATCTTGCAAAACTGAAACTCTTATCCATTAAATTACAACTTCCATTTTCCCCACCCCATTGGCAGTCACCATTGTACCTTCTGTTTGTTAACTGACTGCTCCAGAAACCTGGTATGGTAGAGTCATATAATAACACTAGTCTTTTGTTACTGGCTTGTTTCACTTAGCATAATGTCCCCAGTGTTCATCCTTGATCTAGCGTGTGTCAGAGTTTCCATCCTTTTTAAGGCTGAATAATGTTCTGTTGTATGTTTACACCACGTTTTGTTTATCCATTCAGCTGCCAATGACCATTTGGGCTGATTCACCTTCTAGCTATTGTGTATAGTGCTGTTATGAACACGGGTGTACAAATATCCTTCTGAGGTTCAGAAGTGGAATTGCTGATCATATGATAATTCTACTTTTAATTTTTTGAGGCAACATCATGCTGTTTGCTATAGCAGTTGCCTCATTTCATGTTCCCACCAATAGTGCAAAGAGTTCCAGTTTCTCTATATGTTTGCCAACAGTAAATATGTTCTGTTTTTTTTATAGTAACTACTCTAACGGGTATAAGGTAATATATCATTGTGGTTTTGATTTGCATTTTCCTAATGATTTACGATGTTGAGAATCTTCTTATGTATTTGTGGTTTGTAGATCATCTTTGGAGAAATGTAACCCATTTTTAAATTGGGTTACTTTTTTTAGTTGTCATTGGGTTTTAGAAATTGTTTTTATTTTGTTAATATATTCTGAATATTAATCCCTTATCAGGTATTTGAGTTGCAAATATTTTCTCCTATTCCATAGCTTGCCTTTTCACTCTGTTTGTTGTGTCAAATATTCAGTTTGAATACAGTCACAATAAGTCTCAAGGGCCAGGATTTTAAATTTCCTGAAGATTATAGAAAACAGACTCGTTCCTCATACAAAGAAAACTGTTTCTGAATTTCCTAAAATCTCTGGAATATATAGATTAGAAGATCAGAGAGCAGGGTTTGGAAATTTTCAACGTATGTAAATCGTGGTGCATTTTTCCCCAGCAGGAGCATGGTTTGTCTGATAAAAGAGAAGTGGTATGCAAAAGATGTCAGATATCAAGCAGGTGCACACCCTCGGGCAGGAGTAAGGCAGGGAATGCAGAACCAACCCAACCGTCCAAGTGACGACGTCCAAAAATCAGGATTCTCGCCTGGAAACTAAAGTAAGAGAGAGGATCCTAACCAACCTACACGAGATCATGAAGGACAGAAGTCAAGTAGCAACATAATTTCATTCATGATTTAGATCTGTTCAACGGATCATGCTTTCAGCTCACAATGAAGCTAATCAGCAAGGTTTAGAGAACAGTCCCAGTAAGTTAGTCAGAACACAGTATGCTTTTGGATGACTGCTTTATGCCTCTAAAGAACTGATGATGGCAAATACCACGGAGAAAAGCAATAACAAAACTTATTCCATACTTCTAAATTTTAGCCCACAGAACAAAGCTTTACTTGAAAATTCAGAACCTAAGAGGTTTGGGAACTGGACTCGTCTTGACTCCTGAGTGCCAAGTCCAGCTCATGCCCACTGGCAGAGCGTGCTGCCCAGCGTCCTCTGGAGCCTCGGGTGACCCTGCTTGTATACCGACGAGATGGAAAGCTCAGAAGAGTCTCACCCTGTTGCCACAGTGGAGGCCTACCCGAGGCAACAGGCAGGTGCCAGAGCAAATAGAGACATCAGATATTGATTTTGGAAACTTATCCCAGAACACTGACCCGGGCCAAAGGGAGCTTAGCATTCTGGATATAAACGAGGAAGGCAGCGGGCTGTCAGAGGAACGCTAACGTCCATCCACCCCGCAACTCGGGTCAGGGAGGCCTGAAAAGAGAGGCTTCCAAACCGGCAGAGTCAGGCCCAGCGCGCCTGGTGGACAAGGAACATGATGATTAACGAGCAGCTCCTAAGGCACAAGCAGACACTGCCTTAAATTTCTATTAGGTGAGGTGAAAGTCGCTCAGTCATGTCCAACTCTTTGTGACCCCACGGACTGCCAGGCTCCTCTGTCCATGGAATTCTCCAGGCAAGAATACTGGAGTGGCTTGCCAATACCTTCTCCAGATTTCTATTAATCTTTATAACTAATAAAAAATCCAGCCGACGCAAACAAAACGGAGCAGCTATTTCAGACTGTGTTGAGTAGGAGAATCAAGGAAGTATAGGTCACCTAATCTTTCACTGCAAACCATTCCCAGAAACTCATGTAAAGAAACTAATAGATCATTATACAGTGGACCGTTCTTTCCTGTAGGGATGAGAGTATTATTTAGTATTGACTTCCTAATCCAGCAATAAATTAGAAGGCAAGGCTCCATGTATAAACGTCTATACTTTTAAAATAAGACAAGTGTGTTCCGCGTTCATATAAAATGCACATTACATATTGATTATATACAAGCCCCACGAACTATAAACTATCAAGTAACAACAACACAATTCTGTCACTTCGGATTTATTATGTACTGCTATAATATAGGTAACAGCAATTGCCTGCATTTATTGAGCACCCACTGGATGCCACCACATGCTAAGAGCTTTACCTGCATTATATTATTTAATATCCTCTCAACAAAGTTGTGAGGAAACTGAGGCTTCCAATGGTAACACTGCTTCTCCAAAGATAACTTTTTTTTTTAATAAAAACTTTTTTTAAATTTTATTTTATTTTACAATACTGTATTGGTTTTGCCATACATTGACATGAATCCGCCACAGGTGTACGTGAGTTCCCAATCCTGAACCCCCCTCCCATCTCCCACTCCATATCATCTCTCTGGATCATCCCCGTGCACCAGCCCCAAGCATCCTGTCTCCTGTATCGAACATAGACTGGCGATTCGTTTCTTACCTGATAGTATACATGTATCAATACCATTCTCCCAAGTCATCCCACCCTCTCCCTCTCCCTCTGAGTCCAAAAGTCTGTTCTATACATCTGTGTCTCTTTTGCTGTCTTGCATACAGGGTTATCATTACCTTCTTTCTAAATTCCATATATATGTGTTAGTATACTGTATTGGCGTTTTTCTTTCTGGCTTACTTCACTCTGTATAATCGGCTCCAGTTTCATCCACCTCATCAGAACGGATTCAAATGTATTCTTTTTAATGGCTGAGTAATACTCCATTGTGTATATGTACCCCAGCTTTCTTATCCATTCGTCTGCTGATGGACATCTAGGTTGCTTCCATGTCCTGGCTACCAATCCCACTGCTGGGCATACACACCAAGGAAACCAGAACTGAAAGAGACACGTGTACCCCAATGTTCATCGCAGCAAAGATAACTCTTAAATAAGTGATTTAACTGGGATTTCAATCCAAGGCATCTACTTTGAGAACAGGTGTTCTTAAAGCTGTGCTATACAACCTAAAACAATAACATTTAAGCATTTCACATGTCCATGGAATTTGAGAGCTGGACAAGGCACTGGATAGGTCATTTCCTTTATTTAGAAATAATGAATGGCAAGACCAGGAGAAGTGAAATTATTAATATTTATACTGGTCTCTTAGTGACAGAGCCATGGCCAGAATTTTATTGATTTCTAGATCCAACTTCTTTCCATCTCACTTAAGTGAATGAAGATAGTCTCTTTTCCCTTTACTGAAACAGTTTTAAGACCTAGTATGAGTTCCATATACAAAATGAACCCTCAAGTTGCACACACGAAATGAATACTCAGGTTTCCTGAAGAATACCAGTAATGATTGGTTACCTAACCTATGAATTACCTATTACCTTAACACTCTGTGGTTTTTAAAAAACCAAATTTTGGAGGGAAGGAGTTCAAGAGTTGGGTCTGAGTTGTCCTGGCTCAGGATCTCTCATTTATTTGCAGTCAGGCTGTGGGTCGGGGCTGAAGGCCTGACAGGGGCTGCAGTTCAGTTCAGTTCAGTCGCTCAGTTGTGTCCAACTCTTTGCGACCCCATGGACCACAGCACGCCAGGCCTCCCTGTCCATCACCAACTCCCAGAGTTCACCCAAACTCACGTCCATCGAGTTGGTGATGACATCTAACCATCTCATCCTCTGTCGTCTCCTTCTCCTCCTGCCCTCAGTCTTTTCCAGCATCAGGGTCTTTTCAAAAAAAACCCTGCAGTATCTACCATCAAGATGGCTTGCTCACATGGCTGTTGGCAGGAGGCCTCAGTTCTTCGCCGTGTCAGCCTCTCCACTGGCTACTTGGTGGCGTGGCCTTCAAGTGGAGGGGAACTGGGTTCAGATCTTGGAAGGGGAGCAGTATCAAAGAATCTGTGGACAGATTTTAAAACTGTATCCACCTAGCAGAACTCCTCCTCTTCCTTTCCCTTTTTTCTTCCTCTGTTTTTTCCTTGTTTTTCTTTGGCTAATGGTTGCCTTTGTTTTGTCTGGTGTCCTTCCCTCCTCCAGTATGACTCAGAGATAAATCCTGATTAGTCTGAGTCAACTACAGCAATCACATTCTTCCAAACAGTGACTTTTTAAAAGGGAATTATGACCCATACACATCAGGGGAGGTCTGTTGGAGGCTCCAGAAGAAAGATTTCCTTCCTTTTAAAAAGAAGCACAGAGAAGGAGATGTCATCTTCTTTTGTGGGACCTTTTCTTGTGTGGATGGGATACCTGGAGCTGCGGCAGCCATTTTGTAACCATCCAGACAGCTAGTCTGAGGACACAGGAAACACACTCAGGGGACGACAGAGAGGGACATTAAAGAGAACCTAGGTCTTGATGATGTTGCCAAGTGGCTGCATTTACCAACCCTGGAGGACATTCCCAACCTCCGCAGTTCTTGTTACACGAGGTAATACAAGTTCTTTATTGCTTAAGCTATTCTGAGCTGTGTTTTTTGTTATTCCCAACCAAAGGCCACACATACTAACCTAATATCTTGTATAGGATTAATTCTTATTCCAAAAGGCGGAGGTAGCACTTTTCTTGACATAGTGCCAGGCCAGAGCCACAAAGCACTTATTAATTCAGAATCTGCCATGAGTAACACAGACTCATAAGGACTTTTCGGAATATAAAGACAAAAAATGCTTTAATCCAGTCAGGACAATATATCCCCTCAACATTTTCTAATTATGTTCCATTAGTTTCTGATTATCTTTGGGAGCTTGTGCTGTGCTTAGTTGCTCAGTTTGGAAGTTTAGAGTTGGCAAAAAGGGAAGGAAAGCAAGACAAAGGCTTGACCTCCTCGTATTGCCCTACTCACTCTGGACCTATCACCTAAAACCATCCTCTCCCTTCGATCTCCTCTACCTAGCTAGGTCTTGCATCCTTTTCAGGGTTTTTCAAGTCCCAAGTCTCTTAACTTGAGAGCACTGCTGTTCATTTTGCTTTCATCTGTAATTCCTCTGGAGCCACAGTAACACATTTGCCAAGCACCTGGAGACATCTCTTGGGTTACATGTTCCATATTGCTTTGTCTCTGGGTTCTTTCTTGCCTTCCCTAGCATATTCTAAACTTCCCTGAGTTTAGGGACCTTATTTCATTCTTTAAAGATTCATACGGAGAATGGCATTGAAATATGTATAATATCATATATGAAATAATCACCAGTCCAAGTTCGATGCATGATGGATGCTTGGGGCTGGTGCACTGGGATGACCCAGAGGGATGGTACGGGGGTGGGGAGGAGGGAGGGGGGTTCAGGATGGGGAACACGTGTATACCTGTGGTGGATTCATGTTGATGTATGGCAAAACCAATACAATATTGTAAAGTAATTAACCTCCAATTAAAATAAATAAATTGATATTTTTAAAAAATTCATACGGAGGGGCTTCCTGGCAGGTCAGTGGTTAAGACTCCATGTTTTCACTGCAGGGGATGTGGGTTAGATCCTTGGTTGGAGAACTAAGATCCCATGTCCCATGCGGTATAGCCAAATTAAAAAAAAAAGATTCATATGGTGCTTATCTACCCATGGATGTTTATAACTAGGACTTGATATACTGATTTAAAAGATAAGCAAATATATGAGGGTAGAAGGAAGAGAGAAAGAGGAGAACCAAGGAATGTATGTAATTCTGATTTGGCTTATCTTAGAATTTACAAAGCAGTTGTCTGGGGGCGGTGTGATGTGGATGGCTCAGGATTCTTAACATAATCAGGTTATTTTCTCCATCATTCCTGCACCTGGGTATCAGGTGGGGAGGATGGAGAAACTGAATGTGTTCATGGATGCAGGTTTGTGGGGCTTCCAGATTCAGCCCATGTCCTCCAGATTTCTGTAGCCCCTGGTGCTTTTAGTCATGGCTTGCTTGTCTGAAATGTATTTTCAGTCTGGTCCTTTAAGCACTTGTGTTTCCGACTGCTCCTCAGGGGACAAAATAACAGTAAAAGCAGTTGATACCACTGTCATTTTTGTCAAGGAATTTTTAAGCAAGTTCCAAATAGACCTGATGAATTTCCATAGTACAACACAAGGTAATTTCCAAGGACAGAAATCTCTACTGGCACTTCCTTCAGCCCTTTAAAAAAAAAAAAAAAAAAGTAATTTATTCTATAGGCCCCTGCCAAATGCTGCATTGCTCCCGAGAGTAATGTAAATTTACCTTCAGCATTGTAGCCAGAGTTGTAAATTCTGTCTGTAGTTGCGGTCATCTATTTTCAGAAGTTCTAGAAAGAGAATGTCTCAGTAGAAATACCTAGAATATTTTTTAGGGGGACTCTTTTCTAAAATTTTTAATTTAAACCATCAGATATACAGGAAAGACAACTCAATCAGATATCTTAGAATTGTTTCCTTATATGAAAAAAATGGATGGAAAATTCCTTAATAGAGTCATACTTCTTTCTGGACAACTGCTGGTGATACTGTATTTAAAAAACAAAAATCTCCAAGCAACCAGGTTTCTTTCTTTGTTCTTTTCCTAGTCTTTGTCCCCCTTTGTTTTTCTCACTTTGTACTTTTGTCTCAGCTTCTTTAAAAAATATTGAGAGTCCCTTGGGCAGCAAGGAGATCAAACCAGTCAATCCTAAAGGAAACCAACCCTGAATATTCATTGGAAGGACTGAAGCTGAAACTCCAATACTTTGGCCACCTGATACAAAGAGCCCACTCATGGAAAAGACCCTCATTCTGGGAAAGATTGAGGGCAGGAGGAGAAGGGGATGACAGAGGATGAAACGGTTGGTTGGCATTACTGACTCAATGAGTTTGAGCAAACTCCGAGAGATAGTGAAGGACAGGGAAGCCGGGTGCGCTGAAGTCCATGGGGTCTCAAAGAGTCAGACACAACTTAGCAACTGAACAAAATGGCCCCAAATGATGAGATGTGTAAACAAGAAATATGCTTCTTGTTTCAGCTTTTCTACACTAGCCAGGCACTTGAACTCCCTTTAGAAGCCATGATTGTAAGAGCACATACATTTTTTGAGAAAATTTGTAGGGTTTCCCTGGTAGTTCAGTGGTAAAGAATCCACCTGCCAATGCAGGAGACACAGGTTTGAACCCTGATCCAGGAAGACCCCATATGCCCATAGGAAGTAAGCCCAGGAACCACAACTAATGAAGCCTGTGTGACCTAGAGCAACACGGAAGCCACCCCAATGAGAAGCCTGCACGTTGCAACTCAAGAGTAGCCCCTACTCACTGCAACTAGAGAAAAGCTTGAGAGCGGTGATGAAGACTCAGAACAGCCAAAAATAAATTAATTAATTAATTTTAAAAGTTCTTTTGAATTTGATGTTTTATATGGGCACCCCAAAGCAATTATAAACATCAAAGATCACCATAACAAATATAATAATAATGAAAAAATTTGAAATATTGCAGAATGACCAAAATTTGACACAGAGACACAACATAGGCAAATCCTGTTGGGAAAATGGCTTCTGTAGACTTGCTTCAGTTCAGTTGCTTAATGCAGGGTTTTTACAATTTGCAAAAAAAACCAGACAAGCACAGACACTTTTGATGTTTTCATTGTGGGAAGACATGAAGATTTCATTATGTTTCTTCATGAACCGTCATATTCTCCCAAATGACTTCCATAGTGAACAAGTGTTTGCGCCTCACTGTCTCCCACAGCCAGCCATGTTCATTTATGATGTTAGTTCTGGCTGGGAGGTGACAGGTAGCTCACAATCAGGAAGAGATTGAACAGTTCTTGCCCCACACCTTTGGTTTCATTAATGCACAAACAGAGACAACAGATGAAATGGGCCCAGCTACTGTGTCCAAGGTCGTTCCCCTAAGCCCATCTCTCTGATCCCTCGAGAAATGGGATCCCATCACTACTAACATCTACTGCAGCCTGATCGTGCTCCCCACTGGTCCTCACTGCAGGCTAAACAAATTTCATTTCTTTTGAATGCTGTGAATGTAAACCCGTGTATAACCAAACTCTAAATGTGATGCCAAGAAGAGCCGTCATTTGAAAAGTGACAATTACTACTTCTTAACTGCCAGCTTTGACTCTCAGATCTTAGTGTGTTTGGGAATCATTTGAGGATGCTTGGTACAATGCAAACTCCCGTGTCCCACCTCAGACAACTGAAACAGACTGGGAAAGTCATTTCCAAGAATCTGTATTCTCAGTAAGCACTCCTAGGCACTCACAATGAAGGAAACGTAATAGACTAGGCTATGAAACAGTGTCTTAGAGAATATACTCCTGGTTCTAATGATGGGAAAAACATGTTCATTTTAATAACGGTTCATTGGGAGAGATTATTCATACAATAAACTATATGCCTGCATTGCATTCTGTACTGAATACCATATATATATGTATGCATATTATATATATATATGAATCCTTCCTTTTTAATTTTCATTCATTTCATCTCACATGCATTAGAACTTCAGTAAAAGGACATTTGTGGGTATATGTACATACTTATGTATCAATTTACTGCAATAATATAGAAATTCATCATCCTAGAAAAAATTAGAAGCTTCTCTCTGTACAATATTTGTATCCACTAATAAGGTAAAGATGTTAATATACAAAAAAGCATTTAGAATAATGCCAGTGAAAGTCGCTCAGTCATGTCCGACTCTTTGTGACCCCACAGACTATACAATCCATGGAATTCTCCAGGCCAGAATACTAGAATGGGTAGCCTTTCCCTTCTCCAGGGGATCTTCCCAACCCAGAGATCAAACCCAGGTCTCCTGCATTGCAGGCAGATCCTTTACCAGCTGAGCCACAGTAAATGTTTCATCATCATTATTAGCATTATAATGAGTTGTTCACAATTTAATGGGGCCTCCCACATAGCTCTAGTAGTAAATAACCCACCTACCAACGCAGGAGAGGCAGGTTTGAGCTGTGGGTAAGGAAGAACCCCTAGAAGAAGAAATGGCAACGCACTCCAGTATTCTTGCCTGGAGAATCCAATGGAGAGAGAAGCCTGGCGGGCTACAGTCCACAGGGTTGCAAAGAGTCGAACACAACTGAAGCAACTTAGCACACACACTTTAATAATCATTACCTCAATTTTGTATAGGTTCTTCACACCTCATCCTAAATTCTGTCATCTGTTGATGACATATTCCATAATTAATGCTGAAATGAGGATTTTTAAAATGTCTGTGATCACTTTGGTTGAATGGATTTTAAAATAATGTAAATTGGAAAAATTTCATGCAAATTGGTTATATCTAATTTGAATATCTTTAATATTTTCAGGACCAATTATCATCTGTTTAACACATCCTCTTAAATACAACATATATTAGTCTAGGTCTGAGAGTCCCTTGGTCTGCAAGGAGATCCAACCAGTCCATTCTGAAGAAGATCAACCCTGGGATTTCTTTGGAAGGAATGATGCTAAAGCTGAAACTCCAATACTTTGGACACCTCATGTGAAGAGTTGACTCATTGGAAAAGACTTTGATGCTGGGAGGGATTGGGGGCAGGAGAAGAGGCGATGACCGAGGATGAGATGGCTGGATGGCATCACTGACTCGATGGACGCGAGTCTGAGTGAACTCCAGGAGTTGGTGATGGACAGGGAGGCCTGGTGTGCTGCGATTCATGAGGTCGCAAAGAGTCGGACACAACTGAGCGACTGAACTGAACTGAACTGAGACGTGGACACCAAGACAGTACCAAACGTGCAAGAATTATTATCTTCTCTTTAGGGAAATAGGGAGTGGCATCAGAATGCAATGCAAGACAACCCCAGGTGAAGGTGAGAGGAGGCCAGCAAGTGGTAGGATCTTAGCCTCAGGGTCTGGGGAGCCCCTGAGTTAAGGTCAGATGTCAGAGGAGCCCTGGGTCACCCTGTGCAGGGCTGCTTTAGTCCATGGTTGGCTGGGAGTGGCCCTGGTAGCTTTGAAAGAACGTTCTTCTGCAGATAGTTTCGTGGATTCTCTGCAAAGCATTTGGGACAGTTTTCTCATGGCCATATTCCAGAAAGTTCCCAAGAAGGGTCTGCTATGTGTGTATCTCATGGAAATAAGTGGGGGAAGTTCTAGAGATGGCTCCTGGCTGAGTAGATGCTGATAACACACAGTTCTTTAATCTTCCCTTTCTCATATTTCTTGTTCCATCAAGCCAACCACTGTTCTCTCACAAAATAAAGTGCGAAGATCCTTTGTTTTGTTGGAATCCGGGGAGAGGTGGGCTCACCTGCTCACTCTGGCCGCTGCCCTGCACCCATCCTGCCAGGACTAGGTCAGGCACCACTTCTGCCTGCATCTCCTGAGCTCTGGCTCCAGCATGAGCCTTGCACACAGATCACATATATATACCTAGAAAGTGAAGTCGCTCAGTCGTATGCAACTCTCTGCAACCCCATGGACTGTAGCCTACCAGGCTCCTCCATCCACGGGATTTTCCAGGCAATAGTACTGGAGTGGGTTGCCATTTCTTTCTCCAGGGGATCTTCCTGACCCAGGGATTGAACCCAGGTCTCCCGTATGGCAGGCAGACACCTTTACCATCTGAGTCACCAGGGAAGCCCAACATGTATATAAACACACATAATATACATATATGTGTATAAAACTGCTGGAACTAAAAATGAAAGTTCCTTTTCCCTGGCAGACCTGGGACCATCATGCAATTCATCTGCCACTTCCCAGCCCTTGACCTCCTGACCCCTCTGGGTGTTGCCTGGCAACCACCCTCGAACCCCAAGACATCCCTTCCGCTCCCCTCTCTCCTCCAAGTCCCCTCCCATGTGGACTGGAGAAGAGTAGAGAGAGAAGGGGGTCATTGAGACTGGGAACAAACAAAATCTCTGCGACAACTTCCAGGTGTCCTGACAGGACTGGAGGGACAGAAGGGACTCAATAGAAGGGCGAGCAACTGGGTCCCTGCGTGCCAAAGACAAACTGCTCCAACTTCCCACCTGAGCTGAGGCTAGCCTGTACACTGAGGAGTTATTCTGCTGAAGGGCATGGAGGCAGAGGGCTGGCCGGAACAGCAAGCAAGGCTTGCAAGGCTTCCAAACCTTCAAATTCAACATCTCTGCATTGAGGTCCATCCCTTGAAAGAAACATTGCCTTATAAAACCTTATTGTCTCAGAAAATTTTTTATTTAAAGACAGAAATATTTTTACTATTATTATTATTATTATTTTCAGTCTTCATTGCAGCACACGGACTTCTCTAGTTGAGGCTCCACAACTCACAGGCTTAGTTGTTCCATCACACGTGTGATCTTAGTTTCCCATCCAGGGAGTGAACCCACATCCCCTGCACTGGAAAGAGGATTCTTAACCACTGGACCACCAGGGCCATCCCTTTACTATTATCTTGAAAGCAACATCTGATTTGCCTACTTCTAAAGAACTGAAAACTAGTCTTGCATGGTATATCGCTGTCTTCAGCAAAGGATAAGTTGAGGAGCAGCCTTGTAAACAGCAGAGATTTCACAACATTTCATGCTTCTGTAAAGCAGGGTGGACACTGCCAAATACTGCATAAAAAAACCAAATTTCCATTCTTCTCCACCACCTCAGATGCATGAGGATTGCGAGCATGGGGGTGGAAGTGGAGGGGAAAGGACAGGGCCATGGTGAGCGAGAGCTGAAGAATCAGGAGGTCTGAGGCTGTAAATATTCAGGGCCACCACCGAGGTCAAGCCAACGCTGGAGAGCCTCGGAATTCCAGGTTAAAGGGCAGACCTCAGAATGCCTGAGGTTTCTGTTCAGACATGCTCATTTCCTCCCCTCCCCGCAGTCCTGGCCTGCACGGAGATCCTTCAAGCCATTTGCACATAGGAAAGCTCCAGAATTCCCAAGGTTCTTGGTGTGGACCAGGTTAGCAGTTAAGAAAATAAAGAAAAAGAAGAGTCTTCTAGAACCCAGAGCTCAAGGGCTGTCAAACGAAACTGAGAAATGTGCAGGAATGACACAGTTCTTACACAGAACTTTCCTTCCTCCAAGGACATGATAAAGTGAATTAGGCTTCACAGCAGGGCTATGAAGAAGACAGGTCCATCTCTTCACCTTCTTTGTATGGCTGGAAGAACCAAGAATGAGGAAAAGACACCACTCTACAGAGGCCGAAAAGAAGATTTGGAAGACAGCTCTCGTGGGCTTCACTGGGTGTGGCCGGTCTGGCCTTGCTTCCCGCTTCTCCGTGAGTCACCTGGACTTCACCGTTAGCTAGCTTTCTCAGGCACCTGCAGGGTCACAGCCCTGGCAGCTCTGAAGCGCTTCCCTAGTAGCTCAGTTGGTAAAGAATCTGCCTGCAATGCAGGAGACCTGGGTTCAATTCCTGAGTTGGGAAGATCCCCTAGAGAAGAAAATGGCAACCCACTCCAGTACTCTTGCCTGGAGAATTCCATGGACAGAGGAGTCAAATGGGCTACAGACCATGGGATTGCAAAGAGTCGGACACAACTGTGCAACTAACTTTTTCACTTTCTCATGGGCTTCACTGGGTGTGGCTGGTCTGGCCATGCCTCCCGCTTCTCCCTGAGTCACCTGGACTTCACCGTTAGCTAGCTTTCTCAGGGACCTACAGGGTCACAGCCCTGGCGGCTCTGAAGTATATCCGCTCCTCACACAGGAGGCAGCGCTTTGCAGCAGACGAGGACACAGGCTCGAGAAGGAGATAGGTCTGGATTAGAATCCCAGCTCTCTTACCTGCTCTGTGATCACGGCTCAGGCTGTTTCCCCACCTGTGACACAATGAGCCACAGCAGCTTCCTCTTCCTCTAGCCAGTAAAACTTAAAACAGCCCTGCCATATTTTAGCTGCTCTCCAGATTTCTCAAAACACAGCCTCCTCTGTCCCCCTTCTTTGCTCACCCCAGATCCATTGGTTCCCAGTGGGGATGAGAAGCGAGGAGCACTAATTTGGAAAGGCTGATCTCTGGTTCAAAGGGAAGCAGCAAGCATGACAGTGAAAAATGTGGTTGTATTCTAGGACCCTGGAGCGTGGACAAAAAGAAAGTGACGGTCACTCAGTCGTGTCCAACTCTTTGTGACCCTATGGACTACAGCCTGCCGGGCTCCTCTGTCCATGGGATTCTCCAGGCAAGAATACTGGAGCGGGTTGTCATGCCCTTCTCTAGGGGATCTTCCAGACCCAGGGATTGAATCTGGGTCTCCTGCATTGTAGGCAAGTTCTTTATGGTCTGAGCCACCAGGGAGGCCCCTGTGGCGGAAAGCGGAGTGATAATAACGATTGTGAGGAGTAACGAGAAGGGGCAGAGAACAGGGCTGATGCTTTTGCAAGAGGAAGGAGGCTTCTGTGTCCTGTGCAAAGGACTCAAGTATCCTCAAAAGTCAACTTTGACTTCTCTATTTGTATATATCATTGAACTCTTTTTCACTTAGAAAATAACTGTGGAGCATGCGTTATACTCCGGGCAACATAACAAGCCCCAGGGAAACAAGAATGAATGAGACAGTGCCTGTCCTTAGGGGTTCCAAGCCTAGAGGAGCCACAGGCTGCAACATCATCTAAAAAAAGTGTGTGTGTAATTTTTAAAAAGAGTACAAACAAACTTGTCTACAAAATAGAAATCGAGTTACAGATGTAAAAAACAAACTTAGGTTACCAGGAAGTGGCAGTGGGGGGGAGGGACAAACTGGGAGACTGGGATGGACATATACACATGCTGCTGCTGTTGCTGAGTTACGTCTGACTTTGCAAGCCCGTGACTGCTTCTATACAAAATAGATACCTAATAAGGACCTACTGTATAGCACAGGGAACTCTGCTTGGTACTCTGTCATGACCCCCATGGGAAAGGAACCTACAAAAGAGCGGATGTATGTACATGTATGAGTGATTCACTTTGCTGTGCACCTGAAACTAACACGACATTGTAAATCAGCTTCTTGTTGTTCAGTAACGAAGTCTGACTCTTCGCAATCCCATGGACTGCAGCACACCCGGCTTCCCTGTCCTTCACTACCTCCCAGAGTTTGCTCAAACTATGTCCATTGAGTAGATCAAGTACACAGCCAAAAACATTTTTTTAAAGGTGTATGCATCAGGAACACACAGCAAGCAGCAATCACAGAAAGAGAACAGAGAAGTGATGGTGGATAAGATGTCACTTGGGTCCAGGACTTGAAAGCTAAATTCACTGGCGATAGGGAAGCACGTGCAGCAGAGGAAAAGCCTGAGCAAAGTTCCTGAAGCCTGAAAATGCAGAGATCTCAACATCCATCTACACCATTAGCCTAGCCAAGAGCAGCCGGGGCCCTGCTACTCGTGGGGAAGGTGCCCAGTCATGTGAGTACACTCATGTTGAACTAACATCTTTTTTTCAAACTTTCCTGTTTTCAAAATGATTTTCAGCATCACATTGAAATTTCAGATAAACTATTTAGTACTTCTGTTTAGGAGTCTGCTTTAGTAACAGTTATTATGTGATTAAGTGAGTCATTAATAATTTGCTATAACTTTCCATCTTTTATGAAGTACTCTGCTGGTATTTGGGTGGCTATTCTTTACACTCTTTTTAGTCCTATCGTTGGCTTTTTTTCTTTTTTTATAGGTGAGGCAACAGGCACGAAAAGTTCTAGAGACTTAAATTTACAAATAAGTATTACATAAGAATCAAATTAGAATTATTTATTGATATATCCCATTTCAATACACAAAGGAAGTAGTAAATTAAGAGTTAGAAAGTTGATTTTAGCTTTATCACTTCTATAATCTCACTGAAGAAAAACCTTTTACAGGTCTTCAACCTTATTTTTATCATTTGTAAGACGAGGTTAATGTGTCCTTAATCCTTCTCTCATAAACCTTGAAAAAGTAAATGAGATAACATCAATGTGATGTTCTCTATGAAGAAGTAAAGCACAAAATAAATGCAAGATACTTTTTATCGCAAACAATGTATTGTTACAACTAAGCCAGAACATCAAAAGAACACCATGGCCAATTTAAGAAAAATAGAAGATATGGCTTCAAGTGTAAATAACAAGAGGTAAAAAACTTTATTTTAAAAGAACAAATGACTTTACCTATTTAAGAAGGAGAAATCAAACAAATTAAACATAGAATTATTATATGATCCAGCAACTCTACTTCTGAGTATCTACCCAAAAGAAGTAAAAGCAAGAACATGAACAGATATTTAAACACTAAGGTTTATAGCGTCATTATTCACAATAGCCAAAAGCTGGAAACAACTCAAGCGTCCACTGACAGGTGAATGGATAAAGAAAATGTTGTATACACACAGCGGACTATCATTCAGCATTAGTGACACATGGTACAAGTGGGTGAAGCTCAAAGACACTAACCCAAGGGAAGTAAGCCAGTCACAAAAGGACAAATACGGCAGGATTCCACCTGCATGAGGTACAGAGAGTAGCTGAATTCACAGGAACAGAAGGTGGGATGGCAGTTGCCAGGGATTAGGGGAGGAGGAGATGCAGTTAGTGCCTACGAGGTGAGCGCTTCAGTGGGGAAGGTGAGAAATTCCTGGAGAAGGATGTAGGTGATAACTGTGCAACCATGTACTTAACACCGCAGAACAGTACACTCAAAAATGGCTACAATGGTGAATTTTATATTTTGAATATTTTACCACAATACCAAAAAAACTGTTCCCCTCCTCCGAAAAAAGATAAAGAGAATAAAAGCCTGCCCTGACTTTGATACCCAGGGATCTAAACTGGGTTCCAGCTCAGTTTCTAAGAGTTATATGATCTCGGGTAAGATATATCATTTCTCCTCAATTTTCATTTCTATTATATAAAGTTAATGATACCCTCCTTACACATAATAAGGCTTAAGTGTATATGAAAGCATTTATATACATTTACATATAACATAACCACCATGTTATATAAAAAAATATAAAATATTCTATGCTGTTGCTGCTGCTAAGTCGCTTCAGTCATGTCTGACTCTGTGCGACCCCACAGACAGCAGCCCACCAGGCACCACCGTCCCTGGGATACTCTAGGCAAGAACACTGGAGTGGGTTGCCGTTTCCTTCTCCAATGCATGAAAGTGAAAACTGAAAGTGAAGTTGTTCAGTCGTGTCCGACTCTGTGACCACACGGACTGCAGCCCACCAGGCTCCTCCATCCATGGGATTTTCCAGGCAAGAGTACTGGAGTGGGTTGCCATTGCCTATGCTGCCTCACAGTAAGTTTTGTGAGCCAGCTATTCTAGAAGCAAAGAAACCAAGGCCCAAAAGAAGACTGTAAGGGTCGAGTGTGAACTAACACCCAGGGCACCTCAGAACATTCCAGGTCACCTGCTGCCTGCCTGTGTCCCCAACTCTGGGGTCTCAGGAGAGCAAAATGAGGTGTAGCCATCCTCGAGCAGAGCACCAAGTCACTTACAGTCTTCCTCCAAGTGCTTCTCACATTGGCCAGGAATTTAAAGAGAGAAAACACTTCATGGGGATGCTTGGAAACAGCTATTCCCTTGCTCACCTGGATCTTCTTTCATTCCATAAATTATTTATTCCATAAATTATTATAAATTTATTCCATAAATTCCATCTTTCATATATTCCCAGGGGTATACCTAGTTAACTCCATTTCTCATCCTGAAGAAGCTTCCTGCTCTCGTGGCTGCCAAGGACAAATGTTTTCCGTGGGGAGAGATGCTGAGCTTTCTCAGTGCCAAGCACGGGAGCAGGGCCAGGGTGAGGTGACCTCTCACCTCACACTCTGTGGCCGCAGTCTGCTGTCAATCAGCCAAGGGCGTGAGACTTGGGGCAGCTCCACCTCTGCACTGGCCTCCTCATCCCCAGGCCCATCCCAGCCAGGTCATGTTTAATGTTCCCACTCCCGGGGCAGGTTTTCATTTCTACAGAAAGGGGAACACTTGGCACAGCTGAGAGATGCCATTGTGCGTGTGACACTCTTCTACTCACGGACGGCTGCCTTAAGGAGCTGCTGAAAATCTCACAGAACCAGACTGAAAAGATTTGTTGTTGTTGTTGTTTAAAGAAGTCTTTTCAAACAAACCCTGAATCCATCTTGTAGAATCTCTGACAACAAGAAGGACCATGTGAAGGACTAAATTTTCCCAGTGCCGAGTCTGCATGGTTGAAGGCCCCAGCCAGCCTGCTTGGAGCCCTTGGCCCAGAGAGCCAGCCAAACCCGCTGGAAGCTGGCCCTGCCAGAAATGGAGCCAGAGTGGGATTATTTCAGCTGGAATTTTCTCTTTCCGAAAGACTGGAATGCAGTAAGGATAAGAAGTCCTGCAGAAGACAGGTCACTGATAATCTATGTTACGATTACCTGTTAATCATCGTTTTCATCATCCCTGTGGCAAAAATCGTCATTGGCGATACGGGTGGTGGTAATATACTAGATGTTTACCAGGTGATACTGCCAACCAAAACAACAACAAAACAGACCACTTTTATTGACATGTCAGCAGCCCTAGATGTTTATTTTTGTGTGCAGTGTGTGGGGTGGGCATGTGGAGCCCAGGAGGAAAAGGTGGCATTTAACTTTCACCCCTCTGGGCCTGATAAATACACCAGCCATTAGTTACAACCTGGACGGTGCTAAACAGGACAAAACCAAAAGGCTGAAGAGCTGAGTGCAGCTTCTCCATTTAGGATCTCGGATTCAGATTATCTGCCTAAGAAAAGTCTGAATAAACAATATTTCAAAAGATTGCTTCTGTGATATGAATGGTATGTCAAGCCTGGAAGTGGATTTTATTGTAGACAACTGAAACAGCATCCTGAATCTTGTTAATACTTAGTTTTGCTTCAACTTCCATTTAAATGTGTTAATTTTTAAAATTCATTTTGAACCTGTTTTAATATTTTTTATTACAATTGAGTTGGTGGCTCATGTAGAACATTCACCAACATAAGCCACATATTTTGTACTATACAAAAATTAAAGATGCAGTATCAAAATTTGTGGGATGTAGTGAAAGTAATGATTAAGAGGAAAATGTATAGCACTGTATGCATATATTAGAAAAGAAGAAAGGTCTGAAATCAATAGTCTAAGCTTTTACCTTAGGACCCAAGGATAAAAAAGAAGAGCTTAAGGCTAAAGCAAGAAGAAGAAAAGAAATATAGATATTAAAGCAGGAACTGGTGGAATTAAAAATAGGAAACCAACAGAGAACTCTCTGAAAAGGTAAACTTTATAAACTGCAACTAAGGCTAATCAAGGAGAAAAAAGACGCATTAATAATATCAGGAACAAAAGAGGGGTCATTACTTAGTAGTCCCATTAAAAGGATAACTCAGGAATATTATTAACAATCTGCCCACCAATTTGATCACTCAGCTGAAAAATTCTTTTTTGTATTTGAGAATAACTGCTTTACTGTTAGTTTCTGCTGTACAACAAAGTGAATCAGCTAAATGTATACGTATATCCTCTCCCTCTTTGTACCTCCTTCCTACTCGCCCTCTCATCCCACCCATCTAGGTCATCTGAGCTGTTTCCTGCACTTTACAGCAGGTTCCCACTAGCTATCTATCTTAAAGACTGTTAACTGTTGTTTACTCTGATAAAGACTGTTTATTCTTATAAGTAGTATCGGACTCTTTTGCAACAACTCCATGGAATATAGCCCTCCAGGCTCCTCTGTCAATGGGATTTCCCAGGCCAGAATACTGGAGTAGATAGCCATTTCCTTTTCCAGGGGACTTTCCCCACATAGGATCAAACCTGCGTATCCTGCATTGGCAGGTTGCTTCTTTACCACGAAGCCACCAGGAAAGACCATTTAAAAAATACCAACTGCCAAAATCAACACAAGGAAAAACAGATTATCTGAATAAGCTCACATGTTAGGGTTTTATAGAACTCTATAAATTACATATATCTCCCCAGAAGGAGATATATATGATTTATATATTTATGTGATTTTTTTATAAGGCATTAGCTAACATGATTATCAAGGCTGGCAAGTTCAGATCTGCAGGGTGGGTCACCAGGCTGGAGACCCAGGAGAACTGACGTGCCACTCCCAGTCCTAAGGCCGTCTGCCATCAGGAAAGACCTGCAGAAAGGCCCAGTGTTGCAGATAAGGTCTGAAGTCCTGGAGAATTTTCTCTTGCACAGAGAAAGGCTAGTCTTTTTGCTCTATTCAGGTCTTCCACTGATTGGATAAGTCACATTCACACTATAAATGACCATCTACTTTACTCAAAGTCCACAGATTTAAATGTTAAGCTCACTCAGAAACACTAAGAATAATGTTTGACCAATATCTGGGCACCTCATCACCTAGCCAAGATGACACGTAAAATTAACTACCATAGTCTATAATTGGTGGAGAAAATGAAACAAGAACCTTGAAAAAGGAAGCACGAGCCCCAGATAATTTCACTAGTGAAGTCTGCCCAACATTGAAGGAAGAATTCACATCAGTTCTCCACAATCACTTCCAAAAGACAGAAATAGAGGAAAAGCTTCCTAATTCATTCTAAGATAATGCCAGCATTATCCTAATACCAAACCAGACAAAGACAGTACAAGAAGGAAAACTATAGACCAATATCTCTCAAAAACATAGATGCAAAAATTCTCGACAAAATATCAACAACTCATATTGGAGGATAAGGGGAAGAAGGGAGATGTGGGAATTCTAATAGCCTAGGACTCTAAGATTTCTAACAGTTATAGCTAAGAAAGTTAAAAATCCATTTGTAACATTGCACTGTCATACCACAGTAATGTGTACTATTGTAACATCTTCCAAGATGCTATCTTCATTTGCCAAAATGAAGACACTGAAAAAGACTTTAAACTGTTTCAGAGTACATAAAGAGCCCTAGGCTTGCATGAGCTCCATCCAGTACACTCAATTTTGCCTTGTTTGTCAAGTATCTACTTTCTGGGCTCTTTGGTTTGATGTGATTTTGTACAATTTGAAATTCTCTGGGGCTCCTAGGAAATGTATCGATCCTTTTGCAAAGGTGGAAACTAAGTCTGCTGCTGCTGCTAAGTCACGTCAGTCGCATCCGACTCTGTGCAACCCCACAGACGGCAGCCCACCAGGCTCCCCCGTCCCTGGGATTCTCCAGGCAAGAACAATGGAGTGGGTTGCCATTTCCTTCTCCAATGCATGAAAGTGAAAAGTCAAAGTCAAACTAAGTCTAGCCCATTAGTAAATGTGCTTCAGGCTGATGCCCCAGGACTTTGCAGGATAGCAGATTCTAGGAAGACAGAAGAAAACCAAAAACCTAGAAACCTTCCACCCTCTGCAGAATTTCCATATTTGTTAGTGAAGAGTCTTTGGTGGCCATTTCACAAGTGTGCAAACTAAGCTCAAAACATACACAAATAATACCCATTTCACAGAGCCAACTAGGAGTGTAAGCACAGCCCTTGGGTCAAGAGACAGAGACACTGTCTCCGACACCCAACCCAAGGGCTCCTTTCCATTTCACACTGTCTCCTGCTGCCTGCATTCAAGATAGGCAGAGAGACCAGAGATCAAATTGTCAACATCCACAGGATCACAGAGAAAGCAAAGAAATTCCAGAAAAACATCTACTTCTGCTTTATGGACTACGCCAAAGCCTTTGACCGTGTGCATCACAACAAACTGGAAAATTCTAAAAGAGACGGAAGTACCAGACCACCTGACCTGCCTCCTGAGAAACCTGTATGCAGGTCAAAAAGCAACAGCAACTGGACATGGAACAACAGACTGGTTCCAAATTGGGAAAGGAGTGTGTCAAGGCTGTATATTGTCACCCTGCTTATTTAACTTATATGCAGAGTACATCATGCAAAATGTCAGGCTGGATGAAGCACAAGCTGGAATCAAGATTTCTGGGAGAAATATCAATAACCTCAGATATGTAGATGATACCACCCTAATCACTCTTTGTAGAAAGCAAGGAGGAACTAAAGAGCCCCTTGATGAATGTAAAAGAGGAGAGTGAAAAAGCTGGCTTAAAACTCAACATTCCAAAAACAAAGATCATGGCATCCGTTCCCATTACTTCATGGCAAATAGATGGGAAAACAATGGAAACAGTGACAGACTTTATTTTTGGGGGTTCCCAGATCACTGTGGACGGTGACTGCAGCCATGAAATTAAAAGACACCTGCTCCTTGGAAGTAAAGCTATGACAAACCCAGACAGTGTATTATAAAGCAGAGACATCACTTTGCCAACAAAGGTCTGTATGGTCAAAGCTGGGGATTTCTCAGTAGTCACATATGGATGTGAGAGTTGGGCCATAAAGAATGTTGAGCCCTGAAGAATTGATGCTTTTGAATTATGGTATTGGAGAAGACTCAAAAGAGATTCTGCACACAAGATTCTGTATGGACTATAGCATAAACTCCAAGCTCCTAACATGCTGTGTCGGATACTCCTCATTTCCGTCCTTCTCAACATCGCTCTGTACCCCGGGAGTCTGGTT
The DNA here is from genome assembly GCF_023091745.1 of Budorcas taxicolor. Lineage (NCBI taxonomy): Eukaryota > Metazoa > Chordata > Mammalia > Artiodactyla > Bovidae > Budorcas > Budorcas taxicolor. Next base: position 13,434,989 of record NC_068926.1, on the reverse strand, counting down.
TCCATACTCTGCTTCACCTGGCTCCCTTATTCTTCAACCTCCAGTGGGGTTTTGCCTATGGGAGACATGAATAAGAGATCAGAGGGTGAAAGAAAAGAAATGGTTGGTATTTATTCCCCAATGACTGCCTTCCTCTATTTAAATCTATAGTTTGTTTCAGGCAGCCCCTCCCCATGCTGAGTTCCCATAAATCAGTGGTTCTCAATCGGGGACGATTTAGAGAAAGTGACCTTTGTGGGGAATATACCAACTGAGTCAAGACCAGAGAGGGGAAACAACATCTTTGAGAATTTTCCCATTTTATGGACATTGGAGATTGAGGTTGAAGATGGACAGGTTTGAGGTCATAGGGCCAGCATATGGTCCAGTTCAGGAGCACAGTACTTCCAACTCTGCTCTAGCATCCTTGCCATGCACTACAATCCCCAAGGGAGCCAAAAACAGACAACAGTGCATCCATCATTTTGCCAATTTCTCAAGTGAACTTTCTTGCCCAGCTTTAAGTGAAATGCTTCAAACATCAATTATGAGCCCAAAGAATGTCAGAAGATAGTCCAAAGTGTATCCTCTCATAACAAAAGACAGGTAGAAGCTTTTCCTGAATCAAGAGAGAAGGAATAACTAGGTTATTATCATGCACCTCTATCATACACCTCTATATTTATGATAGTAAGGCCTGGAAGAGTTAAATCCTCCTTACATATCTTATAAAACCCACCTAACTTGTGTCATTCTTTGTAAACAAACTTACGATCAGAGGTAAAAATATGTGAAGTGCTGTGATTTCACAAAAGTCCTGAGTTATCAGACCAGAATACTAACATTTTATTTTCTCTCCCAATAAACTAGATTGATCGATCTGCTCAGTCTCCAAGTTTCAGATCCATTAGCCATGACCACAGGATGGGCTCCAATAATCATATTTATATGGTCTTTTTCCTTAAATGTTGCCCAAAAATCTACAGAAAGATTGGAGTTTCTAACATCTTTTAAGTTTACCTGACTGTGGATAAGCTGAAATGGCAGCCGTAGATTCCAGTCCAGGATCTATTAAAAAAAAAATTGATCCAAATTAAAATAAATTGAGGCAGCAGTTGAGAAAATACATTAACAAACACCCTGATGCTGGGAAAGACTGAAGGCAGGAGGAGAGGACAACAGAGGGTGAGATGGTTGGATGGCATCAACGACTCAATGGACATGAGTTTGAGCAAGCTCTGGGAGATGGTGAAGGACAGGGAAGCCTGGCATGCTGCAGTCCATGGGGTCGCAGAGAGTCGACACAACTCAGCGACTGAACAACAACAAAATTAACAAGACCAGTACTCTTCAGATGCTGAATTTTACCGCCTTTAGCCATAATCAGGTCAAACTGTGTCAGCAAGCATAATTGCTTGGTCCTTTCAATGTGTGGAATGGACTGGTGGGAATTCTATATACTAGTGAATTATTCATTGGAATTTAGATTATTTTAACATATCAGCAAACTTTATATTTTGAAGCAGTAAAATATTAATTAATGTCTCACTTCATTAATTAATAGAATTGTTAATTCATGTTTTGTCAAGGACACGTCCAACACTTCAAGATTATCTGGGCCTCAAGTGTTTCAAGATGTGGTGCTCACTGTTGTCTTTCTACATGTAAGGACGAGGAAGGAAAAGGACTGGGGAGGGTCAGAGAGAGAATGTGTGGCAGAGAAATTAAAATCCTAGATCCACATCCAGGTGTCACATTACCAAACAAGAGGAGATAAAGATGGCTATTCTATCCAGGCTGAGCCTGAAGATGCCATTTCAACGATTTGGGAAGAAATTGACTTAGCAAAAATGAAAGTAACGTAAGAGGCAAGAAACAAGATAGAGGAAACTCAGCTTTCATCATGCAGAGTTATGCACACTTGGAGGTCATTTGAATGTGCTCCTTATATCTAAGGGAGCAAAAATCTCAATAAGGCCATTAAACCCATGAAAAGGTAGGTCTTTACTTGAGAAGCCAGTATAAGAAGAAAAGATAGTTCAAAATTCTTATTTAGAAACCAGAGATTTATCTTGGTCAGACAGACTGGGTTCAGATTCCAGTTCTGCCACTGGCGAGCTGTGTGACTGTGGGCAGATTTCATACCTCTCCGAAACTCAGCTGCTAAAAGGACCAAACGAGGCAATGCAAAGAAAGCAGTTATCATTCTGTTTGGCACACAGCATGCATTCAATAAATGGTAGCTTCTGCAGCTGCTACTGTTATTATTATTAACTTCACCATGTCCTGACTCACCTACTTATATTTTCATCCTTTGCATTTATTCAACTACATTATAATCTAGACAGGGAATAATGAAGTCAGAAAACTGACACACCCAATTCATCCTCAGATCGGAAAGTTCAATTGCTTCAAAACCCAGAGTCTGCATTTTTCATGATGTGATTCTTATGTTAAAAAAAAAAAAATGGTTTCACTGGAAATGACCTCATCTCCTACTTTACTAAAATGATAGAGCTCGTCTGAACATCTGGTGTGAACGCTAACTATCCCTTAACATGGATTTATTTTTTTCACTTTCCACAATTACCTTTTTACCGTTTTATCTCAGGAAAAAAAAAAAAGGTATTCTTCCTCCTCCTCTGAAGTTGCCGTCCCCCAAGTTTCCAGTATCCCTGAGAAAATTACTCCCACATTTCCCCTATTCTATTTACCCTAAAAAAAAAATCACAAAATGTCTTTAAAATTTTTGTCAAAAGTGATACATACAAATATCCAATTAGAATAAGAAAGCAAAAAGTCACCCAAAATCCTACTACATGGAATCATTATCATTAACCTGCATCCATTATTTTAGACATCTCTTATATTAACATGTGGAAAGAAAGATCTAAATATAATTCCTATTATATCTATTTTAAAATTTAAAATATTGTTATATTTCCTTGAAATCCACAGATAATAGAAAAATGAAACTGAAGGAACTGAGAGATTTTAGATAAATGTTTCCTCACTAATGTAACTACTATTTCTTCAGAAAAACTTCAAGAGTTTTGAAGGAAAAAAAGAAAAGAATTTTGAGAATTCTGTTCCTAGCCCACGTAGAATAAGAGGAACTAGATTTATCCTCCTACATTAAAGTAAAGGAATGAAGGAAACCTATGAAACAGGAGCTTCTGGGCACCAGAAGATAAGCGGCACAAAAGAGTGACTTCCGAGAGAAGGAAAACAAAGAAGCTAAGCCTTGTGATGGTCCCAGCTCACTTCCCGCGGAGTCTCGGCCTCAGGACGGCGAGGATGTACAGAGTCTGGCAGCCTCTGTGGGAAGAGATGTCCCAGTTCTCAGTTCATGGAGATCAAGGTACGTAATTCATGAGACAGAGCCACAGGGAAGGGAAATTTTCAGAAAGAGCTCAAGGCCCACTAGGGGTTTTCTTGGAGTCTTTCCCCAGTACTGATAAGTGCCTGCGTTGAGGAAACTTCATGGCAGGGACAGAAGTACCAGAAAGGAGCAGGTGGAATGATCCCTGGAAATCACACAGATTCGGAAAGACTGTATCTTCCCATGAGCTAGAGTGGAGAGATTTTCCCTTTAATCTTTTTATTAATTGAAGGAGAGTTGGTTTACAAGGTTGTGTTAGTTAACATTCTCCCTTTATTCTTGAAGTACATCTTGTTGGATAAAAAATTCTGGGTTGATGGTTCTTTTCTTTCAGCACTTAAAAAAAAATGGTATCAAGTGTATAGACAATAGTACCTAAGATGATATTTCACAAATCAGAGTGGATTAAATGTTAGTACATCTGATAATCATTTTTATCAGGATATCTTGATTCAATTTTCCATGAAAGTGAAAGTCACTCAGTCGTATCCGACTCTTTGTGACCCCATGGACTGTAGCCTGACAGGCTCCTCTGTCCATGGAATTCTCCAGGCCAGATTATTGGAGTGGGTAGCCATTCCCTTCTCCAGGGGATCTTCCCAACCCAGGGATAGAACTCAGGTCTCCCTCATAGCAGGCGGATTCTCTACCAAATCGCATAAATGAGCTGAGGATAGCAGGATAGAAACAAACACTTCTACAGCAGCTCTTCTGAATCCAAATAATGTTTTACCTTTTTCCCAAATATTTAGTGCTCTGAAATTACTGCTAAAATATATTCACCAGGGAACATGGGTTAATGGGAACAGTTTGATTTGCTGGTGTAAGTAAGCTTGTGGTTGACTTTGTCTTTCTTTCATTTAGAATTCCATTAACAGTAGTATAATTTTTTAGAAGAAAAAAAATGAAAAACGCAAAATATATTTATAGTTTTATTTTTTTAAACTGGAGTCAAAAAGCCGGGGGATATTTTCTTCTATAAATGGACACAGACATGTCTGCAATAAAAACACTGTCCAACATCATCTAGGTTGTCATCCAATAAAGTGTCAGGGATCAATCTTTCCTTTTTTTTAAAGGAAAGACACTCAATAGCATTGAGTCTGGCCTTAAAATCCAGCCCCAAAGAAGACTCAAGTTCTTGCAGATTTCCTCTCCTGTGAGTCCTTCCCTAGTCCACCAAAAGTGCAGGGGTGCAAACTGACTGTCTTAAAGCGGTGGTGCTTTTTGGGGAAGGTGTTGCTTAAAGCTGTGCGGAAGCCTTCCTGCTTGCAGCCCCATTTCACTGCATTCTCCTGCTCCTTCCTTTTATTATAGCCTCACAGTCATTTCAGTTCTTCAAACTTCACAGTTTCTTCCCATCTCAGAGAAGGCACATGCACTTTCCTTTTCGAGAATGTTCCTCCACCTGCCCCTACTTTTAGCTGTTTTATGCATCTAATTCTGCTTGCCCCTCATATCTTAATTTAAATGTCAAGACCTGTTAGAAGCTTAGAAGTGGTGAAGTAAGGACAGGACTGCCCCCACTGGCAAAAGAAGTCATTTAACAACAAGGAGAGGAAAAAGCCCCAGAAATATGAACTTCATCTTACACAGATCTAATAGATACAGGGAACTCTAAGACACGTGTGTGCTAAGTCTCTTCAGTCGTGTCCGGCTCTGTGCGACCCAACAGACGGCAGCCCACCAGGCTCCTCTGTCCATGGGATTCTCCAAGCAAGAACACTGGAGTGGGTTGCCATGCCCTTCTCTAAACTATAGTTAGCCTCTAAAGTGAGAAAAGCACGCCAGATAAAGGAAAATAAAAACGGAAGTACAAACAGATACTGAGAGATGACCTTTTAAAAGATATTCTTTATCACATTCCTACAGTGCCTGGTCAACATGCTTTTTCATGTATTAATGGTGGCTCAGATGGTAAAGTGTCTGCCTACAGTGCAGGAGACCCAGGTTTGATCCTGGGTTGGGAAGAGCCTCTGGAGAAGGAAATGGCAACCCACTCCAGTACTCTTGCCTGGAAACCATGGACAGAGGAGCGTGGTAGGCTACAGTCCATGGGGTCACAAAGAGTCGGACACGACTGAGCGACTTCACTTCATTAGCTCTCAAAGCATTCAGTGAGATAAAAACTGTTATTATTATGATTACCTGTTTTTCTGCAGAAGTAAAATCATGCAGCTATTACGGAACAGAATCATAATTTGAAATTAGATCTATATTATACGGCCTCAGTGCTGTGAGCAGCCCGCAAATATCCAGTTCATGAAGAATTTTCCTTCATTCAATGGTAAGAGCCACAGAAGGGAAGCACACTGAATCTGTGGAATGCTACTTGTAAAAAATGTTGAAGGAACAGGAAGAACAAATGGCAGATAAAGAATATATCCTAGAAGAATTTTGCTATGAACCAGATGAGAATTATTACCAAATACATTGCCATGGGTTGAAAATATTTAATGAAGGCAATGCCTATTTAAAATGAGAACTCAAAGTAGGTCTACAAGAATTTGGGGAAATAAGTGGTGAGAAGACAGAAAAAAATGAAAGCTGAGGGAAAGACAAAAGTATCATGTTATCAGGAGGGAGGGTCACATTAGAATAAAGGAGAAAAGTCACAATTACAAGTATGAGAGAGGAGAGGATGGATAAAATAAAATGAAATTGATTAACAAAAGATGATAGGTAGGGAGATACAAATTACAATTCAACATGCATAATTGGTATCCTTGAAGAAAAGAAACAAATAATTGAACATAAACATAATTAAAGAAAAGTTCCCAGAAATACAATAAGAATCAAAAAGCATAATGTGACTTGGGAAAAAATTGACAAAAATGACCAAGGGCAATGATATCTTAAGCAAAGTCTCTAGGTTTCAAATCTAGAAAAAGAATCCTTAATTTCAAGATTAAAGTGTTACATGGTATATCAACTCAGGTTTTCCAAACAGCAGACATTAAGACAAGATTTTAGGGGTGGGTCATGGAGGTGGGGAAATAGCGGTGAGAGAGAATAAGGAGGCTGGGTGAGCCCTCAGACCATAATGCAGTTGTGATCCCTGTGAAGGAGAGAGGGAAGGCAGGCAGGCAGGAACTCAATAAGTCAGGCCTTAGACTGTAATGCACTTCTAAGAAAATTTTAGCAAGGCCAATGAGCACCTGACCTTCAACCAACACGTCCATTTGAGGAGCCTCACATCTCGCAGGATGAGCCTGCCTCAGCATCCCTGCCGCCCTTCATCACTGACTGGGAGCAGCTAGCAGAGAAACTTGGCTTCCTCACGAGGTATTGGATTTCGGAGCATAACAGCTGTGCCTTCAGTCAATTATACTCCCTGCAGTAGGGCAGCTGAGCAGTGCATTTTCATGGCTTCCACAGATGACATTTCGTATTTATCTCCACGTCCTCCCCAAACTTCATTGAAAGGATGGTAAATAAGTAAAAAGGCAAAACTCCATAAAGACAAAAAGAATGGGAGGAGAGGATGATTTACATCAACAACATTTTAAAACTGGAAAGTATGTGCTAACTGACCTAGCAGAGCAAAGAAAACTGAACTGTCGGCCCTTGTGTGTGTAAAGCTCACAGAAACAGAGCACTGCTCTCATGCAAACTCAGATGTTGAAAGCAACAGATACTTCTGAAGACAGAAGTTCAGGGGGCACTGAAAACAGGAAAAATCATAATAAATGTTTAAAAAGAGAAGCCAAACCCCACCTCAGCCACCTCTTTAGGATCCCTAAAAGCCATGAGATCTCTTCTAAGGAGCCTCAGCAGAAGGCTTGAGAACCCAAACCAGACAGCCTGACTCTGGACTTGAGGATGTCAGGAACACCTTTCAGCTGGGGGTGACACAATCTACTTACTAAGAGGTGACAGCCACTGGCCGAAGTTTTTTTTCTCAAGTCCCAGATTACTATATCATGCTTAACCCTGGTCCCATCCCTATTTGTAACTGTGGAATTTCTTTCAGATGAAAGTCACAGATTATAAGAGAAAAGACCCTCCAATGAAAGGACCAAATCTTTTCTAATTCCAAGCCCCATCATGCAGCTGAGTCCCAACCCACTTTTTAGTGCTTCATTATTTTTTAATTTTTTGAAATTTATTTTATTTTTAAAGTACAGTTGATGTACAACATCATGTTAGTTCTAGATATACAGAACAGTGATTCAGTTTTATATATATATATATATATATATATATATTCTTTTTCAGCCTCCTTTTCCTTATAGATTATTACAAAGTAATGAGTATAGTTTCCTTGTGCTATACAGTAAATCCTTGCTGGCTACCTATCTTATATATAGCAGTGTGCATATGTTAAATGAGTCACTCTTAAATATGAGCTGACAACAAAGAATCTTACACATTGGAAGAAAGTTTCTAATACAGCGAAGAAAGCAAACGAAACAACTGCAGATGAAAAAAATGAAAAGAGTAGAAGATTTTAATAAAAGCTTTTTCAAAATTAATAATTCAGAAAACTAAGAGAATGCATCATATTCATGAAACAAGAATATATACATAGATATTTCTATGTGAAACATTCAAAGTGCAAAAAGGAATTCCTCCAAATTAATCATCAGAGAGCAGAAACTAACATTTCCAAAAGAAGAAATAAAAGAATGAAAAAAAATTCCTAGATATATAGGGAGGGGAAAAATGAAATATGGGTAGAAAACTAATAAATTATTAGGAATTCACATGCAAATATTTGGAGTTTCAAAAAATAAAGAAAAAAGAAAATGAAAGGGAGAAAATTATTAAATAAACAACGGAAAAAACCTTCTCATTATTCAAGTACATGAGTTTTCAGATTGAAAGGGCCCAGCACGCTAAACAGAAACATGACTTTCCCTGAGATAAATGGCTACAAATTTCCAGAGAATCGGGGATAAAGAAGAGTTTCTAAAAGAGTCCAGAAAGAACATAGATATAAATGTTTGAGAATCAGACTAGCAAAGAACTTAACACTAGCACTAGAAGACAATGAAACAATTCCTTTAAAAAATTTATGTAATTATCTCCCACTTAGAATCCCATATCCTGTCCAAGGATAAATCATGAGGGTGATACAGAGGTCATTTGAGAATGCAAGGTCTCAAGAATTGTCCTTCCAAGCACACTTTCCCAGAAGGCTAAAAGGAGTTTGTGACCTGATAAAATGAGGACATAACCAAGAATAAAGAAGCCCTGTAGTTCAGGAGGGCTCCAGGCAGGAAAGGAATTCCCAGGATGATGATGAAGGGAAGTCCTAGGTTGAGAACTGACCACAGCTGGGGCTGAACACAGTCCAGGCTGGAGCAGGGCATGGGAATACAAGGGAGAGATTTTCAAGAAGAATCAGAAGTGTATAGAATACTTTATACATTTGACTATATTTAAAGGACATTTTCAGTTCTGGTAAGGGTTTGGAACTGCTGCCTGAAAAATTACACAAAAAGTAGACAAATTTTAACTTAACAGAAGAAAAAAAATCAACACACAAAAATTGAAATCTAATCCTTGTATACCACATAGCTGGGATGTGAGTAACAGTTACATGGTCATAATATGACCCCTGGCTATGGATTTAACTCCAAATGGTAAGGAAGAAGAAAGGAAAGGAAACAGAGTTGTAGGTACAGACGGTATGAGTTGGGGTTGGGTTGTAGATGAGCTAACCCTCCATCATAGGAAATCAACACGTAACATCTATGTCTGAAAAAATATGAAATAGCATGATTTATTAATACAGAGATACCTACCAGAAGAAATATCTGAGAGAGTTGAAAATTGCTGCCTCAGGGTAATGGAACTTGAGATGGTGGGGTAAGCAAAAATTAACATTTGGAAAAAAGTGAGGAATCTGAGTATTCAATCAAAATTTATAAGGAGAAACCAAAAGGTGACTTCAAACCTCTCTGTATCAACATTCAGTACTAGAAGGAAGTGGAATAGTGCTTACCAAATATTTAAGAAAAAAACTGTTATCCCCAATTTTTATTCCCAAACTATCTTATAGGTATAAAGGCAACAGACAAATATTTTTGAACATATAAAAACTCAAGGAATAAAAACCCCATGATCTCCTAGAAGAGGTCAAACTTCAGCCAATCAAATGATAAGTGAAAACTCTACAGTCAAGAGATTCATTCAACCCACTTAATTGATAAAACTAAAGCAAACAGTGAAGATAATGGTCCAGAAGGGACTGTGAATGTTATATATAAATCATGACAAATATAAACGAAATAACTCAACAAGTTAGAGGGAAAAAAGAGCTCAGATGTAAGACAAAACCACAGATTTTCCCATCTATTATGACCAGGGTAAAAAGATTAAGTCAGTTCCATCCAGTTGCTTAGTTGTGTCCTACTCTTTGCGACCCCATGGACTGCAGCACGCCACGCCTCCCTGTCCAACACCAACTCCCGGAGTTTACCCAAACTCATGTCCATTGAGTCAGTGATGCCATCCAGCCATCTCATCCTCTGTCGTCCCCTTCTCCTGCCTTCAATCTTTCCCAGCATCAGGGTCTTTTCAAATGAATCAGCTCTTTGCATCAGGTGGCTAAAGTATTGGAGTTTCAGCTTCAGCATCAGTCCTTTCAATGAATATTCTGGACTGATTTCCTTTAAGATTTACCAGTTGGATCTCCTTGCAGTCCAAGGGACTCTCAAGAGTCTTCGCCAATACCACAGTTCAAAAGCATCAATTTTTCGGCGTTTAGCTTTCCTGGGACTCATCTAGGACTTTCCTGGTGGTTCAGACGGTAAAGCGTCTGCCTACAATGTGGGAGAACTGGGCCTCATCCCTGGGTCGGGAAGATCCCCTGGAGAAGGAAATGGCAACCCACCCCAGTACTGTTGCTTGGAAAATCCCATGGATGGAGGAGCCTGGTAGGCTACAACCCTCAGGGTTGCAAAGAGTCGGACACGACTGAGCGATTTCACTTCACTTCTTCAGCTTTCTTCACAGTCCAACTCTCACATCCATACATGACTACTGGAAAAACCATAGCCTTGACTAGATGGACCTTTGTTGGCAAAGTAATGGCAAAATAATTTTACTTCAAGGTATAACAATAAACACTAAGGAAATTAATATAATCAACTAAAACAGGTGATTGGGGGTAGTGGCAAATTATCTTCCCTTTGACTAAATTTGTGTCAGGCTATTCTGAGTCGTCTGATTAATCCCTGACTTTGGACCCTGTCTACAGCCCTTTTAGTCCAGTTCCATCAAGAATCCTGCTGGTTCCGTGTTAGGAAAACTTCCACTCTTGATATCTAATCAAATTCCTCATTCCCTGTGTTTGGTATCTTATCAACTAACCCGCCTTCAGCAAGAACATGTTGGCCCAGCCTGAATCCTCTTAGCCCTGATGTTTTCTGTTGGTAATCTTCCATGCACTGACCTCCCACCCTGCTCCTCAGCTGTAAATTCTCACTTTTCCTTGCTACACTTGGAATCAAGCCCAATCTCTCTCCCCTTCTGTAAAACCTACTGCAGTAGTTCTGGATAAACTTGGCTTTACTGTCTTTAGCAAGTGTCATAATTTTTTATTTAACAGTAGGAGATAAGGAAGTAGAGAGAGGAAATATGGTAATTTTGCCATTACTCAGAGTGGCTTCAGGCCAGTTTTCTAAAGGTCAATCAACAAACTGGTACTAAAGCAAACTTACTTTTGGTGATAACGGCAGCTTCTAGAAGGTAGAGAAGGCGAGAAAACTGATTCCCTTCCTATAACCTCTGGAAATGAACAAAGTCCTTGTAAAACCTTGATTTTAGCCCTGGAGACCCATCTCAGACTTTTGACTTCAAGAACTGCACTATAATAAACCTATGTTGTTTTAAGTCACTAAGTCTGTAGCAACTTGTTACAGTAGCAAAAGGAAACTAATACCAGGGCTGATTAAATAAATTTTATATAATCCAATACCACTTTTCCTTGCTGCCTTTACAAAGGAATGAGGAAATTCTATATCATGGAACAACCTCTGGAATATATATCAAGTGAAAAAACAAGAAATAGAACAGTACACGTAATATTGACAGCTGTTGTGAGGATGTTTTAAAACAAAGAACTAGGAAGAGCAGTAACTTCCAGGGAGAGAAGCTAGGAGGCTGGGACAGAAGCGGCAGGTAGAAAAACACTTTTCACTACTATGTCCTTTTGTAACTTTAAATATTTATATTTTATTTACAAAATTTTTAAAACGTGATTTTACCAAGGAAACCCTTGGCCCTTCAATAGGGATCCTTTTGTGCAACACACTAAGAACTTTTTGTACCTCTCTTTCATAACCAGATACTAGTATAGCCTTAACCTCGTACTTCATAACCATAGAATCCTAAAAGAAACAATCCTTGGTCCAAGAGTATTTGTGCAATGTCTGTCTTACCACTGGACTGTAAGGTCCACAAGGGCAGGGACCAGTTTACCTGTGAAAATTAACCTAGCACAGTTCCCAGCGGGCTACCTGGTATCTCAGTGGTTAAGAAGCCACCTGCCAATGCAGGAGACGTGAGTTCGATCCCTGGGTGGGGAAGATCTGGAGGAGGAAAAGGCTACCCACACAGTATTCTTGCCTGGGAAATGCCATGGACACAGGAGCCTGGCAGGCTATAGTCCATAGGGCTGCAGAGTCGGACATAATTGAGCAGGCACACACACACTGCCCAGCACTTAACAGGACTTAAATAAATACTCATTGAATGAGTGGACAAATTAAATTCATGAATGAAGCCAAAGTAAAAAGAATAAGAAAGTTTCCTGATCCAATCAATGATGATTTCCAAAACTAAACAGATAACGGATTCTAAAACACAAAACTGAGAAATAAAAGCATACAATAAAGACTACTATCCAAAGATACATACATGTCTAGCTATAAATAACTACCCTTCTCATATTGAACTCTAATAACTCACAGCTAAATCTGGTTCTCCAGCTTGCTTTATCCAGAGAAAAAAGTTTCAACTATTTTTCAACTCGTGGTGTTAAGATCCCTGGACCGTGTTCACAGATTGAAGCCATTTAACACAGGGGTTGCCTTTTTACAGCTGTCGGAGCCTTCAGCTGTCAACCGCGAGGCCTTTCATTCACAGGCTCTCCCTGTTTGCTCCCCCTCCCTCACTGGGTCTGCTTCTTGAAGCTTCTGCTTCTCTCTGCACCCTCAGCTTCTTTCTTTTTTTCATGAACAAACGTGGAAGCTGAGAGAGAAGGAGAGCGGGATCACTTTCCTATAGGTCTGGTGACCCTGTGACTTCCTACCATCAGAACAAGGATACCACATAAACCACAGGCTCAGAGAGAACGCTCTCTGTTCACCACCATCAGGTTTTTCCTCCTGGGCACTCAGCGAGGCTGTATTTTTCAGGAACATTAGCCGTTACGTGGAACCATTTAACTGTGTTCTGTTCAATGGAACATAGGTCAATCATAAGTCCAATGGCTGGACGTAGAGACCTAATGAACTCCAAGACCCTGGAGAAGGGTGAGGCTCTAGGCTGGAAGCTGCCTGGATTCCTGAGTTGCTACGTGCAAGAAAGCTACCTAGAAGAGCCGTCCAACCACAGACACCTGTGCTGGACTGCTTCAAGTCAAAAAATCTTCTATTAGTTTAAACCACTGCAGTGGGACTTCTCTGGCGGTCCAGTGGTTGAAAATCCACCTGCCGATGAAGGGGACCCAGGTTTTGATCCCTGGTCCAAGAAGATTCCATACACCATGGAGCAACAAAGCCTGAGTGCCATGGCTACTGAGCCTGTGCGCCCTAGGTTCTGTACTCCGTGGCAAGAGAGCAGCCCCAGCTCGCCACAACCGAGAAAGCACTTACACAGCAATGAAGACCTGAACAGCCAAAAATAAGCTAATTAATTTAAAAAAAAATAATAGAGAGTCTAACCAAGATGTTTTAAAAAAAAAAACCCACCGGAATGTTGGTACTTCTATTATAATCCAGAAACTGGTAACTTGAAGTGGGGTGCCGCCGCAGCATAAACCTACAATATGTGAGGTGGTGAAGGCTAAGAAAACCGATGGTAGCAGCTGGAATGATGGATACTATGCTCTAACGTGGCAAGACACTTTGAAAAATGGTGGCCTGCAGAAACCTGAAGGACGACCCTGTGCACGTGGGGACGTGGCTGGAAGTAATTTGAGTGCTAGCGTGCGTTGGGCACCATTAGCTGTCTTTGGTAATGTCTCATAGAGGGAAAAATGAGCTCAGAAAAAAACTAACTGGTTTGCAAGCTGAAATGAAAGAGAATAAAGGGTCAAGAAATCTGTGGTATTGAAACGTTAGCATAGCTGATGCTTTTAGATTCCCAAGTATTAGTAGATAAGGCTTTGCATATTAAAGTAGTTGCTGTTCAGTCAGTAAGTCATCTCTGACTCTTTGTGACCCCATGGACTGCAGCACTCCAGGCTTCCCTGTCCTTCACCCTCTCCCAGAGTTTGCTCAAACTCATGTCCGCTGAGTCAGTGATGCCATCCAACCATCTCATCCTCTGTCAGCCTGTTCTCCTCCTGCCCTCAATTTCCTCAGTTAAACAAAAGACTTAGCCAGGGCAAAAATCAGATTAGGAATGGGGCCTTACCATGTATTCTTTCAGTTGGACATAAAGTAGAGACCATTAAGTTGCAGGAGAATGGCTTAAGAGGAAGAAACAAAGAATTTATGTGCAGGTAGAATTTGAGGATGTTTTAATGGTATAAGAAACTGGCTAGAAGCTTATTAAGTTTTAAAAGGAAATTTATTTTAAAGACATTAGGACCATCTTTTGAATGTCTTTGAAATGTAAAACAAGGTTGAGCCCACAAGTCAATCCAATAGGAAACAACCCACAGAGCTGTGAAGACCCTAAGGAGACCACTTCAGATGTGGCCAAAAAAGATGATGGACAAGATGGGACCTCTGAGAGGGTAGTGACAGAGGTCAGGGAGAACAATGGATAAGTGACCTTTCAACAGAGGGATGAACCAGGACCTCATCACACAGCGTGGAGAGCTTACACAAGGTCTGAACGGCGGCTTTTATAAATGCGCAATGCGCGGGCCAGTGCCTGCTTTGTGTTTTGTGTTCCCATCCCTTCCCAGACAGGAGGGTTGTGTTTGCTTGTCTGTGGATGTGCCACCCCACTCTCATCATCGTTCCTTAGGGAGGGGAAAGGCACAGCCGTGAGGAACCGCATCGGGAAGTGGCACAGAAGGCCTGCATCGCCAGGAGGGCCTGGACCTTGAGCTGGAGGCAAAGCCTGGCTGGGATTTTGGACTGCTTCTCTGGGAGAAGGCAGAGTGTGCTCTGTATACGGCAAGAGGTTAACAGGTCCTTATGAGTAGAAGGGAAACTGGGAGCAAAGATGGTGCTAAGCGCTCACGAAACCTAGTTTTCTTTTCCTCCTGATGGTGGCTGTTCAGTCACTAAGTCGAGTCCAAATCTTTGCGACCCCATGGACTACAGCATGCCAGGCTTCCCTGTCCTTCACCATCTCCCAGAGCTTGCTCAAACTCAAGTCCCTTGAGCTGGTGATACCATCCAGCCATCTCACCCTCTGTCATCCTCTTCTCCTCCTGTCCTCAATCTTTCCCAGCATCAGAGTCTTTTCTAAGAGTCAGCTCTTCACATCAGGTGGTCAAAGTATTGGAGCTTCAGTTTCAGCATCAATCCTTCCAAAGAATATTTAGGATTGATTTCTCTAGGATTGACTGGTTTGATCTCCTTGCAGTCCAAGGGATTCTCAAGAGTCTTTTCCAACACCACAGTTTGAAAGCATTAATTCTTCAGCACTGTCTTCCTTACGGTCCTACTCTCACATTCGTACAAGACTACTGGAAAAGCCATAGCTTTGACTATACGGACCTTTGTCGGCAAAGTGGTATCTCCGCTTTCTAATTACACTGTCTAGGTTGGGCACAGCTCTTCTTCCAGTATAGCTAACTGCATTCCCCAGGCCTCTTTACTCCAAAGTTTGTTGGCATCAGGTAAACAGAGTCATGGCTAGCGAAATTGCCACTAACAGGTCCGGCTCATAATGATCTCCCATACGAGCACCCACACGCTCGGAGTCTTTAGTGGCCAGAAGCTGAGATCTGAGCTCGGTTTCAATACCTTGAAGCCTGTGTCACTACAGCCTATGGCTGCTTTCATTCCACAGAGTTGAGCAGTTGTGACAAACACTTCGTAGCCTACAAAGCCTAGAACATTGACTAGCTGGTTTTCTACAACAGACCCTGTTCTAGGAATAGCTAACCCCTGTCCGAGAGAATGATTGAACCACTGGATAGCAGGAGCTTGGGCTTCTCATCACTCACAACCACCACTTGGAGGAGGCCCAGTGGACCAGACACACCCATGTTGAACTTTTGCCTAAGCTAGACAGAACCTTTCATTGTAGTCAGCCACTGAGATTTGGGAATAATAACATTTTCACTCATCCTACATACAATTATGAAGGGTTTTGTTCACCTGCTAAAAGCTTCTCACTCACTTCAATACTTTGGAACATGTCTTCTACCATGATTCAGTTCTAAAATCTGGTATCCACCCATTCATCTATCCCTAAGCATTTTTTTTTAAATTAATTAATTTGAGGTTCCCTGGTGATTCAGTGGTAAAAAAAAATCCGCCTGAAATGTAGGAGATGCCAGTTTGATCCCTGGGATGGGAAGATCCCCTGGAGAAGGGAATGGCAACCCACTCCAGTATCCTTGCCTGGAAAATCCCATGGGCAGAGGAGCCTGGCGGGCTACAGTCCATGGAGTTACCAAGAGTCAGACATGACTTGGCAACTGAATCACCATCACATTTACTTATTTGTCTGTTTATCTGTGGCTGCGCTGGGTCTTTGCTGCTGCACTTGGGTTCCTCTCCTCTTGTGGAGCATGGGCTCTTGAGTGCGCAGACTTCAAGAGCTGTGGCGCGTGTGCCCAGTGGCCCCACGGCATGTGGGTTCTTCCCGGACCAGGGATCAAACTCATGTCCCCTGCACTGGCAGGGCGATTTCCCACTGCTGGGCCCCCAGGGAAGTCCTCCCCAAGTATTTCTTGAGTATTTCTTGTGTGTCGGGTACTCTACTCAGAATACACTGATGAATAAAAGCACACTGGAACTCTGCCCTCAAGGAGCTTAGGGTCTAATGCAACAGCCAGTGGGAAGAAAGGAGAGCTGTTACCCTCTTCAGACCTGAGGTGAGCTTTCCCAGTTCATCAGCCCACCCTGCTTCCCTCGTTTACCTGCCTGGCTCCTGTAGCATTTCAACCCCCACATCAGAATGGGTGAAAGGTCAGCATGGCCAAAGCATAGCCATTGAAAGAGAAAGTATAACAAGATGTAGCTGAAGACCTGGTCAAGGACAGATGCAGAAATAATAATAGCAGCAGTAACTCACTCACTCAATAAATATTTAAAGAATCCAGAAATAAGATCAGCTCTGAGCAGAGTTATGTCCCTAGACCTTAACCCAGGGCCTGCTTGCTTTCCACCCAACTGTTTTGCTCCTTGGTCTGAGTTCAAGGAAGAACCAGTGGAAGGGAAGTGTGACAGCCCTGGGTTCAAATCTTAGCTATCTTTATTAGCTATATGGTTTTGGAAAAGCTACTTTTCAATTCACTGACTGAGGAGTTGGGTTTTGTTTTTAATTTCCCCATGCCTTTGCTCATCATATTTGAACTAAGACCTGTTAGTATCTTGCTCCCTGTTCCCTACTGACTGACTGCCCAGTCTTGGACTTAACTTGCCTACCAGCCTACCAAGACCCATGGATAGTCTCGGTAATCAAACGTCCCTAAGCACCATCTTGTAGGCCTTCACAGATATTCCAGACTCTGCCTACTAATCCCGATGTGTGGCACCTACCTTTCCATAATCTTCAAGGCAAACTCCACCAAAGTTTGGCTGTGACATTTTTCTTCCCAGACCTCCAGATCACCTATTGTTTTTCTATTGTTTTTTTTCTTGTCTCCCCACCCCCACCCCCAGCCACCCTCATCACTCACTTGACTTCCCACAAATCTCTCTCCTCTGTTCCCATTTTTTCTATTCATCTAAACTTTTGTATGATTCTCCTTGGCTCTAGGATAAAGTCCACACTTCCTTACACGGCCTTTAGGACTCTCGAGGTGTTAGCAGTTCACTTA